>NC_064889.1:39129594-39754594 GCF_929443795.1 Astur gentilis
GAAACAGCCACTTCACTCACGGAAACTGCTTTGCACTCACATTTTAAAAAAAACAAACTGGGGGGAGAGGAAACAAAATATAATTTTTTTCTGCATTATTCATGCACCTAGACATTTCATGCACCAAGCTGGGGTTGATAACCTCACCTGAGCACAGATCACTCCTATCCCTGCATTGCATCTTAGATTTTAAGCTCAGCATGAGCTATTATTATCATCCATCTCCTTTGTAACCCAGGCCAGAGACTTTCACTGCTGTATCAAAACAATAACTTCTGGGTAAGCCTGCCAAACTACTTCTATGTGGATGTTCTCTCTGTATTTTAAAGGAGAAAAATTCATAATGAACACCCTTTCATTACAGCAGCCTTGTGGATTTGGGGTGTCCATATGTGTGTATGGGCTTGTACTGAAAGATAAGTTTAACAATCGTGTGATTTTTTCTATTTTTTTTTTTTTTAACTCCCCTCCTGCTTATGCAGTGAGTTACTAATATCCTGATTGGAACCAGATTTGCATGAATTAGAAGTCGAAATTGGAGCAGCAACTGCTGTGCAGAGGATGTAAAGGGAATAAAATGAATGGGGTATTAACCTTCAACCACTGAATATTAATCAGTGTTTCACAAAAAAGAAAATACAGAGGCTGCCACACTAAATATTTTTAGCATTTATTGACGGGCTTGATTTCCTCTCTCTTTTAGACCTTTTGCTTCCAATCACGGACCATAAAAAAATCACATAGAAGATGGGGAGGGCCAAAGAGGGGGAGGGGGTGAAGAAAAAAATAAAGATCATCCATTTTCTTAAATGCTGGGTGAAATTTGTGAGTTCTAGAACACAGAAACCCACCTAACCAACAGAGTACCTTATCCCACAACTGATCGGTTCAAAGGCTCATTTCTCCAAGTCCCAAACCAAACAGAAATCTACCCTGAAGTACAGCGAAGCCTTCGGAAATGAATGCACGATAAAGAAATAAACTTCTTAAAAGCTAAACTTCCCGTGTGCTGAAAGGTAAAATGCAGTTGAAAATCAGCCTAATAAAAGAATCAGCTCGTTAAACGAAGACTTTTTTTTTTTTTTTTCCCAGTGTGCTCCAGTGCAGTTCATAAAATAGCTCCATGGAAAACAAAATATAAAAGCTTGTCGAAACGCTCCTTGAAACGGTGACATCTCCATCGCGCTGGAAATGCTTTGGCCCGAGAGCAATAGCCAGAGCACGGCTGGATGCCGCGTCCCCCAGGTCCTTGGGGGACTCAGCTCTTCAACCGCCCGTAGGATAATGGCTAAATTGGGAATTTTATTGGCATGAGCAGCGATGGCCATGGTTCTCCTCGTGGTGTTACGGGGTGCCGGGGCGGGTTGGGCTGTGGGAAGGGTGGGCAGGTGGGTGCGATGGGTGGCGGGGGGTGGCTGCTGGGACCGACACCAGGAGCGGGGGCTCCTCAGGAGGTCGGGGTTCATCGGGCCGAAAGCGCGGCCCCTCTCGCCCCCCCGGTGCGAAACAGCTGGCAGCGAAACCACATCGCATTGTATTGACCAAACCATGTCATCCCAGCGCTTTCTCACAAACAACGTCTAAAATAACAAAAAAAACACAGAAGTGGAAAACTACAGAGCCTCTTCTTTTGCCATTTCTCCCCTGCAAAATTTGGCACCAGGGGATTTTAAAGCCAGATGTCCCTTGAAATCTCTTTTCAGCAGAGACAATTCCCTCCCTTCCAAACACTGCTGCCCTTCTCCTCAATGCACCTTTGCAAAACAGAATTCATTTGTTTTCATTAACTTCTTATCAAGTTACCTGGATTTGTTTCAATACTCAGAATGTATTAGAGAGAGAGAGAGAGAGAGAGAGAGAAAACAGTGGTAGGTTTTCAGGAAATAGCAAGTTCTTTTTCACTGAGATAGAAATCATTTGGCAAGCCACAGTGAAATACTTCTAGGTTCCAGAAGAAAGCAAGGGGGGGGAAAGCAAGCAAGGAAAGGGAAGATGCTAATGAACTGCAGAGGAGAGAAAAATAAAGTTTAAAAGAAAATGAAAACAAAAGAAAAAAAATTAAACACTAATGTTGTTCATACATCCACATCCAGCTGATCCGTAGAGGGAAACTGCCGCATCTCTAAGTCACTAGATAAGGACCTACCCTCCACTCTTGGGGAATGGTTAAGGATAAGAGGCGTTAAAGTCCCAGAAATAACCAGCATTTAGACCCTTTTTGCTAATAAATCCCTAGGCACCAGGCCAGCAAAAATTTTAGGGGCATGCTTCCCTTCTGCCTTAGTAAGACGAGAGCCCAGCAGGTATCTGTGTCGGTGTAAATAGCAATAAACATGCCTAACTTTAGCACACGCTTAAGTGCTTTCTTCTTAAATGGCAATAACTGTGTTGAAGTTGTGCTAGACTCTTTCATTTGGTGCTCTAAAATCTCATAACATACCAAAAACCACTGGGTTTACTTTAATTCTTGTCCTGCAGCTGAGTGTTAGACCAACACAACGAAGAATCGGGTCCGACTTGGGCAGGGATCAGCTGCCTCCAGTCCCGAGGTAGCGTCAATACCGCAGTATTTTTTCCCAGGAGAGGGCCAGAACATCCCAGCACCTCCTCAGCCGCCTCCCAGCACTCCCAGTCAAGCACTAAGAAGCAACCTTGCACGTGCTCGCACACCTTGGCTGATATGTATTTTCCAGCTCTAAGCACATCAAAGTAGCAGAGCTGAGTTATTCCATATTCTCAGGCCTTTAGTGCTCACTCGGCTTCTTTCCTGGGGAGGAAAGGAGAATTTTTTTGCTCTTTTTCTTTCTTTGCATTTTCTCAGAAACGAGGCTGCATTCTAATTAGTTTGCATTTACAGGCTGCATAATGGAAACGCGATCCCTCCTCTAACCTTTATCATCTGTTTCTTATCTTCAGAGCTGCACAGTCCCCTTAACTCTTAAGGCACAGGGAGACATTTAAAAGCCCTTCTGCTCTGAGGAGAGTCACAGTGAAATGGGGAGAAGGAAGAGGCAGCAGCCCCAACCCACACGTGTATCGTGGGGGGAACGGGGACACGGCTCTCTCCTCCCACCCCCGTTTCTGCTGGCACAGCACCCCCGGGAGATGTACGGGAAGATGCTGGCTGCCGTGTTCACGTGGGCTGCACGGCTGCACCACCGAAGGTACAACAGCACCTCGTGTTCGTGCTCTCCCAGCATCTCTCTATACCGACCGTCGGTGGTGGCGGGACCCACGGGGGCCACGAGGATGCTTCTGGATGGAGGAGCGGGGAACAGAAGACGCCATCTATCAGACACGCTTTGAATTAATCTCTCTTCTGCCCAGACCTTCGCACCAGAGGCAGCACAAGGAGCAGCAAATGAGCACGAAAATGCAGCAGGAGGGAGCCTGCGAAGGCGCTCGGTCAACTCGCTTTGCAGTTGCTAAAGCTGGTCCGGCCGAAGCCGGCGGTAGCACTCCCAGAGCAGTTTGGCAAGTGATGAGCGTTTCTGCAGAGCTGAAAGTTTAATCGCTTGTTTAGATCTTAAATAAGCCACATGCCTGAAAAAAACATCTTTCTGCAGCAAGTGTCTTCGGTTAGACGTTTGTATATATAGCCCCTTTGAGCCGCACGTTAATTGTAGGTTGCTATAAAAAAGTTTTTTCCCCTTGCACATTTTAAATCTGTCAGTTTTGATTTCCATCACATGCTACTAATGCGAAACGTCCTGGGGACGCTCTCGGCGTGGAGCGGGGCTCATCCCGTGCTGTTCCTCCTGCGCTGGGAGGGGAGGAACGTCCTTTGAAGTCCTCCCGGTGATTCATGCCCGAGTCCTTCCCGTCCCCTCCCCAGGAGAGGTTTCCCCAGGCTGCCCTGACCTCCTCTCCTCTCCGACTCCGTGGCAGACGCAGGGAGGATCAAGTGACCTTCCCAAATCCCAGGTCAAGGAGGAAAGCCTTCCTGCCCTGCTGAGCCTTTGGCAGCGAGGGGACCCAATTCTTCCAGTTTTACACCAGAACCGGATTGGATTTAACTGTATGGGAAGACAACCTGTTTTCAGCCTTACAAATACTCCACGGCGTTTTTTTCATCTGGGAGGGATCTATTAGGATCTTTTTCAGCACGAAGTTCAGGGAGTTTCACCAGCGATTGCAGTGGTGAGACAAACAAAAGCCTTATTTGTTGTCATCCACAAATCTCCATCCTGCATCTTGCTTTGATAATAGAAGAGTGCCAGCTGGATTATTTTTTTTTCTGTTTCTCTTTCTTCTTTTTTTTTTTTTAAACAGACTGTATTGCTTTCTAACCATTATCCTGTGCACGTGGTTCAGCCTTTTACAAAACAAAACAAAACAAAAAATCCCTAGGTGTGAGAAGATTAAAGATTTTGGGATCTGGACATTTTCAAATCAGAAACACATGTTTAAAATAAATCGGGCTGGCAGTCAGCCACCACTTTTAAAAGCCAAAGAGCCGTTGCATTAAAAGGATCCCCCGAAAGCCTGAAGAGAACAAGAGCATCACCGGTTCCCTCCACCCCACCGGCAGAGCCAGGGCCAGGACAGCTCCACGGGGTTTTATCGTGGATCTCCATGGTCTGTGCTCTCTCCTACCCACATGAACGTCACAACCGTTTTTCAACCAGCCCTAGCGATATCTGTGTGCACACACTCTGTCCATCCATCCCCAAAACTTCCACGTGCTCAGTCTCCTCTGAGAAGACCTCAAAGCCCAACCTCTTTCCTGCATGGCCCAAATCAGCTCCTGCCAAGATCTCAAGGGGAAACCGCAAGGACAAAAGCTACAAAAGCCCCAGTCTCACCTAAATTCATCAGGCAAACAAGACAACCACCCTGCAAAGGACAAGGGAACGGCCAGAGCCCTCTCTGCTCCCATGAGCAAAAAACACATCCCTGCAGGGACGTCAGGAAGAAGAAGCAGCTGAAGCTGAAGAAGATCATTGCTGGATCCAAGTCTCCTGGCTCGGCCAGGAAGCTGCAGTCAGGAGGAGATGGCTACAAGCTGCCTCTTCTACCTCTTCCCAGCTGCTTTCTGCCTGCAATCAAGGTTCCAACTAGCTTGTCTCCCAGCAAAGACCCAGACCATAAAGACATACATGCTAACCAAACAAGATCTCAAGTCCAGTCCTTAATTTAGGTCAAATATGCATCAAATCACCAGCAGCAACTGCTGTACAGTACTGCGGACCCTGAGCTATCTCGAATTTTGCCGGCGTGAGTGTTCACAGAACCTGGCATGGCTGAAATGCCTGCCCAAGAGGGTCCATCACAGCTGGGATGGAGCTGCAGACTGCCAGAGCATCCAAAATACCCGAGTTTCTTCCTACATGACAAGGTAGCTGCATTTCCAACCAACAGGAGAACATTCCAGAAAGAGTACCAGGCACTTTGCTCACCACCACCCAATTTTCTCACTCCTGGCATTTTCCTAGTTATTAGCAGGAGAACCATCTAGAACAGGACTCTGGGTTTAGGGGACCTAATTGGTGAGGAGAAAAAAAGAATGAACATAATTACCTCACCATGATGTTCAGAACCTGCTTTACACAGAATAATATTCTTCGTCCTACAGTTGTTTATAGGGTCTTTAACTCTTCCCTTTTTATAGGGGGGTTTCTGAAATCTATTTTATTAGGGGAAAAAGATTTGAGTGTATTAGGCAAAGTGCCAGTAGCCATGGTAACCTCGGATTTTTCCATCTTCATTACAAGTTCAAGTAAAACCTTCATATAAAATCTAAATGAAAGGGTACATTATAAGTCCATTTTGAAATGTTTGCCTGGAAGTAAAACTTTGGACTGCATCCTTTTTTCTCTGCTGAACATTCTGGTTCTATGCGGAACACATTTTTCAAGTCAGATTTTTGTTTTCTTTCAAATTTTATTCCGTTTGCTCATACAGGGTGGGTCGTCTAGTGGTTAGAGTAAGGCATCAAGGCAACTGGTTTCCAGTCTCAGTCTGTTCCTGATCGGTCAGGGAGTGTTCCCAATTTTATCCAGGTGACTTGGGCAAATCCTGTCAGCTCTAAAAATCCTTTTCTTTTTTTTTTTTTTCCCTTCCTTACCAATATAACAATGATGATCGTTATAGTCCTGAGGTTGCACCAGGATTCACTCATTAACGTTGAGAAAGAAGTTGCTCCCCAGAAGAGCAGCTCATCTCTTCCACTGCATTTTCTCCTGGGTCTGGAAGCCAGACTGAAAGGTTAAGGAGAGGCAGCTGCTAGAGGATGGCATGAATTGTCTCTTTTCTTTCCAAAGACTTGATTAGGAATTATGAAATTAGACTGTCTGGTGTAGATACTGACACAATGTTGTTCCAGGAGATACTCAACATACTTAGACAATCCTTTGGTGCCACTTGAGCAGATTAACTCTTGCCTTGTGTCATCTTAAAGTGCTCTGGTTTCATCCAGTCTTGGGAGGAGGCAAATTCTGCAGCTGCCTTTCATTTCTGGGCACCATCTCACCTGGGGTCAGAAAGCCCTGATCATTGCGAGGTCTTCCTTCTCAAACAGTCCCTTCTAGTGTACGTTGCTGAGCTGCTTCTCTAAGGCTGAATCAGAAGGAGAAATCTCCTTTCCAGCCTCTGTCCCGTCTGTGCAATGCAGCCCACCCCTGGGGACCCTGTGGAGCACCTGGTACTTTGGTTTTCCCCAGGAGACCTTGTCCATGGCCCTTTCTCAAGGCTACAGAAACATATGGGCTGACGCACTGTATGCAAGGAGAATTTGTAGAAAAGCTCTGTGCTAATCCCCTCATATTTCAGCCCAGAGATGGGTATCATTAATGGCTGCAACTGGTTTGGGCTCAACCCCTGCGCCGTGGCTGCAGTGCATTTTGTCTCTGCATGGGCTGAGGGCGAGTCAAACTGGTTTTTCAGTGCTTTGTCCTGGCTCTGGGCTAGCTGCAAAGCTGGCTGCAAATGCTGGGGGCATGACTTCTACCCATTCATGCTAAAAACAGCACTTACCCTCACAAACAGGGTTTTATGGGAGCAGTCCCCTGCTCCATGCATTACACAGGGTGCAGCATCAGCTGACGGTGGGGCAACTTTGACCCTAAAGGACCACCACGGGTGGCTCAGAGGGGCTGGAGCACGCTGGCAGGGATGCCAGCAGGCGAGGCGAGCAGGAGACATGCCATGCTACGTGCCAAGAGCTGCATACAGCAGACAGGGCAAAAGCAATCCCTCCTGCACTCCTCGCGGGGCAGGGACAGGGCACAACCCAGCCTTTAGAGCTTTTCATCCTTTCTAACGCTGCTAGAAAACATTTTCCACATCTGCCATTAGACTGAAAGGAGACCCTGCTCCTGTTGAATCTGATTTCCCTTCTGCTCCGTTACAGTGAAAACTACAACCTGCTGCCTCCTGGCCGTGCGCGTTTCGGGAAGGGGAGGAGGGGGGTTACGAACAGCGCGGGGGCTTTTTTCGTTTTTTCGATACATCCTTCCTTCCGCTCTTCGCAATCAATTAGTGGGCAAAGACTTCCGAAAAGCTCTTTCCTCCCTAACCTTTCGCAGCCTGTTGCGATAATGACTCTGGAGAGCTCGACCTGGCCCTTTGCGTGGGGTTCGTTACCTTCCCGGGGCAGCGGAAGGTGACCTTCATCGCTCCCTCCTCTTCCTTTCCTACCCCTGCAGCTCGGATGGTCTCAGGGAGGAGGAGGAGGGGTTGAAGGTGCCTCACTCTCAGCAGATAGAGTTTCTCTCCAGTGTCTTTTTTGCAATCAAAAGTCAGAGGGTGGTTCTAGAGACAACATAGACCCTGGGAGGCGGAGGGGGGCTGCCCTTAAAAATAATGATTATAATTATGCATACCTTGAATCAAGACATCAGGAGATGGAGGGAAAAGGGGCTTTCTGGTTTTAATTTGTAATTGCTTTCTCCCTCTCTCACAAGGCATGCTGCTTTCCAGAAACCAAGCTCCAAGCTGCCACGGCTTCCCCCCAAAACACAGCTTACAGCTGAAGCAACTTATTTTGCCAGCCGTAGCCGGGGAGGCGGGTTCGGTCCCTCCGTGATGCAAACACACAGGTAGGATGTACTAGCAGACAAGTTTTCCCTGGCACCTGCAGCAGCTTTCGCAGCCCGTCTGCCTGGGAATGGTGTATCGTGGGCTTTTCAAGCAACACCTTCTACGAAAGCATCCCTGCTCCACAGGGCAGCTTTGTGCTGGCTCCCACACAGGGGGCAAGGATGGGAAGGACTGCGGATATATCCTGGGACAAGCACGTCCCACTCAGCATTTACACAAGGTCTTCTTCACAGCCCTGACAATACTCGCCAAATCTGGCAAGTGCCTCTCCTGGTGCACCACCCTCACAGCATCCCTCCTCCTCCTCTACTGCTCGCAATACGCGGAGCCGCGGTCCTGCCGTGCCGCAGGTGACACTACAGTGGTTTACTGACTCACGTCGCTGTCCCCAAAGAGGAAGCTTTCCAGCCCGTTTTTCCTCCTGTGACCAGCAGAATAAATGAGGGAGCCACCTCCACCCCAGCACTGCTGCCCACGGAGCAGCTGCACCTGGGGAGATACAGCAAACGCAGAAAAATAGCTGCTAAAACCCACGATTGGGACCGTGCAACCCACTAAACGCAACACTTTAAACATATCATCCTGATACAGTCACAACTGCAGTGATGCAGTTCCTTCCTCAAATGCAAAGTGACCCCCTGAGGAGGGGAAGAAAAAAAAAAAAAGGTCATTTTTTAAAGTTACTGCCAAACTCAGATAATGCAGGAGGTGTTTTTCTCCCCCACCATCGCCTGTACCAGGAGGGTGTGAGCAGCCACCTGTGCTTCAGCTCCTCCCTGGCTCAGCATCACCCCATTTGCCCCCCCAGCACCCCGCACCCATTTGCTGCCCACTGCAAAGGCGCTGCACATAATCACGACCGGCTCTCGCCCACTGACGGCACATAATCGAAACCATCACATCCAAACCCAGCTGAGAGCAACTGGAACCACTTTGAGGCGAGAAGCCTATTACTGAGTTATAAACCTCTCCCATCCTCCGCAGGAGGCTTTCATAGGGGCAGCTAGAAAAAATAATAACTCAAACCCATGTGGTGAGAGGGAGAGAATACGGTGTCTCCAGGTAACAAGCATTTGCTTCTTTCGCTATTGTTCCAGCCATAAAATGGATTTATTAAAAAAATCCAGAATCTGATTTAATTTGAATTAAATGTGAATGTGCCCCTTTGCTCCCCACTGAGCGTTGCTTAATATTTTTTAAACCACGAAGTCACAGCTGAGTGCGTACGATACAGAAGGCTAGGCTCTCAACGGCTAAAACAGCCCAGCTTCGTTGGCGTCAATGGATTAGAATTGATTTACATTAAGTATTAAGATGGGGCATATGGCACGTATGTATGTGCAGGCAGCGAGTCAGCGCGAACAGGTCTTGCCGCGGGCAGATTTCTTCCTCCTCCACCATCCACTGAAATGCAGAGGTCCCGGTGCCCCTCGGCGCACGGGCTGCATCCCTTCTGCTGACGTTTCACATCAGCTCTGGGCAGTAAGGGTAATAGGAAGAATCAAACTTTTGAGCCGCTACCGTGAAACAAAGCCTTTTTTCCTCACCGTCTCCAGTTTCAAAAAAATTCCCCAATATTCGTCCGTATAACTTTTCCCCACGTGGCCCGGAGGAGCTGGGAGAAGCTCTCATCCGCTCTCTGTAAGCGGGAGCTGAGCAGAGCCATGCCCGTGCCGCGGTGGCAATGCCGCACTCCCGGCAGAGGCCGGCTGCAGCACGCTGTCCACCCTCCTCAGATTCCCAGAAAACACCTGAAACTTCCAAAATTCCACATTTTGCTTCCCCATTTACTCTGCTTGAACTGGCACCACCAGCCTCTCACCCCACTCCAGTAATACCCTTTGGAGGGATGGGATTCCCTTCCGCGTAGGCAAATGCATTAAAAATCAAAGTTTAGGGTCATGGATCTGCGCGAGACTGAGATAACAGCTACTGCTCAGGAAAACTTCATGCCCATAGGACAAAAAGTCCATCGCTACATGGTCTTTTAGGATCATTGCTTTTCTGCTCCTTCTCCCATGAAATCTCATCTCCGGCCACTAGAAGCAGAAGAGAAAGTCAAGAGACAAGCAGAGGACATGGTTCCTACTGCTTTGCCCCCTCCTTCGCCCAAAATCTAATAAAGATGATTAAATTACATGTCTTTTCCTCCCATTGAAATCACCGCACACTGCTCGAATATTAGAGCTCAGGAAATAAGGCACGACAACTTCCCTCGTGAAACTTAAGAAGGCAGAGCAGGGGTCTGGAGCGACAGGCCTGCAAGACTGGGCTGCTCTAATTAAGAAATCACCCTGCTGAGCAGAACCTAATCTAAATAAAATAGAAAAAGGAACTTAGTTCAAAACGCTGCCTTGCGCTCGCCCCCCTTCCCGCCAGCCCACCTCCCCCCCGTAAGGAACCCATCCAAGTCACAGGGAGTTTTTCTCTTCTGCTCTTTCTTGGAGGGTGAGGTAGGCTCACAGAGAGCCCTGTGTGTGCTTGGGGTGGCCAACTTCCAAAGGAAAAATACACCAGCCATGTATGGCAAAAGGCTGTGATTTTTTTTTTATTGGTGATTTTTTTTTTTTAAAATGATACTTGGCCTGCTGTTTGCTAAGGAGGGAAAAAAAACCCCAACCCTCTGATGATTACATTGTTGGTATGGCTGGTCAAAACTGGTTTGGGACAGAAAATTGAAGGTTAGGTTACATTTCCCCCTCCCTTGACAAAGTTTCTGCTTTTTGTGGAAAAATGTTGAAAAAATGAATATTAAAACTAAAAAAACATTTTTTTATTATAGAATTTAAAAACAAAATATTTAAGCCAAAAATCTCAGCTGATTTGATCATTTACCACCTCTTCTCAAAGAATTTCCTTATGTTCCCATTCACCCCAACAGATCAGATTCCCCAGAGGAAATAAATCTCCCGTGAACCAACAGCCCCACCTCCCTTGTGCCAGTGCCGCAGATCGCCGTGCCCCAGCCTGGACCAGAGATTTGACCATCGCCTACTGCTTGTCCAGGTCTCCTCCAACCCCCTTCTCCTCTTCTCCCCATCACCCCATTCCCCAGGCGCCCATGATTTCTCTCCCCCTTTCCAGTTTGGAAAGGTGTCCCACCACGTGCTACGGCCGCTCCGTTCATCAGCTCCTCACATTCATGAATTTCACAAGCATGAAGTTACCATGCGAATCGCTATTTAAAAGCTCAGGCACAGAAAGATTTATAGCAATAAACAGAGGAGCACAGACATTCCCGTGTATGTTTTAAAAAAGTACTTACCTGCTTAAAAGGGAAAGTGCTGCTACTTGAAGGTTTCCTGGCCAGACCTGAAAAGTAAATCAAACAAATACTATTTGCATTTATTCATAATTCCCAGCAGATTGTTGTTCTAGCAGCTTCTGACTTCAGTGGAGTTAATCTGACTCTTGCCAGCAAAGGGCCATGCTGGCTGAAGATGTTCTCCTAAAGACATCAGGAACAGGACGAGACCAGAACACCAAAACCAAACACCCCAAATCCACATTGTGCAGGTAGGCACCGGCCAAATGATCATGTGGATTGAGAAACCTCAACTAGAGGACATCTCCTTTCCTCCTCCACATGACATGATGCAATGCTGTCAAGCATCATAGATGCAAGTACACACAAGGGCTGCCGTTGCCAGCACATCATTTAATTTCTGAAAGAACCAGAAACGAAACAGAGAGGAGGGCAGAGCTCCGTGCAGCCTACCCACGGGGGTTCACCACCTGCAAGACCACATCTGCAGTACCGTGTCCAGCCTTGGTTCCCCTTTGTACAAGACGGACACGGACGCACCAGCTTGAGTCCAGCAGAAGACATCGAGATGGTGGAGAGCTGGGGACAGGCTGAGAGAACTGGGTTTGATCAGCCTTGGAAAGGAAGAGGAGGGATCTTATTGTTGTCTCCAATTCCCTAATTTGAGGGCACAGAGAAGATAGAGCCACACTGCTCTTGGAGGGGCACAGGACAAGAGATAATGGTCACAAGCAGGGACACGGGGCATTAGGAGAAACTGTTTTCACCATCAGGGTGGTCAGACACTGGAACAGGGAGACGGAGAGGTTGTGGGATCTCCACCCTTGGAGATATTCAGACCTTGACAGGATGTGCACCAAGCAACCCAATGCGGTTGGCCCTGCTTTGAGTGGGGTTGGACTGGAGACCTGCAGAGGTCCTTTCCAGCTGAAATTCTTGGCAATTCTGCATCTTTCCGCAAACACACCCCCGCCAGTGCCCCCAAGTGTCCTTCCAGCCTGCACTTGCTCCCAAGCCTCTGCAGGGGCGCAGCGTGCTCCCAGATGTCTTACTCTCGCAATTTCCTTTCAAACAGTGTTGCCATTTCTCCATAACTCGGCTAAAGCATTAACTCTCCTGTTTCAGTTTCTTTTATGATAGCCTCGGGCTACTGCCAGCCAGGTTCCCCTCATCACCCAACCCACTCCACAGCAACTCCAAGTCTCTCACAGCGCTGCCTGTTCTCCAATGGAAAAAAAAAAAAAGGTAAGTAAATAAATACGCTACAGAAGAAGAACATTGGAGTTACCAGCCAACAGAAAAAGGCAATGAGCCAGCATGGGTCCTCAGGTCCACGCTGCGCCCACCCCACACGCCAGACATGGGTCCAGCCTGCTTCACCCAGCAGAGCTGCCAGGGTGCTGATCAGAAGGAGAGCAGGGCTCTCGTCTGGTTATCTACAGGGTTTGTGCCCGTTCTTCAGCCCTTGGGCTATAAAGGGGAAAAATAAAGGGACTGGAGTGGAGTCTGGTGGGTTTTCTCCCTGCCGTGGTCTCTCCCATTTTCCACAGGGCTTTGCGCAAGTCCCACAGCTGCTCCTCTGACTCTGTTTCTTCCCTGTGAAACGGAAAAAAAGATTGTTTTACCTTTACTGAGCGTTGTGAGAATGAAACCCACTTGCAAAGTATCAGGTGAGGGGTGGCCACTGTTGTATACAGGGAAAAATAAACTCCGGTGGGGAGGCGTTATCACACACACCCCCCCCCCCGCAGCCACTCCCCCTGAATACAAGTGGAAAGTGCGTTATCCAGCGATCCTGGTCTGAGGTAGCATTACTATTTCTCCTAGGTGTGATGCATTGCACTTGGGAAGTAGCATCAAATAGACAGCATATTCCTGCTCTGAAGAGCTTATGGCCTGAGTAGATTTTAAGTGTGGGAGCATGATAACAGATGATTTCTCAGCTTAGTGCTGCATGCAATGTTTTATCACAGTGTCAGAGGCGTCCTTTGCATCTGCTTCTTTCTCCTTTTTTAATAAAACCAATAGAAGACTTCCCTCTAACATCTACCAATGACAAACTCATGGCAAATCTGGTTTTGCCTCCACCTCTGATTCATTCACTATGAATTTCTGTTCACTTCAGTGTTCAGAACAGACCCTTGACATTTAGCGCGGTGCAGTTCCAGTGTGATTCCCTGGGACACTTCAGTAACTGCAGTTTCATTGCTACCGCCTAAGTGAATACATCAACACTTACCACAAAGACTGTGCCCTCCTTCCCTATCTCACCATTACCGGGAGTGTTCATAATTAGCATCATTCTTGTTGAATAGATAGGAAACTAAGGCAGGGAGACGCATTAAGTAATTTGCCACAGGCAAAAAGCATAAGCAGAAAGGGAAAAATGTTTCTTTTGAACCTGAGACCCTGTTTAAGCCCCAGGCAAGGCTTTCCTGGGTGTCCATAGTCATCCCTCCATCCTGCTAATGAGGACACACGTTTCTAACCACCTTAACCTCACTCCATTTTGCAGAAACAGATAACACAATAAAGTACAGCACTGAGAGGCATCATCACTGGGTAAATGCCAAGTAACACATCAGAAGAAAAGAAAAGAAAAAAAGAAATATTCTAAATCTACAAGGAGATTTTTAAAAATTTCTGATGGCCTAAATGTTCATTGCCACTTAAAATTTTCTTAGCTGAAAACATATGTACAGCTCAAAACTACAATCACCATAAATTTTGTGCTTGATATTACATAGAAGCTCTGTACTTGCACAGCATATAGTATGCTCTGCTGCGTACCTGTATATGGACAACAGATCTCTATTTTACATTATTCATACAGTTACTATTTTACTCATATCTTTTGTGAACGACTGCTAATCTTCAAGAAATGAGTCGAACCCTTTAATAAAACAGAGCATGCCAGAGAGGAAAGCTCAGTGAAGACGGGAAGGTGCCAGATGACATTCAGCCACTGCCATTCCTCTCCCTGCACCACTGCAGCTCCGATCCTCAGCCCTGCTCCAGGAGAAGACACGTTCAAAGAGAAGATCCTACGGCAATGCTGCTAAGACCCTGTACAGCTATATAGTCTCCTGACCTTTGAACAAGTTAAACTCTCAGCAACAAAAAACTGGATTTGCTTCCCATTTCAGGTTGGGGAAAGAAGATGTTAAGAGTTTTCGCGTGGGCTGAACGTAGTATTGCTGGGGCAGGAACAGAGGGAGGGCACATAGACTGTACGTATACATATACACACACACATAGGCATATACATACCTACACATCCCAGGGTTTATGCAAAGCCATTCCAAGGTCACGCTCTTCATTTTCCATCCTGTTCATCTGTGGCGGGGATCCCGGGGCACCTCTGCGGACCACGGATGTCCAACCTCCCCAGAACAACACGGTGCCACCACCTGGACCACGTCTCTGTGGTTCTACAGAAACCCTCCCGCTCACGGGTGAATTCACAGCCCGGAGAACTCCGCAACGAGCCAGGCAACGCACCAGGCAGGTGCATGGCCAGTACTCGCCCACTCCTCAGCGAGCAAGCACCCGTGCCGCTCACGGGGACCACGTGGCCCAGCTCGAAGAACAAGTTGCCCCAAAGCCCCCGTTCAGGACCAGCTTCCCTCCCCCGTCTCTGTCCTAGACTTTCGTTTTCTGCGATGCCAGAGCTTCCCAGAGAGCAGGGACCACCGAGCCGCAGCCCCGGCATGCCACCGCGCTGCAGCGGGGACGAGCAGCGAGCCGGCTGCCGCCGCCGGCAAGGAAATGAGGCTGGAGCACACTCCAATCTCATCTTTTATACCGCTTTGTTTATAAGCTCTCGACCCATTTTAGGAGGCAGCGGCAGCGAGTAGGCACACGCAGGGAATGGAGGAGATGATGGGTTTTAGCAGGAGTCCAAGGACACCTTTTCTTAAGCTTCATTCATAGCGGCAGGCACGGTACAACAGCCCAGCAATTGTTCTCTCAAACGCCACCTTCCCATGGAGGGCACTGACAAAAACCTCCCCTTACAGGCCCACGTGGAAGACTGGACTCTTTATTATTTTTCTAAGCATTCTTTTTTTTTAACCGCGCTACCCTGCAAATATCTCCAGAGAAATTCCACCACGCACAGACCAGGATTTCCCCCCCCACACCTCCCAGCTCTTCCTTCTCTCCTTTGCTTTTCCTTTCTCTCCTTCTCCCTCTCTCTTCCCTTCTTCTCGCAGCTGGAACAATTTGGCTCTGTTCACCTGCATTCCTGCGGGCCCGCTCCTCGGGCTGCCCGCGCCGGGCTCGCTCTGTGCACGGGGGACGCACAAGGTCTGCATTCAGGCAGGGGAGGGCAGGAAAGCGAATCTAATGTACTCGGGGGATTGTTGTGCCATCAACTTAATACCTGCGCAGGGAAAACAAAGGCGCTTTAGAGAAGCGACTTTGGTGCCGTGACCCTTCCCCCAACCCAGAGGAACCCGAGAGATAACAAGGGCTGAAAGAAAAGGCACAAACATAATTAAAACTACCCAAGAGATTTCTGGAGGTATTATAGATGATGATAGCCCAGAGGATAATAGTATTCCTGGTATTATTAACATCCACTGGCACGGAAGGACAAGCGGTTTGTTTGCTTTTTTCAAGCCCTTCAGCATAGTTATTTTAGAAGGGGAGGAAAAAGTTCGTCTTTTGGAAGAGAAACCTGGGTGCAGGCGGAACCCTTCTGTGTGCAGAACGGCGGCGATGGGACGGGCAGCCCTGGGGGTACGGCCACCTCGTCCCCCTCCTCCGGACCACTCCGACCCACGGGCTCGGTGTGCCAGGGAGACGTCGAGGCTCCCCCGTGCCAGCTCGGGAGTTCAAACCCATCAGGCACAGCTCGGCGCTCTGTCCCGCAAACGCGTTGACTGAAAAGCACGGTTAATTCCTCTGCTGCGACCGGTTTCTTCTTGCCTGCAGTGTCACGCCTGCTGACGCAACCCCGGCCGGGGCAGAGGGAGGTTGAACAAAGCTAAACAGGTGCAAGGGATTAACGTCCCGGACGATCTTTTTGTTCACGTGAAACAATTTCAGGCTCTCGGCTAATGAAGTCCAGAATCAGGCTATTCATCTTTCTGCCCATAACAACGCGCTCTTGATCAGGCCAATTGATCCCCAAACCCAGGCTCGTGGCACGAGCGAGCATCCCCTCCATCCCTGCCAGCACACGCTGTAGGATGGGATGTCCCCAAGCACCACGTCACAGTGGCCGGGCAGACCCCAGCCCTCTCCTCCCCTTGGCTTCAGATGCTTTGCCAGCCCCGCTCCCACCGGTAGCACAGACACGTTCTGTGGGGTTTAACTATTCACCTAAAGAAATACCACCAGTCACTTGGGGAAAGTGCCTGTCCAGCACATCTGGCTCATCATACAGGCTCAAGCAAGCCAGGTCCACGTTCCACCACCAAGCAGACCTCAGCTCTCACAAACTGGGAGTTGGACTCGGTGATCCTTATGGGTCCTTTCCAATCTGAGATATTCTGTGATTCTAATTTGGGAGTTTTCCCCATCAGTCACGCCAATAGTCCACATCACTTTGAGCCTGGATTTGTCAGTCCCACAGTGCAGAGCAGCAGGTTGGGGATCTAGGTGGGAAAAACACCAGCAAGATCAAGTGGAAAAGGCTCCCCGAGTTGGGCCAAATGGGTTGTTTCGGCAGGGTGGCTTGAAGCCAAACAACCACAACCAGTCAAGGCAAGAAAATGGTGTCAGGAGCATCACAAAAGTGGAATTTTCCTGAGAAATCACAGAGATGTTTGCAAAGAGTTTTTCACCCTGGTCTATTGCTAGATAGAGCCGAATTCCATCCTATTCCTGTTGCATAATGTAATTAATAGTAATACAAGCTCTGCCGTTATGCAAGAAAACTGGGGACGCTTTCTGTTCTAGTTTCATCTCACCTTAATCACTGTTTTCTTGCATCGGAGTTAACACTGTTTCCTCACTCTGCATTCAGTGTAACCTCATTAAGCAAAAGCATAAGTCTGTATTATTTATTTATTCCACATGATAAAACCAGGATATTACTCACTGTGATAACGTGGGTTAATTTTCAGTGAAGCCTCTCCTGGCAAATTTTTAATACAATGAATAACACCCCTATCAGATCCAAGATAAAAGGCTGACATATTGTAACCTCATTTCAGTCTTTGGCCCAGTAACGCTACACTTCAAGGTGCTGTAATTACATTCCGCTTTTTTTCTTAATTGTTACTCATAAAAACCGAAGCATAAAATTAAATTACTACAATGTTATTTAGCAGGAGCTTTGTCCAAACCCAGAGCCTGCATCAGGCCGGGAATGGCTGTGTTAAACTCCACTTCCAATGCACCTCTCTGCCGGTCTTTACGTTTGAAGTTAGGTGGACAGCAGTTGGGGCGAGTGGGATAAATACCGTCACCCACTCCCTTCTAAATATTGTCACCCAACCTGCGCGACAGGGTGCAAGCAGAGCTGGGGGCAGCCCTTGGCCATCTGAGCCCCCGAAGCTGCAGCGGGAGCGGGTATCTCAACGCTCCCCTTCTAGAGAAGGGAGAAAAACGGGGGAACAAACCTGACAGCTGTTAATTTGAGCTATTTCTGGTAAAAGCAAAAGAGGAAGAAGCCGTTACAATTTGGGGGGGGGGGGAAATAGGAGATAGTCACAAATTAGAGTTACCATTTTGAGCCACTCCAGCCGAAGTCTTGTTGCAATGCTAGACCCTAAAAACAAGCCTTTCCTCCCGCATGAGGCTGTTTTAGTCCCAGCAGAGCCCAACGCTGCTTCTGGGGCAAACGTGAGCAATGTGGGCAATGCAGTTAACAGTTTCTGAAAGGCTGGATCGGCCTCATTGACCTCAGATCACTTCTTCCAGCTTTATATTCTACCAGCGTAAGCGAGTAGAGAAATGGCCACATGATTCGAGGGCAACGGGGTTATTTTAAAATTAGAGGAGCCTTCAAATAAGCTACTCCATGAATTTACTTTGCAAGTTTACCTTTTTCTTTTTGAATATCTAGGACAGCAAGGGAGTAAAAATCTATGCAAGAGATGGCATGAAGCATGCTGTTAAACCAGGGAAGCCTTCACGAGGTGTCAGAGCCATGATAAGTCCTGTTTAAACTTTACCCAGAGCTAAACACCAAGTGTCAACATGAGCCGCTGCCCAAGCTCTCTGATCAGGCCAGGCAAACATCCAATCAGAAGTATAAATCAAAGCCGAGACACATCCAAGTGAGACTGGAGTGTTTAACTCTACAATTCCCATCTGACCAGGACTTTCCCAGCAGGTTACCCACAGCCAGGTCTCTCCCCAGACATTTATTTATATAAGAAACCCGGCTGTATGCATTATTTTTGTATTTATTTTCCCCTGGTAGGCACAGACACAAAGCAAATGCTCCGCAGGGTACACGGCGTACCAGCCCTGCAGCATCCACGGGGACTGCTGGTAGATGTTGTATTTGCTTTTCCTCCCGCCCCATCGTCTCCCCACCACCAACCCTGCTGGCCCCAGGAATCGGCTTCTGTCGGCCGGCCCAAAATTGCAAATAACAGGAGGGAAAAACCACGCTCCTGATCTCATCCAGTGGGATAGGAGAGAGAGGGTCACGCGTTACCTCAAGGGTCATCGACCTCCCTCCACGTCACCCTTCCTCCCCCTAAATCAAGGATTATATTCCCCAAGCGAAGGGGCACGGCAGGGAGGTGCTCTCCTTTCGGGAACTCTTTAAAAAACCCCAAATGCCACTTTCTTAAACCTCCATCAGAGCCCACCCTTACCTACAAGACTGAACATCTACTGCCAAGGACGACACGACATTTTGGCTGCCAACTACACATGCCTTTGGGAGCTGTTGGCCGCGGCACTCACCAACCATTTGCTTCCAGGAGTGGATTTTGCAGTTTTCCCTGCCCATCCTGGTGCCTGGAGAAGAGGGGGGGACCCGCTCCCGCAGCCACCCCCACCGTCACCCCACAGCCCCCCATCCCCTTGGCCCTGCGCCGGAGCGTGCCCGTGTGTCAGCATCCATATACCTTAACACGTGAACGTATTTCGGGCTGGCAGTCTGTCCCCTGAGCTCACTAAGCTTCGGATTAGGCCTTCAAGTGATGTAACTCATAATTAAAAACCCATGCCAATATTCTGAGAACTTTTTTTTTTTTTTTCCAGATTGGGCAAAAGAAAGGTTAAAAAACACCATCTGTCGTGGTAATTTTTTTTCATATTTCTCTGTCCTTTCCCTCGTTAAAGGGAAGTGGGGAGGGGAGAATGTTCATTTGAAGCTTGCAACATGTTTTATTAATTGATGGCAAATAATCCTAAGATAAAGTGCACAATAAATTTTTTAATGAGAACATATGGTGGGGAAAAATGATAGGACTGAGCCTTTGAAGATTTCTTTGCGAGCGCAGTTACAAGAGGAGCAGGCAAAGACTTGCACAGGGGAGCCCGAACACTCCTCGAAGGGAGACCAAGGCAAGGGGCAGATGGGGGGATCGCTGCCATCACCAACCACGTACCAAGTGCTCCAGCTAGTCGTGGTCCCTGAAGCGATGCCCCAAAACCCGACGGATCACAGCCAGTCTAAACACAGGAGTGTTAAAAGCTCTCTAAATTCACCTGTGACTTTGATCCGTGCTGGGTTCCCTGGTGCCACTGGCTCTGGGGACACTCCTTGGTATCGACCGGTTAGGAACGGGCTTAAGCTAAACTGAAATAAGCTGCTCAGAAAGAACAACTGGCTCAGGAGTTTATGCCCATTTGGCCACCTTAATTAAACAAGAGTGAGTTTGCACAGGGATGCAGGCTTGCTTTGGTCTGCTGTAAAGCTAACAGACTCCATCCTGGAATGACTTTGGTAAAATCAGGAGGAAAAAAATCTTGTGTTTTCACCTTGCTTCCTGCTAAACCCCACGGATGACCTTTAGCTCCTCCATAACCTATCCTCCGCAAAGCCACGCTACACAGAGACGATGCAACAACGACACGGGATGCCTGAACCGTGCCCTGTGCCCGTTGCCCTGCCCAGCATCCCCTGCCCCTCCTCGCTTCCTGAGAAAGGCAGCAAAGCCCCAGCCAAAGGGAAATGCCCAAAAGCGCATCAGGAACTGTCTAACATGAAGTGGTTTTTCTTAATAATGTAATTCATTTATTATAGATTTATTAGCAGTACCCAGCTGTGCTGCCAACTCATTCACAAAAAAAAAGGGGGAATACGACAGCGGGGATGGTATTTAAAGCAGCATCTCTCTGACAAAAATCAATAAATAAAAATTACCTCCCAAGAGCAACCTGATCCCCAAGCAGCCATATCCACATTAAATATGGGATTCTTCCAGGGACAAAGTGACTTAGGCGCAACAGGCCTCCAACTGATTTGTAGAGGACTTGTGCTCACTTCGGCATCTCCAAATATCCCATTCTAATACAGGTCCATAAACAGTTACACCCTCCAAATCAAACACACCCTGGCCCTTAATCCACCACTCCCAGAGGAGCCTGAGAAAACAGCCGAGTCTTGCAGGGTACGATGAGAATTAGCTCATGTAGCCAAGTGCTCCCCACCACCCACCAGCACGTTTCGGCGCTTGTGAACCAGTTCTACGTCAACGAAGCCCGACCCCTGCCCCCTGGTCTGTCTGCTGGGGATAATACCTTCAAAATACACGAGATTCACTGCATGTGTTTTGGGAAGGAGTTTTGCCTTGTACCCCGCAGCGAGACACAGCTCTGGGCGATTCAACACACTTCGCATCCCCTCGAGCCCCATGGCTGGGTGCGGACGCACAAACAGCCCCAGGGATTTGGGCTCGGGCTGGTGCTTCGGGGCTGGAGACCATGCAAACCAAGTGCTACAAGCAAGAAGTGTCCCCAGACTTCATCAAACAGTAGCTTTAAAATATAATTAAATCCCTCATTAAATGGAAATAAAGAAATAATGAAATGAAAAGGGCATCTGGCTTTCACATTGTTCATATTCACTCAGGGAAGTGGTTCTCCTCCACCAAAATTTAGCTTTCAGGTAGGAAAAGTCAGGATTCACACGGTTCCGGGAGCTGGAGCTTTAAGGAAAATATCCTCAGAGCGGAGAGCTCAGTGCTTTTCCAGCCTGTCGATATTTCTTGGCCCCGTTCGATTCAGTCATGAGACCTGGCCGGGGCACCTCGGGTCAGGAGCTGGAAGTGCCAATTTGCATCTGTAACCCATTAACCGCAGGCAGATACGGATATTGAAAGAACTTTGATTTAAAAACGTATAGCCCCAAAATAAGATGCCTTGCACCTGGACTTCACAGCTTTTTGCCATCCACTTGGGACTCCTGCCTAACATTTTCAAGACCCTGATGAGATGGACAAACAGTTCTGGACCAGGAACGCACCGGAGGCTTATCAATATAGATATTTTTCAGTAGCACGTGATAAAGGGTACTTCCATTTTCAAGCAACCAGCCCTATAGCCCTTCAGGGGAGTGGTGAAAACCAGATCTTTTGAAGATATGACCCAAAACCAGCCATCAGCCCTGCCCTGCCCTGGGTGCTCCTGCCAGCTCCTGACCTGGGCAGTGTGGGAGGACCCCCAGATCCCGGTCCCGGCTGATCCCGGTGGATTCCTCTCATTCTTCACATGGACTTTCACCGCTCAAACCAAACACGGGAGCAGAGCTGCTGGGCAGGGCGGGCAGCAAGTGCCCGGGGAGGATGGGCAGGATCGGCCAGCCCTGCCGACTTTCCCACGCTTCCCGTGATCCCTTTTTATCGGTGTAGTGACAAGAGATGTCAAGGACTTTCTAATGATGGCAAAGGTGCCTCTCTGGCCTCGTGGGAGACTTTGCCTTCCTACGGTGGGTCTCTCCTCGACACGGCAGCCGGATCCAGGACAGCTCTGGGACCCGACACACGGGAACACCTCGGTGCCATCCTCAGGAACAAAATACTGCAAAAAAGCCCCAGAGCCGGCAGCACCCCGTTATCATCCAAGCTGGCACAGAATCCTGCAAAACACCCCCAGGGCAGAGAAAAAGGTCCTGCAAATAGGGAGGGGATGAGCGGCAGTAATAGGAGGGGAAAGAGCCAGCAAAACATTAAAATGGGCTCAGGACCCCAGGGCCATAACGGTACAGCCCCAGGGAGGAGCGTCTGCAACGCGTCCAAATACCTGCACTGGCACCTGCTTTAGGGAAAAACTTTTGGAAAGGCCAGGATCGCTATCGGTTTGTTTAACACAATATCCTGGGAGCAGCTCTCCCCACTCATTTCTAGCGGGATTTCCAGCTTTCTGGGGCAGGTTTTGAGGGAAAAGATGTTTTGTCGGAAAAGGTGTTTTTGTCATTTCACGAGTCAAAACTAAATGCTGGGCAGGGGCAGGAGGATGGTGAGGGTTTAAGGGGAGGGCACTTTTTGGAGGAACTGGGGGTTATTTGCTTGGAGAGCCATATGCCCATCGCTGCCCTTCTTCCCTGCCAGTTCCCCCCACAGACCGACCAGTACACACACAATATTCACCGTTGTTCATGCACCTACTTCCAAAAGCCTGCTCTTTATCCCTGCCAGTTAAAGACCTGAGACATAGGCAGGATAGGGAGGATAGAAAGAAAGATTTTTTTCCTATTGCAGCTCCTAAAATAATGATATACGGAAAACAAAGGCAAAACAAAAAAGGTAAGGAACTGCGTAAAAATAGTTGCAACATTTATCTTAAAGCACTACTGGAGCAAAAGGCAATCAGTACTGAACCGAGATATTGCCTATAGCTCTTGAAAACTGGCCAGTTCCATTAACACAATAAAGGCAATGTGCAAGTGTGTGTATATATTTTTCTTTTTACATATATATATATAATTTTTCCCACAGAACTTTGGACTAAATGGAAAGTTGGGCCAGGAATCCTATGAGAAGAGAACAGGATTTCCCAGGAGATTTCCATCACTTCCTCCCTATGCTCAGGCCGGAAAGCTGGTGCTGTGAGAATTGTCCTTCTCTGGATATTTTGGCCCGTCCTCTTCCACTGCTGAACAACCCGGGGCCAAACTGATGGGAAACATCAGATTATCTCTGTTTTTTTAATTTAAAAATATATATATATATATATGTAAATATTGTTCACGATTTGGATAAAAGTTCAGACTTCCGAAGCCATTTTCAAACTGGGACTCTGTGATCAGACACGGGCAATAAAGCTGTTGGAGCCTGAGGTTGCTCCAAACCAACATTGCTTTGCAGTGGGACCCACCAGCTGAAATGTCAAGGCACCAACGCAACTCAGACCAGGCGCCCTTTGGAAAACGGGGCTTTGGTTATTTGGAGCATGCTTTGTTCCTACCTGTTCAAAAATGAGGCATCCACCTTTGGCGGAAAAATAATCCATCGAAGGGAGAAAGAGTAGGATCAGCAGGCTACAGGTTTTCAAGAAAAACCTCTTCTTCACTCCCCGGGACCCAGAGGTCGGGCCATTCCACCCTCAGTGCACTCTTTGGGACAGACATACTATATAGAGTGGAACTTCTCTACTAAAAAAAATATTTTCCGTGTTTTTTACGTTGGGCTAAAGATACTTTTCCTTATTGGCTGGCGTATCAAAGAAGCAATCATAAATCTTACCTAATTTTAAGGAAGTGGGGCTCTGTAAAGAAAATGGAAATGCAACATGCAGCCCTGTCATATTTGGTTACTGTCCCCATCAGTAGCCTGACCAAAGGGAGCCCCATGAGGCCAACAATTCGCCCTATGCCAAAGAAAAATTAATTTGTGACTTTAGAACTTCAGGCAGACTAGGAAATATGACAGATTTAATTTTTTGCAGACCTACAATAATGAGCCACTTTCTCTTCACAGTCACAGACAGAAACCTGCAGAAAATGCTTTGCCCATCTGCTCTTTCCCCTCAGAGCAATGCAGTATCTGTAATTCTTTTTTTCTGTCTAGAGACTAGATGACACATCCTTGGGAATCTCTTTGCATCGTTATGTGCATGACGCAGTACGGGCAACAGCGCCAAAAAATTCCAGTTTCTAAAGATTAGGTACCAGCTGAAAAGCAAACTGAAAACAAGACAGTTGGGTGTCCCTCACTTCCAAACATCCAGCACTACTACATAAACAAAACCCACCAAAACTATCCGGACAAACTCGCACCACGGACACGGTTTCCCCAGATTTGTTGTCTCTACCACTGTTTTTGCTCTGATTATTACCAAATGTCAAACTCATTTCTTTACGGTAGCTTTTTTGGACCCACTGTTCCCAAGCAGACACCAAATTCAGCCGCAGAGTCCCACCACCACCCAACGCCCACTTAGGGATTTTCTCTGTACCAGTCCTTCCAATTAAGAAAATACAAATCTTAGGGGAAAAAGCAAACGAAGGATCTCAGGAGCTGGACTGGGGCTTTTTCCGACTTCAAAACCTGGAGGTCTCACCTTTGTGAGGAAAGAGCAATGCCCACACCCAACTCAGCACACAAAACCAGCCCTGTGTGCTCAGCGGCCATAACTCACCCACATTTGGGACAGTAATTAGCGCCGTGTGTCGTCCCCCCCCAGCTCTGCCCGCATTCAAGGAGGTCTCAGGTCAGCGGGGAGGAGGTGGGAAGGGAAAGAAGGGGTGTTTAGAGTGAATTTCAGACTTTCGCATCCCCTCTCCAGATGTGCCGGGTAAGCGCCCGGGAGTGGAATCTGACTCCGGAGGAAGGGATTTAAGACATGATTTAGCAGTTTACCTCCAACGTTTGTCCTGAATTTTTTACGGAGCGGTTCGAAGTCAAGCTGAGAAGTTTCTCAAGCCCTTGTCCAAGCCGGCGGGGCCGCCACGCCGGTGCCAACCCTCGCCCTGTACCTCCCCGCAGATTCTAGGAACTTCACCCGAGCAAGGGAGGAATTTTTCTGCAACCTCCCTACCTCGCCCTGTGCTTTTTGGCTGGGGCTGCGTAATACCGTTTGGCCTGTCCTGGCAGCCAAGTGCCAAGGTATATATGTACGTACCGATCAAAATGAATGGAGCTGCTGAATTAAGTGTTGGAGCAAAACCCTGCAGGACAATAAAATCCATTGACGGTGGAGCAGAGTCCAAGTCTCCGTTGCTCCGAGACAGAGCTCCTACAGCAGAGCCCTCTTGATCTGAGCCATCCCTGCTGTGGGATGGTCACCAGCCTCCCGGCTGGATTCCTCCTGGGGAAAAGCCACTTCTCTCTGGAAGCATGATGGGCAGACCTCTGCTGCCAGCTCAATGCGGGCTTAAGTCTTCTTTTGGGGCACCTACCACCTAGCTCGTAGCCCTCTCAAAAGCTGCCCAAACCCACGCTCAGTGGAAGAGGGAGTCCACAGGCAGACAATGTCCTCCCAGTCACTCAGTCCACACAAACTGGCTCTAGGCACGGATGAGCATGTATTGGTCTACGCCGGGTCCAGCACATGCCCTGGAAGCCTGCGTGACTCAAAGCAACGGTGGCTGCTGTCCCTTTGCTTTCCAGTGCTTTCCATTTGCCATGCAAACCAAAGAGTGAAAGCAGTTTCCAGCTGCCACGCTGAGTTTGGGAGGGAGAAATCTCACTGCGACTCATAAATGGAGCAAATTTGATACGGACAGCCATTGACAAGGGATAAATATTTTAAAAACCCTAGGATGTCAATTTTACAGTTGCTCTCTGGCTCTTTGCTGACCGTAACCACACTTTAAACACTAGTTTATGATGCAAACAGCCAGCAACCTACTGCTGGAAGCTTGTGGAACGAACTACCCACTTTGCAGAGATAGCAACAGCCCAGGTAGACACGGGCAAGCCAGCTCGCTTGAAGGCTGAGCCAGGACAAGACGACTTGCTTGGCTCTGGGACGCAAACCACAGCTCTGAGCCATTGATGCTGGCCATCTGCATGTGAAAAAGCAAACATATAAATAAAAATTACTGTGAACGGCAGAAAACGATGCCGGAGTACATTCCCACCGGCTTGGCTTCTCCTTAGCCCTGGAAGCAGAGCTGCATCGCAGCCAACGCTCAGCCAGAGCCAGCCTGCGATCGCTCGCCCACCTTCGCGCCCAGGCGTGCAGGCTGGGCTGCAAACCCTCTCCCACCCATGCTTGTTGGAACAAGGGAGAGGCTGTACGCTTGCAGCTTTGAAAAATTATTAATAAAAATGCCAATCGGTTGGTCAGACCTTTTTTTTAAAAAAAAAAAAAATTGGTTTTGAATGACACTAACCCTCCTGTATTGCAAAAACTCATCTACCACAGGTCAGTTTTGCAAACAGCGGAGTTTGCTTTCTGCAGAGGACTGATTCGTGGTCTGTCCGGCTTTTGGGTGAGGATGGAGGTCAGAGAACTCACTGGGCTGCCTCCAGGACGGACCTGCTGCATGACCTCAAGAGCTCATTTCAGCTCTTCCCTGTGGTAGCTTCTTTCTACCGTTGAAGGCAGGGGGGATTCACGCTCGATGGCTCCACCGTTGCCACCAAACTGGTTCCTGGGGGCTGCTGGCAGTGACACCCCAGTACACACGGGGAGTTCGAAGTGCAGCAAACAGGCAGGGGCAGATTCTGCACCGTGCTCCCGCTCTACAGCAGCTCTTGAACACGGAACACCCTCACTCTGTTTGCTGGATCTTAAAAAAAAAAACAAGATGAGCCAAGAAGTGTGCTGGATACCCAACCTGAAAGCTGCCACACACAAAAAAAATATGCAACCTCAGCCTCTCTTATTTTTACTTCTTTTTCTAAAGGAGAGTTATGTAGTTTTCCTCTGTGTGTCCGTGGATCTGTCAGTCTCGTAACTTCAAAAGTTATTTAGATAAACTGTCTCTTTGGCCAGTTTCAAGCCTTTTGGGGAAAGGATGGAGGTCCTAAAGGATGAAGCTCTGTGGCAGAACATGGTCAGGGAGAGGAAGAGAAGCCTATGGATGTGGTGACGGAGAAAGGACTGCCCTGTGGACACACATCACATAGATGCATCGGACATAAGAGAATTTACCCAGAGAAAGCTTTTGTGAATGCCCCAGTAATGGGAAAAGCTTTCACCTGTCTGCCCTGCTAACAGAATAAGAGTTTCTCCCACCTTCCCCTCATCTTCGGAACAAGATTTCTAGCAATTTATTTCTAGCCCTCTTGAGCCAGATGTGCAATAGCTGCACACCAGCACCAGAGCACGGTCTCACGCCGCACCCAGCACTCGGCTCTTTCAAAAAGCCCAGTCGTAACCTCTTACACTTGCCGTTTACCACGTTCCTGCAGCCTGTGCCGATGCCACCGCAAAGGCTGGGACTGTCCAGCAGGCAAAGCATGCAAAAATGGCCATAAAGACCAAGAAGGTCACACCGTGTCATTCGCATGGGGTCACCAGCCCTGACGGTTTTCTCCACCGTAGCAAACCCTGCCACTGCGAGCAAACACCTTACTGATCACCCTGCAGTTACCAGCACATCTCATTAATGCAATTCACCCTCCTGAAGATCATAATTAAATAAAAAAAAAAAAAAAAAGAGAGAGAGACAGGTGGCACACCCTTAAATAGAGAGGTTTTCATAATGGTTAAACATTGGCCTGGAGCCAGACCACAGCTCTGAAAGCTCAGGGGCAGGAGGAAGGGACTTAGGATCTGAACTCCAAATTTCACAACTGGTCCCATGCATGCATAGGGACTAGCCCAAACCCCCACATTCAGGAGGTTGAAGTCAGATCTCGATCTGAATTTGGTGGCTTGGGCCAGTTTCAAGAATCACAAATTACCTCTACTTATTATTATTAATAATAATAAAGTGTTATTTTATGCAGGAGCTTTGAGGTTCATTGTGATATGCAGACAAGCGGTTAGACCAGGGGCAAAATGCGCAGCTGGCAGGAGCAGGTGGGATTTGCATTGTCTCCAGCGGCTCCCAGTGCCGGGGCCGAACTCTGCCTGAACTCCGTGATGGGAACATGCCACGTGCATGTCTCGGCACCACCTGAGCTCCACGCCAGTCCCCGGCCCGAGGCTGAAGGCGTTCACCTCGAATCCCCGCTCCCGGCTGCACAAAAGAAGCAGCTCAGCCTCCTGCACCTTCACAGTGCTCACCACTGGCCGGGCTTGTCCCCTGCGGTGGCCACAAGCCCAGGGCTGGCTCTTGGTCTTCTGCCAGGGAAGGAATTTCACCAGCCAGAAGCAGGGCAAGGTGAGATACAGAATCAGTTTGGCACAACCCACGCTAACTCAAGTCTGCGTACGGCAGTCTTGGGCTTTCGGGGAAAAACTTGGTGAATACGGTTGTCTAGTTCTTCTTCTTGTACTGCCTTGGTTTTGGAGTTTGTTTAGTAAAAGATGAACCAAAATTGCAAAACAAAGATGTTGCTTCAACCTACAAAAGAAGGAGGGAGGGCTGGAGCCTGGCGAGGACCCACCGGAGCATCTTTTTCCAACGTGACTTCCAACAGTTTTCCAAGAGCCCAGCCTGAGCTGCTGACCGTCTTCACGCCGAGCCGAACCGAGCCAGCAAAACCCTCTGTGTTCCCTAGAAAAGGCCCCAGACAAGCAGCGTTTCTGCGCATGCCAACTGCTCCACCGGCTCCCACCAGCTCAGAACCTGGCCCCGACCCCTCAGCAGACGGTTTTGCTTCTCCTCTGTCTTGCCTTGCGATGCAAAGCCTCCCCCGCGATCTTCGACACGCACAGCCGGGTCGGTGCTATCAGGCTGGCTGCCTTCAGGCTAAGACCCCTGGAAGAGCTGATCATGTTCCTCAATCACGTTTGCAAACGAGCACTCATTTCCCGCTGGCCGGGCGAATGCGGGCACTTTGTCCCTTTAAATCCTTGTCTTTGGCCAACGATACCAAACACCGAGCAGCCCTCGCTGCAGACGTTCAACGTCATCAGATTCAAGGAGTGGGTAATTAATATTGAAAGGTGTGATTGCAGCTGAGCAGGCTGGCTAATCAGCTACTGATTTTGCTCTAATGTCCTAGATCATTTAGAAATACAATCTGGAGGTGGTGGGAGGAACAGGGGAGCACTAACTGGAATTACTGTGGAAATGCAGTATTCCTTTCCACGTCTAAACACTGCACAATTACGGCAGCGACTCAGTTACCTCCTTATTCATCAGGCCAAGGCCAGGTTCCCAAACTAAGGAACGTAGACGTATTTTTTCCTCCAGCCCTTTTCTGTACCGGGTCAAATGTGACTCTGCAATACCGCGATCCTTTCCAGGGTACTGCATTAGCAGTTGGATCAGGGAAAAAACTTCAGGGTCAGTTGGGTATCTCTGCCTCCCCTAAATCATAAAACACAAATACCCATTTCCTAGTCCTACACTGCTATAACACAGACCCAGCCTACCTCCACGCACATAGCCAGACCGAGGCTGTTCAACTGATGCAGCTCTAAGCACAAGTAAAGACAAGAAGAACACGGTACCATTTGGAGATTTCTTTATCACAGATTACCAACCCTTTGGATTCTGTAAAACCATTTAAAGTGGTGGGTTACTGTGACTACATTCAGAGATCCTGTAACAGAACTGTTCCTTTAAAATTCAGTACAAACCAAACCCCATGCTTCATTTATAGGGTATTTTATAAGTGCACTATCTTGTAGATGGGCTATATTAATAGTTGGGGTCCTGTTTTGATGAGTTGGAATCTGCAAGGAACCATCTAGTTGATTTGGCCTCAGGGAACTATCAGTGGCTTCTCAAAACGCAGACCCCCGAGGTGACCATAGCTGGGACCTCAGCAGAGGAGGGAGCTCTCAAAAATGACTTACGGCACAGCTGAAACCTCCCACCGCATCCCTCCATCACGCCGGTCTTCCTTATCCCTAATATCTTTCCCACCCCATGGCACAGCAAGGGCACGATCACTTAGCACAGCACTGTAAATCTCCTTGGCCATGCTCTTTGCATGCCAGAAAAACGCGGTGGAAAGCCGATACTGTGCTGAGAATTTCATCCTCTCTTTTCTGCAGAGCCCATCACCAGTCCTGGTGTGCCGGGACAGAAAACACTCCCCAAGCCCATAGCCATAGGGTGTTGTCCCACCTTGTGCAAAGGAGATTAGAAACCAGGATCTTAACACTACAAACAACGATGCATTCCTTCTCCTAGAATTCAGCAGATCGTTGCTCTCCCTCCCTTTTTTAATTAATTGAAACAATCCCTCCGCAAAAAATGTTCCTGGTTTTTCAACCCGCGAGGGTTTCCACACCTTCCCCTCCGGCTCTCGGAGGGGAGGACAGCCCTGGGATGTCAGGACAGGGAGAAAGCACACGGACCTGGGAGTCATCTCCAGCGAGCCTGCATCCCGCGCGACGGCTGTTTGTTTTGGATGCGAAGCCTGGCGCGTTGGGTTAGATGTTACTTAAACTGACCTTTCCTGTTTTCTGAGTCAACCGGCTTAGATCAGGCAAGTCAGGCACAAGATGTTGAAAATTAATCAGCATCTGGGGCTGATGGGGAACTGCTTGATTGGAGAAATGGCACGTGGTGGGAGCAAACAGCCTCATTTTCTCAGCTGAAGCGAGGACCCCTAATGCTCTGCTAAAAAGCCTTCCTGGGGCCATCAGGAGCCGCTGCAGAAGAAAGCTCTCATAAAGCACCGAGCAGTCACAACCCCACCACGGAGTCAGCTGAAAGCACTCGGCATCCTGCAAGGTCAAACTCCAAGTGCTGATTGCCGTACGAGGCTAATCCTGCTGATTGCCAGGACTTAGCCTTTGCGGGAGGGAAGCACCGATTCCCCCGGGAGAGCTCCGAGTGAGGGTGGCAGCACCAGGCGGGCAGTTAATGGCTCAGAGCGCTACCTTCGTTAGCCCAACCCACCCGATTCCCCTAAAATAGCCCAATAATTTCTGATATTTGCCTTAAGAGCCTTACCCAGGCAGAGAGGTCTCCTCTCACACAGGGACAGGCTCCACAGTCATCCAGTTGTACTCCTGACTTTTTCTTTCACAAATGCTGCCAGACCAGTAAGACTGGATTTGATTTTCTTTGGGGGGGGGGGTGGTGGTTTTTTTTTTCTTATCCCAAAATACATCCCTCCTACCCCAGTAATACAGAAAAAATGTGGGCGTTATCTGTGTAGTTTCAGGTAATTTTGGAGACCTCAGATTTGTCACCTTCTCAAGAACTGTCTCGGAGAAACAGACCTCTTGGAAATGATTTGGTTTGGGCACCAAACCTGGACCGTTAGACCCCAAAAGATTTAGGACCTGATTCCAGACCTGAAAAATCAGACTTTGACCCAACTTAGGACAAACGATAAGGTGCTGAACAAGCAAATAACTAAATAAAGCCCACGAGGAGTTGTATGGGCAGCAGAAGATGGGAGCCTGCCTCCCTGCAGATAGTCCTCAGCATCTGTGGATTCTCTGAGGTCTAGTATAGGGGAAGCTCACGTCGCCATTCTTTTTCTCAGCAGTGTTTTACTACATCTTCACAAATTACCAAAAAAAAAAAAAATCCCTGACCTCTTCAACATCCTCTGTGTCGAATTTGCCTGAAGTTGGAGAAGGAGTTCAAAAGAAGGACGCAGGGCACTGATGAGGGAGGAGGAGACACACATATACATACTTGTACTCTGTTCGGTGTGAGTTCAGGCACACAAAAGGGACGCTAAGAAGCCTTGCTAATAGCAGACAGGAAAAAAAACCACAACCAACTGTTTTATAAAAAGAAAACATTCCCCACTGCCAGGCCCTGGGGCTGGTGGCGCAAGGACGGTCCCGTCGCAGGACTGGCAGAGCAACGCTGTCCCAGGCAGAGCTGATCCAAGATCTTCCTTTGTTTCTCAACTTGGCTCTTTGAGTTTTCTTTGCCTTTTTTTTTTTTCCCCTTTTCTTTTCTTTTTTTCTCTTTTTTTTTTTTTTTTTTTTGTAAGGTAACAATACCTCCTTTCAGGCACTGCCAAAGTCCTACTCAAGCCCACTCAGATAAGAGCTGGCAGGAAAGGTAACTGCCATCAATATTTTGGTGAATGTTAACTACCTGAGGACAGACTGGGTGGGGGATCACAACAGTCGGTTGCGAGCACCTGGGCTATGTTTAAAAACACCACATTAAAAGTCATCTCCCTCCCCGGATCCCCCTGAATTCCCAGTAAAGTCTCTCCAGCGTAAGTGGCTGTAAAAGACAGCGCTTAGCCAGTCGGGACTAAGTCGCCAGTCATGCTCCACACGAAGGTATGTTTTCATGATGCTTCTTTTGCGGCCGTTTCATTTACTCCACTAAAATATTATTCTTCAGCCAGAGTTTATTTTGGATAAGTGCGGCAAGTAGAATTTGTAGCCCTAGATTCTCAAGTGCAGGTTTCAGAATTAAATGTTAAATAAAAATAAAAATAAAATTGGGGATGTCTTCTTTTGCCGGGATTTCCCAGAGACCTGCAGGCTATCGCTCCCTCACCCAGGCTATGGGGGAGCGGTGTTTTGTCTGTCTTTTCTGAAGGCAGCACCTGTTTTCATCCTCTTCTTCAAAGTCAAAAATCGTTTTGTATGTTATGAGTAGGAACCCAGGATTACGATAAAGAGTGGTTTCAGACTGACAGCAAATTAAACTGCAAGCCAAGGTATATATACACCATTCGGAGACGTATTTATAATAGGTTTTTTCCTAAAACCAGAAAATATAATGATATTCTGTCATGGAGTCCGAGACGTTCTGTGTTATTATTAAGACCTAGCAAACATTTCTAGGTAAAAAACTGGGAGCTGGATGGTGTTATTCTCAGAATAAGCTTTTCCCACTTAGCAGCAGGATGATTTTTTTCTCGTGTTCATGCAAAAAAAGTATGATTTTTGCCAACCTAAATGGCCAGCGCATATTTCTAATCTGTCACAGATAGGAGAGGCAGGTAGACAGGCAGGCACAGAAAAACCAGTACTCCCTGCCCTCCCAATTTCTGTTTTTCTATCATACTCCGCTTTGCTATATTAATTTTAACACGATGAGCGTTAGGCTATTTTTTCTTTTAACCATAAGCATGCTGTTCCTGTGACAGCCATTCCTTTTTTTTTTTGGTACATAAATAAGGCAAATGAAAATAGAAGGAAAACAGAATAAATGATACGCCCCTGCAAAGTTTCATTGTGAAATTAAAAAAAAAATCGAATTCTGTTTACGGAGTAAACAGTGATTTAGAGAGAAATTAAAACAGCACCTCTGGCTCGGTTATCCAGCGCCGGAGTGGCTGCCGGGCTGTCCAGCCCGTTGGAGGCTCCGGGTCGGGACGGGTCCGTACAGAGACCTGGACCTCAGTCCAGCCCCAGGGCAGGTATTTCAAATCAGCCTTTCATTTCAGCACCTTTTGAACAAAGCTCACAGTCCTTACCCCGGCCCCTTTGGCCACCCGCCCCGAGAAACTCCTTTAATTATCAGCACGGGGCAAAAAAGGGAGGAAATGGGTGAAGCCACCACGAACTTCTCAGGGATGCTGCTCTGCCAGGAGCATCCCGCCAGCCCCGAGTCTCCGGGTGCCCAGCAATGCCAGCCAGGCACCACCATCAAAAATGGGCACTTTAAAAATGCCTTGAAATGCTTTTGCCATGGGAAAAGGAGCCTGGGAGCTGCCCGGTGTTGCGTGACTTGCTTCCCAGCACAGAACACCTTTAGCATCCATGGGGAGTGGGAAAACGACATCCCGCATGAGCAGCATCCTTGGGGCTAGGAAAATGCTCAGTGCTCGCTCCCGGTCACATCCTGCCCCTAACTGATGGGGAGACACGGCCACGTCCAACGGCAGAGACACCAGGGCAAAAAAGTGCCCAAATTTAAGAAAAGCGAACCCGGACTGGGGCGGTTTCAGCATCCCCCGCGGTGGGTGCCCGTCGGGACTCGCGCAAAACCAGACACCGAAAAGCGAGGGAACAGGGTGGCCCTGAGCACACCCCTCGCTTTCCCCATCCAGCAGCCGCGAAGAAGAAATACAACACAAAACGCGAAAAACTTGCTCTCTAAATTCTTAGACACGTCTGGAGATTTATGTTATATGTAAAATAAAATATTTATATAGCGCTCGGGCACATAGCTATGCACTTGGCATAAAAGAGGAACGGCAAGACGCAGATATACATATTTTCAGTATATATGAGCGCATGCATACGTGAGTCTGTCTTTAGATATATATATATATAAAACTAAAACAAATCCCTGTTTATTACTCAGTAGAGAAAACTGCAGGTTTTTTACATAAATAATCCCAGTGTAAATAAACTCCCCACCCTGAGCAAACTAAAAGTGATCCCATAGCAGATTTCTCTATTTTTCAAATAAATCATCATTCCACCCGAACATGGACCTGGCAGCTAGAATTTCCAAATCACTCAGGAGCAGCAGTGGGATGGGAGCTGGAAACAACCCAAACAAACAATTTTACAAGTTCCAGAAGTCGAACTCCCCTCTGCCCATATCCACCATCCCCTTTTTTTTTTTTAATTTCTTTTTTTAATTGGAAGAGCGGGAGGGGTGGGCGCTGCCGCGTTCGTTGGCCCATAGGAAATCGGTGACCCAGGGACATCTGCAAGCCATTAGGACACAGACTTCAGGTAGCTCCCAGAAACACGTGCTGTCCACATTACACCCTCCAAGTATATTTCCACAACTTTACTTCTCCAAATAAACAGTCGGGCTCTCCCTGCATTAGCAAGGAGCTGCACAAACAGGTAGAGAGAATGGCAGTTTTATTCCCCTTTCCAATTCTGATGGATTTCTTGTAAGCTGTCGCTGGGCTGTGTAATTTGAACTATTGCTTGGAAAACATAATAGGACCGGTTTAAAATTACGGCCATTTATTTATCTGTATGTGACTATGAAACATCATGTACAATTTGCACAGCATGTTAGCTCGCTTCCACGCTTTACCCGAACTGCCGCTTATAGGAGTGTGCTGCACGGAACAAATGGATCAAAATAAAACTAAAAAAAAAAATATATAAATATATATATATATATATATATATATAAAAACTAGAATCCACCAGGACTTATAATTGGGTTGAGATTTTTTTCTTTTTAATTTATAAGCAGGTTTTGTACCTTGCAAAGCTATCACACTTCTCTTTAACCTCGCTAAGAGAGCGAGCCTTCGCGATGCCACGCACATCCCTGCATGAGCGCGGGGAGGTGAGCGGTGGTGGCTGCAGCCACCGTGAACGCAGGCAGCGATACCGACGGTGCGGCGCTCATCCATTTCTACGAAAAAAAAGGAAAAAAATAGGTAGAAGCTGATTCTGACCACTTGTTGCCAGCATTCGCTCTAGGGCATTTTTCCTTTTCTGGAGAGCTCGGTATTGTTATGAATGAAAACTATGTCTTTTGTCCTCATTACCGGAGCTTTACTTCTGGCTTTGATCAGTTTACCCCGAGTGATTCGAACCAGATTGATTTATCTTAGCATCCGATGGAGAACCGCTTCCAGCTCTGGCTGACATCCGCTCCGAGGGGACGGCCAGGGGATGCTGCGGCTGGCAAACGAGGCAAAGCCACAGCCAACAGCAGAGCAACGGACACCTCTGATCAGGCCAAAAGTAGTCACACGAGTTAAAGGTGCACCTTAGGGGGAAAAAAAATAAATAAATAAAAAAATAATTTCTCCTCTTTTTCTCCTAAGAGAAAAATCCAGCACTTTTAGGAGGGTATTTCCATTTCACTTTAACTGAGCCTGATAAATTTTCCATTTACCCAAGTTTGCAGAGCTTCGAGCCAAACGCTGCGAGCAAATAAATAAATAAATAGCCCCAAAACGTATCGCTTTAATCTCCAGAAAAGAGTGTTTGTGAAGAACAAGGTTGTGCGCGGCGGTTTCCAGCTGTGGGAGAAAGAGCAGAGAAGAACGGCGAGGTTATGTCTATTTACTATGGCGGAGCCTGCGCGGGAGCCAGGGAGTGTTAAAACTCCTCCGGCGCTGCTCAGCCCGGAGCTCTGGACTCCAAAATGGGAGTGAGAATAAATCCGTCCCTGGATTTTCCTGCGGGGGAGCAGCTCAGCAAACCGGGGAGCTGCTGATCAGCACCGGGATTTCTTATTAGCGAGTTAAAAATCCCTGTCTTTCCCCCATCCTTTTCTCAGACCCTCATATTTCCAGCTTTTTCAAAACTTTTTTCCAGGGGGGAAAAAGCCTTTCTCTGATCCAAAAGACCACAACGCCTTTACCGTCCTCTCTGAGACTCAGCCTAACCCTGATCACCCCTGGCAGGATCCAGCCCCCGGCAGATTTGTGTTCCCAGGATTATTTTTTAAGTGGTAAATCTCGACGCTATTTAAAGTGATGCTATTTCACCAGCCACAATGAGTGTGCAGTTATTTAATAGCTAAAACAGACAGACGTGGTCAAATTAACACTGCCACCCAGCTCAGCCCTTGTAAATAATCAGAATCATTTTACTGCAGCGCTGAGGTTATTCTTCCAAAACTTCTGAATTTCTTGCACTTTATTCTACACAGTGAGTGCATCAAGACACTATTTTTAGGCATGAATTAAAACGCCGTAAAAGCAAATATCCTTCAGGCACTTGCCTTGGAGTCTTCAGGCTCCCTGTTACCTTACACGCTGAAAAAGGGGGAAAAAAATGCCCGTCCTTCAGCTTTCTCGCCCATTCCCAGGTCAGCATTTGCCAAGCTGAAATCAGCACGCTGCGTTGTCTCCAGCTCGAGCCGTAGCAGCTTTCGAGGGCGGTATATTATCAGGACAGGCCAGAAAAATAGATAGATTTTTTAAAAAATTAATACAGTGACGTAAATATACAACATCAAGGAATTCTCAGCTACATTTACAAAATGAATGACAGTTCTGCCCCCAGTATATCACCAATCAGCTACCGCTCTTTCTCTCTCTCTTTTTTTTTTTTTTTTTTAACTGTACAATGACCTTCCGATAAGGACATGTCAGAACATGCCTGAGAAACGCTGGGGCTTTTGAAAAATAAATAGATATAGCACAAAAGGGGACAGGGCCGCAGCTCGGCGCAAGGCAGAGGCTGCAAACCCTGCCCGGGAGGCCGCGGCAGACGTGTCCGACAGTCCCGACGCGAGGTCATCTCCGCATCGGGTGGATTCTGTCGCGACATAGAGGGTCAGGATCATCGAGGGTCGGCCGGTCCCACGGCTTTTGGGCAGGTCACCCTACAAACCAAAGCGCGAGCCCCATTCCTGCACGGGTAACGCTTTTGGGATCGGAAAGAAATACGTGTCGCTTAACGCGGTAACGCCCAAACGGGAAAGATGTTAAGATACCTTGCCCTGGAGACCCGACCGCGCCTGGAAAAAGGTGATGGAGAAAAATTAACTAAAACGCTACCATCTTGCGCCGCACGTGAAAACGTTTGGCGGCGACCAAGGGGCCGGCTTGACCCTTCCCGGCCCGCAGCCTTCCTTCGATGGAGAGGAAAAACCCGGAGCGCACAAAGGCTGGTCGGCTTATTTTGCGCTCGGTGGGATGCAGCACAACTCTCGTTTTTAATAAAATATCATTGTTTAGGAGGGAGCCATTTTTATAGGAGGGAGCGATAATTACGCTGCAATTAACTGCGCTGCACCACCCCCGGCACTTGCCAAAAACGCCGGAGCAGGCTCACTTCGAAGGCACGATCGTGTCTGACGTTGGTGTTTTGTGCCATCGATCGACGATCGGTACGGGTTTGCTATCAAAATTAAGAGATCTGCTGCGGGAACACCTGTGTTTTCCGAGAATTCTGCTAGAACCCAAATCCCACGGTTTTGCCCCCATTTCGCACCGTGGCAAGGGCGAGCAGGGAGAGCGTTTCTCTGGACGGGGAGACAGCGCCAGCTTCAACTTGGGTTTCTCACCGACCCGGGGGGGGGGGGGGGGGGCGGAAAAACCGCTTTGTGCCAGGGCACGGAGACGCCGCCGGCCCGGCGTGAGGTCAGAGGGGACGGGGTGACATCACAGCACCCGTCAAACCCGGGGGGGTCGGCCCGCCTGCAGCAGGAGGAGAAGCACGCAGGCTTTAGGAAGGAGCAAACTTCATCAGGTGCCAAAGGGGGAGCCGGATCCACCCCCACCCCCCCAGCTCCCACAAAATATCGGTCAAACATAACTTATTTTGGCACGAGGGCTCTGCCGCGCATCGGTACTGTATTTGTAAGGTTGGAGGGAAAAACCTCCCCAAACATCCCACACGGGTTTATTCCCTTCGCTACCGAAACTCCTTCGCGCTCTGCTCGGAGGCTTGGAAAGGTTGTTTCCTAAAAACCGGTGATTTGATTTAGCACAAGGCAGAAAAAAGCCATCAAACGAGGACTATAATCCGCGCGCGTCTTGCTAAAAATCTTTCCTGATATCTGAGCTTGCCACTTAACGATAAAACAACGTTAATTCTTTAAAAAAGAAAAGAAAACTTCCATCCTGACATAAAAGCAGCAACAGCTTGTCGCTTTAAAGGAAACTTCTAACCTTGCAAAATGACTGTGATTAATCAACTTGTCCATATCATCTAAATAGCCCATGGAACAGAAATTAAAAATAATAATTCAGAAATTATAAAATTACACGTGATAACATAACTGGAAAGCTCTTTTCCATTTCTCTTTTGTTTATTGTTCAAACTTGTCAAACCACTTTCTTTTGTTAAAACAGATTCTTTTGTAATGAAAAGGCAGAGTCCCTTTCAGCAGATGGACTTTCAGAATGAAAAATGTTCTAATTATTACACTTTTCATTAAATCAATTATCCTCCCAAATTGTTTTTGTGTTTATCTCTGCCAATCAGCAGTAAAGCCACGGAACAATCTGTTGTCACCATATTTTTCTCCTCCAGGTACATTTGTTCAGATTTTTGCTACAGCAGCTCCAGCTGAGATAAGAACAATCTACTGCCAGAGTTTTCTTTGATGTTCTTATAGCAAATACATACATTAAAAGAGATTTGTCGAGCTGAATTCCACTCGTGCACTAGCCTAGAGCTGAAATTGCCAAGGGAAAACGTTTCAAAATTATCTCCTTTAACGTTTACCGTGTTTACCTTTTCCCCTGCAAATAACAATACAAAATTCAGCATATCTTCTCCTGGACTACTGCGCGTTTAGCAAAGGAAGGACACATAACGCCGTGAAAACCGTCTTTGCTGTCGCAGGCGTAAGAAACCCCAAATGCTCAGGAAGAAAAACCACCCTCTGCTCGCAGTCCCCCTCCTCTTTCAGACAAAGGCTCTGGAAACAGGACAGCCACTTACCTTTAAACTCACCCAAAGAAAACTACTTTCCAAAAGTTTGCAAGCCAAAAAAAAAAAAAAAAAATAATAATAATCTCAGGGAAAGATAGCAAAAGACAACCAGGGTCTACCAGGGAGATTGCTTTTCAAATGCATTTATTCAGAGCTCCTTCCCCCGCTGCCTTTTTCTTTTTTTTTTTTTTTTTTTTGACTTTTTTTTATGTGCCATTTCCAATACCTTTAAAACGCACTTATTAACGGAACGGTGATAATTGCAATAAGGGTTCCGCACCAGGCTGCGGCTACCGAGCCGGCCGCTGCCCCGAGGACCGTCCAACAGGACAAAGGCTGCAAATCAAAGCAGCAAATTAAAACGGCTTCGATAAAGCACCAACTTTAACGCTCGAGTTGAAATGAAAAATTATGGACTGCCTATTTTGTAAAGGGAGAACGGGTTGAAGGTCTCTCCCCCCCGAAACACGCTCGTGGAGCCGAGCGTGCGGGGAGGGACGCGGGGGCCGGAGGGCAGCTTGCCTTGTCATCTGGGCTGAAATTCAGTTCTCACCGACCCCCCCCTCTCCTTTAAACCTTAAAAGACGAAATCTGCTTTATTGTCTACCTAGGTAATGACTTCTCTCTCCTGCCAGCATCCCCGAGGTTTAATTCTTACGCGCACGGCAAAGCAGTTCGCTAATAAAACACGATTCACTATCAAGAGAAATAGTTGCATTTATCTAGCGATGACCCCGGAAAGCTCCCAGCGCTCGTTTCTTTGCTTTTTGTTTTGATGACAACAGTGGGGCAACTCGGCAAAACTTTTTTTTTTCTTTTTTTTTTTTTTTTTTTTTTTTGGGGGGAGTGCAACCCTCTTTCCCCTTCCAGAGCTCCAGCACGGGTGACACCGAGCCGCGGAGCGGAGCCCGGTCCGCTGCCACCCCCCCCCCGCCGTGGGACAGCGTGGGGGCCACCGGGTTTAATGAAATAAAACAATAAATAAAATTAAATTAAAAAAAAAAAGGGGGGGGGTATGATATCGCGGGATGGGAGGGCCGCGGGGAAACGGCCCCCCCCCCCAAAAAAAAATAAAAAGAAAGAAAAAGTAATAAAGTGGGGTTGGGGTATTTTAGGTTTCACGCCCCCCCCCCGCGGAGGGGCGCGGACATCCCCCCCCGCCCCGCGCTCCCCGCCCCCGCCGCGCCGTTCCTGGGCTTTTGGCGCCCCCTCTGGACGGCCGCGCGCACCGCCCCCCCCCCCCCCCAAAAAAAAAAAAAAACCCCAAAGCCACCCACCCCCTCCGCGCCCGCGGAGAGCTCGCCCCCCAAAACTCGTTCCGGGAATTCCCCCCCCCCCCAAAAAAAAAAAAAAAAAATTAAAATTAAAAAATAAAAATAAAATAGGGAGGCTGGGGTCCGCCGGCGCTCCGCACCCGCGCAAAAGGCGCTCGCTGCTCCGCGACCCCCCCCCCCAAAAAAAAAAAAAAAAGAAAAAAAAAAAAAAAACCAACCCAAAAACTTAACTTTCCTCCCCCCCTCCCCTGCGCGGCGCTGAGCGCCTCTACGCGCCCCGCCAAGACCCCGCCCCTCCTCCGGGGCGTTAACCAATAGCGTTCGCGCCAGCCCCCGGGGGCCGGCCTCCCATTGGCGGAAAGCTCCCGAACCGAAATCGCCGCGGAGAGTATTTATTCCCGCGCCGCGGCGCGGGCCGCAGAGCCGCGCTGGAGACCGGCGGGGCGCGCCCGGCTTCGCGCTGCCCAACCGACGGCCACCCACCCACCCACACCCACCCACCCACTCGCCCCCACGGTCCCGCTCTGCCCGACCGACCCCGGCCTCCCGCCACCGCCGCTCCGGGGTTTTTTGGGGGTTTTGGGGTGGTTTTTTTTTTTTTCTCCTCCCCCGACCCTCCTGCCGTCCTTTTCTCTCCTGCAACTTGCAAAAGTTTCTTCCCCTCCTGCCTTGGGGCTTTGGGTGGTTGATATTTTTTTCTTTTGGGGGTGTTTTCGGGGTTTTTTTGACTTAAGAGGGGTAGGGAGAAATAACAATAATAAAACTTTTGCAAACTTTTTCCAGCTCTCCCCCTCTTTCTTCCCCAGCCCGGCTTCAAGCTGGTGGAGACTTCGCCTCTCCTAGTTTTACTTTTTTTAACCCTTCCCTGCCCCTTAGCCACCTGATTTTTTTTTATTTTTTTTTTTACTTTTTATTTTTTTTCACCCCCCGGTTCCCCCCTCTGCCACTTTCTCGCATGAATCTCCTAGACCCCTTCATGAAAATGACAGAAGAACAGGACAAATGTATCTCCGACGCCCCCAGCCCCACCATGTCGGATGATTCCGCCGGGTCTCCCTGTCCCTCTGGATCCGGTTCGGACACGGAGAACACCAGACCCCAAGAAAACACCTTCCCCAAGGGTGACCCGGACCTGAAGAAGGAGAGCGACGAGGACAAGTTCCCGGTGTGCATCCGAGAGGCGGTGAGCCAAGTGCTCAAGGGTTACGACTGGACCCTGGTCCCCATGCCGGTCCGGGTGAACGGATCCAGCAAAAACAAGCCCCACGTGAAGAGACCCATGAACGCCTTCATGGTGTGGGCACAGGCGGCCCGAAGGAAACTGGCCGACCAGTACCCGCATCTGCACAACGCCGAGCTCAGCAAAACCCTGGGCAAGCTCTGGAGGTGAGCGGGGAGGCCGAGTCGGGGTCAGCGAAAAGGGGGAAAACTGGGGATGCTGGGGAGGGAGGCTGGAGCCTGCAAAATTCGCTCTAACCTCTACCAGCGGTCAGAGGAGGGAGAGGATGGTTTCGAGCCCGGAAAACTTAACGAAAACTTTTGCGTGTGCCGGCAAACTTGTTTTGGCGCGGGAGAAGGCAAGAATAGTAGGGGAAAAGTGGGAAAAGTAGTTCCCTCTGGCTGCCTTCTGGGCTTGCAAGTGGTTTCTTTCCCTTGAGCCACGGCCCGGGTGGAAGCTGACCCCAGTGGGCAGGAGGGGGCCGTGGGGGGGGCTAACAGAGCCCCCCCGGCCGGGCGAGCGGGGCCTGCCTTGGCGTTTGTTTGTTTGTACTCTTGGCCAGAGGAAATGATGGTTTTCTGGATTGCATCAGCTTGGCCCCGGGAGGAGAAGCGATGCGGGGCAAGGAATGGGGGGGGGGGGTTGGTTTGGGGGGGGGGGCAGAAGCCGGGCGCAGGGCGAGCGCCCGCGATGCTGTGCCAAGCCCTGGGTGGGTGGGTGGGTGCGATGAGTGGTGCATGGCTGGGTGCCCTCCGACTTCCAAAATAAGGCAGGGAGGGGAGAAAAACAGAAGGAAAGTGAGTCACCTGGCCGCCTCTTACTCTGTGACTGCAGAAGGGGTGGAGGGCGCGGGGTGGGGGGGGGGGGGGAGTGGAAATCCTAAATTTGCGGCTGCTCTTGAGGCAGGGAGGGGAAAGGAGTGAGCAAACCTGGCCCTGGCAGGCAGCGACGGGGCCGTCACCTAAAGCACCCCAGGACGGGACGGGGAGGGCCAGACCCTGCCGGGACTCTCGCACCTCATGTTCAGCCACCGAAACAATCCGGGGGGGGGGGGGGGGGGGGGGGGGGGGAGCAAGAATGGGGGGGGGTGACAGCCAGCGTGTGCCCCAGCCAGGGCGTTCGGTGTCGTGGGGGGCTTCGCATTGCCATTCGGGGGGGATCCCTGGGAGAGATTGAGGCTGGGGGCAGTCGCTCATGCCCCCCCCCACCCCGTGAGCTGCAGCCGTGTCCGTCCCCCCCCTGCAGGCTTCTGAACGAGAGCGAGAAACGTCCCTTCGTGGAAGAGGCCGAGCGGCTGCGGGTGCAGCACAAGAAAGACCATCCCGACTACAAGTACCAGCCGCGGCGGCGAAAGTCGGTGAAGAACGGGCAGTCGGAGCAGGAGGAAGGCTCCGAGCAAACCCACATCTCCCCCAACGCCATCTTCAAGGCGCTGCAGGCAGACTCCCCGCAGTCGTCCTCCAGCATCAGCGAGGTGCACTCCCCCGGGGAGCACTCGGGTGGGTACCGGCAAGTTTTTTGGCAGGGTGTGGTTTTTTTGGGGGGGCGGGGGGGAGGGTGGTAAGTTACGGCTACCTACAAAAAGTTGCGTTCCAAAGCAGGCTGAAATTGGGATTGGGTAAGTGGGGGGGGGAAGGAGGGAGACCCAGAAATGCAGTGAGAAGGGGACAACAGGGGCAGAGCTGCCCACGAGCTTTGCCCGTAGCAACCCCTCTGCCCAGCAGAAATATAAACTCATACTTTTTTTGGGGGGGGGGGGCGGAAATAAATAAAAAAATAAACCAAAAGATGGCTCCGCTCTCGCGGCTCACGTCTAAAAGGCTTGGTAACTTTACCCGGCGCAACAGATCGGCGCTGATGGGGCTCGCGTCTGCGTTCCTCGCACCTGGGGATGTTTGCGTTCCCCGCCGCAACCGCTGGCAGAAGCGACGCGCTGTTATCCGCCCGGCCGCGGGTTAACTATTAACGGCGTTATCGGGGAGCCGCGGGGGTGACACGCCCCCCCCCTTGACGCCCGTGGCCTCTTTTTTTTTTTTTTTTTTTTCTTTTCTCCTTCCTCCCACAGGGCAATCGCAGGGCCCCCCCCACGCCCCCCACCACCCCCAAGACGGACGCGCAGCCGGGCAAGCAGGACCTGAAGCGGGAGGGTCGCCCTCTGCAAGAAGGCGGCCGACAGCCGCCCCACATCGATTTCCGAGACGTGGACATCGGCGAGCTCAGCAGCGACGTCATCTCCAACATCGAGACCTTTGACGTCAACGAGTTCGATCAGTACCTTCCCCCTAACGGTCACCCGGGGGTCCCGGTTACCCACGGGCAAACCGGTCAGGTCACCTACACCGGCAGTTACGGCATCAGCAGCACGGCGGGTTCGCAAACCGGCGCCGGCCACGTCTGGATGTCCAAGCAACAGCCGCAGCCGCAACCGCCGCCGCCGCAACCGCCGCAGCCGCCGGCGCAGCACGGGTTGCCGGCGCTGAGCGGGGAGCAGGGTCAGGCGCAGCAGAGGACGCACATCAAGACGGAGCAGCTCAGCCCCAGCCACTACAGCGAGCAGCAGCAGCACTCGCCGCAGCAGCTCAACTACAGCTCCTTCAACCTCCAGCACTACGGCTCCTCCTACCCCACCATCACCCGCTCCCAGTACGACTACACCGACCACCAGAACTCCAGCTCCTACTACAGCCACGCCGCCGGCCAGAGCAGCAGCCTCTACTCCACCTTCACCTACATGAACCCCACGCAGCGCCCCATGTACACCCCCATCGCAGACACTTCGGGGGTCCCCTCCATCCCCCAGACCCACAGCCCGCAGCACTGGGAACAGCCCGTCTACACACAGCTCACCAGACCCTAAAAAAAGCCTTTTTTTTTTTTTTTTTCCCAAGAAAAAAAAAAAAAAAGAAAAAAGAAACTAAAAAAAAAAAATAATCAAAAAAGCACGAAAGAAGCAACAAGAAGAACGGAGAACTTCCTCAGACTTTCTCCTTCTTCGAAATTAAAATAATAATTAAAAAAAAAAAAGACGCTAAAGTTAAAGCTGGCAGGGAGGAGAGAGCGCCTCGAGCCTTCTGCACTACAGCATCCTCCAGGAAGTGGCCAGACCGCTCCGAGAACCGGCAAAACTCGGGACAGACTTTCCAAGGACTGGACTTTAACTCAGCTTCCAGGGCGCGGCATGGAGATGAGATTTCTAACCAACCAGCTCAGCTGTCTGTTCTCTGGACTTTTGTAATGATTTTTTTTTTTTAGCAGTAATTAAAAAAAAAAAAGAAAAAGAAAAAAAAAGGGGGGGGGGAAAAAAGAGAAAACTCAGAGTCCTCTGTGAGGAATATTCTCTATTTTAAATATTTTTTAGTATGTACTGTGTATGATTCGTTACCAATTTGAGGGGATTTATATTTTTTAGAGATTTTTTTTAAATGCTCTTATTTTTCCAACAGCTAAAAAATGACACTTAGTGGAGCAGTCCTAGGTTTTCTTGCAGTCAGAGGTATTTTTGTATAGATAAGCGTCTTTTTCTCTAAAAATAAAAATAAAAAAGCAAAACGGCATGCTTTTAACTTGGAACAAAGCTCTGTTAAGTGGCCAGCATCAGGCTGAGCGATGGTCAGCTCTGCAGCGCGGGAGACGCGAGCTGAGATTGCGCGGGGACGAGCATGGGAGAGGCTTTATTTTTCTAACTAATAGCAAAACCAGCCAGGAGGAGATTTTAACTTTATTTTTTAATAACCTTGAGCCTTAAGAAAGAAAAACAAAAAGATTTAAAAAAAAAAAACAAACCAAAACAGCAAAAAGTGCTGTTGAGAAGCCTTAAAAGCAGCCCTGTGATAATCACTTGTCCCCAGCTCTGCCCATCCCTGGGGCTGGGGGGGGCAGAGCTCGACCCCCTCCACCCCCTCCAGTCCAGCCCAGGCCTGATGCAAAACCCATCCAGGGGCTCCTCTCTGCTTGCGGGACATCACAGATACTTTAAATTATTTATTTTGTGAGAAGAGCAGTTTTAAATCACAATTTTCTTTTTTTTTTTTTTTTTTTTTTTTAAATCTCCCTCCTATTTTTAAGTCCTTTCAAAAGCGATTGCATTTGTCGGAGCATTATTTGGAAGGTAACCGTGCCTGTTAAATTATGGTCGAAACTGTAACCAGTCCTTTATTTATCTCTTTAATTCTTTTTTATTATTATTATTATTATTCTTTTTGGAATCTGTGTCCTGGGTTTGTACAAACTTGTGCTCTTCCTTTTTTCTTTTGTCTTAAGGATAAACTGGAAAAAAAAAATTTGTACAAACTAAAGATTGCAAATGTAGCGTATCACTGAATCATTTGCCTTGTTTTCTGCCTCAGCTCTCTGGGACACACGAGCTCGTGCGAGGACGAGACCCAACGCCCCGGCCGTGCCGCAGGGGCGGCACCGTTTTAGCCTTCCACCCCCAAAACTGGCTTGAGGTGGGGACACTGACTTTGGTGAAGCTGTGGCTGAACAGTTAAGGATTGCTTTTTAAAAAAGACAGCAAACTTTTTTTATTTAAAAAAATGATATATTTGTTAACTTTTTTTTTTTTTAGGGATTCAGTAGAAGAAAAAAATCTTAAAGCACTCTTATAATATGGCATCTTTCTATTTCTGTATAAAAGCAGATCTTTTTAAAGTATTTCTGTAACTTAAAAGACCTGTCATTTAAATCATATTTTGTCTTTAGGTAAGTTTGGTTTGGTTTGTTTGCAAGATCCTTCTCTTTGTGAAACTTACCTTTTTTTTTTTTTTTTTTTTTTGTATATTATTGTTTGCAATAAATATACATTGTATTAAAAGTTAAACACCCCACTGGTGTCCGATTTATTAACAGCCTTCAAGCAGCGCCAGGGCCACACCGAAGCCCCAGGATGGTTTTGGCTTCACCGATGGGGCGTGGGGTGTCCCCCCTCTTTTATCAGGGCAGGTCCTGAGCCCAGCCATCAAAGTGACGGGAAGCCCTGGCAGGATGCTGGGGAAGCGACGGGATTTGGAGAAAACCGGACTTGGCCAGGGCAACAATTCGGGGTGTGAACTCCAAAGGTGACAACTGAGCTCCAGCTGTCCCTAAACCGCGGGTCGGGGGGGGGGGTTCTGCTCTGGTTTGGGAGGATGCTGAGCACTAGCCGGGGTGGGGGGAGAGGAGCTGCCACTGGGAGTTTGGGCTTTCAGGTCATTCTTACCAAACTGCTGAAATTCTCCCCCAAAAAAGCTGGAAATCCCCTGAACAGCCAAGCAGGACACGTTATCATCCTCAAAGACCACTGTCACTGCCCGTCCCTGAGCCCTCCTCTCCGGCAGCCCCCAGAGACACGGCGCAGGCACCCCAACTTGGCCAGGCATTGCTTTTCCCATCAACCCCATCCCAAATAAATCACCGCTCCAAATTCACGGGGGCCGTAACCCCGCTGCTCCTCGGGAGCAGCTCACGGCGCTCCGGGCAATCCAACCCACAGCTTTACCACCTCAACCTGCAGCATCGCTTGCCCTACCCCTGCCCTGGGGCACAGCTGTGCTGAGTTTCGCCAGTCCTCTGCCCCGCTGGTTCCCAACACTGAGAAGCGCGCACCCGCTGCTGGCATCATTGCAAAGGGCGCTGGTGACGGCACGAGGGTCCCCTCCCCTCCGTTCCCTCCGAGGACACAGTTATCCACATAGGAAAACTTCTGCAAAAAGGTCATAACTCGACCCAGCCCCGCGCCGAGCACGTCGCGGGACACCTCGAGGTTAATAAACCCGACCAGACCGATCTGATCGAACGTTACTTTGCCAACAGTTTCTTCTCTCCAGCCTCTTTCCCTGGCCGAAAAGCCCACCCCTGACCCCAGAAGCCAGACCTGCTCCCCGGAGCAGCCGGGCTCACCGCGGGCACCCCGGGGCAGGGACGCCGCTGGCTGGAGCCCCGGTACGGAGCACAAAGAGCTCAGGACTGCAATGCAAAGCCTCCGCGCAGTTGTAAAATATTTACTCTTGCTACAAGTAACACTTAAGCCAATTAACTGAAAGGGATTCATTTACTTTGTGCATTAGTTAGGGTCAGTGTCACTATTTACCTGTGCAATCAGCCACCGCGGCTGGTGGGAACGCTTTGGTCCCAGGCATTTTTTCTGCAGCACGTGGCGGGTTTCCCCTGCCCCGCTCGGACTTTGCCCGCTGCAACTTTTGGATTTGGTGCTCCTTTGGAAAGAAGAACAAACGCAGCTACCGGCGTTATGGCGAGGAAGAGCCCGGGAGCCCCGGCGAGATTTTGGCAGGCCCGTCACCTGCACGGCATTGCCGAGAGCGGCAGCCGGCTGCAGACTAACAATTCAATAAACCAGTTAATGTCTTTCTGATGCTCGTGTGGGTGGGTTGGGCTGTTACCCAGCGACAAGCTGGAAAACGTCCCAAAAACGGGACAGCCTTTGCCTGCCCGCCTCTCCGGGGGTCTGGACCTGGAGGGACCCTTTGCAAACCCCCCCCCGGCCCCAGTTCGCACTGGGCGCAGCGAGAACCTGGGGGTGGGAGCGGGACAGAGCCGAGACAATCCCAAGCAGGCTGAGCCGCAGCAAAGCCCCAGCTGCTCTCGGGGGTCTGCGGTGGCATTTCTGTCCCAAAACAGCCGTGCTCAGCTCCCCCCCACCTCCCTCCCTCTCCACCTTCCAGCTGGAAGCATCCCAGGGATATCTTCCTCGCAAGAAACCAAAAGAGCAAAGCTCATGACCCAACCCTGGACCTATAATTTCTCCACTGTTTACTTATGGTGTGGGCTTTAATGCTCTTGGCCTCCATTTGGGAAAGCCAAGCTGGACACTGGTCCCAGGGTAGCTCCGAGCTTCCTGCCCACCCACCGCCGGGGCTCTGTCCCGCTCCGGGGGGCTGCGATCTGCATGGGGGGAGAACCAGAGGGGGACACTGAGAGAGAGAAAAATGCTGGAAAAAGCTGCAAAGCTTCAGGGCATTTTGTGCTAGAAAGCAGAGCAGGAGGGGTGGGGAGGAAAAGAAAAAAAAAAAAAATAAAAAATTAATGAATCGAAGGGAACTCTCACAATGCTGCAGGGCAGGTTTGAGCCGCAGCAGATAAGAGCGGGCGCAGGGACAGATGTGCACCGCGGCTGCTGCAATGCTGCACGGCGGGTCGGGGAGCGCCGGCAGCGCTGCAGGCAGGGCAGGGTGGGGGGGACACCGGTGGAGCCACCCCCCCCCCCCCAGCTCCTGCAGAAAGCCACAGAGCCGGGATAACAGGCAAAGCAAAGCTGAGCCGTGCACCTGGCTGCTTTCCCTTTTGCAGTGCCGTATTTTGGGTTAGTGATGAGTTTGCTTTTTTTCGGCAGAAAAAAAATAAACCTTTTTTTTTTAATTTAAAAAAAAAAAAAAAAAATGGGGAGAAAGTTTCAAAGCAGCCCTGGCACACCCCTTCTTCTCTGCCCAGGTCCCTGTAACGCCCCGTTGTGCCGGGCTCTACGCCCGGCCAGTTACAGCCACCCACAGCTCTGCGTGCCGGCCGCCTGCAGCGGTGTCAGCTGCTCAGAAATGTAGCTTCAATTTGCATTTCCTCAGCCAGCTGTTCATGTTGACATCGTATTAAAAGCCGGGGCTTTCTCCAAGAGAGAAGGCAAGATCACAGCCAGCTGTGTGCCGGGATCCTGGGATCGGCTGCGGCTCCTGCCCAGCTGTAGCATTTGGGACACGTAACAGCGATATATCACAGCAGAGCGTCACCCGAGATTTGCTAGGGTTTCTCTTTTCCTTTTTTCAGGGCCCAGCTCCAGGAGTCAGGTGGTTAAATGAGATGGAGATTTATGTGTCAAAGTGAGAAGAGCAAGCTGGGTTTCCCCCCGCATCTCAGCATTAGGGTCCCCCCACCCCCGGACCACGCTCAGCAGCTGGGACTCCCCAGCCCCCGGCAGGGAATTGCCGTCACCCCAGGAGAGGTGTCTTAGGAAGGGGGGACGAACGCAAGCCCCCCTTCTTCTGCTGACACCAGCAAAATTTGACTAAGATGCTTGGATGCGATGCCGTAAAGATAAACCCATCATCTGGAAAAGGTGGGAAGAGAGGAGAGCTTAGACACATAAGGCACGAACGGGTCCAAGGAGTCAGAGAGGATACTGAAAAAAAGCCTTAAATGCGAACGGGTCCAAGGAATAGGAAAGGATACTGAAAAAAAAGCCTTAAACACAAACGGGTCCAAGGAATCGGAGAGGATACTGAAAAAAAAGCCTTAAACATCTGTAGCACAAGCCTCCTGCTTTCCAGGCTATTTGCACGATCGGAACGGCAGCGGCTGGGGATGCGCATGCAGACGGCAGCACGGGCAGGATCGGAGCAGCTTGCGGCTCGGGAAGCGGCTGCCAAGGATGCACCGGGCAACGCTGGAAGCCGCCGAGCCGCTGCTGTCCCTTCTGCCACCCCCAGCCTCGGGCTGCACCCACGTGCCCTGGGTTTGCAGCACCAGCTCCAACGTTACGAGGGCGGACGGCTGGACGCGGCCAGGGCAAAGGGTTGCGCAGCACCCGTCGCACCCGGGACCGCGCTAACAGGGTGCGAGGGAGGGGAGGAAAAGGGTCCTGCAGACCCCTCTGTTCCCCCGGCAGTCTGTCTCCTGGAAGGGAAGGCAAAGCCACCTGCGTTGCAGAATTAACCCCTCCGGAGCGGGAATGGGTCGTTATTGCTTGGCCGTTCACGGCTCAAGCAGCAAAGCCCAGTGTCGTCCGGCAGACCCCAAAATTCCCGGGAACGGGCCACAGACACCACAGCCGCTCACATCGGCGTGGGCACAGACATGCCGTAAGTGCTACTGTAATATAAATAATTGATCCTAAGGTGCCTCGGGGGCCATAAAGACCTCGATTGTTAGCTCCTTGGGTCCGAGCCCACCTCTTTACTACGTGTTTGTACAAGGACTACTCTAATGGGGCGCTGAGCCGCAATTGGGGTCCTGAAGTGCTATTGTAATACAAATACTAATCATGCAATAGCCATTATACAAGCAGCCCCTGCTCAGGGCTGCGCTCCGAAGGCTCATAAACCGGGCAAGACTCTATTGAAGTCAACAGGAGCTTGGCCCACGCGCGGGGAGCTGGATCAGAGCTGCTCAGCCAACCCTGCGGCTGTGAAATTCCAGTTTAATTCTGCATGTATGTGTGTGCGTGCATGCTTCTGTGTGCGTACATGCGTGCGCGTAGAGGCTGAGACCATCAATGGCGAGCAGCTTGAGCTTTGAGACACGTTGTTTGTAGAGCTGGCGTGGGGAGGGGAGCTATTTCTTCATTAAAACAAAGTCATGTTTATAAGAGGCTCAATAAAAATCGTTTGAAATAAGAAATAACAGCAACTATATGAAGGCAAGGGAAACAAGCCTCCAAATTCACATTTCTAATTAATTACCTGCCTGGGAGCTGCTCTCAGTTTTCAGTGACTAAAACATTTTACAGGGAGAAAGTCTGAGAGCTCGGTCTGTGCAGCTTACGAGCGCTGTAACCGCAGCGCTCCGGGAGCGGAGACGCAATAACACGGCTCTTCGGCCCGACAGAGAGGGTGTAACCGGGTCCAAGGGCTACCCAAGCCAGACAGATGCAGCTATTCAGCCTGGAAATAAGTAAAATTTTAACAAGGTCGTAGCTCCAACTCGAGGAAACCCACAGGCTGAACAACGTGTGGCCGTCCTGAGACGGCCACATGCAGAAAACACCCACGCGGAGTCCGAGCTGCAGAGGTACCGGTGTGAGCAACCTGCATGGTGGCAACCCGGTCCCATCCCCTGCCCTGCAGCAGCTCAGCTCCAACCCCTGGATCTGGCATCATCTCCAGCATCCTCCTTACAAATCCCATTGGGATCTGCACCCTGCAAGAGTCCAGATCCACGGTCCAATTTCCCAGCGTTTCAGGGGACTCTCTTAGTCCCCAGCCTGGAGTTCCCTTCAATACAAAGTGAAGTTTCTCACTACTGGAAAGGATTTAACCCTCGGTGCTCAAGGCGACAGCTCCGATGTGGTCCTCCAGCTCAGCGCGGGTAGGACAGTTTCTGCCCAGCAGCTCTCCCAGGTCCCCTGCACGCCCTGAGATGTGTCAGAGGGAAAGGATGGGGGGGGGGGGGGGGGGGGGGAACAAAAAAAACCCCAAACTTTACATTTGATTTTCCTTCCCCCGATGCGGGGATTAATTACACACGTTGTCTGGGCACAAACCAACTATCACCAAGCAAAGTCTCACTCCATAAATTTTAAACTGCTAATAATAAGGCTGGACAGGAGTTTTAAAGCTTCAGTAGACAGTTTACAATTAACCTACTCCTGTCAGCTGGAAAATCACCTTACAATGTGATTCCAGTTCACGTCTGACTCACTTTGAGTTAGAAACTGCTTTTGAAACCCAGTAAACGTATCGTGCAGAGCCAGGAGGAAGGCCCGAGGGGCAGAGTTTCAGCCCAAACCTGACCTGACTTTCTCCTACGTTGGGGCAAATTTTTGCCAGGCGTCTGCCAGCACAGCCCTTGGGAGCTGGAAACCAGCCTCCCCAAGTTTTGAAGCTCTTTGGACTCATCCCAGTCAAGTTTTTAATCGTCTGCTCCAAAGGGACAAAAACCCGGCTCAACGCACCTTTGATTTAGCCCTTGCAATGCAAGAGAGGAAGAGGAAGGTGCACATTTTGAAGCCCCAAGCTACCAGAGATGCACAGGGGATGATAACCCAATGCCGTCATGCCGCAGAGCGTAGGACGTGCCCACCACGCCAGCCCTGTCGCCTCCTGACTCTCCGTGGGCTTTTTCCAAGCTGTCTAAACTGGGAGATGAAATCCATGAGCTGGAGCCACCATCCCTGCAGTCACGTCCCAACCGAGCCAAGCCAAGCAGGTACACGTGGACGTCCCTACGGTGGCACGACAACTTACATCACTATAACTCCGTTGTGTCTGATACCCTCTTCTCCCTCTTTTACCAGCTCACTCGCAACCCTCTAAAGATAAAAAACAGACTACAAAGAAAGTACGGAGTTTCTTTAGTGAGCAGCATGTGCATTTAGGGAAGCTTTGGCATCCAAACCAGCTTACTTAGAGCCTACAACCTCACAGACCGAGACTTCGGCCCCTTGTCTTTGGTCACAGCCACAAGGTGAAGCTTCAGAAAGGTCCCATCTGAAATATCTTTAAAAAACCCCAATAGTGAATTGCATTAGTGAGGACTAAGTTGGGGTGGAGGGGTGGGGGGAGACACCCAGTCATTTTCTGTGATTAAAAGGCAAATTTTATTCCTCTAGAAACTTGGAAGCAAATGTGGCGTTGCTATGGTTTCACACCCACTGGCTGGAAATGACAATATTAGCAGGGTGACCTGGTAATTAGAAACTGTGCCCCCAGGTCAGACTGCGGAGAAAATAAAGAGAGATTACGGAGTCCTAAAGACACAGCATAATGCTGCGGGCTCCTGGGCTCCCTACCTTTTATAACCGGCCCATTTAAATGCAGATTATGACTTTCCACCTGGGGCTGCTAATCTGTCTCACAGCCAGATCAAACAATAAGGCATCTCTCCGCACTGTGGGGCCAGGGTGCTTTCGAGCCTGGTCTGTCATCAGGTCTGTCAGTCTGTCTATCCCCCTTTTCTCAGGGTAAAACCCAGACTTTTTCATTCGCAGATGATTATTTTTCCACCCTGGATGTTTACGTCCTCCTCTCCCTCCCCCAAACCCCAACGATTTGGGGCAAACCAGCGGATTTTCCTCTCGGTGATGCGGTGTGAAACAAGGAGAAGCAATCAAGCTCATTAGCATTGGGCTGGCATATCCCTCAATTTAGGGGGAAAAGGATTATGCAGTGGTACTGAGATAGCAGGAGGGTGATTCCCAGGAAGCAGGTGGCTCCTCTCAGCCCAGCATCCCTACCATGGCACGAGGAAGACTCCAGGGCCCAGAGTCACTCCCAGCCCAGCGGACCCTACTGGTCTCAACTGGGTGAGGGTGGGCACATGCATGTCATCCCTGTAGGAGCTGCCTGCCCCAGCCCCTGGGTGATCCCATCACTCCGGCCCTTCCCCGATGAGATGTCTCACGGGAACAAGCAGCATCAGTGTCGACAGCATTTGGAGACCACGTTTCACAGCGACAGAGAAGTCAAACCTCGTGTGTCTGGAACGAGAGGGTGGGATACCTTCACGCCAAAGCGGGGGAAAGTCTCCAGACCCAGCACTTGCTGTGGTCCCCACCTTGCCTTCGCCTTAGCCATCGGCACGATGAGCCCTTCGGCATGCGGAAAAGCCCAAGGAGTCCTACCCTGATAGAGTAAGTGTGGTTCATCCCTGCCACTCTCAGCAGAAGGTTTTTTTAGCTTCGGGTCTGATCAGGGAAAAATCAGCCCAGGTGTTTTCAGCTCTGTTTTCTTTGGTGGCAACTGCTGGTGGTGGCTAGGTGGGGACTGTCCTCACCCAGGACTCGCACGGTACACGAGGAGGTTAGAAAGAAACAACGCAGAAGTAATCCCTGTAAACTGGACATTAAAAATACATCCTGCCTTTTAAAAGCCGACAGAGCAGGTAATGCCAATATCATTAAAGCCAGATGACTACATCAACACCGACAGAGAGTGAAAGGTTTAAGCTCCTTAGACTCTCGCACCTGGCTCTTTAATGCTCTTCGTTTTCACTAAGTGAGAGAGCATTTCAGCGAGGGCTAATAACAACACTACACACTTAGCAGCCCCCATCTGTGCGCCTGTCATGTATTTTCTCACAACCCAGACCAGGTGTCAGGTGCGTGGTCATCAGGCACCTTCTGCAGCTCTTCAGAGAGCGCCAGGAATTTTGTCTGCTTTTCTGAAGATGCCAGACTTAAGGCCTCAAGACCCAGTTTGTCATACCATGAGCCTGTGACAGACCCTGGTGTAACATGTGGGGTTTCTAGGTCCCGCTTCCCCCCCCTCCTTGGATGGGCAGTTACTATCTCTGTCGCTTTATGGTCCTGGAAACCAAGCTCAGACAGCTCCATCCATGACCAGTTTCAAACATTCCCCATTCCAGAGCCACCTCAACCTTCTCAAAGTAGGAAAGAGAAAAGGGAAAACGATGCCCAGAAGACTCAGGAGGAGGCAGCGGAGGATGCTGTCTTCCTCCCATATCCCGTTCTTTGCAAAATGCCAAACATAGGAAGGAAAAGCCAACAGGGGATCCTGGAGAAGAACCCAACTGCCCTTGGGAAGATCAGCCTCTGAAGGCAGCTGTGGGCAAAAACCTTCATTTCCAGCTGCCTTTTCTTCAGTGGTAAAATAGAGATTGCTCCCTGTAGCTAGGCTAGAGAAATAAAACAAGGAGGACAAGCGAGCGCTGCAGCGCAAGGCACTGGGAACATAAGAAAAGCAAGACTGGATCCCCCAAGCCTTCCCACGCACACTTCTGGCATTCAGGCAAATCTGAGCTCTTCCGTGCCTCAGTTTCCCTCTACTGCTTGCCCACCCAAGATCCAGCTGCCCAGCACTGCAAGAACAACTCTCATGTGACACTTGGAAATCAGAGACACCCAATTTTGCACAAGGCGATTGCAGATACCAGCACTGCAGAAGTGATTTCAGTCGCCTTAGTCCTGCGGGCAGCAGGAGCTGCTGAGGCCCAGCACAGGCACGCCTCTTCCCACTGAGAAAAGACCCCAAGAAAAAGCCAAAACTGAACCTTATTAGCTTCATACTTGCCTTCCTCAACCCCTCTGCTGCCTCCCGTCCCCTTTCCTCACCCCCAGTCCTCCTCCCTTCCCAAACTGTCATGGTTTGTTTTGTTTGGGTGGATTTTCTTTTTCTTTTCTCCCCCGCCCCTCACAAACAGATAGTTTTCCCATGGAGATCCAGCCTGCTCTGTGCCTATTAGCATCCTTGTGCATAATTAGAGCCCAAGGCATTGTCATGCAAAGCAGCCTCGGATGACAACACTTCAGCCTGGACGACGCAGAAATGCTGCGAGGAAGTTTCTCACACTGGTTTTAGCCAAGGCAAACTGGACCGTGCACGGGTTTGAGATTTTAATTAATCGATGGGTGCTGGGCTCCCTTCGCAGCCCCACCACTGCACGAGGAAAGAGCCCCAGCCACCTCTGGGCTCCGCTGCACCCATCCAACCATGGGCTTCACGTTTCTGTGTAATACCTTTAGCTCATTAAAATAAATTAAAAACCCCACCCCAGGCAGCCACAGAATCATTTCCCACCAGCCACAAGGGACAACAGGGCTCCATCAGCCTCTCCATCGCAGCAACGTGTCCCTGATGGGCTCTGTCCTCGCTGCTCTCCCTAACAGCTCGCATGCAGCCAAAAAGGCTCAAAAAGCTTTTTCTGCTCCCAGGTCAACGTCTTCAGGGGTCATCATCTGGCTCAGCGGGTCTGGCTTGCTCTAGCTGGATACTGGTAGCATCCCTTGAGAGAGTTCACGCAGCGTAATGATGGTTGGGGGAAAGATGAGGGACCTGGCCCAGGACAATTCAACAGAGAAGGTAGACTCCATGCTGAGCCCCGCTCAGCCAAAGCCGCCCTCTCCCGAAACATTCCCCTTCTCCGCTACCATCTCCCCATTCCTTGAGGAGCAGATGTGAGCTGGTGGGTGCACATAAAAGGCACGAGGACAGAGAAGCCACATTTTCCTAAGGGCCAGAAATACTATAAATTAGGAGGAGCAGATTTTCAGATACCTTCAGCAGAACCAGGGGTAAACATCCCTATCTGCCTACCCCTCTGAGAGCAGCCACATTCACTGTATAGCAGAGCAAAAGAGCAGCTCATAAAAGGAGAATAAAGGTAAAACTATAAGCAGGCTCTAAGAAATACCCGAGCCTCATTTTTAGAAGGAATTTAACTTCCTAATGGGCAAACTCCCATTCACTTGTGGTGGGATTTGCATGCCATGTGCAGCAGTCACTTCTGCAAAGAGTTTAAGAGCCTCCAGTTGAAGGATTTTGCTCCGAGGGAGAACATTTAGAAGCATTTTATCGTCCCCCAAACCATTCACTGCAAAAACACGCCACGTCTACTCCCTCCTGCCCCACACCTGGCTGGGAAGCGTTGCTTTCCAGCACTTTGCAGGCAAACCCGAGCTGCCTGTGGCCACCGAGTTTTTAACTTTCACCACCTCCAGGTTTGTTTTCAGCTGGAACAAACAGCAGCACGGGCAGGCAAGGGACCTCTCTCCTGCCAGCTCGCTGCCCGGGGTCCCAAACTTCCATCCCCGTGAGATCGACAGCCACCGAAGCAGCAGAGGCCAGAGGGTTTTCCTCCAGACCCATCAAACAGAACAAAGCAAACCCAAAATCCTGCCTCCACAGCTGCTCCTGAAACATCAGTAATTCATCCCGGAGCGCTGCCGTAGCTCCAGCGAGCACTGCAGCTCACAGCAGGGCTGGGGGGGAAGACAGTGTCGCAGCAGGGGCTGATCGGAGGTGGAGAGACATCCCAGGTTGGGTGTCCACCCGCTTCCTTAAGACCTAATAAGAAGTCCCCAAAAGGAGCCACCAAAAGGTGAAGAAGCGGCCGAGTTCAGAGCGGTTCTGGGCAGCGCAGTCGGGCGATTGAAATGTGCCGAAACAATTTGGGATGCTTCTGGGAAGGACTGAGATTAACCCACCTGGCAGGTCTAATCCTTCCTCAAAGCAGCACCCTGCGAGCACTTTCCTCCCCAAACACTAGCCCCTCTGCTCCTGCACCAGCTGAAGTGGATTTTGGCACCGAGATCTCAACGTCTTTTCATATCCCTTGACGTGCTTTGCCAACTTTTTCTCTAACAGCAACAAGAACGCTTTTGATACAGAAATTTCAGAGAAAACCTGTGGGAAATGGGGGCTGCGGGGAAAGGACAGCATCTGCTTTGAACCACCTCTGGTTATTATTTTTGCCATTCTTTGCCCTCCCTCACACCAATTCCTGCTCAGCGAAGGACAGGGTTGCAAGCACCATGCATATAACACCACGGAAAGCTTCCCGACGCACGGAAGACGGGACCTCGCTCTACCTGAGCAACCCAGAGCTTTCCACCCTTCGGACCACAGGCATCGCCCTGACTCAGGCTCGCGCTGCGGCGGGTTGACTCACAGCAGTTGTGGTCTCGGAGGAGGTATCTGGGAGGTTCCTGAGGTGCCCTGGGTTTAACCGTTAACCTCCGAGCTCCGCTCTTTTGGTTTCACCCTGGGAATTTGCCCTCCCTCAAAGCAGAAAGCAGCTGCATTTAAAATGCGGCTGCAGAAGCGAGCGGGCGTGAGTCAGCGAGAGGAGGACGGGGATGTCTCCCGACCGCGTCCCCGGAGGATGCCAACACCCCGTATCTCCAGCTGACCGACCCCGCAGAGCTACGCCAGTCACAAAACAAGTGATTTCAGCCAAAAACACAGCTGAGGGCCACCCTGTATATCAGCGAGTCGTTAAAGGCTCTGGTACTCATTAACAGTCCCGCAGGGCTGTGTGTGCCTGTGTAACCTCCCTCCCCCCCGCATGACCCTTCCCTGAAGGGGAAGAGAGGAAAAAAAGCTGCGGTGAAGGAGCCGAGGGTGGTACAAACACCCACGTGTCCCTCCCCGTGTCTTCTCCTGCTCCCACCCACCCTAAAACGATGAGAGCTCAGCCGAGGGGACACCGTGACCAACCTAATACCGATGGACTGGTGAATGCCACGGCTGATGGTGGAGCTGCCTGGTGGGTGCAAACACTGGACACGGTGCTAGAGCAGCAGCAGGGAGACCGCTTCAGCCACAAGCCCCCAAAAAAAAAAAATAATAACGAGACGGATCCTCTTTGAAGGTGGCATCATTTTGCTCAGCCGTCTCCGGGGGCTTTCTGCTCTGCTCCCCGCATGCAGGCAAGCCACCGAAATGTCCACCACGCCAACGGGCCGGAGGAAACCCCCACCTCCGAGGATGCTCGGGGCCAGGGAAGGTCAGGCATCGCTCCTGGCTGGAGCTCCCCGGCATGTTTGCTTTGCTTGCCCCCAGACCCTGCCGCAGCAAGGCGGGTAGAGCCGGCAGCTGGGGCTGACCCAGCCAGTGACCCCTAACCAGCCCGGCCGAGCCCCTGATTGCAACCTTCTGGAGGGGACAGCAGGTTTAATGCGCTCCTCTCGGATAGGGAGCATGCCAAAAATCGCTGCCAACAGCCCTTCCCCTCCAGGTTTGGATGGTTCGGTTGACAAGAGCCTCCTGCGAAGGCGGGCGAGGAATGGCAGAGAGGAGGGAAGCAGGGCACGGCGTCCGGGTGCAAATCTCGGAGCGTTTTCTAGGCATGAAATTCAGCTCGGATCGCAGCTCTCCAGGGACAGCCACCGAAGGCAAGCCGGCGGCAGAGCCGCAGAGCAAATCCAGGTTTGCTGCCCGTACCTGCTCCTGCCGATACCCTTCACCGGACCACCGCTGCAGGGGAGGTGGTGGCCGGGGAAGTGTCCTGGAAATGCCTCTGGTTCACCAGGATGCTTTTCCAGTTCCCTTTCAGGAGAAGAGATCGCTGATCCCTTTCACAACTCTTGTTATTTTTAACAGTTCTTTGCCAGCGAGATCTTTGTTTTTCTTCCTGTAAGGTTTCTTGCCTGGGAAATGGGTTTGCAGCAGGACAAGAGCTCACTGGGGTAGATCACACATGGTCGTCCCATCACAGAACAGAAAGGGGTTGGAAGATAGAGTAGAAAAACGCAAATTCCCCATATACCCCTAGACAGCCGCTCTCTGCCCCATTCATTTTGGAAAGTGAAAAAATAACCCAAAGAAATTAAATATTCCCTAAAGTTAAACCTCCAGCACACTTTAACTTTCAGCAGTTCAGAAAATGACAAGTCTGTGTTTAGACTTTCTCCTAATTCATATTTTATACGGGCCTCTCATAATCCATAGTCAATCCATCTTCCTTCTTATTTGTTTTCTCTTTCCCCCTCCTTTTTTTCTTTTAACCTGTTTAATCCTTTTAAGTTCAAGGATTTGAAAAGTAAATACTATAAAAGATGAAAGGTGCGTTGGAGGAAATCAACTTTGATAAGAGGCTTTTATGGCTTGTAAACCTTATTCCGGCCCTTTGGCTTGAAAGGCAACACTAATTTTAAGAGCCTTATGCAAGCCTCACGTTGAGCTTAAAAAAAAAAAATCTTGCCAGCCTAGAATTGATAGGCACCTGGCTAAGGGTCTTCTCATCACAGCATGCTGAAGGCTTGCCAAAAGTTGGACAAACAACAGGGCAACTCTGAGCTTTTAATTCGCTTGCAAGAATCCACTCAACAGGCAAAGCAACTTTTTAAAGGAGAAAAAAAACCCCTAAATATTAAGATTAGTACCACAACCCTGAATAAATTGCTGCTGTGATACTCTCCTTAGCTTAAAGCATTGCACCTCCAAGCCACCCCTCCAGAGCAAGGCAGCCAGCAAGCTCCGTGCCGTGGCCCCGTGCCCGGGTGAAAGCAGCACCGAAAGCGTTAAACAGCCCCAGCTCCACTTCACGGACAGGCTGCAGCTTCCCCCGTCGCCAGGACCTGGGTGCAGTTAGGTCACGGCTTGGCAGAGCTGCTCCTGCTCGGGGCGGAATCGCGGAGAGCGCAGGTTGCGCAAGAGGAGTGTTTGGAGACCGAGATGTGTTCTTTGACAGTGTAAACACACGACTGCATCAGTTGTTTGAACACGGGCCACGAGATTCGAAAGGAAACGTCTGAGCGGACAGACCCGAGCTCAGGACACCACCTCTGAGCGGTGGGTGTCCCATTCTAGGTACAAAGTGCTCAGGCTGGGACCAAAGAGCCACCACCTTCTCCTCCAGCAAGCCCTTGGCGTTGGGTACCACCAGCAACGCCATTCCCCCCAGTTATCGGTGGGTGACTGCAAAGTGGAATCGCTTCCACGTGGTCTCTGGAGGTGACCGGCCACCGCTCAAGTCAAACACCCAGCGTCAGACCGGGCTTTTACAATTGCTCTCGTCTCCTTTGACGAGCGAGACAGCTTGCTTCTGCACAAGGTCCTGGCTGCAAATCACTCCGAAATGGATTGCTGCTGGGGGCTGAATAATTATGCCGGGAGAGCGAGCGGCTGCAATCATCATTACCTATAATGCTGCTTGTACGGAGACAGGCTTGGCACTAATTCGCATCACGTGGGAGGCTCATGCAAAGCATTATTATGAGGGAAATTAGCTGCAATCCAGAAGAGGAATATCTACCAGGAGACGGAGGCTGGTTCCTCGGGACGCTGCTCTTCCTCGAGGGGCAGGGAGGTTCAGCGGTCTCCCGGTGTCACAGTGCTGGAGAAAGACCAGCCCATTAGGTGAGGGAGAGGAACTCGCTGAACATCAGGTTCTCATCTTTCAGATACAAGGCTGGAGTCTCCTTTTAGTGGCACAAAGGGTTTGAATTTAGTGACATTTACACAGATTCCCATGGAGTCTGGAGCAGACGAGGAGAAGGTTATCTCCACCACCCCATACCACACGTGGTGATGTGCTCTTGGCCATGTGCAGGGACAAATTGGCACCTTCCCCACGCTATTTCTGTGTGCCTTGCATACTGGGTCCCATCCCAGCTTAAGGCTTCGAGCCAAGTAACTATAATAAAAATCCCCTCCCAGAAACATACACTGTTTCCACATATCCCCAAAGCTGGAGAGGAGTTTGTTGATCAGCTCCTCTGAAGTTTTAGCCCAAATCTGTGTCAAGAGCTATCACAAAAGAAGGGAAATTATAAAAATTCTGCTCCGCCACCACACGGTTTTCCCAAGCTTTGGGTCAAGTCCTGCATGTGGTTTTGGGACTGCCCGGTGCAAGAAAGCACAAAGAAACTACAATCATTTTTCAGCCAAGCTCAGTGCAAAGCTAAAACGTTGAGTCCTCAATGTCACTGAAGGACAGTGCAACGAGCTCCAACACCCCGGCACAGGGAACGGCTTTGATGGACCCAAACTAATGGGATCTGTGGGAGTTTTGCACATAGCCTCTGCTGCTGGGTGCTGCTAACGAGCAGCACGTTTAGCATGAGCAGGCTGAAATCTGGGCTCTGCTCTGCACAAATGGGAAGCAACAAACAGGTTTTAACTTAAATATTTTCCAGTCTAAATAAGCAAAATGGATAAAGGGTGTGAGACAATGTGACAGGCGGAAAGTGCAGACTTAGAGAGCTTAAGGGATTTACCCCAGCCACCGAGTGGGGACTGAAAGCTGGATTTCTGGATCCCGGACCAGTTTGATCCCAAACCCCTTCATGCACCACTGCGGCGGCCGTCAGGATCCGTTCCTCCACAAAGTCAAATCCGACTGCAATTCTAATCGACCTGCTTGCAAGCACCAAACCAAATATCAGTACAGATGCTATGTGGGAGCACTGCAAACCCGCCGCTCACCCCGGGGAGGAACAGGGACTGCAGCAGCCGAAGGTGTTGAGATCCTGGAAGAAACGCTGCTGGGACACAGAAGTCCGTTCCTGAGGAACGGACTTTTGGAGCTCAACCTCACCCATGGGGCTCTTGCATTTATTCCCCTCATTATTTACTTTGTTTTGTTTTGGTTTTTTTTTACTGAAAAGCAAAACTGTTTGTAAACACTGTAACCGAGCAGTTTTCACAACTGAAAAATGCTTCCAGCAGATCTAAACTGCAGAAACTGTTTCCACTACCGATCCTAGATCTCCTGCAGATCTGCAAACCCGTGAAGCATCTTGTTAGTATGCTGGACCGAAGAAACACAGTGGGCTAGAAATTACAACAGCGAAATCAGCTCAGATTTTTTCCATTATCCAGGCTGAAAAAATGCCAGTAAATAATAACAATAATGAAAATAATCAGGGGAAAATGGCTAAGGACTTTTTCATAACCGTATGTAGGAGAGTTATCTTGGGAAAGACTTTCCATCTCAACCCAGATGTCAGGTGTTACACCACGAATCCTTACCAGACCCAGGCTCAATTTTCAAGGTCTTTTTGGTTTTTTTTTTGAGTGAACCAGCAATAGAGTTATTGTTTCATAGCAGTGCTAAGCGACACCCAATCGTCAGCTAATTTTCACTTGGGAAGCGCTTCAGGTGAGCGGGAAGCTGAAGCTCAGAGCTGCGCTCAGGCGGGAGAGGAGGAGATGAGACGCAGCACACGCTGTCCCCGTGCCACCTCCAGCAGGAGGACGGGGACAGGACGCACACACTCTGCTGCCACTCGCCGCATCCCTCTTCCAGCCAGATGCAGAAACCCCAGGAGCCGTCAAGCTGTGTGAAGATGAGGTGGGAGAAAAGCAGCCTCCGCTCACAGGACACAAAACCTCAAACCTTTCGTATTAAAGAACTTTATGGCCAATACGATGTCTTTGTACCGCAAACGTCATCCTATGGGGACTCCAGCCTGCTCCGCGATAGTCCCCCTCTCCTCACTCAGCAACACCAGCGACCAACTAATGTTACACAGGAGAAGGAGAGGCAAACCTAGCAGCTGTTTTGTTAAGCAGCCCCACACTGCAAATGCAATTTGCTAACAGTCATTACAACGTGCCTGCAACATTTGGCCACCAGACTTGCTCCTTATTTGTTTTTAGAGAAGGAACGATTGCTCAACAGCTGTTGTGTAGGCCTGGTTAGCCAAAAAAAAAAAAAAAAAAAAATAATAATAATACCCTACCCTAAGCACATCTCCAGGGATACCAAGTGGTTTTTCCACTTATTTATACACCACCAGTAGCACCAAGGGATTCTTACCAAGATCAGGCCCTTGACATACCAGCCCTACACGGAGGGAGAGGAGCCACCCAGCCCCGCGGGAATGTAGACTGCGAGGCAAGGAGCGAGGAGAAGGAAGGACTGTCCTCCCCACGCTGGGACGTGCAGCACAGAGTAGCCAAAGAAGTCACCCACTGCCATAACGGGTGGCCGTGGCTCAGCTGGACTTCAATTTCCAAGTTCTGAGTGCCCAAAGGAGGAGAAAACACTTCCCCAGCTCACAGGGCTGTTTCCAATAAAAATGAGCATCCAGGGGGAGCGGCTGCCTGTGCCTCCCCAGTTGCGGTCACGCTTCCCGGACCCATCCATCCAGCGGTGCAGGAAGCCATTGGGGCCAAACCAAGGAATGAGGTAAGGAGCCCAACGAGCCTAGGAATAGCAGCACAGACACTTGGACCACGTGTGCATCTTGCACGAGTCCTTGGCTGAAACCAGCCCTGTAGTCCAAGAGCTGGTTTGACTCATTTGAGACCTGGAAGGTACCCAGAAGCAGGGAAAACGCACACACAAGTTGTACGAAGGGATGGGCAAAGCTCCTTTGAACTTCACAAGCCCTTAAAATCTTCTGTCTCAAATATTGGGAGGAAGAGCCTAGTTATAATGACTTTTTCTTACATTTGAAGCAGTCGACATGCCCTTCCTACTTAAAAATTAGGTTGGAGAAACACAGCTGCTTACCCACCTGTCTTCCAAAGGTCTTTATGCCCCACAGACCCACCAAGCCAACACTGGTCCCAGAAGCCTTTTCACCCAACAGATCAGCACCTTTTTGGGCAGGAAAAGTATCGGAAACGGGTCTCTGGATTTACAGTTTTCCGCTGCGGCAAGAGGGGACGGCACGACAAGCATCCCCACTCTTCTGCAAGAGCATCGTGTCACAGTAATGTCACGGTTGGCACCTTAGTCAATAAACCAAATAATGGACCGAATACCTCCAGAGCGAACACAGTGAGCTACGAAATGGCTCTGCCCTGGGAAGAGACCACATCGTCTGTGGACCAGACACAGAAACACTTGAAACACACTCTCTCAAGCACTTCCACGAACACAGTCATGCCCGAGACCTTCCTTCCTCTGCTCCTCCCAGGATCAGCTGCCGAGAAAGGCCAGAGCTGCCTCAGCTGGCCAGGGAAGCCTGTCTGCAGGTCACCGCATAGAGCCCTTGCTCATCCTTCGGGACTCGGGCAGGTTTGCACATCTGGCCCCGCTTCTTTCCCAGAATCCAGCGCCGTTGCACAGACACAACGCAGCAATCCGGCCCCACGTTCCTATACTCGCTCTGAAGACGGCATGCGCCAAAGTACCTCGTATCAAAATTAACCCCCACGTAATGGCAAAAAAAAAAAAGTACAAAAAACTTCAAAGATTTTATGAAGAAAATAATGAGCCTTTTATCCTAAATTAAAATCCTTTTCTTCCCTTTTCCAACACAGCAGGACTTACACTATCTCCAAGTCTGATAAATAAAAAGAGCTTTCATGTCAAAAAGGCTATGTATTTATGTAGGTATCTCGAGCAACCTTTAAAATGTTCTTTTAATTAGCAGAAGTTTCCAAAGCCTGAAGTTACACCAAAACTTTCTTCATGAAGGTGCACTGTTGCCAAATTAGCAGAGGTGGCACCATGCCGATTTTTTACAGTACATCCCAGAGGAGGTGAGTCTCCATGAGTCTACATGGGCTCCCAGCAGGACGTAATGCAGACTATGGCTTCAAATGGCAAGAAAGACAGGGATGAGGAGAAAGCAACCCCATATTGTAGCAATCTTCTCTTCCCAGTCATTAATTGCATCCTGCTGGCACAGCCCTCTCAAAATCTGGTCCTAAAACATGTCAAACACACTTCCCTCCTCCGAACACTTGTTAAAGAGGTTTTAACCTCTTCACTCCTGAGTCCCAAAGAAGTCTGCTGCATCGGAGGAAAGAAGCTGGAGAAGAGGTCCAGGGGAGCAGGACTCAGAGGTCACCAGCCAGCGTGAACCTCAAGTGCCTAACTTCCTTCTTTTGCAAAAAAAAAAAAAAAAAAAAAATAAAAAAAAAAAATGGGGAGGGGAAGGGGGCAGATGCCTTTGCCGGGATGAACACTGGTGGGAACCCACTCCTGCTTCTCAGCTTTGGGAGGATATGGTCCCTGTTGGGGGTCGTCTAAGATGAAAGAGCATTTGACATTTTCAGACCAAAGGGTCCTATTTTTATTTTATTTTTGAGGGCCACATGCAGTCAAATGCCTTTAATGGTGCTAGAAACAGATGGGCCACCGTTTTCTTTGCTCATACAGAGCGCCAGACACAAAAATACCACTGAAAAATGAGGAGTAAAAGCTTTCCCTTTTTCATTTACCATTTCTGCTCCTTTCTAGCTCCTGGAGACTGGCACTGAGCAAGGAAAGTGGCCGGAGTGGTCAGCAACCGCCTAAGGCCAAGGTGTCTCCAAGGGAAGAATGACGCCACAGAGGAGCCAGGAGATTGGAAATCAGGACAACAAACTGGGTTCAATTCCCAGTTTTAAGACTTTTGCAATGTGCAGACTGCCTGGACCAGACTTATCTCAGGCCTGTGTTGCTTCAGCCTAGCTGCACCCACTTTCCCCGAATCATCAGTGGAGAGAGGTCAGCACGGCTGAGGGGTGTGGAGGTCCGGGTCCCCGTGGGTTTTTCCACATCACGTGCTTTTCTCCCCAGAGCTCTCCAGGGGAGCTGAAACGGCAGAGACAGCCACTTCCAAGAACGGCTTTTTTTTCCAAGACTACTTCCAGCCATCCCTGTTAAAAGGGATGACTTAACCCTGCTCCGTATTCAAGACTGTTGAGCAAAAACAGAAGAAGCAACAGGTTAGTGTTGTTCTGGACAGGAGTCAAACCCTGCCAGCTCTTCAAGTGAAGGAATATTTCTCATTTTTAATAAGAAACCAAATGAAAATTTTCAAAGCTTTCCAGCTGCTTGATTTTTGCTTTTGCAGTTCTTGGGATTATTTTTCCCCTTTTTCCTTTACTGAGGCAACAGAAGGAAAGGAGGAGTGAAGAAGTAAAAGGGAAACCACAAGAAAGGGGGAAGGATTGAGGAGAAGCCGCTGAAATATCAGAAAACTCAAATCCAATCTTTTCTCCACAAAAAGGAATTAGAGAGGTTTCAGGAAAGAAAGGATCAAGCTTTGGTTGAAAAATTCCAACCAGGCTAATTAAAATAACCTGCGAGCCTTTTGCTCAGGGATGGTCCCGAAGGTCCGCATCCCACACCCAAGCTGCAGCCCTACGAGAGGGCAGCCCAAAATCTCCGGCTCCACGTGCGTGAGGCACATTATCATGTTTGGAAATGCGCGAGACCTCTCCTCTCTCTCCCCTCCTTCCTCCTGGAGCATTGTATTACTACCATTTCTGCACGAAGCGTGCAGCCAAAGCAAACACAGATTCCTGGAGCCGACTCTCGGGAGAGCAGCTGCACAAAACTGGCAGCCCACATCCTTCGGGACCCCCTCTTTGCCGTCATCCCCGTAGGCCACGTGCGCAGAAGGCTCTCCCGGCTGCGTCCATGTGCTCCGGAGCCGGGTTCTCACTGGCACATAAACCCATCAGCCGGGGTTGCGGTCCCACAGCTGGAAATGCAAATCCAGCTCCTCCAGCATCAAACCCCCCACAGTCTCCTTCCACCCCAGCTGCAACCCCCCATGGCATCGATGGAAATATTAGTTCTTGTAACACAGGGTAACTTTAAGCATCAATCTGTTGTGAGCTCCCCAAACCCAAATATTACCTCCTTCACTTTCTATCCGAATGTGCTCTGCAACGGGCAAGACACATCTGCCTCCTGCCCCAAAGATAAATCTATTTCAGGATACCTGTGGCATAAAAGTCATCCTCAGACTTTTGGCCAAACCAGCCATTGCCCATCATTTCTCCAGTGAGCTACCTGCACTGGAAACCACTCGTCCAGCTCTTCCCAACTAGACATCACAGCGTGTTTGCCTTCACCAGACAAGCGCCCATCCCGAGAAGTCACAGAGCTGGGACTACGATCACACAGAGCTTCAACTTCCCCTGAATCAGTCCATACCGAGAACCCTTTCTGTGAGCCTGCTAAGGATGCACAGCAAAATTCCCAGGCAAAATAAAAAGCAAGAACAGGAAAAAAAAAAAAAAGCTTATGTGCAATTGGGATTGGGAAGCCTCAGATACAGACAGCTCTTTGGAGTTACAGTCTTTGCCCTCAGCCTGCCTGTACATTCGTACGGACAGGTACTCCAGGTGTGGCCCTCGGGGGGTGGTCACAAATTTGGACATGCAGGTGACTGCTGGGAAGGCTCCTGACATCTCCCAGGGGACAATATCCCGATGCCTGTCCCAGGAGAATACAACCACCCCGTACACACAGTCCCAGCAAGCCGGGCTGGGAGCTGCTGCCCCTCTGCCCACAAGAGGGGAGCTGGAGGAGTCACACAGAGCCTGCCTGTGGGAACACATTACCAAGCCAGAATAAAAAAATAACCCAACCCTCAAAAGAAGGGGGGGGGGGGGGACGACGGACAAAATATTGGGAAAAACAAATGAAAAATGGCTAAAGAGACCCCACTGAAATGTATTTTTATCAACAGCTCCAGGGCTTCGCACAAGGAGGCACGTTCAGTCTCCAGGCTGGCAGTACCACCCCCGCAGCACTGGGAGGGCATCCTCTGCCCTGGGGCTGGGCAACCAGTGCTTGGCCTGCACAGACGTCCTGCGTGCACATACTTCACCTCTATCTGCACGATTAGGGCAGAGGGAGGTTTTTCCATGATCTTTGCAAAAGCAATTTTGAAAACAAACCAGTTTAAGTTTTCCGCCCTGGGATGGAGGGAGAAGGCTGGCCAGATGCTGAGGCAGAGACTCAGCTGCATCCAAGGGAGCCACGTTAGCAGAGAGAAACCAGCCCCTTCTTCCCGACACTTTTTCTACCATTGTGGGAAACCAACTGACTTTCATCCGAAAAGCAAGGCGTAACCAAGCATTTCCAGTTTCCAGCCCTGCTCTGACAGCACCTGTAGAAAACAGTTGAAACAAGCACTCCTTCCCAGGAACAGAAATAGATTTTGGTCCAAGAGCTATTTTTACTCTCTCCAAAAATATTTTGACAAAAACCATTTGCATCATCTCTGACACTTCCTCTCACAGACGAGGTATTGCGAGAACAGATCCGCCCATGGTTTGAGGAGGAATTTGAGAAACAGCCGTCTTTGGCAGAAACAGAAAGCCCAAAGGGATGGAGAGCCATCACAACAAGGGGGCAGGTATCACCCAGGGCTTTCCGAGATCCTGAAAAGCAGCGATGAGCCCAGGCAGCCCACACCAGGGTTGGCAGCAGTGGGATGGGAGTAGCTTGGCTCAGGTAGAAAGCAAGTTTCCCAGCACTGCACCTGGTAGAAAACAGGGCTGAGAAGGAAGAGCTGCCTGCTATAAATTTCAGCCTGGGTTGTCAGGCTGGCACTGTTCACCGTCAGCATTGTTTCCTTTAATAAAATAAAATTTAAAAAACCCCAAACACACACAAAACCAGCCGATATAAATCCTATTTCCTCCCTTTTGAACTTAATCATAGCCAAACTCCATTTTCCCTTCTCCCACTGCACAGTCACACTGTTGCAGCCCCCCCAGACCCACCACCACGCTCCACGCCAAGATCCCCTGACCCAGCCCCAGGGCGCAGAGCGAGCCACCAAGGACCAAATACAGGCAGCGGATGTGTCTCCAACCCACAGGGTCCCCAGGCTGCCCAAAACGTTAAGGAAAAAGGCCCCAAGTCACGTTTGCAATACGTCAGAGGACAAAGCGGTGGGGAGAAGAGGCTCCTTCCATCCTGAGCAACCAGAGGACACCCTGAAGCACGCGATTAATAGAACACATGTGGTGTAACTCGGCGGTCTGGTTACCTTTCAGATACCCTGGAGACACCAATGCACTTGATGACAACTCACACCTCTCAGCTCGACTTTCTACTTTCAGAGCTGCTCGCATTCAGCGATGACTTAGATACGGAGGAGCGTCGGAGCCTGGTTTTCTCCTGCCCCACACCTTGCTCACCCCAGACCAAAAGGGAGATAAAACTCCCCCCAGGGCAGGGCAGTTACGTGCTCTTTCTCCTTCCACCACGGCGAGCAGCTGCGAGATTGAAGGGAGCAGCTCCCTGCGCCCTCCCTCGTGAGAAATTAATGCCGAGCAGATACCGCTCTGCCGCGTAGCTGGGGAGCAATTCCATCCCTGTTCCTTTAGGGAAAAGCCCCATACTGAAGAAATCCAGTTGCCTGGGACCCTCTTCAACACTCCCTGCTCGGAAGTCCTTCCCTTACTTGCTCTGCTGCGTCACGCAGCTACAACGTAAAAAGAAAATACTCATTTTCTGCAGGAGTTCCTGGACCTTTGTGCCCTTCCCCGACACAGGGACCCCGCCAGCTCTGCAGATGAGGGGCTGCCCTGTGGTGCTCTCTCAAAACACTGCCTGGTCTTCCCCAGGAGGTAGCACGGTGTCAGTGGATGGTGAGGTTAGAAGGCTCACTGAAAAATCTCACAAGCCTCCCCCCAATCCCTCAGCTGACCTCACCTTAGCCTCCCACTCTTCCCCACATATCTTCTCCTCTGCCAACAGCACCAGCATCAATTTTCCAGGCCAGAACCTGCTCTCCTGGCCATGTTTCAGCTGGATCAACCACCACAAAGGGCCCGTTCAAGCGGCAGCCTCCTGCCAGGCTCAGAGATGGCAAAGTCTGGGTGGGCGAGTGACACAACACCCCAAAAACCCACCAAAATCAACCCAGGGATCCATGGTACCATCGTACAGCCGTCCCCCTGAGTCTGCCCCGACCCACGCAGCCAAGTGAGCTGAACCACACGGTGGTTTGGAGACGTGGACCGATGACCACCAGGGAGTAAGGAAAGAAACCTGCCAAATACCACGTGCTGGAAAAGCTCGGCAGTTTCAGTTGCCTCGACTGACGCTTTGCCAAGGACACCCTCTTTTCCCTTCCCTCTGCGGTATTTCACACCGAGCTCCAGGTCTGGAAGCCAAACTGGAACCGCCTCAGCCTGCCTGGTTTAGGGTTGACTGCTCAAGTTTTCCCAACCTCCTCACAGCTATGCTGAGCAGCTTCCCTGAATTCCCGTAAACGTTTTGGCCAGCCTGGTCTGAATTAAGGGTTTACAGAAAAACCTGAGTGTGGGTGCTGAGGCTTGGAATTGGCCACAGCTCTACTTTGAGCTAGTCCTGGTGGCTCTTGAAGTTGGAAGACCAAAGAGAAAAAAAAAAGGGGGGCGCTGACAGAGCCAAGTAGGGAGAGATGAATCATGCCACTTTGGGTAAGTTGGGGATGATGGGGCAGAGAAAAAAAAAAAAAAGTATATCATTTAGTACGGGGTCACATCTTCAGCCAAAAACTGACATATGCTAACAGAGGAATACCGAAGTCCATAACACATCAAGTCCCTTTCAGCAACACGCTTGGGAGAAATAAGAATTGCTCAGAAGCTGGGCTCTGAAGGAGGTGTTAATCCATCTTCAGCCTGAAGCCTACCACAGTCTCACCTGGGAAGCCAGACCACCCCGGGGGCATTGCAGTTCCCAAGCCTTACGGGTCAGGGGTACCCTGGGGTGGGTTTGTCCTGCAGGAAACCCACCTCCCTTTGGATGAGGAGAGACCAGGGAGAAAAAACCCCATCCCACAGCCACGCAGAAGTGTGAACAGGGGGTGAACATCACTGTGGAAGATGATGGGGGGCATTGGACTGCCCTGCCAGCACTACAAGGAGAAGGAGAGCTGACACCCCCTCCACCCCCCCACTCGGCAGGGATACAGCCACACTGCAAAGAGCCAAATTCATCCGGAACCTAAATTCTCGCCTAATCGATGCAAGGATCTTTGCTTTCCCGGTGCCAGCCCCGCAGCCGTCGCATCCCGTTGGTACCTGGGATGCTCCCAGCAGGCACGGCCGCAGCGTCTGCCTTTCTCTTTCCCTTTCCCCTTCCCTCCGCAGGCAGGCCCTCGGTTTTTCCCCGCAGCGGGAGACCAAGGCCCATTAGACAAGGCCTGATTGCTCCTCCTCACCTCCCCCGTGACACAATCGAGTGCGCATACAAGGCAGAACAAAACAGTGACAATTGGTGACAAATGGACTGCACAGCATCCCGTGGCCCCGTCACCAGGGAGACCCTGGCCAAGCATGGGCGGCCGTGATTCGGGGACGGCAGAGGGGACACAGGTGCTGGGAAACCGGTATGGACCCATCTGCTAATTGCACCCGCCGGAGCCGACGAGGGCAGAGCCGCTGCGGGCTGCCCCAGCCTGCGCGAGCACCAAGCCCCGGCGCAGGAGAAAGGACTGCAACCCATCAGGCCAAGCCAGCTCTGCCTCTCCCGGGTCATCCCCCCTTTAATAAGGGTAATTTTCCAGAAGTATTTTCCCAGGTGAGAATAGTGGTTTGACAACAAACAGAAAGGGGGAAAGGGTTTAACCGTTGCTAGCACCGGCCCAGCAAGAATCACCAAGCACATTTCCAATGCTAAACAACACAGCTCTGTGCTGGACATTGTATCCCCAGCCCCACTTTGCCAGGGAAGAAACCGAGGCCAAGAGAGGGAGAACGACGCTTGCTCTCAAGCTCTTTGCTGGCAGAGCCAGAAATCTCTTCCGGGAACATCTTGGAGTGACTCAATGCCTTTTACTTTCAATGCAAGTGATGTAAATGCCCCGCAGCCAGCGTGGAAGCACTTCACGCTCACCCAGGGCTGCAGACATTCTCCAACACTCCAAGCATCAACAAAACTGGACGTGCGGTTTCTGATATTCCGCCTCCCTCCTCCAAGGCAGGGGCAAACGTTGCCCCGGATTGGGCTTGTTTGAGTTGTTTCCCACTGAATACCTGCAGCAGACACCCAGAATAGCCACGCAGCAGCAACAGCCCCTGGAAAATGACTTTTCCTCTTCCCTCCCACTGCCTCCAACAGAGTTGTACATCTGCAGTTTTATTCTCTGCAGTCCCCCTTCGCTGCAGTGACTCTCAGGAGAGGTGCCGGAGGTGAAGCCAAGCATCCTTGCACGGGTTACGTGCGTTTCGGCTAGGCTTCCTCCCAGGTCCGTCCGTCCCCCCCCGCTCCCCATCCCGCTGTGCCGTGCAGGTGGGTAAGAAAGAGTTAAGGCTGCAGCTGCCAGCCCCGGCGGTGCAGAGTTATGCTCAAACTGTTCCCACTGCTGCATGAAGTCAGCTGTCATTAGGGAACAAAGGCGCCCCGGAGCAGCTCGAGTTGTGTCACACTCGGGAGGCGAGGAGACTGCTCCCTGATTAGGATTTCTAAATCAGTCCCATCGAGGCCCGGAGAATAAAGCCACAGAACAATGAGCGGGGGCACATTCACACAAGCAGCAGCCCCCTCCGTCCCCCGCCATCCTCCCCCCACCCCCTCGCACGCTTCTCCTCCCGCCCGAGCCCTGCAACACTTCACCTCTACGTCCCGCTGAGGACCACAACCTCCCCGGTCCGGAGGCGGTGGGCACATCTCCTGCTGCTCCAGGGCCTGACTCTCCATCCCTGCTCACCTGCCAGTTGGGGCATCTTTTAAGTCACCAGGATGGAGCATCTCCTCCGAGGGGACCTCTTGCCCCAGGAGGGGGGCAAGTCAGCCCTTTGCTCCAAGGTGCCCACCTTGGGGCAACACAGCGAGGCCGCTGGAGGAGGCGATCCCAAAAAGTGCCGCTTTCTGGCATCCCTCCCGAGCAGATGGCCGGACACCGTCACCGCCGGCCTCCCCTCGGCTGCTGACCATGGTAGCGGTGGCCACCATGGCCACCTGCCTCCGCATCCGTGCCCCCAGCCCATCCCCGCTGGCTCACCATCCCCAGGGACAGCCAGGCACACCGTGCCCCAGCGCTGCCCGCCAGGGTCAGGGTGGACCAGCAGGCTGGCTGCTAGAAGGAGATCAATTTTTCTTTAGAAATAAGGCGCTTTCCACGCATATAGCAAAATTCTGCATGCGTATAGCAAACCTCACCTGCAGTGGGACTTAATTACCTGCAAGGACACGGCACCTCATTCAGCCCTGGGCTGTTGCATCACTGCCCCTTCGTTACAGGGGTGCTGATGCTTGCCAGACCCCCCCGGCGCTCACCCGGCGCATCACCTGCACCCTCATCCTTGTGCTTGCCCCACAGAGGTTTTTCTTTCCTGCTAAGAAAGACTTTGTGCACACAGAAACAGATTGCAGGCTGCAGACCCGGTTGCTAAACTCATCTCGACGGAGGCAGACTTCCTCCACGAGCACGCAAGTTCTCACGCCGCGGGCAGGAGGGAGATGTTGGTTTGGCTGGTGGGGTCTGTAAAAACCGTTTTCTTGGAAAAAACAGGAATTCCAGCACAAAATGACGCAGCACAAGTCAAAAAAAATCTGAAGGAAAACCAAGACAGTTGTGAATTTGGGACATTATAAACACTGAGGCAGGAATTAAAGGGTAGTAAATGCTATTCTTGGCTCCAAATTTGACTTTGCTCATGACATTGGCTTTGTCGATTAAGAGCTCTTTGCCTCAGTTCCTCCCATGCGGAAGGAGGAGGTGACCCTATAAGAGGTTACTTCCCACAAACACAAATCCTTAACATCAAGGTTCCCACAAGTAATGACAAACACGACGGGACCGTCCTCCCACCGTGCACGGCTTGTCCGGAGCAGTGACCAGCTGGGGCACCCGGGGGTCTCCACCCCACCGAGGTGGGATTGGGGACCAGTCTCCTGGAGAGCCTCCAGGCAGAGAAGGACAAGCTGGCCACCCCAAAACCCACGCCTGCCCGTAGGTTGTGCCATCAACCCAGACTCCAACCACACCACCCTTCCTCGGAGACATCCCATCTCCATCACACAAAAATCCTTCCATTGCGCAGAGCCAAAGCTACAGCTCCTTTATTCCCGTCCGCCCCCACAACCTCCAGCTTCGGATTTGGGAAAACACAGGGGGATAGGAGACGGCAAAAGGCTCGGGAATTTACTGTGGTCCCCTGCCTCAAGGTTGGATCTTCAAAACCGCAGCGAAAGGCCGGCGGGCAGCGGGAGGCCAGCAGCCAGCAGGTGCAATGAATAAATATCCCGGCAGAAATCAATATGGAGAGAGGGGGGAAGGGAAGGAATATAGATATCGGGCATCCCGCCCCCCGCCTCCAGCCCCCGGCAGGACACGCACGCAGACACACACACACTAATCCGGTGGATTTGGCCGTCATATGACATGCCCGGTCCGTCCGAGGGAGGGGATTTAAGGCACGCCTCTCCTTTCACGCCAGGAAAGGATTTTCATCTCTCAAGAGCACAATGAGGGGGGAAGGAAGGAGGAAAAAAAAAAAAAATAGAAAAAAAAAAGCCAATCAAGCCGGGATCAGCTGTAGGCTGGGCTGCTGCAGGTCTGCTTGTCCCAGAGGGGGGTGCGGGGAGACATATTGGGCCGTGTGGGAAACCCACAGTCTCAGCTTCTCACACATTGTTCTCCACCCCGGCTCCCCCCAGCCCCCAGCCAAAGCCGTTAATGCCACAAAAGATACTTTGCCCATTGTGCCGGGGACAGCTGAGAGGATAGAGTTAGCCTTACACAGCTTTCCTGCCTCCCTCTCCCGCTGGAGAGGGGAAGAGGGGACAGAGCAATCAAAATGGAGAGTTTGATGCTCACCATACAAAAGAATTAAATCCACTTAGGCCCCTTTCTCGCTAATCTCGGACTGTGGGGGGTTAAATATGGTTACATTTTCATTAGGTACTAATAGCAAAAGGGCAGCTAATGGTAGCACAGACCGCCGTATTGTCATGCAGATGGATCCGAAAAGGGCTACCCAGCATCGCAGCATCGGCTGCAGCACGATGGCATGCTCGGAGTGGGAAATTGTGTCACTCGGCATTGTCGGAGCTGAATTCCATCAATGGGAAAAGTCATGTTTCCTCCGCCGAAAGGAAACAAGTTAAAAAGCCCGGGGAGGGGCGGAGGTGGTGGGGAGGCACCTGGGCTCCTCCTGCAAAGCACGACCGCTCCGGCACGGAGCGATGCTGGTTTTACGTGGTCACTTGCCACGCAATGAACTCGGTGGCCGTAAGCCATTAGATCTGGAATAATCAGCGCAGTTCCCATTGCCCGGGCACCGGGAGGATGCCCTGTCCCTCCTTCATTTGGGACTCGGGACACACGGGACCAGTCCCCACTACGGGGCCGTAGTGAGCTGCACCACTCGTCCGCCACGCACTCGCCATGAATTTGGACACGGCGACGGGAGACCAAAAAGCCGGTTTTGTCCTTTATCTTTTTAAGCACTTTGTTTGTAGCCAGCTCAGCCTCGCTGGGGGCTTTCTCTGCCCCCACTTCCACTGAGCTGGAAACGGCAGATTCAAAAGGACCCGGAGCAGTGGGAAGCACCCTGCGGGTCCGAGTCGCTGCCCGCATGACCCGGCTGCCCACGCAGCCGCTCGGGCTGCCTGTGATCGCCGCCGCCATGGCAGCTCTCCCCTTTCATGTTCTCCACGCCATCCCCAGCGGCTTGCCCAGCAGATAGAGCTATTCTTCTCCCTTCATCCCCCTCCCGTCACAGGTTGCATCAAAGGTCCGGGCTCCGATCGGCACTTGCGCAGGCAGGGTGCCTGGCTCCGGCGCGCGCATGTGCTGGGGCTGTCTCTGGAGCAAGCAAAGGGCTGGTCCTGTGGTCGGTGCAACTGGTGTCATCCTTTTGGGAGCCCCATACAAGCACCAGCAGCCGTAGGGTCACAGTCTTCCAAACCTTCAGCTTGCTAGAAGACCAACCCCTACCATCCCTCGTAGCTTCAGGCACTTAAGGATGGGGTCTCAGCTGAAGGCGAGTCATTCCTCAGAGACCAGCATCTCCAAAGGGATCCCAGACCACTCAGGACTGCCCTGCCTTGGAAGTACCCACCAGAAACAGAAGCAAGCCACTCATTTGGGTGCCTCAGCTAAACACCCACACTAAGAAAGAGAAGTCAGGACCCGTGTTGCCCTTGTACAGAATCCCAGCTTACTTAGTGCTGGCTCACTAACACGATACGGACAGAAAATATCTGCCGGGGTATATTTTATAGGGTGAGAGCACTCTGGGATTTTTCTTTTTTCAGGGCCTTAGAAGAGAGACCCACAACCCATACAAGTCAGTGAAGCTATGTCCTTTCCCCCAAACCAACTGGCACGAAGGTAAAAATCCATCGCTCGGGAACACGCAGCAGCCGCAGCAAAAGCCAAGTTAAACAAGAACAAGGTCAGCATCGAGATGGCGCAGCCAATAACCGTAAAGAGGAGGAAATTGGCAATACAGTCAAGAGTACAGGCACCTACAGCCCCGGCCCCCCGCCAGCCAGCCCAGCATCCTGGGGAACTCGGCACTCGGAGCCCTGGAGACCATCCATGACCGTGAGCGTGTCCCTTCACCTCCCTGTGCCTCTTTCCCCTCCCCATCCGCAAGGACCACATATTCCTTGGGGCAGGCACCACTGTCTTCTCTCTCTCGGTTTGCAAAATGCATCTAGGGGAAGGGGCTGGAGGACCCTCAACCTCTCCGCCAGGAGCTCGAAACCCCACTCAGAGGAACAAGTGGGAAAGGGCACATTTCAATTAACAGAGAATTATTTCACTCGCCCTGTACAACGCCGTCAGAAGCCACTTGCTTGGTGCGACCCGCTTTGCACAGCGCCTGTCCTGTCACAAGTTCATATAGACCAAGGACAGAAAAATTATCCATCTGCATTAACACTCAAGTGCAAATTTCCTAACAAACTCCAACACCACGTCTATCTCGCCTGACTGCCAGAGACCAAATTTGAGCCAAATTTCCTGCAAGCGTTGCTGAGTTTTGCAAGCTTCAAGTCCTCGGAGAGTCGCATTTTCATGCTTCCCTCTGTAACGTTGAGAGTCAGAGCTTGAGTTTTTATGAAAGCTGAGATTCTCGATGCTCTGGAGCCAAAGCTTTCAGGGAGAAAGCAGAAAGCGAGAGCAGGGGAACCCATGAAGATTGGCTTTCTGCAGTATGGCAGATTAGGTTCTCTGGCACACTTAGATTCTCTGAAGTCCTGGTGTCAGCAGGCTTGAGCTGAAATAAGGTTGCACCCTTCCCTTCAGCAAGAGTTCAAACAGGACCTTCTCTTCTGCCTTCCTCTACCTACACAAAACCTGCTGGAATTTGATGTATTTTATACCTCTGACACACCAGCAATTTTTGTTGACACTACCCAGAAAGACTTAGTTCTTGACAGCGAGACAGACGGATAGACGGACAGCACATCTCAAACCCCACTTCCCCGGGAAAGCCCTCTATGGAATAGCGTATTGTGCAACAACCACGATAACATCTTGACAGCTTGCACCGATATTTTTTCTGGTTTTGGGGAGAGCTGTGATGTTGCAATCCAGGCTCAGGGTTAAGAGCTGGAGTTCTGGAAAGCTCATCTCTACGAGGAGCGTCATGGAGAGGCATCACGTCCAACGGGCGCCCAGGCGGCTGGAGGGGCAGAAGCCTCTGCCGGGAGCAAAGCCGTGCAGCTCCGCTGGACCCGCTCCAGCGGCTTACGCAGCTGATGATCTGTTCTGGCCCAAAGTGTTTATTGTTTCCCAGCAAAGTTGTACTAGAAGCACAACAAAATATAATACAACACTCAAAGGTTAACACGTGTTATTTTTTCACTATTGCACCTCAGGACTTTCCAGCACTAACATCAGCCAGAGCGCCTCATTTGCTGCCTTCAACCTGATAGACCAAAAAAAAAGGGAAAGGGGCAGAAATCAAATCACACCGGCAATGGGAACCGCTTTCAAGGGGAAGCTGCTTTCGGAAACCTGGCCACGTCCAAAAATTACAACTGGTCTCGGCAATTACGAGAAGTAAAACATTAAAAAGCATGAGGCAAAGTGCATTTGCATGCTAAAAGCTCCCTTCAGTGGGGCTGAGAGGCTGTATCCAACAACAAAGCAGAGAACTTCCCTCTCTGAAGATACATTAACCTCGGTGTCACGTCCCCCTCCCACTTTGTACCCCAAAGACCAACGGGGTGCAGAGCTGGTAACCCGCACAGCCACAGCACCCCTCCACCAGTTGTCTCGGACGTGGACCTAGATGGATGTCTAAACTTGCTGGACAAGCAAAGCTGGAAGGGTTAATCTGTGCTCAGTCATCCCCATCGAAGCACAGCCCCTGGGGCTTCGTGGGGAGGGGGGGGCTGTCGGGAGGTTTCCTTGAACGGGGCGGATTTGCTGGAAAGCGGCGTTCCTGCAAACCCAGCCTAGTTCCGCAATTGCTGTTGCAAAAACAGGTTTGAGTTTGATCCAGAGGCTGCAGGTGGGCAAGTTACCTGAAGGCCATGAGGAGGAAACTCCTACATCCGCTGCGAAAGCGCAACCCTTCAGCTGGCCGAGGAGGGAGGGGAACAGGAGAGCCTCCTCCGGGGCTAGGGTTTCACCTGAAAACACAGCTTCATGCTCCAAACATCAGCTGCCGGGAAGCTGAGCCAAAGCCCTGGGAGAGGCAAACTGAAAACCCCAGTCAGAGCTTTCTAAACTTCTCATGAGGAGCAGCTAGAAAGCAGGGCTCTCCTTGGGGACTGTCTGCAGAAATCAGGAGTCCGTCCCACCCCCGTTTCCCCATCCCAACCTCATCCATCAGCGCGCCATGGGTCCTTGATACTGTAAATCCTGCCCTGAACTGACCCATTTGTGCTCCTCCTCCTCTCCATTCCTCTCCCCTGCACGCAGAGTCACCCACGGGTTTAACGGGGAAGCCAGCCAGTCTCAACAGCACTATAGGGATGAGGTATCTTGCTGATAAAGCCATCAGGCCATTTCTTGCACAGGGCTTGAGGTCATGCCTGGAGTTGACGGGGGGTAAAACGGTCCTTCAGAGACCTCCCAAAACACCCTGAGCTCTGGGAGCACCTAGAGAAGTAACTGATTCATCGGGCATCTAAGAGTAAATAGGGGATATAAAAATAAGGGGCACATCCAGGGCTTGTTACACACAAATCCTACCCAATTTCTATTTAAGTCAGTGGGGAAGACTTGTCAATGACAGGCCGCAGGAGAAATGGAGCTTTTTGTACTTCAGAAGGTAGTCAGGTACGGGACAGTGACCCTGGACATCCAACCTCCTAGTTTTAAGTATTGCAGAGCAGCAGTCAAGATGAAATGCATGAAAGCACTCAACAGCCCTTTTCAAAAAGGTATCAGATCTCAGATTTCATGGCAGAAGTGGCAAAGGGTTCATCTCTGAGTTAAGTCAATAGTCATGCTTGCCAACCTTCGCTCCAGGACACCGCACTGGTAGGGTGATGCCTCCTTACACCCTCCTCTCCCTCCCAAAGCCCAGCCATGGGATAACAGACACAAAAACGCTTTCCAAAATGGCAACTCCTTAAAACGATGCATGAAGAAAACTCTTAGCACAGAAGGATTCCTTCCTATTTCTATGTGCAGAACCTCAACTTTAACTGCAAAATTATTTTCTGTTAGAGAACTGGTGGGCAGGAGCAAACTGGGATTGAAGAGGGGATACAACCCTCCAGAGACTGGCTTGGAAGACAGACAACATGCTGATGAGCTGCAAAGTTCTCTGATGTTGGAATCGGCAGGAACGACAAAGCAATATGTAACATCATACAAACATGCACACGTATGTATTTTTATCAAGCATGGACATTTCTGCATTCAATGCAAAAGGGCGGCTTTCCTAGAGGAAAGCTCATTAGAAGTCCTCACCAGTCCAGTACCTTTCCCCTCAATAAGAAAAAATAAAATTAAATTTAAAAAAAAAAAAAAAAACAAAAAACTAAAAACAAAACCAGGGCATGTTCTTTTGAAGGTTGTTTTCTTTCATCCCTCCTCCACCCCCCGTTGATCTCCTCTTCGGCATTTGTGGCTGGCCTGTTACCGCCGGCTGAGAGAGCAGGCTGCAAGCCAGGAGAGCCCGCTCCAGCAGCGCTCCTGCCAGGGCCCCCGGACACATCCCACGGCAGCCAGGCTCTCCTCCCGCTGCCTCCATCCTGCCTCACCCCAGCCCTGGTCCATCACCTCGGGGACATCTGGAGCCCCTGCCAGGCGAAAGGGCCTGGGAAATCAAGTCCACCCCAATTAGAGCTCAAGTCTACTGCATGGCAACGGGGAGCGACGGTGCTGGGACAGCTTCCCCTCCGGGAAGTCTTGGTAGGGATGGAGGTTTCTGTCCAGGGAACAAAAAGGAGAAGGGTTGGGGGAGTTTAGGTGGCTTTTTTAGTGGTGGTGGAGTTTTGCCCCTTTTTTTTTTTCCCTCCTCTTTTTTTCAGGCAGTGGCTGTTGGTCCTCTACAAGGCACATGGTACCCCATCACAACCTAAACTCTCTCTGACCCTCACAGACGAGAAATGAGCTGGGGCTGGATACTTAACAAGGTTATTGTTGAAATCTCTGCCAACGTAGAGGTACAGGCAGCCTTTGCCTGCTTGCTGGGCTTGAATTTTTGCCCAGCCAGGCTTATCTGACAGCAGATCACATCATGGAGCCACATCCTAGAGCTGGGCACCAACAGGAGGTGTTGGAGGTGGAATCACCAGAGAGGTGATGGGGTCTACAAAGCCTCTCCCAGCCCACCTCCCCAGTTAGCCCTGCCAGCAGTTGTGCCTTAACCCAGTTCACTACCAGCCCCAACGCAGCCGTTCCCCAGCTCCAGGTGACCGCATCCAGACCTGCCCAGCCCCAGGAATCGGAGGTCATCGGGGCTGAAGAGTGAAATAGTGCCTTATCCTCGCCACTTAAAAGTCCCAGCGCCAGCCCAGAGAGGGCATCCTTCATTTATTATCGCAGCCACACCAGCAAGACTCGGCCAGGCTGGGGAACTTAAAGGAAGCTCTGAAAAACACGCAGGAACTCATTCTGCTCTGCTCAGCCTTTCTTACCTTCTCTGCATGAGAGCAGGAGCGGGCAAAGCTCCCACTCCAAACCCATCGTGTCTTCCATGTGTTTTACTGCTTTGAATAATAGAGCAAGGCGGAAAGCAGCTCAGAGCCAGGACAAGAGAGAACGACAATCCCTGCCCCCAGAGCACTTATAAACCCAAAAGACAAGATGTAACACGAGGAGGAAACAGGCTGGAGGCTGGAGGGGATACCATAAAAATAGGATGTTTTAGAATGTCTTTGCTGTGGGCATAAATCACCGCCCATCTCTCCACTGATCTCAGGAGTACAGAGCAAGTCTTCGAAACCAAACCCAGCTCCCCACAGCTTGTACCAGAGCAGCACGGCAAAACCCATCCCCGGTGCAAATGAGATGGGCAAAAAAAAGGCTGTCTGAGCCCTGGGTACCAGATGGGGCAGGAGGAAAAGGGACTTGAGTTCAGTGGCAGAGCCAGGGATGGAGTCCTGGTCTCCCAAAGCTTTGATGAAAAGACCCTTTCTCTCCTCTGCCCACTGCTATCTGCCAAGGAGGGTAAAAATCCTCCTTACACCAGCAAGGCTTAAATAAATTGGACTGCTCCCCACAAAGCTCTTTCGCCATTTCTCCTGCTTCGCTCTCCATCCTACCTTCCCCACACGGCTCACAAATCTGGGATGGCAAAGGGATTTCCCCCCCCCCCCCCCCCAAGAAGGAAAGAGAGGAAGGGTTGGGGGGAAGGGGCATCTTATTTCAAATAAACAAACAAAATTTATTGCCGGACACATCCCTAAACCCTCGGCCCAGGTCGGCAAACTGCAGCTGCGATGTAATAAGCACATAAATAAAGTTTACAGCTAAACTAGCCTGACCCAGTATTGCCCCGAGGTGCAGAAGCAGTATCTTGTCATTAGTATGCAGAACACATCGCCTTAATGTCTGCTCATTTGTTCTCAGCCCACTTGGCTCTATAAATCTCCACAAAAGGGCAAGGCAGGGCTGCGGGGGAGAAGGGGGAGCGGGGCCGGCAGGACCAGGGGGATGGGAATCGCCTACTGTCCCGCTTCCAGCTGGACAGGCTCGCCGGCCGAAGAGCAAGAGCAACGTGGGCTTCACACGAATTTATTCTTTCTTTCTTTCTTTCCTTCCATGCAGGGACCACCAGAGCCTGTTTGAGGAAAATCATAGGCAGCTGGGAAGTGCCCGCACTTGCCTGCCAGAGCAGAGGGGAATGGAATATAACTGGTATTTCTGTGTCAGCACAGGTCCAAGCGCTACCTGCGTGGCAGGACACCTCGCTGGCTGCTTCCAGCTGCAGCAGTCTGAGCACAGACTTGGCACCGAGATGGACACAAACACAGCTTGTTTAAAAAAAATAAAAAAATAAAAAAAATCAACATTTCCCTTTTTTTGCATTGCTTTAAATCATCATCCACCCTTTCAGACCCTCCCTCCCTGCCTTCTCACCTGCAATCAGCATCTGCCAACATCCCGCACAGCGCAACGTACCCCCTCCCCAAAACACATCTGGCAACCCCATCCTTAACAGCACCTTGTTGTAGCTCTACCAAAGCACTGTCCCAGCCGCTGGGCTACACCCAGGGGAGCTGGCACTGGTGACAAAAGTATGGCATGATTTGGGGAGAATGCCTGCCTTGACAGTAGCATCAGGATCAGCACCAACAGCTTCTCCCTTTCCTCCAACACCCTGCTCCAAAGGCAGATGTGATCTTCCTCCCACGCTGCAGCCTCGCAGGTTGTGGTGAGATGAGAACAAGCGCTCTGATTTACTGTCCCACATAATCCTGCAAGAAAGTAGCCGCATCGCTTCCATGCTTTGCACTGCAAAAACTGTTTTCTGTACAGGGAAATATTAGCTACCCTTCTCTGTCATCAATCTTGTTGGGATCTCCCCCACATGTTTGAAGAAAGCAAAACATGATTTATTGGCTGACAAAAAAAAAAAGTGGAAAGAATGAAGCAAAGCAGCCACACAGCAGATCAAACATCTGGGGAGCAGAAAAGAAGGTACCTTGAGTGGAACGTACCAAGGAGAAAAGTGTTGTCTTCAGAGGAATCTGATGGCTCAGGAATTGGAATTTAATTAGGTACAAAATTCAGGGAAATGAGGCAGTGTCCTCAGCTGAAATCTCTGATGGAAATGGCAGTTTCCCCTCCATAGCACATAGCAAAGGCAGCTGACCACTGCTCAAGCTTCAGGCTTCAAGCTGACACAGCCGATGCCTACTAAAACAACAAATTCCCCAATTGCAGCAGGGTCTTTGCCTCTTTCTGCAAAAAGTGCTCGTTACCGCACCCTGAGAAAACACAGTACTCGGATCATAAGCTTCTCAGAGGACAGCTTTTTACGCCTGTACACCACCGTGCGAAGAGGTAACACAACAGAAACGAACATCGATGCAACCCACCACCTGCAGCAGCTTTCAGGTGTTTCCAAGCAGAAAAACTTCTGAGTATTCCCAAAGTATTTTAGCATTACACCTAAAAATCCAGAACATCTAGGACCTCAAGCACTTCCTTGTGGGCAATATCTATGGTGAATTCTGGGGACCTTGGCAGAGCGGGTAAGCGAGAAAAAGCCAGATGCAGAACCAGTTCCTACTGACAGAGCCCCATCACACAGAGGGGCCAGGGCACAGCGCCGGGCTACAAGTTGCCTCTCCCAGGGCATTGCCCGGCCAACAGCCCATCAGGGAGAAGAACCGAGACAGAGAGCTCTTTCTTCTAAGTTTGGCTTACGGGAACAAGAGTAACTTGGAGGAAAAGGAGGTCCCAGCTGCGGGATGAGGACAGGCAGGATGGATGGGCAGCAGGGAGGAGCGCTCCTCGCTTGCTCAGCTCCCAGCTGGGTTTCCAGCCTTGTTCTGGAAGGGTGAAACAAGAGTCTGCAGAGCCCGAGGGCATCGGTCCTTCCCACTGCAGACAATAGGAAACCTCTCCCTGACTTCCAGGAGACACCGCTCTGAAGGCTTTGCGCTCTCTCCCACTAATGAGTGGGAAGTGAAGGTGTGGGATCCACTCTCCACGTGGGAATGATCCACCACAGCACTGACTGAAAAACACGCCCCAAACTGAAAACCAGTTATCGACTTAAAAGAAAGTAAAGGGACTTTCCTTCCCAGCTGGCCCTTCAGCCTGGGATTGCCATCGGGGAAGATCAGCAAAATGTTGTGAAATAGAAAAGCAGCTCCGGAGACACCAGAGCAGAGGCTGAGCTGGCTCAAACATTGACCTGTCCCACCTCCGCTGGCACATCTCCTTGCCAGGTCTGTGCAATCGGGAGATTATCTTACAGATGAGCAGACTTCCCGGTCAGAAAGGTGAGGCCAGCAACCAGCTGAACTTCTGATTCCTCCTAAGCTCAGTGCCTGCTCATTTCCAGTGCCTCCCACCGCAAATGTCATCTGTGAGCTAAAGCCACTTTTAAGTAAGACGGACAACCTCCCGAGATTACCGCATCATCGTTGAATGCTTAAGCGCAGCAGCCCACTATTTATTCAAAAGGCAAGATTGGAGTTCAGACCACGCACTTGGTCTCCTCACACGCTTTCTGTCGAGCAGCTGCTGCTCGAGAAGCCCTGGGTTTTGCAAAGAACTGGCAGAGAAGCTGTTCCAGACGGCAGCGCTCCCCCTCCAGCCATCATGCTCTTCAACCCTCAAAAGCAGCCCATCCACACCACGTTCCTAAGCCTTATCCCTCGCGCTCAGGGTCTTCTGCCATTTGGAGGTCTCAGAGCAAAGGTGTCAGGCAGGGAATAATGCAAAACCGAACATGTGGTACTTTGCTGCATGTAGATACCTAGACAAACCTGAACTTTAGAAGCCAAGATTTTCCTAGTGCGCAGCACGAAAGTCAAAGCTATGTTCCCTTTAAGATTCCAAATACATAATTTTTGTTAACTTTTCAAATAATGAAGTTTGCAGACACGCTAGGTTCACACATTGTGGAATACTTTCAATGTTTGAACAGAGATGAGTTGTGGTTCTTCGGCAGCAAGCAGGCACCTCAGCTCTGAAACAGCCTCCAAAACAAGAAGGAAATAAGACACGTCCTGCAATAGGAGATTTAAGGGCAAAGACTAACGTGAAGAATAAGCTTTGAACGGCAACTTGAAGCTATAGGTGATTTGCAAGTTTGCAGGTGTTGTAATCCTGCTACCTGGCTACTTTGCATGCATAGGGTGCCTTTAGATTTCCTTTTTAAGCAGCTGAATCAGCAAACCACATCGGTTCCCACAGCCTTCACTGCAGGTTAGCAGCGAAGAGCTCAAATCCAGCGCAGCATTTACACAGTGCTGTTCTGGATCAGGGTGGAGGGGTGAAGCCTGAGAACATTTCTGATGTCAGAAGCAATCAGGAGATGCGAGAAGGTTCCAGAGACACAAAAAATCATGATGAAACTACTAGGTATTTAGCATCTCGTTACAATGGAGGACTTCACTTCGTAACCTCGCAGCCCAGTGGTGTTAAACACATCCTCGTACACGAGCAGGATTATATTTAAACACGGCAAGATCCATTGAATCTCCACCGGTGGCAAGGCAAGTGACCTCTCTTACCTTAGGTGGGAAACCAGCACATCCGGCCTCTGATGCATCTCTCAGATACGCCAACTTGTTAGGTGATAATTGACATGCAATAAATCTGGTTTTTAACTCAGTTAATTACCAGTATTGCGTTCATGAGTAATATGATAGCATTTAAGGCGGGGCAGATTTTCCATTACAGAGCCCTGGTTGCATGAATTCCATGAGAAGTGTTTTCTGCGGATGCAGCTTTGACAGAAGGCAGCCACGCTCCAGCCTACGCTTCCTAACCCCAAACCACCCCTCCAAACCGTAACAGCCTTCTGCAGAGGGGCTCCTGCTGCAGGATAACACCGAGTCACCTCAATACACGCACCACCGGCACTGCTACAGTTGACCTTGGACTGATTTCATACCTCTCCAAGCCTTCCCTTCCTACAACCCTATGGCACTTGCATCAACAGTGTTGGCAATATCAGAAGGATTGGAGGGGACTATGCCTAAAAAAATAAGGAAGGAAATAATGCAACCCAGCCAAAAGACTTAAGAAAAATGAAGTTCGAGGAACTGCGCACTCGGGTTCGCAGCTGGAAATTGCTCTGAAAGCATGGTTCAATTTGATGTAGCAGCAAACTGGAGGTTTTGGTAAAGGGAAAAACAGAGCCCCAACAGGAGGAAACTCTCTAGGAGAGAGGACAAAGCAGCTTAGGAGAACACTCTGATATGACAGCAAACTCAAAACATAACCTCTGTAAACCAGACCTCACACAACTCACACAACGTGTTATATTTTCAACAGAGCAGAACCCACTGAGACAAACCTGTTTCTCATCTGAAGAGGCTGCTTTTCCAAAATACCCTTTTGCAGAGGCAGGTAGGTTCAGTGGAACCTGCATCAAGGCTCAGTACAGGGAAGTTTTTTCTCAACAACAAGCTAGAGGAAAAAAACCCATGTGCCCAAAAATGGATTTTGCACAAACACACATGCACAACATAAGGAACAACGGGAAAGTCCCATGGCCACAGCCCTTGCCCCAGACCTGGAAGCCTTGGCTCAGCTCCCCGATCTAACACAAGGTCAAGGGGAAGAAAACACCAGCAGACCAGCCCTGGTCTTACAAGAAGAGCCACAGCCTGGGACTCCAGGTGTGAACCAGCGAGGGTCAGAGCAAAGGTCCGAACTGCTGCCCCCAAGGAGCTCGGAAAGCTCAGCCACTCCCAACACAGTCCAACCACATATCAAAAAAACTCATTTTCAGCCCAGAAACATTTTGGAACTGTTGGGAGCTCCACAGGTAGGAGCACAACATAGTCAGCGGCTTTTTGTGGAGCTGCAGCGCTTTACTCATCATATTTGAGCCCTTCGCCTCCGGGACAACTCAGAGCAGCCACTGCCACGCAGATTTAGTCTGCGCTGCCTGAAACCATACCCCTACTCTCCTACAAAGAGGGACCCAATGCATTGCTACCCACGCACCCAGCCCCAAGCTCTTCCTTGCCACCCCTCCTTTCCAGCTGACAGCTTTCGGTCAGAAAAAGACAAAAGATGGAGGGGACAAAAAAATAAAAATAAATCCCTGCAGATTCTCATCTTCCTTCTCTAGTCTCCTCAAGTCATTGTTTTGCAGTACAAGTATTTCAGCTCTCACTGTACCAGAGAACAGGATTAGACAGGTCACTGCGGAATCAGATTACAGACTTTTACCTTTTTAACTTTTCTTCTCAGCACGTAGGCTGGCGAACTGACACCCGGCAAGGGAGCAAGCAAGGGACAGGCATGGGTGGAGGTGGCAGCAAAACGTCAGTGATTCAGAGAGATTTGCCAAGTCATTGGAAGTTCTCACGATTCCAGGACCTAAAACAAAGAACCAGACGGGTTAAAATTAAAGGGTGCAGAAGTAAAGAATTTTACCCAACCCATGCAAGCAACAAAGGGGAGTAAAAATATCAGAAAGTGTCCTGCTAGAGTTTTCTCCTAAAGGGCTTAATTTTCCATGCAATTCAACATTGCATTTTCCCTTCTCAGCTCCATGGCTGCCTGCAAGGCTCCTGCAGAGCCAGAAATCCCGTCGGTATAACCCTTGGCATACCCTTGCAGCATACGGCCAATTTGTGAGGATGCAGAGTCCTGGTTTTTTGAAAGGTCTGGGACCTTACAGGGGAATGCTGTGGCCATGGACTCCAAATCATTAGGTGAGTCTTGTGGTTTCAGCGGTACAAATTTCCTTTTAACATGGTGTTCCCTCAACCAGGGAGTATGTCGGTCCTGTCTCAGCCTTTCTTCTAATTTCTTTATGTGTCAGCATCCTGCAATGCCTGCACCAAGTCCAACAACTGGGACTGGACAACATATATGGGAAGACAGTCCCAGGCTTGATTGGGAGACATCAAGAAATGGAGAAGATGAAAAGCCCATTGCGAAGGGTAATCATTTGGGTAAAAGCATGTGTTGAACTTGTTATATCTGTTTGTAAATTAGAGCTATTAATGCTCATTACAATCTTTTGTGACAGCACAAGAGAGCTTGCATTCACTTTCTCTATCGCAAACTGAAAACAATGCTGCCTGTCCCCACACCACCTGAACAGGAGCATCATACAAATTCATTAATATATGCTTGAAGCGGCTTAAGTATCGTTATTTGAGACACCTATTTATACTGAGTCTTCTCACTGTAGTTAGCGCTACTCCTGCTGTATATTGACTCTCAACATGAACAGTATTCAACTTTGAGTGTAACAACATTTCTCCGCTCCCCCCCCCCCCCCCCCGTGAGATACAAAGGTTACTGAATTTATTACTATTATCCTTAAAACACAAGAAACAAAGAGATGAAATGACTTGCCCAAATTATACAACACAGCCATGGTAGGGAACAACACAAACTCCTTTTCCAAAGAAGTAGACCAGTGCCCTAATCAATGAGCCATTCTTCCTCTATGAATCCCTCAGGTGACGGGGAAAAAATAATTAATTACCAAATAAATTATTTAACCAGCTTGGCTTTTTTTTCTTGTTCACCAATTACCTTTACATTTATTTTCCTGGTTACCCACCACCTTGTTATTCCAAGCCGCAAGAATCCCCAGGTGTTAACAAGACAGCCATTTCTAGCACAGCACTGTGCACTGCCTGAAGTCACCGACACTGTCGGATGACACGTGGGGGTCGTTAGCTGGACCTAAAAGGCAATTCTCATCTCATCTTACATCTGTCTTCTGGAGCAGGCAGCACAACTTGCCCATGAGCCCTGCAGAGCAGGCGGTGGTGGTGGAACACTGAGGAGTCTCCAGCCAGTCACGGACTCAAAGGCAGGCAAGGATGCGGTGGGAAACAACACCCATTAAGTGCCCAAGACTTATAAGTTCAAACGACAAGAATAATTGTAGAAGATGACCAAGAACTACCTCTAGCAAATCCCAAGCAGCCAAGATGCAAAATTAAATAATCCTGTTTTTCCCCTGCAGGGTGTTGCTCATGAGTAACGTTACAGCATCCAGGGTGTGCCTCGCCTCCCAGCGTGATGTCCATCTTGCAGGGGCTACAAACTCGAGGGGAAACACTGCTCACTCACAAATCACAGGCTGCAGAGAGCAAAATCAGGGCAGATTTCCCTCAAATAACATCAATTCAGGGTCTAACCCCTAGGGGCATGTTGTATGATTTTATATTTCTCAAAACTTCTGAAGAAGGCTCCAACATATGAGTTCACCTCTGATTCATCTCCATTTGACCAACTCAACTAGACTTGCCCAGTCAGGAGGATAACGAAGACAAACTGATGCAAGTTGCACACCAAAAAAACAGAGCCACTAAGCTTATTCCCCCATTGAGGAAACTATAGGCTAAAAACCACATTTCTTTAATAGCATTCTTTCAGTACGTTCAATATCCATATACTGAGTTTGCAATGGTTTCATCACATTCAAACAGGAGAAGCCTTAAGTATTAATTTCCAGAGCTATACAGTCATTTCACATCATGTGGTTATTTTATGAGTCTTTCCTACACGGCGTAGCCTCCACAAGTTAACCGCAGGCTTCCTCCCTCCCGCCCCTCCAATGACACCCATGAACAAACAGAAACAAGAGAAACCAGCGGTTTCAACCGAAGAACAGAAGGGTAGACTTCTGTCATCCCAAATGAACCTCCGAAACGGAGGACGTCGGCAAACCAACGACGGAGCCATCTGCCGCGAGTCCTGCTGCCGGGAACGCCCCAGGGCCAAGCCAGAGCCCTCCGACAGCCTTTTCCTGCACCCAGGGCTCCGCATGGCTCCAGCACCGCTTCAGATATTTTGGCTTATCCCAGAACGGCCCAGAACATCTTTGTTAATAAAATTCCCGAGATAAAGACTAACGCAATCCTTTTCACAGGCTTCTACTGGGTAATTACAAGCCTATCACTTCTGAGTTAATTACATACAGCTAAAGACGTTATTATGTGTAGATGGAAAAAAAACATCGTACTGGAAACAAGTTTGTTCTGCCCTTAGCTGGCTGATAGCTAAATATTTCCAGAGAAGAGGAAAGGTGGGAAGTCTCCATTTAACCAGTGAGCATGCTGTTGTGCAACACTTCTACCTCTGGAAGAGGCAGCTGGGATCAAACGCATCTCTCAGACGAAACACCACCTGAACCAGGAGACCTCTGAGACTCCGGTTTGTATTTGCACTCTCGCCGTGACGTTACAGGCAGGCAGGGCTCGGGGAAGTCAGCGGAGATGAGCCAAGGGCTCTTGGAATTAAACCCGCAGTCCTCCGGTGTGCCAGCCCTGGGGAGCAGACCCATGTCAGATCAGGGCATCATTTTCTCTAGACCTTCACAAATTAGGCACTGGGGAATCCCAAATGGTTACCTGAAGGCAGTCAGTGGCAAAAGCTGATTTTCTTTTAATGGTAACAGGGAGGGGTAGTACAAACAGGGAGCTATGAAGCAGTAACAAGTCTTGGTCTCTATTAATCTTTACTTCGTTTTCAACTCATAAGCAAAGACAAAAAGACATCATCATATGAATCCTACGCACAGCCCGCTCCTTTCTTGTGTTGCGAGGGGGCAGGGGTGGGCACCGCCCGTATCCCTGCAAATTTCTGAAGACAGAAAGTTTCCAAACAACGTCTTTAGTACGTGCACCCAAGAAGCCCACGCAAAGGCACAAAGAGCATCATTTCCCACCCCTCCTATGGCTGCTCTGTTATTTTAAGCAGATAATTTTGGAAAAGAAAACGCGAGAAGCAGAAGAAAGTCTGTCAAGCTGCAACGATTAATAAATGCCAAACAGATGCACACCATCCTCCGCGGGATGATGTATGCGACAGGCCAGGGCAAACCCCAGCGAATGCATTTCCGAGCTCAGCGCCTAAGGGCTAGAACAGGTAGCAACAGGGAGGGGGGGGAAAAAAAAATTCACAATTATAAAAAGCAACTGTCGGAGAAAACGCTGAAAACAAGCGGGCGAGGAAAGTGACAGTGCGGTTAAACAGCGGAGGTGGTGAAAGTAGCTGGAGACGCGGCGATGCTGTCGGGAGGCTGGGAAGGGCTGTGTGCCATAACCAGCCCTGTTCCTGGAGAACAGCAGCCCCAGCTAACGGTCCACCGCACAGTCGCTGCAACCCTGCCACGGGTACAGGGGGTGATTTGCACCCCAGGATGGACCCGCAGCCTCCCTGGGAGATGGTTTTCCAATAGCTGCGACGGCCAGGAGGGTTTGGCTCAGCAGCGAAGGCTGGGAGCTCCCACGGTGAGTTCCTCCGCGTGGATCAGCAGCTCGCGCTGCAATGACGGCGGGTCTTTCAGAAAGCTGCTTGCTCTCATTAAAGACGCCAAGGGATGGAGAATTTACTCTCCCCCTCCTCACAAGCTGGTCCAGCATTTAATTAAATTCTAAATTAAAAAAAACGCCACACGTGCTATTTTCCAGTGTGAAATGAGCTGATGGCTGTTTCCAGCCCTGGGTGTCTCTCTGTGTTTCCTGGTGCTGGGAGTGTTCATGGATCAAACACCTTCTTGGAAAGATGCATCACCTCATCTCTTACCACTCACCCCGTTTAGGTGCTGCTTCTATACTGAGTCAATCCTTAAAATATTTGCCATCAATATGTCAGGTATGTAAATTAGTATTCAAGTTCTGATGCCCTGTACCCAATTAATGACTTAATCTCCAGCTGCACAGCCAAGACAACGCTGCCAAGGAAGAGCTGTTCCCAGACTACAGTTCACGGTTGGTCCCTGCTACAGAAAAAGTCAACTTCTTTCAATAATTCCTACTGAAAATTCGAGCTACTCCCTACACGCAGCCACGGGGAAATCCCAGCTTTCTGCATTTTGATCTGGCCCTGAAGGATGGCAGCCTCAGCTGGGGTCCGGCCATCGCCGTAACGCTGAAGGTTTGACCCAACCGTGGCCAGGGCTCTGCCTCCCCCAGGTCACCTCTCCACCCCGGGGAGAGCTCCTACATCAGGTGCATTTTTGCCTTTGACTACCCACCCACCAGCCAGGCTGGAGGAATGCAGCGTGGTCAGTCCTGTTTGCTCATGGAAACGGCTGGCTTTGCTAGCAAATGCAGAACTGAAACCATTTTCAAGAAGGCCAATAATTATTTACCCAGCAATATGTTAAATAAAGAGACAAAAAAAAAAGCTTTTAGGACAAGCAGAACTACTTATCATTTCCTTCAATCTAGGGTTGGGTTTTTGAGAGTCATTCGCCTACAGGTGATTGACAGCAGTGTATTATGATGAAATACTGTTTGCAAAAACATCTTGCCTAAAAATGGTTCCACCAGAGCTAATAAATTCCATCAGCTAATCTGACGTTGCCACCCACAAAACTTATTGCTTATGGATACAGATGTACAAGCCCCAAGACGCAGCATCAGTGGCAACAGGGGCGGGGAGCTGATTTAACTGATATTCTCCAAAATTCCGCATCTTTGCGATGAGGAAAACCAAACACCGATTTTAACGCAATCCGCCCCTTGAGAGTCAGGGATCTCACCATGAATGACAACGCCCCAGCAAGCACCATTTGGTCCATTCTCAGTGTCAAGAACCTTCGCACGCCCTGGCCGCAAGCCCTCCGGGTGCCCGCTGGCACTGGCTACGCTCTCTTCCATCAACTGGTTGCAGCGAGCAAACACCACGCACGAGACAAGACCGAACATGTTGTTTCCTCTTTGTGACGCGTTAGGACGCCAAAAAGCACTTCTTTGGAGAATGCCTTTATTCAAACTGCCCAAGACAACAATAACGCAAACGCACGGAAGGGTTTACTCGTTTCCCAAGTGGAGAAGTAACATTAAATATATTTTGCAACCTGTGCTGGCAGGAGGGAGGCTACATTCCCCTTCTACTCAAGGGGAAACAGGGATACAGAGAGAGGTAAAGTGATCAGCCCAGGGTTTCTGAAGACCACTGGCAGCAAGTGAAAATCAGGAGCTTCTGCATTCCGGTGTACTGCTGAAGTCTAGCATAGCATCATATTTTTAAGATGGAAGCCCAAAAATGTTTCAAAACTTAGATTACTTCAGAAAGCAGCACACAGGGACATCCTTGAGGTCAATGATCCCATTGGCACACTCGGATTAAAGTTTAAGATTATTTAAGAATTCTCAAATAACAGCAGGTCAGTAAAACACCCCGTCTAGCCCAACTGAAGTGGCTCATAAGCTCAGTCTTCTTATACCCAACATTTATTAGGTTTGATATCATCCTTTGCTCTTTAAAAAGCTCCCTGAATATTCAGAAAGCCCTCAACAAAAGTGAGCATACAAGCAGAGAAATAAATGCAACCCCTTCACCCCAGTGTCCCAAACGCTGTCAGCTCCTTGGAGAGGAGCATCTCTCGCTAGGCAGGGAATCATCCCTCCGGCTACTGCCTTGCTTCCCTTGGGAGTTGAAGGAGAGAGCCAGGAGCCCGCATCCCATCCTAAAATAAAGGTCCAAGGCTGGTGGGTTGACTTATCCGGTTAGATCAGCCTCTTCATTTCTAGATGACTAAATTAGTTGTGACAGGTTTGGCCCGAGTTCCATTCAAGCAGCCTCATGCAGAAAGCTTTCCAGATGCTGCTGCATTAACCTCAGTGATACACTCAGTAAATCCAAGGGCCACCCATTCTCGTTACAAAGCCCTCGGGCAGTTTGCATCAGGCAGCCCAAGCCAGGTCCACTGTGCTCGCACCCTGCCCCGGGGTTAGCTCACGCGTGCTGCGCTGGCCCTGCGAGACTCTCGGGCGCAAGTCCACAACGGGGTTTGGAACAGACATAAGTTCAAAAAAAAAAAGAAAAAAAGAAGAAGAAAAAAAAGAAAAAATTTTTTAAAAATTAAAATAAAGAGGCACACAAGGTAGAAATTTTCAAAAGCACGAGGCAGGGAAGGTAGTTAAACTAGCTCGGGTGTTCCCTGCACCTCGGGCTAGTGTCGGGAAAAAAGCCCATATGTGCACAAGCAGAAAAAAAGGCAATAGCCCATAATATGCACCCCGGTGCTTCTCAGAGGCTTTTACCTAAACGTTGCCAGGGCGATGTGTACATAAGTCTGTCCTTGCTCTGAACCGCAATCACCAGCTTGACAGAAAACACCCAACTGGGATCCGTGGACAGGTATTTGTCGGAGGAGCAGAACGAGGTGTTTTGTTGGGATTGTAACCTGAGAGATCCCGCCGGCTGCGGGGAGCCCTCGGAGCACCCGATGGATCCCATTCCCATTCCCCCCATCCCACGGGGGATGCTGGAGACCACGGGAAGAAGGAGCCCGTGGGAGAGCCGGGCTGACACCACCCGGCTTTGCACAGACCCAAACCCATCCACGTTTGGGAGGAGGAGACCGGCACTAGGAGTGCGTGGGAGTGTGCAAGTGCAGGGAAGACATTTGATTTTTTTAAAAGGAGACTTTCTTAAAACATGATTCACAACATCAAACTCTTTTAGGAGGTGAGGAATCTCCCCCAGGAGCCCCCCCCCAGATGTTACTGGCAGGGACCTTAACTGCAGCAAGTGAGAGGTGGGACTGAGCCCTCTGCTAGAAGAGACATTTGTGGGGTGGACTTACACCCACAGAGAACAAGCCCCCACCAGCTGCTAAAGGAGCAACAGACCCTTTCACATGAATGGGATGAATTTAGGGCAATGCTCAAAAGGAGCCTCAAGGACCACAGCCAAGTTTAGAAGATGCTCAAGCGAACAGCATTAACCCAGCCTGCGGACTCCACCACCCTGAGCTCCCTGGACCATCGCACGAGCCTTCTTACACCTCAGCACCTGAGCAAGGACAAGAAGTCTAAAGAAACAGGCTTGGAAAACCACCAGGACAGAACCAGACCAGTACTGTGCTTAACGCAAAAACTCCTCAAGAGCTTCCTTGCAGAAAATTACGCTTCCAGGGATTCAGCTCCTGCAGCCCTTTACAGGCACTCTGCATCCCTAGAGGGAAATCCATAAACATGCAGAAAAAAAAAAAAATCACCCAAGGCCCCTGGAAACTGTTCCTTGTTTTGCATGCAAGTCCCAGCAGTTGTGAACACTTGGGTCCTGCCGCTGCTTTAGCTTAATACAGGGGAGAAAGTGCCGTGGAGGCAGCGCAGGGCAGGGTGCACGTCCTCTGCAGACGGGGATTTTTGTCCGTCAGCCTGTGCAGCCCATGGGGATGAGGGCTCCAGCAGCACCCTGATAGCAGCGAACTCACAAGTCTTAGCTTCCCAACACAAAACCAGACCGAGACCCTCAAGGGATTCTCATCATTTTGAGAAACCGAAGAAACACCAGAAGACATTACTAGACCAAACGCAGTCTGATGCATCTACTTGTGGTGAACCTCTGAACTGTGCCCCGCCACCCAACCAGAGCAGACTTTTTTTTTTTTTTTTTAAATCACCTTTGACAACCTCCCCCTGTTTTGCAGATGATACTGGCTGGAGGAAGCACATTGAGGGACCCAGCAAGGGCAGCCTCACAAGTCCCGGATTTTCGGAAGTAGTTTTGTTGAAACTGGCAACTTAATTAGCAAAAAAAAAAATATCCTCTGGTATAATTTAGGAAGAAACATTATTTCCAAGTTAATGAGAAAAATATTTTAATTACAGTATTTAACAAGTTATGACTATGCCAAAACATTCTCTTGGGAAGGCTGCACATGCTTTCCCTGGACTTCAAGCAAGGGAGAGCGGAAGAGGGAAGGGGAGAAAGCACAAGAGAAAAACCACAGAAAGGAAGACAAGCAGCAAGGAAAGGCTTTTGTAAAAGCAACAGCAAACTTTTCAGGCCTCTGGTCAGCCGTTAGCTGATGTAAAATGAAGGTAGAGCGGTTAAGAGCATTTCGGTGGCTCTCTACCAGTACTGGCCAAGGAACACAAATCCCTTGATCTTGATAATTTGCAGGCTAAGAGATCCAGGGATGCTGGCACGGGGTGGCTCTGCACAGAACTGCTGCCTGGTGTTGCACATCGCCATCCTGCTCCAGGTCCTTCCCGTGGACCTGTGCGAAGAAGAACATATTTTCTCCAGGCTCTCACGACGCCCTCGCAGCCCGCAGGCACGTGGGTGCCACGTTAACCGCTCAGCTCTTGGCAAAACCGAGGGGTAGGAAGCTTTTTCCTTTGAAGGCAGCTGATGGGGGTGATATTTGTTTTCTCTGCACGGCTCAACAGAAATATAAATTTCCTCATCAAAGCTGCAGACAGCAGTAAGTGGTGGTTCCTGTCAACTCAAGTTTCTTTCCTGGTGAAGTCCCTCTAAAGCAGCCAGGTCTCTCTCCCTTCTGGGAACACTTTGGGCTTGCTCGGTGGCCATAAGTCCCCCTGGCACCAGACACCACCATAAAAATAGCATCAGTTTCAGGTATGTAGCCTGATATGCAAAATTGCCATACCTGGCAGATGATTCATTGATCCGCATCATCTTATGACAGGTTCTCAGGTCTTTATTATTGCTGAATCACATCTGCTCATAAATACCAGAGGGTTTTTCACACCTAGTATTATTACAGTGAACAGCCAAAGGAGGACTCATTTCAGCTGCCTTAGAAAAATATTTCTTCCTCTTTTCAGCTTTTACAGGATTACAGTGAGGGACCAGCAGCAGAGGCTCCCCAACAAACAAATCATTACATCTGTTGGGACTTACGGTTTCAGCTACTCTTGAAGTAATTAAAAGGTTAAATAATGGGAGAAAGAAAAAAAGAGGACTAAAATAAAAACAGAGTCATTGTTTACTTCCCCGTGTTGGTTTTTAGATGATATCAAGCTCCTAACCAGGAACTCAAACAGCAGGGACTCACTTTGATAAAACATATCCTTCCTCCCTACTGCGGGCATTTGGGTAGTAGCTCCTGTGAGCTTGTGATCCCCGTTCCCGTAGAATAAGAGACTGGGATTTTCCAGTCACACAGAGATGCCGAACGCCCCGTCGGGCTGGCAGATCCCAGGACCTACCAGTAGGACTTGGAAAATTGTTGGCTGCTGGCTCGCTCACCGAGCCGAGACAATTCCCTTTTTGCCTCGTGAACCCAGAACCACCAGAGCTTGAATAAAAGAGGAGCTGGGGTCAGAACGAGGGGGGGACAGACGCAGGACTGCCTCCAGAGGGGCATCCGGAACCCCGAGTTTTCAATACATTTGATCAGAATAGTTGCAGAAAAAGCAAAAGGCGACTTTTCAGCAAATAAAGTATTCCCTCAGCCCTTACTTAATGGTAAAGGCCTAGTAACAGCCTATAAAAACTTCTACCTCCATTTCTTTGCAGGAAGCAATAGAGCGATTTCCCCACCGCCTGGGGAAATAACGACAGTGAGCCCTGGTAGGAAACAGAGTACCGCGGGTCACGTCGATCCAACGCGGCGAGTTCGTCCACGAGCAGGGCCGGCTGCGAGCCCGCGCTCCTGCAAACCTCCTCCAAGACCTGAACCTCTGACCTCCCAACCGGGAGACCCACCTTGAGCAGTTCGCCACACCGCAACCTGTCGAGTTGATTAATGTCATCGACACGCAGGGTTAGCGTTGGCTGCACGCTAAGCCACCTGTGTCATCTGTCAGTCCTCAAGAAGACACTGTTAACCACAGCTTCAAATTTCCTGAAACTGGAGATAATTGTTGGTTTTGGCCCGACTCTGAAACGTGCCCAGTGCGCCAGGCTCAAAGGCTCCTTGGGAACGTGTGATTTAATAGGAGACAAAAAAAAAAAAAAAAAAAACCCTGACTCCAGCAAAACTCCAGGCTGGAAAGAGGCTTCAATATACTTCAACAAGCTGCATTATTGCTTTTTAATGTTCCTCCTAAACCACCTCTCCCTCCTGCTTCAAACGCCCACTGCCATTAGACCAAAGCGCTAGTCGAGAACTGGGAGCTGCGATAAAAGGCAAAGCCATTGCTGCTGCTAGCGAAGTCACGCATCGCCCTGCGTGTGCGCAGCCCTGCCTGGCTTTTTCCAGCTCTCACCCATCCCCGGCAAGCACTGAGTTTTGGAAACCAGCATGCATATGCAGGGAAAACCTCAGGAACAGGGGCAAGGTACAGCTTCAACATTTGGCAAAACCTCCCTATAAAACCTCCCAGGCAGAATCCAGGTGCCTAAAGGACGGGGACTGGGTTGCTGGAGTTTGGGTTGTTTTTTCCTCTGAGTGGAGATGGAAAAAGTTTTTTCTTTTTTAAGAAACCCCAAGGCCTCCAGCAATCGTGTGGTCAGCTCCACGCTGGATGTACACGGCGACAAGTAAGATGCCTAATGCAGGTGGGTGCACAAGAGGGGGTACTCAAGAGAGCTCAAAGTTGCAACGTAAAACACGTCTCAGAGCTGGCAGGGGCTGGGGCTGCTTCAAGCAGGGTAGATTAAAGCACAGGTCTGGGCTATTTATTTATTTAGTATTTACCAGGGAGCATGGCCCTCTTCTGCAGGCTGGGTAGGCAGGCTTCCTGCAAAGCTGGACCCAGGTGGGCTGGGGTGAAGCAAGCACAGCATTTCCCAGAAGAAAGCAGGTCATCCCTTTGCATTGCACAGAGCTTTCCCCGTGGGACTCTGTCCACTTTCCACCCCTTCTTGGCAAAATGGGGACACTAAACCTCCCCCTTATTGCTGGCCACGTAGCCACAGCCTGGGAGACTTTCTTCCTTTTCGTTATGTGCCGCATCCAAAAAAATATTTTGATGGCACTTTCCCCTGACAGGTTGCACATACCCAGCGAGGTCCGCAGCACACCTCCAACCCCAGCACTGGGGGATGGAGGGACTACGCCACTGCTACCAACACCATTTGCTGATCCAGCCCCGGGAAGGCGGCACAGGGACACGAGCACGTCCCTTTGCCAGGGTCAGGCTCCAGGGACAGCTCGGAGCGCTGTGCAAAAGCCCCAGAGCGCGAAGGAGTTAAAGCAGGCTCATTGCTGAGGGATTTCTCCATAATCTGTACACATGTCATGGGGATCAGGACTGTGGGTGGTAGTGCTAGTCTGTGGCAGTCGTTCAGGCCCATGGCCCAGCACCTGACTCGTTCAGAAAGCCCTCTTATCCAAGCAGTTTTCAAATTTAATTAAGAGGGACCTATGACGGGCTTAACGCTGCTGCTGTGCCAGCCCGAAAGCTCTCTCAGGAGTTTTGCACAAAGGCAGGAGGGAGCGGTGACACAGCTGAGGGATCACTTGGTCGGCATGGGGAGCCTCAGAAGGGTTTTTGCAGAGTTTCACCCAAACGACAAAGCAACAGTGGGGAGGAGGGGAAAAAAAAAAAAAAAAAGAAAAAAAAAGAAAGTGAAGGTGATGCTGAGAGCAAGGGGTCAGATTCTTTTCTGCAGAGGTAATAGTGGAACCAGAAGGAAATGCAGGTTAATAAAAAACGGGCTCTGTTAGTTAAAGTTTGCCAGCCCGAGAACGCAGAGTATCTGCTGCGCCCTGGGACTCACTGAGCCCCTGCGTTGAGCCGGGTCTCATCCTGCGCATAGCCGGCGAGGAGGGTGCTGTGGGAGGAGAGCAAGGCAAAACTGCCAGCAGCCCGCTCCGTGGGGCAGAGAGGTTGGGCAGGGGACGGGGACCATACGCAGCATTCTTCCCATGGGAAAAATTACCGAGTATCACAGTTCAGGGACATCAGTCCTCAAGGATTGTGTTCCTCCCTCCTCACCTTGGAAATGCATCCATCCTGGGTGCCACTGGGGTAAGAGGCAACCACTAGGCACGTCAACGGGCACGAATTTTAATGTCTCTTTAGGACAATTTGTCCCAGGATTGCTCCGTTCAGGGCAGGGACCACTGGTTTGAGAGCGTAATGGTGAGAACACCAGAGCACCGGTGCAGGAGGAAGATCCCCAGCTAATACAAACAGGCTAAATAGAGACTCATTTCCTAAAATTAGTGCTAGGCCAAGATCCCACATGGAAGTTATGTCATTAACTGCTAATACAATTACCTGGATGACAGTAGCTATATGCCCCAACTTGAAATTTGAAGTCTTGGTTTGAGGTTGGGATTGAAGGGTTTGGGTCTCCCCCCCTCTCTATTTTTGGCTACTTGGCAAACTCACCCAGAGCAGGAAATTAGGAAGAGAAACAGTCTCAGTGTCAATACTTCACCGAGTCTATTTACCATGGGCTATTTGCACTAGATAATCGCTCAGAAGTGTCTCACCTCCTCCACTCTTCAAGAGCCAAATGATGTCATGGAAGCGGCATCCAGAGCAGGAGCCAATATGAACCAACATAACCTGGGCCCAGGAGAAAAATCGCTCAGGAGCACCTACAGGCCTGTCAAATACAATTCCCGTTCTCCTCCAGGGCTGCCCATCGCCAGAAGAGGGGCGCAGAAGGGGAACACGTCCCCTCGCCCACCCCAAACAGCCCCAGCCTGGAAAGGAGCCCAGGGCTGAAGTGCCACCACACGAGTGCCTGAGCAAGTCCAGAGCTCACAAACACGACTGCACACAGGTAGCTTTGTGAGTTTGGGCCTTTGCCTTCAAACGAGCCCAACTGCAGTCGTTAAACAGCAAGTTTGCCAAATTTGAAAACTAGTCATGGCTCCGGCTGAGCTCTGTCTCCCTTTAATTCCTCTTAGCCAGCGAGAGCCATGGGAGCCATTAGTATCCAACAGCCTCTGTAAAAGCTAAAATTGCCAGATTCCTCCTGGCCGAGTCCCAGCCCTTTTTGCTCCGGGCGGGACTGTCAAACCCTGCCTGTCTGTAAGGACATTTTCTCCTCACTGTGCACAACTAGAAAGACTTATGCTGCAACAGCGGCAAGCCCCCCAGGATGCCCTTGGGAGGCTCCTCATTCCCCACGAGGACCACCGAGAGCATCCTCACAGCCCGAGGCACTCAGCAGCGAGCAGGGCCAAAACGCAACCCGGGCAGCAGCAGGTTTCCGACACCCGCATCCCTGTCTTGCATCTTAACCCACCCCTCCGATTTCTGAGGGCAAAGCCCCAGCTAAACCCACCGATTCAAACACATGAATGAGCATCACAACACGGCAGCCTGTGAGCGGGGGGGGCGGGTAGCAGCAGGGGTCCGAGCCACATACGGGTGATTAACAGCCCGGTGGCCACCTCCAAACCGTGACAGAGCCATAGCATCTCGCCCAGGACCACTCAGCTCAATTAGCTTTTACTCCCACAGGAGGCAGCCACAGAAGCAAAAAGAAGAAAAAAAAAAAAAAAACACAAAAAACAAACCCTGGGAGCAGCCGAGGGGATGAACCGAAGGTACAAGAGTACAGAAAGCAACGCGGGTCCACTGGGGTGGCTTCCGCCGTGGCCGGTCCCACACCCACTGGGGTCACCCGTGTGGGCTCCCACCCAGCCCTCCGCATTCCTGCGCCCCGGGAGCCGCTTCGGTCCAGCCAGACACAGGCTCTGGCACCGCGCTCCCAGCAGCAAGCCCTGCCTGCACGACGAAATCCGTTAATCGGGGCGAGCAGCGGGGAACCGGGGACGGAGCGTAACCGCCTGTCGCCGAACAAAACCACGGCTGCTGCCCACCCACGTCACGGACGAGCCCCGGGGGAGACCCGCGGGGTGCCAGCCTCTCCCAACGGCACCCCAGCCCCAGCAGGGACCCCAGATCAATCCTTCCAGCCCCATGGCAAGTGGCCACCTCCAGAACGGGGAGGGCGAGGGGGAAACGAGAGCGGCAGGAATGCTAATACACCCCTCACATGTCCAAACACGTTTCCTCCAGGCTCTTTCAGGGCCAGGGAGCTGCTGCCCAGCTGGGGGAATTTGGATGAGGATCGTTCTTGGGAAGAGCTCCCAAATCCCACTCCAACTCCCTCCGCAGGGCTGCAGCCAGCAGGGCAGGGCAAGGGGCTGAGCACAGGCACCGGGCAGCTGGGGGGGGGGTCCAAGGCACTCCTCAGAGGGGACCCCCATGAAGATGGGGACCCCCTTTACCTGGAGGGACTTCCAGACCCTGACCCACACAAACTGGAGACAACTCACAAGTTGGCATTCCTTGCAGCTCCTTTCAGCTTTCCGTGGGCACGCTCTAAAATGCACGCACAGGGACCGCAGGGACAGGCCTGCATGATCTTTCCTTGGCAGACCTCAAAAAGAAACATCTTGCCATTTCATCCCACTATTTAAAAAAAATAAAAGCCAAGGGGGGGGCACACATCAGATGATTAAATATCCACAGCAGCTGAGAGAAAGAGTAGGACAGGAACACAGGAACCAAGGGGAGAAAAAAAAATCTGCTTTTTATTATTAAACTATTATCTCAAATTTCTAATAAGCAGGTTGAAGTTTAAATTACAAGATCTCTAACAAAGTCAGGATCCAAACAGTTCAGGAGCCTTCAGATAACAATCGCCTTTCCCCAGATCAGTTTCAAGTCATTTCTTTGCAGAGACAAAGCTCCCATTCAGAGCAGGGCAGAGGGACCTCAGGGATTTTATTACCCTCAGCATTGTAGCCCCGAAGACACAGCGGCAGGGAGAGAAGCGGGTCCTGCTTTCCCGGCGGTGCCGAGGGCAGCGCACCTGCGGTAGGACGGCATGGCCAGGCCACCGGGACCGGGACTGCTGGAGGAGAGAGGCTCGGTGGCAGCCTGGCCCTGGGAAGCGCAACCTGAGATCCTGCTCAATACAGCCTTGCAAGCCTTCCAGATTTGGGGACAAAAAAAAAAATTTAAAAAATAAAAAAATTAAAATTTAAAAAAAAATTAAAAATTTTTTTAAAAAGAGGGGAGCGGGGACCCCTGAGTGCACACAAAGTGCTGTCTGTCAGACCTGGTTTGCCTGGGGTGAAAACTGCTGGAGAAACCAGCTCCGGTCCCCATAGTGGCAACCAGTTTGGATGCTGTAAAGGGTAATGCCAGAGCCAAATGATGTGCCCCAGCTTGTTAGAGCTGGGATTAAACCTTGAAGGGTACCTTCTACTGATAATCTGGCAGGAAGGCTATACCAAACTGCTGATAAATAAAAGCTCTGCTGAATTTTAAGGGGAAAAGACATTTGATAGTCATTTGGGAAGGTGAAGCTAGGCTAGGAGAGCAAATCCTTTGCCAGGTGATAAGCAGCGACCTCCTGGAGCACGGAGCAGCTCAGTCTCCATTTCCAGCACCACAGAATCATTCCTCCCAGAAAACATTGCATCCAGCATCCTTAGCGCCTACTTCAAAAGTATCCTAAACTGGAAAAGCCAGTGTTAAACAAACCCCCTCAGGACAGGGGCTCCCAAATGGTTGGAGGACCTGCAGATCACCGATTTCTTCCAATTCCCATGTCACAGAACCTCCGAGGTCTGTGTGCATGGCTGATACAAAGACACAAGGTGCCTTCCAAACGTAGACACCCCAACCCCACTTTCACCTGTGGGTTTGGATATGCCAAACCCATTTTCAGGTCAGGCACATCGGATATGTCACCACAGGAGCTTTCAGGAGCTCCTTGCCCAGGTCCCACCAGCTGCTGGCAAGGGCTCTCCCCCACCTCCCTTCAGCCTGTGCCCCCAGGAGGTACCACTGCCTGAAGAGACAACAGCGCTTGGACTAATTGGGGTTAATTAAGCAGGTGCAATAGCACATTGCACCATGCCATGACGACCAGCCTGTCAGGAGCTGGCTGAGGGACCCTGACACCAAAGCACAGGCTTGGCACTTGCATCCCCCAGGGACCAGCTGGCCGGCACGGTGCTCACAGAGCCACGGCAGCCGCCTCATCCTCAGCACGGGGGAGGGAGGATTTGCCTGAAGATGTCACCCCTTCCATCCCTCCCCTTGCCCCCAGCCTGCTCCCTTTCCGCAGCGACAGAGGGGGAGGAATCTCGTCCCCACGCTGCTTTTCCCCCTGGGTCTTCCCCTCTCTCCCAGCTCCCCCCTTTTCTCCCCCTCACTCAGTATTGAGGCTGATAATTACCGCTGAATAGCCTTCCAGATTCCCATGCTCGTCAGCCTGCCCTCCCTTCCCACCCGCCTCCGCCAGCCCCGAGCGGGGAAGGAAGGATTAGCCACCGCTGACCACAAAAAGCGGTCCGAGCCGGGGGCCCGGGGCAGGCAGGACCTTCACCCCAACTCGGCACGAGTAGGTGAGCTCCCGGAGGAGGATGCACACCCGCTAGCCCAGGAATTTCTGCTGCTCGACACCAGCGGAGGGTTGGACGCAGGAAGCCAAGCTGGGGACGACGCTGGAGACCTTTCTGCTGAGCACAAGGACCCCAAATTCCCACATCTTTCCGCGTGCAAGCCATCGTGCGCTAAAGGCTCGTGGCATCGCCAACTGCTGCCCTGGTTCTGAGCAGAATGATTCAACCCGTGTTACACAGCAAAGCTGAGAACAAACCAACATCTAAACCCTCTCCCCTGCTGAAGCCAGAGATTAAGAAGGAATTTCCTCCTCCCGTTTGGCCCCTTTGGTGAAGGGCACGTCCTGGGCAGCACCTGGAGATGGTCCCTTGCACAGCCCAGCACTGTTCAGCCTCACCACGCCAGCTCCAAAGAACTGTCTATCCCATCCATCCCACTTCAATGCTGGTTGTGCCAGCAGCACACCAAAAAAAAAAAGGGGGTAAACGCCCCGATTTGGCACTCGGGATGGTGCAACCGGTGACACATCGCATGCAGCACCTTGCACACACACTGGCCACGGCTGAGAGCGGCTCTAGCAAGCAGTCCAGGAGGCAGGAGAAAAGCGATTTAATTCCTGCTCTGCCAGCAACCTATATATCACCCTGAAAAACTTGCCCTGCACCTTCCTGGCCCAGCCTTCCTTCACAATTCCTCTAATTAATTCAGGAGAAAATTAATTACAGGGGGATTTTCAGAAGCACAGCATCTAATGATCGACTCCCTCTGCTCTGAACCAGATAATCTCAGGCTCCTATTTGCGCTGCCAAACCTGGCTCTCCCGCCTCCCCCTTCCCACCCCAGCACAATACCGCACTCTAAATTAGGCAGGGAAAGAGTCGCTTGGCAAAAGCGAATCAGAGCACTAAGGTCAGGCCCTGAAAAACAACAAAACTGCCTAAAGAAACCCCAGCGTTAATCCCGTCATGCTTCCGCCAAAGATTCCCCTTTTCAAGTGTTTTCTTCCTGGTAAACAAAGTTCTCTCCATTGGGCTGTGAATTTCAGGACATGGTTGCTTAGTAATACCGGGCTGAAAACCAGGAGGTTTGTCCTCCCCCTTCACCCTCCCCGGTCCTCAGAGGATAGCACAGGGTTTATTAAAAAAATTAAAAAGGCTTTTGAAATCCAAAGGCAGGACAGAGCTGATTTACACCGCAATTACTCCTGCCTGAAGTGGAGTTTTGCTCTCAATAATTTGGATTTGCGTGCAACGGAGATGCTCTCCCCATCCCTCCCCAGGAGCCGGCTCTGCCCATGTCCCCTTGCTCTTGGGGATGCCGTGCACCCAAAACCCAGGCTCCACATCCCCCGCCGAAGCAAAGGCTGCCCCAGGGTACCGCTCCGGACCCTGCCACAGGTCTGCTCTGGCTCACCCAGGGGCTGGAGGCATCTTCGCCTCCATGCCCACCTCCCTGCCCAGCTGCAGGAGTGATGCCTGCGTGAAATCCCTGGGCTCTCTGTGCCCTCACTGCCTATATTTCCACAACCTCTACCTTCCCCGAAGTCAGTTGCACCATCTCGACACCCTCCACACCCACGTTGGCGCCCAGCAGTTACCCTTCCCCTGAAAGCCACGTGCTCCAAATCGTGCCAGCCATGAAACAACAACAGGGCTCAACTCTTCCCCTTCCCATGAAGCGGCTCCTCCTCCGAGCATCCTCCACATTGCATCGGGGAGGACAAGCTGGGGCACCAGGCCAGGGTGGGACACGAAGGACAGGCACAAGATGGAAGTGCTGGAGCCATCCCCCCCGTGTCCCTGAGCATCCTCCACATTCATTGCAAGAAAGCAAAAAAACCACGGGCGAGAGGGTCACCAAGGGCACCGCGATGCACGGCTCCGGTGCAACCATCCGTGAACACAGGTTTGCACAAGCCTTGCTTTCCCAGTTGGTACAAACAGTGAGTAAAAGACTCCCTCTGCCTGCCCTACTTAAATCTCAGGGACTGTTTCAGCCACGCTCAGAGCCCAGGAGGACGCATCAACGCTCTTGGCCCGGGTACCACAAACGAGAGGCCTCTCGGGCTCCCAGCAGCACCCGCGAGGAGAGGGCTAGCACAGGCGCCGTGTCCGAAACGGCTCCTGGCAGCCTGCTCGTAGGCAAACAATAATCCTTAGCTTGGCCTGAAACGGGTCAGGAGCCTTTCAGTCCATGGTCTGGCACAGCCTCTGCTTCCAAAGCCCAGATCCCACTGACTTCAATAGGAGTTAGGCGTCTAAGTACATCTGGCCCCAACTTCACAGCATCCTCCGAGACGCCCAGTCTGAGCGGCTCCGGTGATGCTCCCGGCCTGCCTGGAGATCAGACATCTGCTTTCATTTACGCCCGAGCCCTGCAAACGGCATCCCGGGCACCCACCCGCTCTCCCGAACCCCAAATCGCTGCTTCTTGGCAGGGACCAGCCCGAGTCTGGCAAAGAGATGGGAAGCTCTTCAGCTGCATCGCTCTCCCTTTCAGGCTTGGAAGAGCCTTTCAGTTAAAGGTTTGCTCCGACTCCTGACTAGCTATGTCAGTCACACTCAGCCATTATATAATAAATGAAAAATGCATTTGCTTGGGTGGCAAAAGAGGGTACTGCCAGCAGCCAGGGCTCGCGAGAAGCAAAGCTGCACCCTCAGCTTCTCGCTTAAGGCTAAGACCACACCAGCAGCAAAGGGACATTTTTCACCACCACCCCCCCCATCTATTAGCTAACAGGTGGCTGCCTCATAGCACGGACAAGATTTTAGGAGATCAAAGCGGGCTTTCACTTATTTCAGCCTCTTAAAACTCCGTTTAAAAATTTGACTAGGTGTTACTTTGCCTAGGGTAAGGAGACATCTTTCTCTCCAAAGCCAGCCGGCGCTCAGCTTCTTTGCAAGGGTGTTCAAAGCATCCTCTGTTCCGACCTTCCTCCCTCCGCTGGTCCCACCAACCCAGCAGCAACGCAGCGGGCAGCTGGAGCAGAAATGGGGGCTGCAATACCGAGCAGAAGTCTGAGCTCGCCAAGACGTTAGTGTTTCATCGGTACTCCGACTCCACGAGCTGCACCAGCGCTCGGCTGGAAATTAGCCGAGGAAACTGTGAACAAAGTTGTAGTTTGAAAAGAGACCAGAGGATGCATAAAAAGCTACCATTAAAGTGGCTTGAAGTTTTGGGAGGTGGGTTGGTTTTTTTTTTCATAAAAAAGGGCAAAACAACCCTAATTCTTACAAAACTCAACTTTTCACCAAAACTGTTTCCAAACCCAGCTTTCAGTACAAAAGATAGTAAGAGAACAAAACTGTATTAGATTATATTAGGGAAAAACCTCTCTCCCCTGAGAAAATGAGCATTAACAGGGACCTCCACCCCTCTTCTCCCTGCTGCCTGTACATGGGTAAAACATCTCTCCTGCTACAAGAAACAAGCAGGAATTGCAACCAGGAGATGGAAACAGAGCCAGGGCAGGCACAGGGAGGTGTCCCTGCTGAAGCGGTTGGTGCTGAATGTGCAGCCCTTTTTGGAGCACACCGAGGTGCCCCATGGGCAAAACCGGAGTTCAGGGCCACCGGCTGGTGATGCCAACTAGCCACAGGATTCAGAGGCCACAGCAGCACACGGGCGATGCGTTTCTTCCCTGCACTCACAAACGGCTTCTTTGCAGCCCACCGGACTCCCTACAACCAGCCTCTTGAGAGATGCTGCAAAAAAAACAAGAAACGAACCCCGACAGCAAAGCACAGAGCCACAGACGCGAGAGGGAGAAGATAAAGCCCCGATTGTGCATCCTTCCCTGGGCCGCAGCGGCGCTGGGTCGCCTGCGTCATCCTCCAGACAGCAGCACCCACAAGGCCGAGGTCTATTTTCTGTTTGTTTTCCCAATTTCTCAGCAGCAAACCAGGCCAGTTGGAAAGAAAAGGAGTGAAAAAACAGAGGGGAGGAGAAGGGGGGGGGGAAATTAACTCTTTGCAAGCAAGTTGTCTGTCTTCATGAGATTTTAATCCTGCCACAGCAAGGTCAAAGTTGAATTCTGGGGTAACGGGCTTTGTTTTGTCCTTGGAAATAGCGTGCAGACAGCAGCAGCCGATCCTGGGATGGTGACACTGGGCTGGAGAAGGGCAGCGGCACAGCTCCTGCTCCCAGAGCGCCGCTTCCGAGGGAGCAGCTGCTTTTTAAAACTCACTTTTTAAAAAAGACATTTCCAACCACCTCACCCTTGAAACCTCCAGTCTGGCTTTTCTGTTTTTTAAACTGTTTCTTTTGTCATGTTTTAAAGTTTCTTTTTAACTTTTTCCTTCCAGCAAGACAGCAGCCAGGTCCTTAAGTATTCTTTCTGGTCTGGTAAAAGATTAAGTCTCGCTAAACGAGACTGCAGCTTTTTTTTTTTGGCTCCCTGAAGACACCGAGCACCCACCGACCTCAAAAGCTGCTTAAGGCATTGGCTGGGAGTTTTAGTTTCCAGGCGAGCATCCCCCCCCCATCCTGTGCTGGTTGTCAACACATCGCGACTTTTTTCTTTTTTTTTTTTTTTTTTAAATTAAAACAAGTAAACGCTTCTTAAGCGTCACAACCCATCGCACACGAGTCGCTCCCCGCAGCGTTCCCAAGTGACAGAGCGGGGTCTCCCCCCGCCCCGCTGGGCGCGGACGCGTGGCCGTGGGCAGGGAGCGCGCTGCGCGTCGCCGTGGGAACGCTGCATCCCGGCGGGGCGGGGGAAAAAAAAGCAAAAGGGGATGACGTCATCAGCCGGGCAGCCAATAGGCAGCTGAGGCGGTGATGTCATAGCATCACACCCACACACACACCCCCCCCCCAACCTCACCGAGACCGAAGGGTGACCCCGGTGGGGAGAGACCCCCCCCCCCACCGCCCAGGCAACATCCTTCACCCGGAGGCATCCACGGGGATGGCACCCACTCAGGACTGGTCCCACGGCCCTGGGGGGGTGTCGGGGGGTCTTTCCTCCCTGCAGTCATCCAAAGAAAGGGGCCCCCGCAGGACTGGGCAGCCCTGGGTGGGGGGAACCCACCCAAACGGCACAGTCCTACTGTGCGCCTGCAGCAAAGGAGCTTCAGCCTCTTGAGATTTTGGGCAAGGGGTTAATGTCAAATTTGTGGGGGTTTGGGTTGGTTTCTTTTACTGTTTTGAGATATTTTTTTTTTTACCCTGAGCTGGGATTGAGGGTTTGAGCATCCCCATTCAGCCTTCCAGGCTGGACACCCGACCCGAGCGGAGATGCTCAGCCACCACAGCGAGTTCACAAGCTGCGACTTTGTCAAAGCATCAAACCTGGGACAAAAATCCCAGCGACAGGGCGAGAGCAGCCACCGCGGAGCTGCGGGCAGGGTCTGCACCGAGGCTTTGGGGCTCGGATTTATCGCTGGCTAAGTCGGTGCTGAAAAAGTAGATCAAGGAGGGAAAAAGGAGGGGGGGGGGGCAGAGACTGCAGTTCTAGTCAGCATGGATGTCAGCGCTAGGAGCGCATCAGGAAGGAGATTATTTGCACAAGAGCAGCGTCAGGAAAGCTCCGGACCCAGCAGCTCGGTCATATCTGGGGGCAAGCAACGTCCCCTCTCCGGTCCCTCATCTGGCACGGGAACAGTGTGACTCAACGGGTGACTCACCCACCTCAAACGAAGCCAGTGATGAAGCGCTTCATTCAATCAAGATCTAGATTAAGCCAAACTCCTAAAAAAGCCATGCAACAAGAGGCACCGTACCCCACACCGGGGCTCAGGACCCCATTGCGTCCCCAACAGCCCGGGATCACCCCCTTCCCGCAGCCCCGGGGTGGCCCTGGCACGATGCCGGGTGCATCTGAGTCACGGCCCATGCTTGCTCGGGCTCACCTGCTCAAACACTCGGGCACGTCATTCCCTGCAAGATGCTGTTGCCAAAACTGGGGCTCGGCCGCTCCCAAGAGACAGGAGGAAAACCTGGCCAGGCGCAGAGGACGGGTGCAGGGAGGGGGGCAAGCCAGCCCTGCTCACACCACCCAACCCCTTCGGTCCCCCCCCCCCTCTTCACCCACCCTGGGTGGACAGAAAGGTGGCACTCGGAGGCTTTTCCCACGGGGGGATGTGGCACATCCCGATGGCGATGAAGGCAGATAGATGGGGTGCGCGGCCAGAAAGCTGCCGGGGTGCTCGGAGGAGACGCGCTGAGGGGAGGGGGAGACCCAGAGCCAAAGCCAGCGTCATCTCAGAGCCGTGCTAATCGGCGCGCTCAAGCGGCACAGGAATTTTATCACCTTAAGACAACTCCAGGCAGGTTTCTCCTCCTCAGTCCCACTGTTTATCAAACACACGGGCAGGCCAGCCCTGCCTGGCCAGCAAGGCACAGGCGAGTCCGCTCTCCTCCGGTTCACGGGGCAGGTTTGGGTGATCAGTTTTTGTCTGCCCCGCTGCAAGATGCCACCAGCACCTGGCTGAAACACGGATGTCCTGCAGCTAAAGCTTCTCCCTCGGCTTCTTGTCCAAGGAGAGCATTACCACATTTTCCCAAGCTCGACAATTTCCAGGCGAGCGGCTACCGTGGATCAATAAACACCAGATGCCCAACACTGAGGATCAGTCCCAAGTTGGGCACTTACTGCTGGCAGCAACCAGAGAGGGGAAAAACCCATTTAGAGCCAAGAACACAGTTTTGGGACCCAGGCAGCCAATGCCCCAAGCTCCACAGTGCTCAGCACCTCCCTGCTGCAGCAGCATAGGTCGGGTGGGTTTTCCCTGCCAGCCGAGACACGAGTCACAGTTACCTCAGCTTGGTGTATTTGTTTAACATCCTGCAGCATTGAGGAACACCAGGAGGTATCTTCAGGGAAGATCTTGCTGTCCCTGTCGTAGCCCACTCTTTTATGTCCTAGGGATGGTCAGCCAAGGGCCAGCTCCTGAGGATTGCAGCCTGGGAACTCAAACACTCCTGCTGCCCAAAGGGAGACTCGCAGGTCTTCTCCCATGCATCTCCCCCGCTGATCCTTCACAGATGGGTTTGCCACAATTGCTAATTTAGCAAGAGGGAGGCTGGGGCTTGTCGGCAAGTTGGATTAAAGGGGGATTAACAATAGCAACATTTCTGATGCCATGGCTGTCTGGCGGCCCTGAGCCACAAGGTCAGCCGTAAAAAGCCAGAATGTCAGCACGGACTTTATGATAACCTAATATACCTGGGTTTCTGCCAAGAAGAGATATGAGCATCTCAACAGCAAAGACGGATGGGCCAGAGCACCTCTGCAATCTTCTGACCTGCTAAATAAGGCTTGCCAGTGCAGCCCATGTGTGCACCGTTGGGAAGAGAAAAAGCTCTGCAAAACGGTGCATTTGCACACAAACCCCTGCACCCCTCCAAAGCACTGACAGAGCCGGCCAGGCTGCTCCTGCACAACCCAGCCACACACACAGGTTTGCTGTCCGCACAGCAGGAAGCCACAGAGCTTCCCCAGACAACTATCATCCCAAGAAATCATCTTGAGATGCATCTAGTTGCTCTCTCTGCTCCAAGGCTGGAGCCAGACCCTCCATTTCTGCTCCATCCTGCACAGAGCAGCTTTCTCTATCCATGCTTGAGCAACACAAAAAAAAAATCATTTCCAAAAAAACCAGCTTCTTCTGAAAACAAAGCATTCCTCACCATCCCTCAGAGCTACAGAGCCCCAGCACGAGGACTCCCTCCAGTTAAAACAAGCCGAGAGCCCAGTACACGCCAGCTCCCCAGTGCCAGCCACCAGCAGGTCCTCCCCTTGGCTCTCGCCCTCGCCTGCCATTCCGAAAAGCCCGGGGAGGAAGAGGATTTGTTAGCTCCAGTCGGGCCCATTCCTGTCCAACAGGTTTGCTCTCCCATCCCACATTGTTACTGTTCCCATGCAACCCCCTGTAGGCACATTGGGGCACGTCCGGAAACGATTACGATCAGCTACAATAATGTTCGAGCAGCTCCAGAGCCCAGCCAATGCAGAAAAACACCCTGTTCCTTCATTTTATGAATGAGTAAACCCTTATGCTTTCTATAAATGTCAAGATAAATTACCTGTGGGCATTCCCCTCTCAGCACAAACAACCGCTTTACTGCTGCAGCTTTTTAATGGAGACATCAACCCGAATTACTTTCTTTTCCTGCGGAGGTGGGGGATATCAAAGGAGAGGACAACGCTCATGCCCAGAGCTCCAAAGGTTTAACCTTCCCCACCCCACCTGCAAGCCTCCTGAAGGCAAAAAGCCTTCGTGGCGACTCGGAGCTGCCTGGTTGGGGTCACGGGCAGCAGCACCCGGGGTCTCCAGGTTTAGCGGTGCCCTTCAGGAGGAGGAAGGGCAGCCCTGAGAGCAGCAAAAAAGCCAAGTCCTCCCAGAAGAGGAATACTGGTGGCTTCATCACTCCATGGCTCTGCACCCAAGCAGATAACTCCTCTTCAGGGGGCTCCAGGAGGACAACCAAGGCACTGTGACCACGAGCAAGGCTACAGGAGGGGCTCAGCAGATCCTGGCCAGCCTCCGGCACGCAGCACCGCAGACGGGAGCCCAGCCGTAGAGCCACAACGTGCCGGTGCCTCTCTCAGCACTCCACCGTCACGGGAGTGCCACCGGTCCACCATCATACCGGCCACTGGTCTAGGACTGGGGAGGGGAACCACCGGTTTAAACTTTGGGAAAACCCTTCGAGCTGTCACCTCCTTTCCCACAGCAGGAACCGGGTGGCTCAGTGCCCCATGAGAAGCCACCGTGTCCCAGCAAAGAGCCATGAACCAAGGGGGACAAGCCGTCCTCCCCGCAACACCCCGCAGGCGGCCAGAGAGATGCCACCTTCCCGTGATGGGTCATTCCCCACTGCTGCTTTCCTTCTCCTCCCCCTGGAGCTCAGGTCTGTTTTCCAAAACACATTTGGAAGGGAAGCAGCTCCCTTTCCCAAACATGATTCACCTTCTTTCAGCATTGATAAGGCATGTCTAAAAATACACAGAGATAACGATCTCCAAGACACAGGTGTTGGCCTTTCTGGCACAGCAATAGAAGAACAGGGAAATAACCAAATGTTGTGCTCAATAACGTGAAGCCACATTTTTGATTTAGGACCTGGGTATAGAAAGAAAGTCACAGATGCCCCCATGCACTCTGCCCAGGGGCTGCTTGTAGCCAACGGGACAGCACCAAGCTGGCCAAGCCCGTCTCAAAGCCCTGCACCTCTTGGAGCTGGGGGTGAAGAAGACCTAGGACACATTTCTGTGAGGCCACCACGTGCCGGTGTCCCCATAGAAATCCCCTGGGTCTCACGGCACGAGTCCCCATCACACCAGTACAGCAGCACCTCTGCTATAGGAGCAGCACATTTCGCAGCAACACCGGCTTTGCCGGGATGACAACAAATGCCATTTACTGTCCACAGCCCCGACTCGGAGCACATCGCTTCGGCCAGGGTACCCGGGTTTGCAACTGCAGAGTTGCGGCCGCATCTCCGGATGGATCCCCACAGACACAGTCCCAGCTGGGGGAAGGGGCCTGGGAAAAAAAACAACCCACCAAACCCCTTCCAACTCCATGGGCTTCCTTCAGGCCCTGACTTGTCAGGCAGGCTTGCTTTGGTACTGTAGCTTATCCAAACATCTTCACCTCTTTCATAAATTCAATCCCTCCTTATCAGCCGTCAGGAGGAAATGCAGGAGCTTTAGTGACTGAAGTGTGGGGAAGAGCCCAGCTTTGATTAACCCACTTACTCCCCGGAGGTCACTCACAGTTCAATCATTGTGGATTCACATGTTCTCAATCACATACTTGGAAGTCAGGCTGGAGGTGAGAGTTTTCTTTGCATTAAGAAGAGAGCAGGGGTAGGGAGGGGAGGGCCTGCAAATATTAATTTCAGAACTGCCAGTTCCCATGACTAATAGAAGGTTGTCGAAAACTAGCAGCTCTTCTTAAAGCCTCAGCTCCTGGAGCCATGGGAATAAACAATAACTTCAACTTCAGTTGTTGTTTTTTTTTTAAAAAAAAATGACATTTCTGTAGCAACAGGCTGCCAGGACAATTTTTTTTCTGGGTGACTAGAACACACCCCAAAGGGCTGACATTCGAAGGTAAATCAAAGACCCCAAGAGATCTCCTTTAGAAAGAAATTGCATCATTTTTATATGCCCATTGTATATATATTAAAGCACAAGGAGTTGGAGAACTTTGCGGGGAAGCCGTGTTTGCTCCTGCAGCCAAGCAAGCACTCCTCGAGCACAAGCAGCCGCGTTATTTGCAAAGGGCACATTTTCAGTAGGAAGCTCCCAAGGTTTTGATTTCCTACATCAGAGCTAATGTTCACTCCCTGGTGTGCAGAAAACCACCACGGGATTTGTGTCATGTTTCAAAGTGCAAACCTCTGTTTGTAATCCAGGTAATGATTTGTGTTTTGCCAGTTCCTGACATGGGACGACACGCAGACACCCACCAAAGAGACACAGGCAGGGAGAAAGGCTCTTCCAAAAGGGAAAATAAACCCTAATTTTTGCTAAGACCACCTGGCAAAGCAGCCAGCCCCCTCCTACCCCAGGTCACAGAGGGACAGGGCACAGCAAATAGCCCATATTTAACAACGCATTAACAGGCTGCAGCACTGGCACGGGGAGCGTGGGGAGGCACTTTTCCCACACCCAGACATCCTGGCAGGACCCACCTCAACACGCAGCCTTCCAGGATGCGGCCAGAGAGACAACGCAACTTGCCCAAGATCAAACAGGAGCCTGGGGCAGTGGAAATGTGGATGCTGGCGTATTCTTTGTCACAGCACAGGCAGCTGCTCCTATTTGCACATCCCCAGCATTAGCTGCGGGCAAAATTCCTGCTGCAGACCTGGGGTCATTTGGCTCCGTGGAGTGTGGTGGGACCCTTCCCACCGCTCTGTTGCCACGGTGGCCGTTGCATATCCCACCAACTCCGATCCAGGACGTGGAGGTGAAGCATTTTCCCCACCAGCACCTGCATGATTCTCCAAAGCCCCCGTCCACCCCACCAACATCCTCCTCCTTGCGGTTTATGGCTCCTTGACTTGATCTAGCCCTAGGTTATAGGGGGACAGGGACACCACAGCAGAGCTTCTGTCCTCTGAATTAATTAGATGTTTCTCTCTTTCCCAGCAACAGCTGAGCTCCCTTTTCCACCACCCTCAGCACTTGAAAGTTCACTTTTCCATACCGATGCACAGAGGAGGAAGAGGCAGGTTTTCCCCAAAAGCATTCCAGTCAGCCCAAGATACTGAAGAGACTAACATCTCCTCCAAAACCAGAGTGGAAAGGGCCCTGCTGGGAGCAGAGCCCTGGTAGCACAACTATGCAAGGTCCTCCCTGGCCAAGCTCACTGCAGCACAGAGCCCTGCAGCTGGGGATGGAGCTGTTTCCAAAAGGATCCTGATGGAAAGAAGGCGGAGAAGGGAGCCTATAGTGACAGCCTCAGAAAGAACACAGACTGACTCAGTGTTAGTTTAGGCAGATGCACGTTGGGAAGCTCTATCTCAGGCATAGTGGGGAAAGGCTGTTTTGAGGATTTTCTCCTGTTACTTCTCAGTTTTCAGATGCTCCACCAGAATGCCACGTTTTCTGCTCCAGAACCTCTGGACTGAAGTAGGCAATAGTCAAAAAGCTAAAGCAGGATATCCCAAAAATGCAAATTTTAACTGCCCGGCAGGAAGCAGAGGCATCCTGCAGCCCAACTTTGTACGCGGGAAGAGCTGCTTGGCCTGCCAGCAAACACTATCCAGTTCATCCCAAGAACCTGCTTGTATGAAGCTTCAGAAAAAAAGCAGCGTGAAGGGAGGAGGAAGCAGCCCACTTTCAGATTATCCAAGGGCATCTTCCTTGCCCACATCAACTCAACAGCAAGGTCTAAGCAAGGAGGAGGTGAGCCTTCTCTGCCAGGGCTGGCCAGGCTTCACAGTAAACCCAGTGCTGGGTGGAAACACAGCTGGGAGAATAATCAAGCAGCAGGCTGCAGATGAAAACAGCCTGCTCATTTCTACAAACAGCTCTCTAATAGACCACAGAAAGATCTCCTTGGGGAGCAAGGAGCAAACACATCACCTGAGGCGCCTCAAACTGTACGAAAGAAGGATACCTCAGAGAACAGCAGACTTGGGCTGGATTAGATGGCCAGATAGGTCTTTTCCCAGATTTAATCTTTTTAATTCATTGTCATTCCCACAATAATGCTCTGTGTTTTTAATTAAGTAAACCACAATATCATTTCAAGGAGACGCATGAACAAAGGGCTGGCTTGCTCTCAGCGGAGCTGACGTGTGTTTCCAGCTCCCAATTGGGTGGCGATGCTGGAGACACAAATTGCTGACAACCTGGCAGGTAGCTTTTCCAAGGGGGCTTTCCCTCATTGCCCACATACTCCAGCCTGCAAGCTCCTCTGAATCAACCTTGGAAAGCCAAGAGCAATCCCTTTGACGAGGGTCGTCAGCATCACCTTGCGTTACTGAAGTGAGCTCCAAGACATGTTGCCAGGCACAGGGGACAACACACAAGAGGGCCACTGGAAGACTCCGACCCACGACATCTCTAAATCCCCGAGATGGGCAACCTGAGAGCACTGGTGGCAAATACCACCATCCCCTTTTCTGTCCTGCTCCAATTTGGACAGCAGTGGGGAAGAACTGCCCTTACTGGTTTCCTTGCCTGCCTGGAGCTTCCCTTTGCCAGCCGATTCCCATCTGGTTTGGGGTTTTTTCTGTATCATGCCTTGAAAACTCCTGGAACTGGAGACACTTCACCAAGCTTTGCTAATAAAGCTTCGCATCAGTTTTTACAAAGAGCCGGAAAAGCAGCCACATCTCTACTAGGTGGCCCTAACAGCAGCAGTAGTAGTAAAGCAGGTGAAGAATGCCATGTGCCTCTCAAGCTGCCCTGGAAAAGCAGGAGAAAAAACCACAACCGAGTGTGATTCAGCCTACTGCAAGCTAACACATACTCCATGTCACATCCCAATCTCTCAGGACAACTCGGCTTTGCTGTTTCCCAGGTCAGGATTAAGGTGAATTGACACCAGGGATCCTTTAACTCACAAACCCCAACTTTCATTTGCTCGCAACAAGAATTGGCACGCTCACCACAAAAATTGGCATGAAACTATGTCAGTAAACCATGTAACGTGCTAACCATGCATCACCAAACACCTACTACAGGCCTTGCTTATCTGGGAATCAGTTGAGGGAAGACAGTAAGGCAAGCCCTCCCGGTGGGTCCCGAGGTTCAGAGCAGACCCCCTTACTTTCTAGACTCTTTCTCAGAGCCCAGGGGCAGCTGGATCCACTCTTAGTCCCAGACTTGGTCAACGGTTTATGTCTAAAGGGATGAGGTGTAGGGATTATGGAAAAGGGAAAGAGAGGGAAGAGAAAGATTTCACCAGTCCTGGGTCCAGGGTTGGTCCGGTCAGCCAAGGGGTCCGGTTCCAGGGGGTTTGGGCACCTGGGGCTTCAGTTTGTGTCCTTTTATCATCCCCTCCCCTCCTTCGGGCAGGCGTTAGGCTAATTGGGTGTCAGGAGCAGTTTGTGAGCCTTTGGGACCTGGGGGTCGTTTGGGGAGTAACTGCCCCTTCCCTGCAGGGTGAGCTGCCCGGCTCAGCACATCAGAGCTGGGAGCTGAGCACCCTCCGGCACCTCCTCCCCCTCCTGGTGCTGATGGGCTGCTTTTCACCTGGGGTTCCTTGCTAGGCAGAGTTCCTTGTTATGCAGAGTTTGTCGTTAAGCAGAATTTGCCCCACCACAATGTTTGAGACGTTAACTCTTTCAGTCCCACACTCCATTCTCAAAAGGCCGTGGGATCCACAGGGGCTTGGAGCAACAAGGTCTGATTCACAGCTCCATCCAGAACTACTTCCTACAGAAATTGCTCCACTATGCATATTTTTTTTTCCTGCGCCTACATATCTTTTGATCAGCAATTTAGGGTACTTTGTATAATTGGCTGCTCAAAGGAGAAGCGATCTTCAGTACTACTCACAAACTGCAAAGAGACTTACTAGGAAGCCAAGAGCCAAAGACATACCTACATTAAATGGTAATGCAAAGCCCAGTCAGTGCTGATCCATTGCATCTCCCAGGCTCCTTTCCCAAGGAGGACCTGGTGGAGAAGGTCATGAGCAACAGCCTACTCAAGGCAGCACACGCCAGCTCCCACAGCCACATACATACCCATCCCCTTGTGCTCAGGGTCCAGCCTGGTGCTAACACTACCTTTATTTTCCCTACAGAGGGGAAAAGCCCCCACACACAACATTGATAGCCAAGTCTTTTTTTTACTCTTATTATAGACCGTACATTTCAGATACTGTTCAGCAGAACCGTCTGGTGGTTTTCCCATTGCTGTGGTCTGTGGAAAGAGGAGACAAGGGACATTAAGACCCAGTTGTACTATTTCAGCAAGCACCTGTGTGCTGACCCAACAGTCCCCTGCCTACAAGACCTAAGTGCAAATCCAATCGGCCCTCCCAAAAGACAAGAGACAACAGCTTCCTTCTCTCTGAAGTCCAGACCAGAATTAGAAATGGAAGCAAGAAGGGCCGAAGGGAATGGTAAAAAGAAATCTTTACTTGATGATGCACCTTGCTGAATAGTTTGCTTTAAAAGCAACTCCCCCATCTAAGTGGTGAGCTCTGCACCATGTTTAAGATTCTTTTCAGGTTGGTTGCTTTGGTTTTTTTAAACACACCCTTGCTTAATTTAATGACCGCCAAAAAAACATAAACAATTAGCCACAGAACTATAAGGAAGGCATCCGCAGGTGAAAGAGATGCTCCCTGGGCAACCAGGTTGGAAGCCACCAAGAGCACCAGCATCAACACAGCAGCGAAGGAAACCAAGCAGTCCTGTGGGCTCCTCTATCAGCCAGGAGTGATGGGGGGGACCACACATCCCAGCCTCAGGACTCAGCACCACCTTCACCTTGTGCACACACCACAGTAACTGTCAGATGGATGCCAAGAAGCACCCGTCCCCCAGCTTGGCCCATCACACCCCGCTATTACTTTCCCCAACAAACCAGCCAACCTTTGCACTTCCCATCCCAAACCTCTTCCTCCATCCTATCAGAGGGGCATCAAGTTTTCAAAATCCCTGTTTTTCTTTAAAAAGAAAGGGGGGGGGGAAGTCCAGAAACATTTCTTCATTCTTCAGGAATGATTAATTATCTGCCTTGGCAGAGTGTAAAATACCTCACTAGTGCTGTAGGCTGGGCTGAGTTATTGAGTGAGAGCGCTCTGAAAGCTCCCCCCGCCTCTAGATTACACAGCGAGGGCTGCGAGCTGAAATTAAAGCGCATGCTGCCGAAAGGTAAGAGGCACAACGCCCCTTTTGTAGGGAAAAGGGTTTGGGGACTTGCACTGTAACGAGGGGCCAGTTTCTTAAAATAAAAGCGCTTCTTAATAACCCACAATTAAAGCACATGGTGGCTGCATCAGCAGAAACACCTTGCTTGAAACTGGGTTAGGTCCCACGTACATCTCCCCAGGCACTGGCACGGAGAAGCTTTCCAGACCCAACCTGCACCCCAGGGATGCTCCAGCACCAGCTACCATCCCACCAAGAGGGGAGGACATTTCCCACCTTCTGGCACTCAAGGAGAGGGGTGGGATAAGGGTGCTACCCCTTAGGAGGACATTAAAATGAGCATTTTTAAAGCAGAAATGCAAAACCTCAGTGGTCTGGGAAGTCAGGCTTGCACTGGGGCATGGCAGTTGCTCCACCACAGCGCTTTCCAAACAAGATGTGGCTCAACTCAAAAAGACGATGAGAAAGCTGGTCTCTCACTTTTCCTTCCCTGGAATCACTCGCCAGAGCCCTGGCAGCCCTGCCCTCACCCCAGCATTGCTCAAACTGCCACTGCAGGGCTCGCACAAATAGGTGGGTATTTTACTTTTTCCTTCTGCAGAAAGGCTCCCAGACCTCCCGACTGCACAGAAAACAAAGCAGCTCAAATTCAAGCTTAACACCCAGAAGTTAAACAGAAAGAACCTCAAAATACATTATTGGGTTATTCGGGGTGGTTTTTTTACTTTAAAATGCCGTGATTTGGAGTGCCTGGTCTGCAATTTGCACATACCCAAGCCTGGCAGCACTCCTTCAGCCGCACCAGGGCAGACTTTTTAAGCACGTGGGGATGCAGCTCAAGGGCTGCCCAGAAACCCCCTCTCTATCACATGCTCCAGCCTGTCCCCAAAACATGACAGTCCAGTGTGGGAAGTCACTGGAGCACATGGAAAACAGAGAGGCAAAAGTTCAGAGAGAAGCCACATGCTGCGAGGGAACCAGAATGCAAGAGATGGATGTTTCTCAGGAGAGGAGGAGGAAGAAAGAGGTTTCTCCATCAGGATCCGGCAGCTGTATGAAGGTAAGCTTCTTTTTCAACCGCTAAGGAAAATAGCTGTTCCAGTTCTGAGGAAATAAGCCTGTAAGGACCAAAAAAATCCAAGCAAATTGGATTAGAGGTATCCCCTGCGTTCCCAGGACAGAACCTGTGACACTGCTCCATGCTGCACACCTGAGCCACTCCGGGAAAGGAATGCGATTGCACAGAGAGGGGAAAAGTACCCTAAACCAAGCAATTTCAAGAAAAACGTGCATTGGTAGCAAAACACACCAGTGGCCAGTGAAGAATGCTCTGCCCCTGCCAGCACCACATGGGCCAAGCAGAGACGGGGCTCCGAGCTGTCAACCCATCACCTTCTGCAGGATTTACAGTCACCTCCCACGCACTCCTGCCCTTATCCAAGATCTTTTTTTCCAGCCTTTGCAGGATCTGGCCTTGGCCTCTCCTCCACCCCCGGCTGGGTGTGTTCTCCCCCTTGCCAAAACCTCAGACAGGGTGGGAGGTGACATTGCCACGGGGTCCCGCTGCTCCCATCCTCCCTGCAGCCCCAGGAGCTACAGACCAGTAGGCTCCTGGAGGGGAGTAGGTGTGGGAATACTGGGAAAGGGCAGCATGGTCAGTGAACCATTAACCCCCGACATCCTGAAAGACACCGGTGCCACCAAGAACGTCCTTGTGCACCGGCGGGAAGGGAAGCTCAATTTGGGTAGATACAGGCTGAAATTCATCAGCTGGACAGCCAACAAGTCATCACAAGGCACTGACAAGAAGGTTACAATTAATTACTGCATCCTTGGGATCTTTTCTTCTCTCTGCCAGACCAGAACATCCTACTTTACATGGAAAGCTGGGACTCCACACCCTGTACCTTGCTATGGGGAGCCCGCAGACCATACCAGGTGAACCTAAGGCACATCTCTCCCTCCCCAAAGCTGCCACGTAGGGGCAACCAGTACTGTCCCAACTACCCGTGCCTTCAACTTCATCTAGAACCTGTCCCCTTTTGCCACTGAAACACCTTTAACCAAAGACACCTACAGTCACACAGCAGAGGGAAAGGAGACCTGCAGGCAAGGTAGCTCTCCACACGACCACACTGGCTGATGTCAACCACCCCTTGGATGACAGAAGCATCTAGAAGGCAACATCTCACTGGCAGGTGCCAGCATATGGGACAATTTCTTCCCCGAAACCACCACTTTTCTCAGTGGTGAGAGGACACTTGCGAAGGACGAAGCTGGGTGACAGTTGCACTAAAAACCCGAGGCAATCTGCTAAGCTTCAGGACAAAGAATCCCAAAGGGCATGTTTGCAAAGAGCAGGTTTGCAACTGGAGATGCACCAGAGCACACAGTTCAAGCCACCACAGCACCCAGAGAGGTCCTTTCCTCGACAGACACTGAGCAAGCTGCAGGAGCCGGGAGCCATTTATGCCTCAACTTTTTAGGAAGTCTAGAGCCAATTCCCCCCCCCCCCCCCCCAAGTTATTTGCTAGAAGCAGCTCTTTCATTTGGGCTTAATAATGTTTAATCGCCTCCACACCGTGCAGCTGCTTCTGACCAACCTGCAGCTCTCCGGCCCCCTTGGCCACTTCCAACCAAACCATCTCTTCACCTGGATCCCACCACCTCCAGAACAGCACACACAACAGAAAGCAGAGCGCTCCCAAGCAGCTCTCTGCGGTGAAAGGCTGAGGACCCCATCCCTCTCCCATCCCCAGGACCCACCACCCTGGGTGGGCAGCCCAGGTCTCCCCACGCCGCTGTCGGACGCCGGGACGGCCCGCGCCTGGCGCTGCCCTAAGCCCATCATGTGCGGCAGGCGCTCATGCCAGCGGCAGCCGCTGCACCGCCTCCCCTCTCCAAATCAGATTAAACCCACCGAGCCGCTGGGGCCATGCAGGTTGTGTCATTGTAATTAAATCAGATTTACTCCCCCCTCACCCTCTCCCCTTTCCCAAAAGGAATTCTAATGACTGTGCAAGGCTAGGCAGGGGGAAGGGCGGCTAGCATCGCACCAGCCTGCTGAAAGGAGAGAAATCAGGAAACGCAATGCTTAATTCACCACTTCTAGTAATCCTCCACAGGAGCTAAAAAACACCCAGCTGGGTCCAGGACTCGTAGCACCGTTCACCCACCAATTCAGGCAGCAGTGGCTCTTGCCAAGTTGGGGTTTCACGCTAGGTTTGATGCCGGCACAGCCCAGAGCATCAGTGGGTTTACTTTGGGATACAGGGTAAGGCGGACTAGCGAAGGAAGGCTGCAAAGCAAAAGGGGGGTTGCTCCTGGTTCACGTACACCATCCGCTCGCTCCTGCCCCCGACGGCAGCTCTCCTGTCTCCGCACGGCTCTGCAGCCCAGCGGCACGCAGCGCTTCTCAAGCCTTCGTGGCCAATTCACACCCAGCTCAAATTGCTCAAGACCAAAGGCAATTACAGGTTTGGTTTTGTTGTTTTCTGATGGTGGGTTAGATGGATCACGTTCCAGAAACCACCAGCGCTACTTTTCCAAAGCAAACGTTGGTACAGGGCAGGAGAGCTGGAACAGCAGATCTGGCTCTTGAGGACACACGTGCTCCTGGCAAAGGAGCCATTTCCCAAGCGCAGCCCAAAACACCTCTATGCACAGAGCGACCTCACTTCATCACTTTTGCAGGAACAGAGGCCCCGAGCCAGGCTTTCTGCTGGCTTTGCCAAATGACTGTAAAGATGGTGGGTTTCTTTTCCTTTCCTGCGATGAGAAACACAAAGCCAGGAGTCCTCTAAGACCTCAGGAGCCAAGGTCCTGCTGCCTAATTTATCTCCAGCAGAGCTTTGGACTTGCTTTTGCTACGACAACTCAGATGTGGACAGAGCTGGGGCCGACAGCTACTGCAAGATGGATACCAGAGGCATAAGCATTGCAGGAGCAGTCATGCCCCATCCCAAAACCTCATTGATGGGTCAGAAAAACCCAGCCCTGCTGAGAACTAAGAGCCAAGTTTTTTTCCTTTCCTCTGCTCCTCACCAACACAACTGTGCTGGCAAAGCCCAAGGGCAGACCAGACTCAGAGCCTCAAGGGTCATCTTAGTCCCACAGCTCCTGTTCCTTTGGCACCGATGACAAGGTGGCATCGCTGCCCTCCTGCAGGCTACGGGGCTCTCCCCAGCTCATGCTCGTCCAAGGTGGTCAGCAAAGCCCTTTTTGGAGGCTGAGGGCAGTTGACTGGGCAGGGAGGAAGAATGAAGCATGTTCTGAAATGCCAGATTTGCCTGGGGAGGTGGTGGTGGGGAATTATACTAATTAACATTTAAATATCCATTTGGCTGTATTTTTAGCCTACAACAGGGAGATATGTTTGGTTTTCGCATTGTTCTTTTAGCACGTGAACCCAAACCCACAATACAAACCGGTCATCACCATTATAACCACAGGAGCATCCTCCCCTCACCGCAGGGGCTCAGCAGGGAAACATTCCTCTGCACGTTTCCACACCGGCAGCACACACCCACATCCCCGGGAGTGGGAAGCCAGCCTTCAAATTACAGCAATTAACATTATGTATATTAATAAATGAGTCTGGTTTTCCCAACAGCATAACCTGCAGGGGCTTGTTGGCAGAACTGGGAGGCCTGAGCCCTTTTTGCAACGAGCGGGTGAATCTTTGGCGTTGCAGGATGAGACCATGGGGGGCTCCGGAGGTCCTGGGAGCTCATCCTGCCCTGGTGCAGGGAGATGTGGAAGGGACCACAGGTGTCCTCCCCTGTCCCAGAGCATCCACGAAGCATCAGCTCTTGCAAAGCTTGGGAGAAGCAACGCAGGGAGATGAAGCTCCATTTCCAACAGGCAGATGTCTGCAGGGACTTTTGAAGCCCCCATAGCCCCCACGCTTGCATCACCCCTGCACCCAGCACTCCCCAGCCAAACCAGAGGCCACCCCAATCCCCAGCTGCCCGCTGTGCTCCCAGCACAAACTGGCTCCAGCAGGGACCAAGCATCAGGAGGAGGGAGACAGGTAATATTTGTAATAACTAAAATACTAATCAGCAGACCACACATGCCTCTTTCTCCCTCCTCCTTGGGCCAGGACCAGCTCCTCTTCCCACTCCAGCCTATTCCTTCTTTCCTGTCTGGGATGGTTTTGTCTACTTTTTTTTTTAAAGGCACAGGGTGGATACAGTATTAAAAAAAAAAAAAAAAAGAGCCATTTACTCCAAGCCCTGCCCTTCTTCATCCCTTTTCGAATACTTCACAGCTTCTTTTCCTTTTCCAATCAAGAAAGAAAAGGTTTGGCAAACAAGACTAGACAGAGGGAAACAGGGGTTTACTTCACCATCCAAGGCAAATTATGCCACCTATTATGCAAGCCACCCATTCCCATTGCCGGTTGCATGCAAACAACGGGGTAATTTCACCTTCCCTGGAGCACAAACGAGCCCTCACTCTCTTCACCCAGCCCAGCAAAGACTGTGCAAGTCTGGGATAGAGGTTTGCACCGAGGGGAATTAGGGCAGGACTTTAAGGGAACATCTGAAATTCATCCCAAAGGAGGGGGTTTTTTTTGCAGCCGGTAACTCGCCATCACACCTGCAAGCATCCCGGTTAGGATTCCCCATCTAATCCCTCGGGCCACCTCGGACCTGCCACCACCATGGGGCCGCCCGCACCGGTCCCCTCCGCTTCACAGGCTCCCTCCTCAGCTGGGCTTCCAGCTCTTATTGCTCCCCAGAGCACAGACGATAATATCGCATTTTATATGGAAAACACTAAAATGGGATCACACCTTTTAAAAAGATATTTCCACCTCGCTGCCTACAACCAGGCTTTGCCTTTCCCTCCCCCTCCCCACCAGACTTCACTATCAGGCCTCTAAGCCTGTTTAATTGAAAAAATGTGATTTAGGCTAATTGACAGCAGATGAGTTACACTGCTAAAAAGCAAGGGAACATTTGATCAATTTGATTTATGGCAGCAGAGAACCAACAATCCCAGGTCTTTGCATCCCACTTGCAGCCCCACTGCCAAAACAGTTCAGCTGGCAAAAAAAAAGTAATTAGTGTTTAATTTCTTAACAATTTTTTTTACCTTCCTTTTAATTGCACTACATAAAACTGTCCTAGAATTTTACAGCCTCCAAAGCTATGTCCTGGACCAGTCCTCTTTGCTGGTTTTAATTAGGGTGAGACACGGCTGGCACGTTAATTTAAAGAGGAGGGGGGGAGAACGTCAGACCTCGCTCTGGGAAGGTTTTGCCATTACAAGCACCCAGCTAATGTCACCAGGCACCGCGCGAGCGGTGGGGAGCGGGGCCAGCCCCCCCAGAGCGCAGGAACAAACCGCTGGAGCTGGGGCTAACGCATCCTGCTCACAACAGGAAGGTTTGACTTCTGTGCACCAGAAAACTGCCCTGCTGGAAGGGAACAGCGATATCTCCAGCAGGAGAATTTCCTTTCCTTGAAGGCAACCAAAACATAAAGGCTTAGAAGGGAAAACGAGCTTAGCTTTGAACGTTCGCTACCAAGCGGCTTTTGGACTAATCGGCATTCCTGCGGGATTGGGTCTGGAGGTACCCCAACGCTGCTGCTCCTTCCAACGGAGGGGGTTTGTCGAGATGCACGGCACACCGAGACCCGGTAGGAACTGTGCAAAACACGGTCCCAAATCACATTCACCCAAACCAGAGGGGAGCTCACGGTGATAAGCCAGGCTGAATCCTCAACCACGGTGGGTACCGGAGGAGGAACAGGAGGGAAGGGCTGGGCTGCAGCCCACCTGGTCCCCCAGCATCCCAGAGGAATGGGGGTATGGATAGGATCGCAGCCTCAGCTCTGTGTCCCAGTTTGCAGCCGACTACAGAGCCACCAGCTCAGCAGGAGCAGGACACAAAGCATCACCCAGAAAGGGGTAGAAGCCACCAGTAGCTGCCTTCCCTCTCCTCTCCAGTGGTGTAAGAGCTGAGCACACACTGCTCCTCTCCGTGTCAAGTCTGCAGTTGGAGCAACATTTCCCATGGGCCAGCAAAGGAAAAACCAAGTAAAACTCCACGGGGAACTCTCCACCCCATATTCCTACTCAGTTCACACATTGCCCCCGTGTTTATCTCCCTTTGCCCCCGGCCATCCCAGCAGAGCTGTGGACCCGGCAGGGACACATCAGCCAGGGCAGCCCAGGGGATGGAGCGGGGCCAGCTCTGCACCGTACACGTGGTACTTAGGGCTTTAAAACCCAGGAGTTACTACAATTAAAACCACAACTGGGGAGCATCTCCCTATGAAGGCATCTTAGGATTAAAATAAATGAGAGGTATCCCCATGGCAACACGGCAGCCTGCTCATACTCTGTGATTATTTTCAGAGATGATGGGAGAGAGCGTGTTCCAAGCGCCATCAAATTGCGTCAGGACACAAGTGGGAATGGACCACTCTTGCCCTTCACGGCCCTTAACTCTTTGGGGAAGCCTTGGTTGGGATCTTTTATCAGCCCAGTTCCCAGTCCCACACCTCCTTCTAATTTGACGGAGATACTATTATGGGTTTCAAGAAAGTCTTCAGTAAGATAGAAGTGAGAGACCAGCCCAAGGGGCAGCTGAAACATCAGCTCATCCCTTGTAGGACACCAGACCTCCCCGGAGGAGTTTCTGTGCAGAAGGCAGAAAAGAGGAGAGAAGCACACGTGGACAAGCAAGAGGGGGAAATAATTGAAGAAATAGCTGAGAAATACCTGATGTAATGGGAAAGGGGCATATTTTCCTCCATTTTCTAAGCTTGGCCCTACTTAGAAAATCTTGGGATTCCTAGAAAGGATTTTTCCAGGGGAAAACAAAGGATTAGTCCCTTAATGAACAGACAGCAGGCTTGGATTTGCTCAGCTGTGTTGTCTGAAGAACGAAAAACAATAATCAGCTATTTCATTCCTGGGTTCGGCCCTCTTGGCACACTAAATCCCTTGGCAACATCACACCGACACGATAGCCGAGGCATGTAACCCCCAACCCCATTTATCTGCAGCTTACACAGACCTCAGCTAAGTCCAGGAGCCCGATGCAACATGCAAAAACCAGGAGAAGAGGTTCAACCTCACCTACCTCCTCCAAAACCCTCTTCTAGTGCAAAGAGAGCTGCTCAGGCTGCCCACATCAAGCTGCTGCTCCTTCTCCTGCAAAGCCCCATCACATAAACAGGGCTCAGCCTCTGCAGGGAGCTTGTAACTGATACCAGAATTAGGGACACCTGGGTGGGCTTGGAGAGTTGCTAAGAAAGCTGGGAAACTGTTGGGGGTCAAAAATTGCCCCCAGGTGCTCAACCTTGCTCAAAGGTGTGGCTTGCTGCAAGCAGGAATTAAATAAGTGAGCAAAGCTGTGTGCAACCCAAAAGTGCATCTTGCTGTTCCGTAGAGAGTCCTTGCAACTAGGGCTTGTTTCAAACTCATATGGCAATCACAGATGTTGTTATTAATCACAAATATTCTTATTAAGCACTACCATTTGCATGGCACGACTGCAGGGAGCTCTGTAGGTACCTAATTTATCTGGTAGTAAGCAAGCATAGGCAATACCTAAAAAGTCTTTTGTACCTCCCCACAATACTCCCAGCTATTCTAGCAAAGCCAAAGAGCTTAAAAAAAAACCACCTAAACAAAACACAAAGCAAGAGACTTTTTCCATGGACCATGAAAAGTACGATGCATCATTCAGGTACAGTCCCCCTCCTTGTTTGTTTTTTTACTTTAAATAAAGAAACTTCTGATTTTAAGCTAAAAACCATTTTTTTGAGCCTTTACACAGCAGTGGCAAGGGGACCCAAGTCCTCATCCAAGCTCAGCCTGCCAAATGGGACAGAGCTTTTCTTCCAAAGAGGTGAGAGAAGTCCAGCACAGATAGACCACGGCTCAACTTTCTTTCTGGGGGCTTCAGGCTAAGTTTAACCCCAGTTTACACCAGCACCCTTTCTCCCAGGAAGGGGACAAAGCCAGACATTTTCCCCTTCTGCTTGCAGCTAACCTAATGGTGAAACTTGGCATTTTAGGGGGGGTGGGGGGAATAATAGATAACACATTAAAACAACTCACCAGCCAGCAGAGCCCCAGGAGCAGCCCCTCACCCAGACAAGCCCCACAGGGTGGGGGGGTCTCCTCCCAGCTCCATTTAAAGCGTGACCCCCACCTTCCCTGGCTGCTAAAGAGGGGCACCTGAGCAGGGCAGTGACTCCAGGGAAAGGCGGGGGTGGTGGTTCAAGGGGCTGTAAAATATACAGAAGGGAACCCCACTGCCAGAGAGTCATGGGGTCCGCATGAAGGCAGATATGGGGAGGAAAAGACACATGGGAGGAAAGACAGAAGTTCTGGCCTGGCCCCAAATGAGTTAATGGAGACATTCCCCTTCACTTGAATAGGGTCTGGCTTTTAAATCCTAATTTTCTGATGGGGAGGTAACACCCACACTCTCTTTCACAAATTAAAATAAAATTAGTTTTATAGATGGTGAATGATGGGAAATGGCTGAGAACCAACACCCCCTCAAAGAGCTCTGGAGGTTGTTGAAGGCACAACCTGCTAGACCAGGAGTCTCTTGGGGACAGACAGGGGACAATTACGGTAGGACTGGGGTGAGCACTCCCAGCCTCTTCTATCCCCATTTTTCTTTGAAAAAACCGCACAAACAAAACAAAACCTAAGCAATAACAGGATTGTTAGAGCTCCAGAAACCACCTACAAGTGGATGTGCTGAAAGACTTCCATGGAGCAATAACCTGGCTCAGCCTCAGCGGCAGCCCAGGGCCACGGTGGGTCCAGCCAGCACCCCAGTCCTGCCCAAAAGCAGCATTCAAATGGTTCTGTGCAGCTCAATATCAGCATTGCTGTAGCTGTGACTGAGAGGAGCAGAGGTGCCATTGGGTTCTCCAGCTCTAACCGTAACCATCGTGGTCCTGGCAGAACAGCTGAGAGGTTTAAATGCTTTCATTTCCCCCAGGGAGTTGTGCTGGAGGTTCTCCCAGATGGTGTATTGTCATGGAGGATCACTGGTCCGGGACCTCCAGCAAACGGTGGAACTGGAAAGGAGGAGCCCTGGGCCACCTCCCTGCGGCACTTGGGGCCAGCACCTCGAGGCTGAAAGCCGGAGAATGCCGAAGGGCTGAGTCCTTGGTTCCCGGTTTGCAGAGAAGCCTCGAGCTCCCCGCATGAACTGCTCGAGCGAAGGGTGCATGTCTGACACACAGAAGCTCACTCAGAGAATTATGTGGGAAATGAAAACTATTATTTCCAGCCGCTGTTGTGCGGATTTCTGATGTTTTCTGAGTGTTTCGCTATTTCACAGGACGGTGAGCAAGAAAATGTAAAAAAAATTGAGAAATGGGAAAAATCCTCCATCTTCAGAAAAGCCCAACCACCCACACCCCAGCCATGACGGCGTTTGCTAGAAGCCTCCGAGCACTTTGCTCGGAGTGGCGCTGGGTCCCTGTCTGCATGCCCCTGCAGCATCCCGGGCGGGACGCATCCTGCGCACACCTGCAGCCGCGGCCCGACACCGCTAAGCTGTCAAAACAAACACGGGAACGAAGCGCACGCAACCTCCAAATCCGCACACCGTCGGCTCTGGGACCCAAGCAGGGCCTGGAAATTCCCCCCGAGCTGGCCGGCAACTCCAGCAGATGGGTTTTACGAGCCCCGGAGGAAAAATACATCTAGATGAGCACCCCCAACTGCCTGTAAATACACACCAGATGCTGCAGGGACAGATGAAATGGGGCAGAGATAGAGATGAGAATGGAAAACTGCAAGTGGGGGGGAATGACTGGGGAAGGTCTGTGCTCCCCCCTCCCCTGGCTGCTCACCTGGCTTCCTCCTCCTCGTCCTCCTCCTCCTCGTCCTCCTCCTCGTCCTCCCTGCAATGGGTCCTGGCTTCTAACTTTGTATTTATTTAATATGAAGTAAACAAAATTAACTGCTCACCGTCCCTGAGCCTCCCCATCCCAGCTAGACTCTGCTCCCCCTTTTGCCCAAGCAGTCGGATAAAAGCAAGCAAGGGGCCTTCCGTCCGCTGACCCTTCTCCGGAATAGGATCCCCACATTTACAACCCGAGGAAAAACAAATCCAGCCTCCCCAGGCCATAGCTCACGTCCGTTTGTCCCCAGCAGTATTGCTGCCAGCCTCGATAGCCCTGACCTGAGCCATCCCTGCTCCTAACAGCATCTTGCACCTCGCTCCACGCCTGGTGTTGTCATGGATGCTCTTCTCTGGAGACGGAGCTGGCTTGGGCTCAGGGAATTACTGAACTGCAGGTTGGGGTTTTGCTGGTGAAGGAGCCAGCTGTAAAGCCCCCCCTGCCTCTGGTGCACCCAGGGATGGAGGCGGCTGTGAAAGTGCTCCGAGCAATGCTCAGGACGAGCAAAAGTGAAGCAGGGGCTAGGAAGGGGACAGATGGGGAGGGGAAAAGCAGCAGTAATCTGGCATTTGGGTAGCAAAAAGGGGGTCTTCAAAGCTGGACTTGCGTGGCTGCAGGTACAAGCCAAGCTGGATCAGAAGCTCTTCTTGCTGCTCTCAGTGCAGGGGTAAAAAGGGCCATCATCAACAGGGCACGATCGTGTGTTACCCTTTACAGTGAAAATAAGCCCAGGGAGCTTTCGTCTGCTCCAGGTTGGCCCTACAAATCCAAACACCAGCTGAAAACTGTCCCGGGGCGTGTGGCGGGTCAGGGTACGGGGAGATCCTGCAGGTCAGGGCTGGGGAGGCTGGAGCAGGACAAACCCATCCAGCGCTACAGCCCGCATCCCTGCCAGGCGCTCAGCCCCTCGCAGAATCAGGCCTGAGCAAAAGGGAGATAGAAACAGTTCAAAAGAAACTCCTTGAGCAAAACTGGCTAAGCACAGGGCACACCCTTATCAGCACCCATAGGCGCCAGACGCTGCAGTGCACACAAAAGGCAAAAGGCAGACCTTGGGCCAAGCCAACTAGTCTTAATATTTGCATTTGGTAAAGCAAACTAATAAACCCCCATGAGTTTATCCGTGCTTCCAGTTTGTATTTATTAGGAAGAATGACAGGCAGTTTTTCCTCCTGGTTACACAGGTAAATAGCAATACAGCTCCCACACCCTTCCCCTTTTTAACGGCCTGGTTTTCTGTTTGCTTGCCGTCTCTAAACAAGCCGGGACTATACAACCGCCCGACACTAAAGGCAACCGGCCTTTGAAGTAAATGTTAGTTATGAACTCCAAAAGGTCCCCGTTTGAGCATTAACCTTCCCCCATCCAACCCCGGAGCGGGATCTGTAGCCACGGAGCCAGCGGAGGGGCAGCACCGGCACCCATCGGCAGGTCCACGCAGGCTGGGATTAACGGAGGAGCAGCTCCCAGACAGACAGGGAATTTCTTCGAAAAAAGATGCCACAGTGTGAGCATCGGCACTGGCATCGCCGGTGTGCACTTGGGGGCGGCAGGTCTGAATGACCCAAAGCCTCTGCCCTCCCCGTGGGAATTCAACCTCCCTACACCTCCGCTTTCCTGTATGGACACCGCGGTGATTCACACGCATCGCTGAAAACAGAGTTTGGCCCGTGGCGAGGCCAGACGCAGGGAATACCATACGTGACAGCATCACGTCAGCTGGCATCGCTTCTTACACACTCCCTGGGAGGGGGAACCATGGGACCATCACTTGAGGTGTCTCCCCATAGCCCTAGTCTGTATTTTCAGCGGGAGAGGTATGCTGCAGCTCCCCAGCAAGCTGAGACAATGGGTCTCGCTCCTAGCCTGAAAATCCAGGTTTGACTCATGGGTGGGAACCCTATAATTTGCCCGAGGACTGCTCCTACAAGCTGCTGCTGTCTGGGGCATGGCCCCGGCTTCACCGCAGCTCTCAGAGCCGGGAGGAGAAACTACCAGGGAGAGAGTCCAGGGCGCCCAGTAACACCAGCCTTACTCCTGTACTGGTTTGCTTGTCAAGAGTCCGCTGTGCACAAAGGAGCAAAGGCACCATATGTACGGCACTGCTGCGGCACGGTGACCACATCCGAATCTCCTCCCGGACCCGCAGGATCCGCTTTGTACCCCCAGAAAAGGAAGAGCAGAGTCACCCTCTGCTTTGGACCTACCTCGAAGTGAGCAGCGACGAAGGACAGACCATCACCTCCATCCCACCACGCTCCAGGGCGTCCGTGTGCACCGTCAGGGCTTCGCTGGCGTGCAGGACCCAGCCTTGGCCGCCGGCTGCTCCCTTGCACCTCCAGGGTCATTCAATTGATGCAAATGAGCTTGATATTGGGTTTTGTTAGGGTGTCCCAAAACCCATCATTACCAAACCAAAAATCAAGTGAAGTTTCATGCATTTCTGGGCTTTGCTGTTCTCTCATAGTTTTGCCCAAGAGAATAACGTTGTTCTTGAACTCTCCGAGGTGCTTCTGAGCTGAGTAATGGGTTTCAAAGGAAAGAACCCAAAATTCTGCATTTCTGACGAAGTTTCTGCAAGTGTGTCCCCGTGGGGGACTCACCGTGCAGAGAAACAAAGTCAGGACTATGCAGAGATCCTACCAGTTACACCAGCGAGTTTGACATCAAGTCACCATGGCTGCACACCAAACACAGTTATATTGAATCCACGCTTATGAGGCTACTGTGCTTTTTAGATGAAAGGACACCTTTTTTTTTTTATATTGGTCTAAATCTTTTTAAAAAATCATAAAAGGATATTTCCATTACATAAATATCCTTTTATGTTGTATTTCCACACAGCACCTTCCGGTGCTTCACATCAAGCCTACAGGGTGGGAGGGAACACACAGTCCAGGAACATGAAACAAAATGATTTAAGAGGAATTAATTTGCATTTCAGTCACTTTTGGAGCAGGAGGCATGCTAGGGGCAGCTTGCCTGGCCATGCGGTCGGACAGTGATGGTTAAAGGGTTGCAGAACGGGAAGGGGGAAAGGACAGGGGAGAATTTTTCTGCAAAGCAAAGGCATTAAACTCTTGGCCTGGCTTTGTTAGGGCAGAGAAGTTTGCCAAAGCGCTGGTTTCCTGTACAATCAAACGCATCCCCTCGGCAGCCCCGCGATAGGGCCATGATGTAAGTGTGGCTGAGCCAAGGCAAACGGAAAAGAACATCGAGCACTCACAGAGGCAACGGGTTTTATTAAGAAGTTTAATTGTTTCTGACGGTGACATTTTCCCCCGTCTTGACATTTCCCCTCGCTGCGGTTTGGCGTTCCCCTCTCCTGCGCCCACTCCCCAGCCCCACCTGGCCTTGGATCCCCATGGGACGAGCCAGGGCCGAGGGCGCTCAGTCGACCGCAGCAGAAGGACCCCCCCAGACGCCACCCAACACCCATGGCACAAGATGAGACTCTGCCGGAGAGTTTTAAACCCTGGGGCACCGCGATCGCCAATTCAGCTTCTGCCCCGTGGCTCTTCCGAAGGCTTTCGCCCCTCCGGCTCCCACCGCAGGCATTGGCACTTTGTGGACACCACACGCTTCAGGCTGGGTCCAGCCATCCTCACGAAAAGACCGAAAACCCGAAAGGCGTCAAAAAGAAGAACAGAGGGGTAAAAAAAGAAAAAAAAATAAAATCCACAGCTGGTTCCTTGGAACCAGGCAAGCACTTGGTCCTTCACAGGGAAAAGCATCAAGCTACTGTTTGACCCAAGAGCACTTCGCCATCCATCACCAGCACTTCCCAGCCAAGAGGATAATTTCCAAATCCCAGCAGAGAGCAGCTAATTAAGTCCTTTCAGCTCCATGTGGGAGTCGGGACCGAGGTCAGCACCGGGAAGAAACCCCCCTCGCCGGGCTGGGACGTGGAACCCAGCAAGTGTACAGGGGGCAGCTGGTGGGGAAGCTGTTTTCGGTGGTGGGCGTTGGGTGAAGGAGCTCACGGCAGCCCCTGATGCTCCATCGCTCCCCGGCGAGCTCAGGGCGAGCTGCTGGTCCCTGCTGTCCCATGTCCGTGCTCACAGCTGAAGCGGCCGTCCTCGGGAAGGTGCTCCTGGGTGTTTTGGCCACGATCAGTGCTGCAGCACCTTGGTTGTCTCCTCTTAGGTCCCCGCACCCTGAGCCTTCACCATGGACCCTGCGAAGGAAAAACACGGCGTTAATGGAAGGTCCAGGCAGGTAGGCAGCTGGCTGTGATGAAGCAAAACGTGATTCCTCTTTGTCACCACACTAAACGTTTGGAGCAATGTGTAAAAGAGGAGATGCACCAGCAGCCCCAACGCCTCGCCTAAAAGCACCTTCGGCACCGGTGCCTTCAAGCTCACCCTACACTCGGCAGAGCCGAGGGCCCCATACTTTGGAGGCTGGAGCCCTTCCCGAGCCCTGGCCCTTGGGACTGGTAGGGATCTGTTGCGGCTACCGAGTCCGTTCCCAAGCAGGCTGGGAAGAGCTCTCCATCCACAGCGACTCTCGGGGACAGCTGAGCCGCCAGCGCTGCTATTCGGACAGTGAGAGCTGAGGATGCGCTGACAACATCCACGGGAAAACCGGCATTACTCAGCCACATCGTTCCAGAGAGCCCAAAAGCAGCAGCAGCCCCAAGGCTGGGCTCCCACGGGATCAGGAGACATCAGGTCAGGGTGCAGGGTAGTGCGAGGGTGGATAAGAGACATAGCCGGGGGGCTGAGGGAAGAAAATCCAACGGCCCTTTCCGTGCGGCAGACAAAACAACGGCATCTGGGAATGCAGAGGAAGGGAAAGCGGCTCGTCTTGCTTATGTGGACGCAGGCTGCATTACGCAGCCCAAGGGACGGGCAAGTCACTGATTAAACATCCCGGTGCCGAGCCAGGACGCAGGGTGACCGCTGTGCTAGCACCAAGGACTGCGTGGGGAGGAGAGCTCCCCATCAGAGGCTCGGGCAGCTCTGCCTGAGCTCTACCTCCTTTACCTACTGGGGAGGTTGCAGCCACCCCATGCCCATCCCCGTGCCCTCACCGCTGGGCTGGGCTGCTCTAGAGGAGCCAGCAGAAAGGGGCTCCTTTTCGCAAGCTGCCACAAACGTTTGGAAGGAGATGGGGAGAGCAAAACACAGTCTGACAGCAAACACTGTCACCAGCGTGGGAATGGATCTCACTTATCCCTCTCTGCCTGTGGGCTCCCCACCTACAAGCTCTCAAATGAGCTGCAACGTACTGGAGGATCCAAACTCCACGGGTAAGCGTGGCACAACCAGCTCCCATTTGGCTTAGACAAGCTCTTGGCCCATTTGGGGAGATTACTCATTTGCTCTCCTCTTTGATTCTCACCCTGTTCACTCCATAAGATCATTAAACAGCTTTTCTCACAAGCAAACCCTGCCCAACTCCCCGTCCTGCTCCAGCATTAACCAGGGGGACACAGAAAGAAGGGTAGAGGTTTATACTAATTTATCATGCAACACTTATCATCTGTTTGCTTTGGACTTCGCAAGGAATATGCAAGCAAGATTGGCACCTCCTGACCAAGATATCGTACCCTCAGCAATACGGTGTGGAGGTATCAACCAGCCCCCGCGCCCCTTCCCCAGGGGAAAGCCTGACAATCAGCTCTGGGCTTTTTGGGAAAGAAAGAGAGCAGCGTCTCCGAGTTTGCAAAACGCTGTGCGCAAGTGTCCCTGGCTCTTGTAAATGTGTTAAAAAATAAAACCCTTTAAGAGCTTCCAGATGTTCTGTTTATGTTGTGGTGTTACCCAGCTCCATCCTCCGGAGGCCAATACACAGCCTCAATGAAATCGAAGCAGCCAAGGGGGACGGCAGGGGGGAGTGGAGGAGGTCCGAACCCTTTTCCTCCTCTTTCCCCCAACTTTGCCTGTTAACTCCCACGCTGCTGGCGAACACGCCGAGAGCGGCTGCAAACCTTCCCCTCCCGCATCTCCCTGCCTCAACGAGCATCACTGGGGTTTGCAAGGCACTAACCCCAAATTCCCAGGCTCTGGGGACCACTCCACAGCCGGGACCGGGACAGGGCAGGGAGCTAACACAGCGGTGGTGGCACCCCAGAGGCACCCAGTGCCCATGCAGAGGGTCCAACCCCACTGCACCCAACTTCACATCCACCTGAATGGGCCCCCGAAGGTCTACCAAAAACTACCTGCCGCTGGCGTGAAGGTGTGACAGGGCAAAAAAAAAAAAAAAACAAAACCCTTGTCAACGAGCCCTGGGTGTAGCCGCACACAGGTACGTGTGTGTGCAGAAAGCCCGGCTCGGGACTCTTTGCACAGGGCGTTGCAGGTCCAGCGCGCTGCTTTTGAAGTTCCCTTGAGTGAGCTGCATGGTTGGTAGCAATCAAAGCTCCATAAAGGAGCGATATCGCAGCTATGCGCGCGGGCTCTGATGTGTTATCTCCCCTCCCCGGCGGGGGAGGAGGGCAGTCATTTCTGCGGCTCATTTGAAAACGTGTTAGCACCCGGAGATCAAAGGCGCTTCCTGATGCGCTCCACCCCAGCGAAACCTTTCGGCCAGCGCGATCCCTCCTCGGGATGAAGCCGGAGCATGGCGGGAGCACGCCGCCGGCACGGGAACCGCCACGCAGCCCGGCGTTTGCTGCGGCCGCGAAGATGGAAGCACCGGGAACGGAGGCGATGCGTCCGACCCGGGCGGCTGGTGCAGGATGATGTTGCTCCTGCCCACGTCGGGGATGTTAGCAGGTCCTTGCTGTGTGGATGAGGTATGTTGTTCGTTGTCAATACTTCAGGCAGGGAAATGGAGCCCAGGCAGGTTCAATGCTATGGGGGTGCCCCAGTTTAACCCCACGCCATACAAGAGTACTTCGTTTTGTCCCAGAGACACCCCCCCACGAAGGACCATCCTCCTCGGACCCTAGTGACCTGAACAAACCCCACTCAGGACAAACCTCCCTCCTTCTCCACCAGCTGCACACCCCCCAGCACTAAAACCTACACAGAAACTAATATCCCAGGTGCAATTTATTTTTTCCCCGGACCGGTTGCCTCCCTCCCACAAACCCCACGCTCCCCAGCGAGGCGTCATCTGCTTCCCCGCGCCCTGGACCGCTCCGGCCCTGGGAGGACGAGCAGCAGCAGCACAGCCAGGCCACACACCGTGAGCCCCGAGGCCACCGGTGCCTCCTGGACACCAGCCCCCGAGCTGTTATTATTCTCTCCGCAAGCCCACCGCAACGCTCCAGGAGAGCAAGGGGGCCACAGCAGGCACTGGAACAAGGGCACGAGCTGCCTCCACGCGCAGCAGCAGCCTGGGAAGAAGAGCGCATCCATCCAGAGCAAACAGAGGAGGAAGCACTGAGGTTGCAGCAGGAATGATGATCGTCTGTGCATTTGGAGATGGGCATCTGCCTCCTGCCCCATCCCCCCCCCGGCCACATGTTTGGGAGGAGCGGAGCAAAGCGCAGGAATAGAAACGGGACTTTTGGCGATGGAGGATGGGAGCGTCGAATCTACGGACAGCTTGAGCACAAACTGTGTGGGCAGCAAAGCCAAACGGGAAAGGAAACCAACAGGCAGGGAAACGATTCTGGCAGCGCTCACGTTATGGCTCGCTCAGCACTCATACCTCCCTGCTGCTCCCTCTCCTGGGTGTCCCTCCCTCAGACCCCTCGCCCTGCTCAGACATGCCCCGATTCCACTTTTACTGTCGAAACGCTTCCCATCTGAAGGGCTGGATTTAGAAAAATGCAGCTGGAGAGCTAAAGCCTGTTTGCAGGAACCGGTCCCAGCACGGCTGCCTTAGCACCTCGTTGCGTTGTCCCCGCACACACACCCAGGCAGGGCTCGGCCTGGCCCCAAATCCCCGCAAAGGGAAAGGGAAGCCCTGACGTGTCCAGGTCTGCGGAGGGGAACGCGGACCTGGACACGTTAAAGGACCTGGAAAGGGATGGAGTGTCAGACCTGCACACCCTGGTTGGCTTTACCCCTTCCAAACCTCCAGCACATGGACATGGAGGAGGATGGAGGTGAGGGGCAGCAGGAGGGATATATGGGGTGTTGCTGTGCCCTTCACATCCCAGCCAGTGATTTGATAGCAGCTTTAAAGCGATTTACAGTTGAGAGATGCAGGTTTATTCACATGCCCCAACGTGCTTAATGACCAAAGTGCTCTTCAGTGAACCCAGCGATGGATTGTAAAATAAAGTCAATGAGGCAAATGGATTAAAGAAAAAAAAAAAAAAAGCAAAAGATCTGAGAGAGATGAAACAGACCCGTTGAGTCACAGCCTGCGCCTGCCAACGCGTGCTGTCCTCCCGAGCCTCAGCAGCCTCCTGCGCGGGGGACAGCCAGACCTCCTGCGAAGGGACCCCTGCCACCAACGTCCCCCCCATGTAAGCAGCCCCCCAAGGCAGGTCCATCACTCTCTGCTTGCTCGCAGCTCCGCAGCAGGCAGAACCCCCCACGACGGGCCATCTCACGTCCACACGCCAACACCTATTTTCAGCAAAAGACCCAGCTTGGCAGGGCTGTTAACTAAACCCTGCACAGGCCGTGCTTGAAACACAGCAGGGTTTGCCCGCAGCCCGCTCTGCAGCAGAGATTGCGACTTTGCGGGGTGCCCTCCTCCCTCACACCCCGGCAGGATGCGACCCTCCCGGTACAGCCGCTGCCTGGGGGCGCTGGCTCAGCACCGCTGCAGAACAACTCCCAGTATTATGCCGTGGGCACAAACCCCATTGGGGTCCCTCCAGCTCCACCACCGTGGCACAGCGGAGGTGACAACCCCAGGAGGTGGGATGGGACCCTGGGAACTGTGGGGAAAAAAATTCTTGCCGTGCTGCCCGTTCCATCAGCAGCCCTGCGAGATGTGCCGCATCCCTGGCGGGACGTCCCGTACCCTCGTATCTGAAACCGCTGCCTCCAGTTATCTGCTCCCACACAGTGGCAGGGCAGCTGCTGGGCTCCCTGGGGGGCTCAGGCTGATCCTGGGGACCCCTCGGCCCCCGACAGCATCTCACAGCTCCATCTGGTGGAAACGGCACGCTCCGGCCACAGCCCACCAGACACCCCTGCCACGGGGTGGGTGGGCAGGCACGGCAATAACCCACGAGCCCCTTCCTCCAGCTAGTAGCCAAGTTGGCCACGTCTCAGCACAAGCACCGAACCCCAGCCCGGGGTCCCACGGAGACCCTCAGGTGGTGGAGGAAAGGACCCCAGCAGCGACCACCCCGTGCGACCCTGTCCCACGCTGTCCCCACCCTGCGAACAAAGGTACGAGATTTCAGCATCCCGAGCTGTGTGAAAACCACACTCGGAAGGGATCATTCCCACGAGGAAGCCGAGCGATCCAGAGGAAAAAGCAGCAGGGCGGGAGGGGGGAGCCTAGCCTGTCCCCATCTCTGCCTGCCATCGTGCCCCCCCAGCAAACGGCTTCTCCCCTTTCCCCGTCCTGCCTCCTCAGACATGTCTTCGGAGCGGTGTCTCACTCAATGCGGCTTTAAACTGGCTACAAAGGAGCCTCCAGGCTCAGTGGAACCCTTCAATACTGCTGCAACACAAATGAGCCTTCTCCTTAAACCACCAGACTCTGTTGCAAGAGCCAACCTAATTCCCGGAGTTTCAGTCCAAAGAGATTATCTTCGTTTACTAACCTAAGCATGCGATACAAAAAAGCCTTGCCAAAATCCCAGACAGCCTCAGAAGAGATGTCATTAAAACTCCTTCAGCTAGAGGAAGCGAAGCAAGTGTTTTGTTCCCATGCCGCCCTTTCTGGTAATGTGTTAATAAATAACCGTGGCCCAGACAGGTGCTGTCAGCTTTGCGGCGGAGCTGCCGTGAGTCACCGACCTTCCAGGGTGCAAACCGCCGTGAGTCACGGAGGGACGGTCCCTTTAACCAAAGGCACGTCCACGCACTCGCAGAGCCCCAAGGGGTGAGCGGGGATGCTCAGTGCTGGACCGTCGAGGGGTCAGACTGTATGAGACACCCCCCCGCCGCTTCAATCCTGGTTATTTAACCCAAAGATAGCAAAGGATCTTCGTCGAGAGCTCGCTTTAAGATGCAACACCCCGGAAAAACTCGCAAGGTTGGAATGCAGCGGGTAGAATTTGCAGAAAGGGCCCTGTGTCTGCTCCCAGCATCGCAGCAGCCTCCTGCTCTCCAGGGAAACGAAAGGCAACGGCTGGGATTGCCAACACACCGTGGCTGCATCCCGGAGGATGAGGGTCCGGGAGAGATGCTGCTGTTTGCCAGCCGGGGATGGAGTTGCCCTGCGAGCGAGGGCTGGCAGCGGCTCAGCCCCACCGGGATGTGCTCGGAGCACAGCATCTGCTGCAGCCCAAAACATCGCTCCCGGCACCAGGTGCAGGTGTCCTCCTCAAATACCAGCCCTGATCGACCCGCTGAGACCTAAACACAGGCACTCACCCTAGAATAAGTGAGACTAAAAATATAACTTTTAACTCCCCCCAACAGAAACACATCTGATGACTTTCTTCTTGCTCACATACTCCAACCTGTTCTGCGTGTGGAACAAGGCTGCCTCCTTCTCTGGCTCTTTCTAGCAATTTTTCCCCCTCCTTCCCCACAAGAAAAGGCCACTCTACAGCAATGTGTCACATTGAGACTGACAGGCAGATGAAAGAATGAAGAAAGTCCCATTCTCCTTCATTTTTGCAACAAGGCGATAAGCACAGAACGATGTCAGGTCTTAGACAACGCGCGCTCCCAGGAGAGGCGGCAGGCAGGTTTCGGGCAGGCTCCGGCACCCGATGACAGTTCTGGTTCCTTTATTAAAAGCATCCCCAAAGCGATAACTCTCTGACAGACTGATCCGTGGGGCTAAGCAGCAAGACGATGTTCCCTGAGGATGAACTTTGATTACCTCGCAGCATTTTTGCTTCTCCTGCCAGAACTCCAGCAGTCCCCCACTGCGGGCCGATGGGAGCCGAGTGGCTACCCTTGGTTTCTGCCATCAGCGGGAGCCCCTGACGATCCATCTGATCCCTGGGCTCTTCCAAATGAGCTGGAGGGCTTTTCCCCCTCCTCTTCTCACAAAAAGGGAGACCAAACCCTGAAGCCCTCCAGGGAAAGGGGATGCCCCAACCGCTGAGGCCACGTCCCGACTGACCACAGGGCAATCTCCATCGCGGACACGAGGGCTTCCCGCAGCCCTGAGCAGCCCCACGCGCCCAGCGCTGCTCCCCCACCAGCTAAATCCTCATTTATTAGGGCCAGACTAATTCAGCCTTAACCCACAAATGCCTTAGGATCTCACTCAATCCTGTAGCAAGCTCTGCCCCGTTGCAGGTGTAACCCACCTCCTCGGCTGCCTCCCCGCATCCTCACCCGATTTGGGCACTTTGATACCCGCCGGGCAAGGCTGTGGTTGGCTTTGCAGGCAGGGGATGGGCAGATCTGCCAGGAATCGCCCCCCTGCAGACCAGCAGAGCCCAGGGTGAGGGGCTGGGTGCTGTCACCTTCCCACAACAGCCCCCAACCACAGCAGAGCTGCTCGCCCCTGCCTGAGCGGCTCCTTTGCATCCCCCAGGCTCGACCTTCCCATTCCCTGGGCTGTCACACTGAAACCAGGACACAGAGGCAAGCAGGGATGGATCCCCAGCATAAAAGGGATTACAGGGGGGTACCATCCTTATTCTCACACATGTCTCTCTGCTCCCGTCCTGGTGCAGCGATGCACTGGCTCACAGGATGGGAAAAGCGCTGCAAAACCTCTTTGTTTGGCCACACAACCCGCAGGGTCCCATCCTGAGGATGAGCTCTGCTCCCCGTTGCCTGGAGATATTCAAAGTCCTCACATCTGGGTCAAGATGTTTTCTGGAAAGCTTTAAATCAGGGAGTGAACCCGGACAAGGCTGCAAAAGCCCCCAGGCTGGAGTCCTGCCCTTGCTGGAGGCAGGATCCCTGCCGGCACCCCCTGCCCTCTGAGACCAGCCCCACCAGGGAGGGGAGGCAGGGAGGAAAAACCATCCAGCTGCACATTTATTTTGCAGCTTTGAGCTGATTTCTATCCCCGGGGATTACCAATTTAAGCAGTGTTTTTTCCTGTTCTGACCCTAAGCTGATTAATTCTCTGTGCCCCCCTTCTCCCCCTTCCGTTTGCATGAAAAAATGAGGATATGAAATGCCGGCAAAGCGTGCCAAGACACAGCCAGGCAGGGAGAGCCGGACCGCAGCTGCCCAGCACCAGCCGAACAAAGGGAAGATGCTCCCCCAGCCCACGGCGGGTCGGATCCTGCCTCCCCTCCAGAACCATCAGCTCTCTTGCGCTGACTGCGCGGCAAGGTTCAAACCACAGCTTTACGATCTTTATCTTCTTAGCGCAAAGGAACCGATAGCTCCCAGGGAGGGGAGAAACCTCCCCATCCCCTGATCCCAGGCGGTCAGGGTGAGGCCTATCGGCACCAGCATCGCTCTCCCGGTGCAATGGAAACAACTGGCTTGTACCAGAGACGCTGGCGGGGACTCATCCAAGAGCGGTGAAACTTGCCCCGGCATGATCCGGCTGCCGCTTTCCGAGCGCGGGAGCCTCCTCTTCCAAGCGCCGTCGCTCGCAGAGGCACGTAGCCCAGCACGCCGGCGAGCCCCACGACACGCCGGGGTTTGCTGCTCTTAAAGAAAGGAATTGGGGAGGGGGCTTGGGGACTGGGGGGATGTAAAAGCTGCAATTTTGGGGGAGCCTCCAAGGTGGTGGCTTCAGGGCAAGTCTTTGCTGAGGTGACACGGGAGCTCGGGGACAGGCTCCGATGGGACAAACCACATCCCGTCGCCTGCAAGCACCACGACTCCAGTGGGGTTCCTCACCCATTTGGCTCTAGCAGCCATGGAAAAGCGATTTGCTTTGCAATGTCTCTGCATGGGAGAGCCTGGTCCCTAATGGGAGGCAGCTCCGGTCATCCCTCTCCCCAAAATCCTGGGCTAAGGCCAGCTTTCACCCCCGGCGCTGACCCATCACACCCAGCTCACCGAGCCACAGTAACCCTTTGCCGTTTTTAGGGCAGCTCTGCAGCCGCTGACACATTTCCGCACCCCTCAAATCCGGATGCCTTCCCATGGGAGCCACCAAACACTGATCCATCCACCGCTCCTCTTCCCGCGGTACCACATCCACAGCATCCCCGGCTCCATCGAGCCCCGGCACCCCTGCGCTACGGATGGAGAGCTGTAACAGAAAATAAACCCCAGGTAATTGCCTAAAATCACAGAGCAAACCCAGAGCAGAAGCCAGGTTTGCCAGAACATCTCTCGCACGCAGACACAGGCACAGCCGGCTCTGCCGTACGGCAGGAAAGCCCGCAACACACCCATACCTATAAAAAGATAATTATACAATCTGCGGCGGTAAATTAGCACGGCAAAACACTGCTTAATTCTCACAATGGACCTCAACACCGGATCAAGAGGTAAAATTACCTCTCACTTGCAGTGAGATGGGCCCCCAGGTCAGGATTAGGGCTTATTGCTGAGGCAGGGTGGGAAGCTTCAGCGACTGCCCTCACCCAAAATTTGGCCTTTGGAGGGGCAAAGTTGAGCTGTTTGTCCCATCGGGGTGCTTGAAACTGGAGAGCAACAACAAAAATCCTTTATGTGCATAAATCAAGGCAGAAGTCTCAGCCATAGATTCACCGGTCTTTTGTTTTCCAACAGTAAGGCATAAAAATTGGGGATCTTTTTTTTTAAATTCCTACATTTAAATAACTTCCCTTAAAGTGGAACAAAAAAGATGCAGAAAACAACCGAGTCTCGCAGTTGGTCCAGTCCAACCCAAGGACACGGAGCCAAAAGCACAAAATAACCATCCTTCAAACAAACACAGAACTTAAAAACTATCCTCATCGGAGAGGTGTGTGACAGAGCCCTGCCACCGTCCCGTGCCCTGCCCTGGGCTCTCCTCATCGCCTGCTGCTCCCAGAGTAAAACTGACGGTGGACAGAGATACAGAAACGAATCGCCCACCTCCTGCCCTGCGGGGCTTGAAGTGAAAGGGAAAAAGCATAAGAAAAAGGTCTTTGTTTTAATTCAAATTTGTTGAAAAGTGGGGAATGCTCTGGGGGAAAAGCAAGTTTTTCAAAAATAATTTTAATGGACTTAAAAAAAATAAATATGTTTTTTATTACGCCCCCACTAACACAAATCTATTGCTGATCATTCTGCAAGTGAAACTTAACCATGCGTGGCCGCGTTCGGGACTATTTGGGCTTGGCATGGCCTGGGGATGCCGTGTCGCATTTCTTGTAAGTCCCAAGTGGTAACGTCCATCCGCTGGCCCTCGGCAGAGAGACAACGTGGGATTTCTGCACTGTCGTGCCGGGCAGGAGGACTCCAAAATTCAGTTCTGGGATGGGGAAGGTTCAAGGTGAGGGGTTGGTGACCCCCAAAAATCCCTTGGGACCATTCCCAACCTGCAGGAAAACAAGCAGCACCCGCCGGCTGGGCCAGCCGTTCGGGTGACCTCGGCAGAGGGCACGCAGAAATGTACTTTCAGCCGAGCGTTTCCTAGAATTAGTCAGGAATTTTTTGAAACTGTTACTGGCTGAGAAATGCCAATTGGTTGAAACTTAAACTTGATGCAGGAATATAAAAATGTAGGTCAGGAAAAAAAGCATCCAAGTGAAAAGCTCCTTGTTCCTCAGCGCGACGCCTCGTCCGACCGGCCCTGCGGTGCCGTCCCCAGGCGAAAGGCTTGGGGAGGGCTCGATGCGATGTGCACCTGGAAAATGTCTCAAACCTCAGGGTTTTTACAGGGCAGAGCAGCCGTTTCTGCGGTGCCTGTGGTCGGAGGACATCGGCGGTGCCGCCGCGGTGGGGCTCCTGCTGCCAGGGCACGCTCAGCCCGCCCCGGCTTGCCCTCAGCCACAGGGCAGACACGGATTTTGTACAATTTCTACATCTTTCCCGGTTATCCCAGGGACTCTGCTATTCCGTTTAAAGCACAGATTGCAGCAGAGTAGTAAACGCCTGCTCCCATCACCGGGACAAAATCAGCCTGGAATTTTCAACTGGGGCAAAGCAGGGCAGGGGAAGCCAAAAGGCAGCGATTTCCCAACACAATTTTAAATGCAACCAAGGCAGTGCTACCACCCCTCAAACAGCATCCTGACGTTTGATCCCCAAAACCTGCTAGCTGTGATAAAAAGGCGGTGAGTGTCATGTGCCCCATTAAAGAGTCCAAAAGCCCAAACAGCGTTTGCTTGGGACAGAGACGCACCCGAGTATTTGTCAGCAGCGATGACGGCAGCGATGCTGCGCTGACCTCTGGGATAAACCTCTTCGGCTCAATCTACGCAGCCTCACAAGCACCTTCATCCCCCCATTGATGTCCAACATAAGATCCGTGCAGAGACAGATTTTCACAAAAAATCCACCTTCCAGAAGAAATGGATGATTACCCCAGCAATCAGGGGGCACCCCCAGACCTCTCCCCTCCTGGGCCAAGGAATAGCTGATCCCTTTTCAACACTTCCACGTATCGCAGCTGTAATTTACAGAGCTAATTTAACCACACGCAGCCGTGCCTGCGTTCCGCGCCGGCCGCGCAGCACCCGCGCCAGCCACTGAGCTCAGCCCTCCGCAGCACGCCGCGACAGCCGCCTCCTGCAATTTGATTTTTGTTTGCTTTAATTGAGAAAGGGGGGAAAAAAAAAACCAGAAAAAAAACCCAAACCCTCTCCCAACCCCTCGGTTTCATTTTTCAGGTGCCTTGATTTATTCATTGGCCTATTCCCTTTTAATAGGCTCTCCCCGCCGGAGCCAGGGTGTTTCCTGCGGGAAGACTGCACGCGCTGCGGCTCAAGGGGGTCCTGCCATGTGCGGCCCCAGTTAGGGCCTCTTCTGCCCCCAGCAATGAGACCTGGTGCCCAGCATCAGCACTTTGATTTGAGGAGGAAAAAGTTGGGTGCAGCTCCATCCTTTCTGGATGCTGCTGCAACCTCCATCCCTCCATCCCGAGCAGGTTGCGGTCCAGCCCTGCTCGTCCCCAGAGGCAGGTCTCCCCCCTTGCCAGCACCTTTCAGGTCTCTGCTCCCAGTTCCCAGCACTCAGAGAACGCAAGCAAGTCTACAGCAAAGCAAGCTTCCAAGAAAGATATTTTCCTGTGATAACGAAAGGATTGCAGGCACAAAATAGGATTTTTTCAAAGCTACACCCACTTCTATGTTGCTTTAACATCCATCCTCTTTCCTCAGAGACAAAATACTCCCAGTACTCCAAGAAACCTGATCGCTCATCCTGCAGAAAATGGGTGGTCCTCACCCCACGCTCACAAGCATCACGCTGACAAACCCCACGGCATCGCGCATTGGGGTGATGACACCTGAACGTCCAAGGCAGCTGAGTAAAGCTGAAGCACCTGGAAAGTTTGCAAGAGATGCTTTGAATTTATATACGTGTTTGAACTTCCTTGGATTCACTTCATTTTGGAATATGAATATGCGCTTCTGTATATAATACAGAAAATTAAGAGGGTTAAGCTTTCAGAGGTGTGCTCTCCAGCACATAACCACCCTCTTCTAAACACCTCGGAAAACCAGAGCAGCACTAAATGTGCCACGACAATGTCCCGGCACAGAGCTCGTCTTCCCCTACACATGGCCACGAGGATCGCTCCCCCGGGGAAAGCCGGGACCGGGATGAGCAAGCATCTCCCCGACAGCCCGGTGCGGGATGCAGATGAACCTCACACCCGTGAGGTTAGTCCCTTCCTCTTGGGTGCGCTTTTATGGTTGAAGGCACCAAGTTGGGGTTTGGGAAGGGAATCTCAAGGGCAGAACAGCTTCATCTCAGCCCCATCTTTAGGGCAGGGGAGGAGAGAAACCTGGCCAGTGCCAGAGGAAGGTGAGAGGAGCCCAGCACTGCCCAGCCTTCCTTCCACCACCCTCCTCCTCCCCTGGCTCCTTTTGTTGCCTTGGGCATGATCCAGGGCACGGTGCCCACAAGGAGAATTCCCAGCGGATGAGATCTATATCTCATTTAATTAAATTTTTCCTTTTAGATCAAATAAGAGGACTCTGCCCAGCCAAGGGCTGGAGGAGTAGAGCTGGCCAGCCACCAAGCCCCGAGCCTGCTGGGTTTTCCCTCCCAGGTTGGATGCAGAACCTGGAGGAGAGGTTGACCCAGCATCTAGGAGGGTGCTCAGAGGAGCTGGAGACCTTTGGATATGTGGTTAGGGAGGAAAACGCATCCTTTACTGATGGCGATCCACGTGCAACCCAGCTAACCTGTCCCACGCGTTGGGTGGCTGAGGGCAGGGAAGGACTCGATGAAACGAGTCGTGTGGTTTTCCAGCTTTTTGCCAGCTTTATGGCCTCTCTTCTGCAGATTGTCCCCAATTCCAGACCTGGACCAGGCAGTCACAAATCCCTACCCCATTAAGAGAAGCTAGAAAGCGCCCTGCAACCTGTGAGACCTCGAGCAACAAGAGTAAGGGGGAAAACTGGAAAACTACCCCTACCTGTGCCCCTTCGCCAGCCCCTGTAACAGGGGGGAGACCCACCAGCTCCAGCCTCCTGCCATTCAAGGCTCCTTAAAGCATCTCACTGAAGATGGCGATGCTAAACCCGCTCCTGCACCCCGCGGGGGAGTGGGTGCGTCCCCCAGCTCCCGCCTGCCCACTGGCACAGCTCCACCAGTTCAGGCTGGGTAAAACTGCTCGAAGCCACGTTTTTCATCGGCGCAGCAAGCAGGCTTGGCCTCTCGACAACCAGAGCTTTTTTAAATAATATATATATCAGTCTAGCTACGCTGCTGGCTGAGCCCCAGACGACTGCAACTGGGGCCAATCCCCAGGATAAACACAGCCTACCTGGGTTTATAAGTGCCAGAAGCATGTAGGCACCATGCACACTCTCTTATATAAACAGCACTGCAAAAACAGCCCTGAGCACTGTAGGAACACTTGTAGTACGCACTGTACATGAGATGAAGTGTTTGGGAACATTACTGCAACGGATCCCGGGAGGAGATGCTTTCCTTCCCTCCTGCCTGCCCCACGCATCAGCCTTAAAGGCAACCCCAAGCACGAGGCTCGGTCGGAGGAGGAGGAGGAGGATGGTGTGCTGCAGCCTAAGATGCTCTCGGCCGCCCAGAGGTTGGGAACATGCAGGAGAAGCCCTCACACCGCTTACGCCTGCTGGGGAAGGTACAAGTGATGCTGGGCAGCCAGCACAGCAAGGGGCTGTGGAGCAGGCAGAGTCAGACCCAACTCTCTGGATGGGCACAAAAAGAGCTGCAGAAAAAGCCACAAGCTATGGGGAACCCAGGACTGAGGTCTCCCGCGCGCTGGCCCTGCACGAGGTGCAGCTGCTCTGCATCTGCACCTACAGAACGAACGCTCCTGGCTTCAGCATCACCGGTCCTCACAGTAACGCTTCATCTCGCAGAAAGAGCACGGCAAGATTCCTGCCCGCAAAAACTTCACAAGCAGGTGCAACAATTCGGGCTGCGCCAATCTTTTCAAAACTATTTCGAAGACCCACGGTCCCCCAGCCTTTCTCCCTCTACCTGCGCTTGCCCTCTAACCCTTCATTTTCAAGCCAGCCGGCAGCTTTCGGAGGGTTAAAAAGGTGTGTGCACCCGCAGGGCTGGGTTCCCCTCCCCTCCTCGCCCCTCTTCCCGGCATGGACTTGGAGACCGGAGGCTCTCCAGATTTAATCTCCAAGACAAACATACTGTAGCTGGAGCCTGCTCCATTTGCACTTAGACCACAGATATTAAACAGCAGCAGCCAGGCTCACGGCTCTGCCCACCTCACCCTCCAGCACCGTTACATCCCCCCCCCTCATTTCTTCCACACACGTGGCGTCAGTGAATTGTCATCAGCTTTGCAATGAAGCTATGAGGGATGGTTTGTAGCTGGGAGTGAAGAAATCCCCACCACAAGGGCCACCGTGTCTCTGGGTGGGTCTTTATGGAAGGTGAGCAGCTGGAGCTTGCACGGGGTCCCCTCTGCCGAGCCCGAGCCACCGGCGCGGCCAGACCGATGCAAGAAGGAGTGGAAGAACAGCACTAAAACATCAAATGGGATGGCCAGTATGGCTCAAGGTGCTGGTCCAGTGAGGGCCACGCTTCTCTTTCTTGCAGAATCCAGGCCCTGACGAGGTGGTTCATCTCAGAGAAGTCACCGTTTTCTTTCCTTTTCTCCTGAGATCCTGGTGCGGTACCCAGAAACATCAGCTCCCCCCCAGCAAACATCAGGAGGAGGAGGTATGGAAGCTGCTAGAAGACACTTGATACAAGCCAGTGGTTTGTACATTGTTCGAGGTAGTTATTATTGTGATGAAGGTGAAAATCTCATGTCAGACCAGAACGTGCCGACTACCGCATTTCACAGAGATGCTGTTAACAACTGGACCGTCCTGTTTGGAGGAGGAGGAAGGAAAGGGTCTCCAGGCTATTTGGCAATGGGAGCCTTCCAGTAAACACTTATCTCACATCTTGCGTTTCAGTCAGAAGTTGAGAGATTTGGTTCATTTTCCAGGGGGAATGGGAGAGGCGAGTCTGCCAGCAGAGAGCGGAGCTGCTGGGCTCAGCCCCAGAGCTGTGCTACAGAAAGGGCCAGGCTAGGCGATACCAAAAAGCCACCTTCTGTCCTTAAAACCTCCAGGCAAAAAACCTGGTTTGCGTGAAGTCAGTCTAGTTCACTCTGTGCACCAGCCTTCTGGACGTTTTAGCTTATTTCACCACTGAGAAATGTATTTTCATGGGACATTGTGGGACTTCCAGGAGAGAATAACTCACCCAACCAAGCTTACAGCCTCACCACAGCCTGGAAAACAGGAGCTCAAATTAGCTCCAAATGGGGTGAAAAGCTCAAGATCAGTCCAGAGCTGGCACGGGAGAGCACAGTAAAGGGCCCGATGGCAGTCGGGATCCCAAGCACCGTGTGCCACTGCCCGAAATCCAGCTATAAAATTGCTTTCTGAAGATGCTGCACAGATTAATTACACACACATACGCACTGATGTTTTCATGAAAAAGGCTATTATATAAAAATTGTGGGAGCAATAAAAATATAAATAGTCCTCACGGCACCACAAAATGATGCCATTTTAAGTGTATTTATTTTTTCCTTGAAATCTGCGGCGTGGTATTTAAAGATGAAGGGAGGAGGAGGACTACGTGCTGCTCTGTCCAAACACCAAACACCCCACAGAGCTCCGGTGGTCTCCCAAAGCCAGCCAGGGGCTCCAGGTCCCCGGTTTAATGACCTCTCCGCACTTTTTATGCGCCACCCCACTGAAATACATCAAGCATTTTGCCCCGGCTGCAGCCTGTGCGCGGTGGCTACCAGCACCCGAGAAACGCCCAGCCCAGCTCCCCCCCCCCACCCAAAGGGTTTCTCAATATTTGCCTTTGCGATATCAAAAGGTGGCCACAGCCCGATTCCTGAGGTGCTCGGCAACTCGCTGGTGGTCCCTAAATAAGCAGCCAGATGAGCTCACACCAAACATCCTCGGGTCCTTGTGGGCAGCCTTCGTGCAGACCACAGAAACCTTCAAACAAGCCCTCTGAACAGGGGAGGCACAGTTCCCTCCCAGCCACCATCCTTCTCCAGCCGGGTCCGCCCAGGGGGACAGTTCTCAAAGTAAACTCAGTGTTCTTGGGGTTTACCCAAAATACGAGCCAGGCAGGACAGACAGACGCTGGAAAGACAAGCGAGAGGGAAAGAAGGAAAACCCACAAGCCCTGTCGCTCCATCCAAGTCACGAGGCCGGCGAGTTCCCTGTGGTTCGCTCAAGGGGAAGAGGATTTTTCCTGGATGGTACGATTCCCTGCTCACATCTCCTCTCGAGCCCAAGGAGGCGGACAAAGACGACAGTGTCCCTTCACTCCCACCTCTCCAGGAAAGGGGGGACAGACCAAACACTTCCGACACCCCACGGCAGGCAGGGTGTCCTGGGGACAGGGTGTCCCCCGTTCGGGGAGCTGTGGCTTCACGGACCAAGAAGCTCCTGCGTGTTTTCTCATCTTCTCTGGGATGGAGCTACCCACGTCCACAGGCTCCAGGAGCGATGGACTTGGGGAAGTGAAAACAATTTTGTCTCCTGCAGCCCCAGTGATAATAAGCAACCGTCGTGGATGTGCTGAGATGTCCTTGCATCAGGTCGGCGCAGGGGTACCACCAGTCAGGATGAAGGAAAGAGCGTGGAAACTGCCGTACAGCCCAGAAATGGCAAAAGCCCTCAGGCTTTTACAGTGTCCCAGTTAATTACTCCTGGAAAAGTCATCAGCAGACCCTGCAAGTCATTCGCCTCTGTTTATCCTGGCACGGGGGTCACCCTGGGCTGCAGCAGCCGGGGCCACCGCGCCGTACTGCAGCCTCCGCTCACGCGAGCGGCACGAGGAGCACGGAAACCCTGCAGCAACCTCCATCTCTGTGTCGGGGAGAGCACGGAGAAGAGTCCGCTCTCGCCTCCACCCCACGAGTGGAGAACACGTCTCAGGACGGAATTTCGCCCTCCACACCTTCGGATGGGGGGAGCACGCAGGCGAGAGCGGGCTGAGGCTCCCTGAGCTGTCAGTTGGTGGTGGTCTTTCAGAAATAATTGAATACCAGCCCAGCAGCTGTCATGCTTTAAGAGGTGATACAACAAAAATCCTTCTCTCTCACCCACGGGTTTGTTTCCTTCCAAAACACTGAATCCAGCTCTTTTTTTTTTTTTTTCTTTGCACCTTCCTTCACTGTCACTGAATTCTCCACTTGGGCAAGGGATAAAACTCCAGCTCCTCTCACTGCTTTACGAAGTACCGGCGTCACTGTCCGTGTCACACAAATGGGGAAACTGAGGCACGGGGAGGTGGTCGACTCCAGACCATTTGCTCTAGACCCAGAAAGGCTTCCCCGGGGCTGCAGGGCTACCAGCTTACCCCCCCGCAGCTCACAGCCACACACATTGCCAGTGGAAACGCTGCCAGCGTGATGGACTTGTTTCACCCCAACTCCCACAGGCAGGCCAGGAGAGCTCTCCTAAAGCAAACAGCTTCACCTCATCCCATGTATGACAGCAATAATAATATTAACCTATTAATTAGATGCTGCAGTGCTTCCCTGTTACTTCGTTAGTTCGCCCAAGAGCGGTGCCGGCTCCGCACACGCCCTGGGTGCCCTCTGCGCTCCCCCTCCACCGCTGCACTTTCTGTCCAACCGGTTCTGCTCTTTATTTTTGTTTCAGGGAGGATTATCGCCCCGGCAATCTCCAGCTGACGGCGGCAGAAAACCCACCTGCCACCCAGGGCAAGCATGGCCAGGAGCAGGAATGGGGCGGTTGTCCCGGGTTCCGCGTGGGATCAACCGAGGAAGAAAATCGCCTCTTGCGAACGGAGGGCATTTACCAGCTGCGCTTGAGCCGGAGGCTTTTTTAAGGCCAAGATAACAACAGACCAAGCTGCTTTTTTTCATTTGAAGTCTCGGGAACCGATGATCCGGGAAGGAAGAGTTTCTACACTGGACAGAGGGGACAGCTTTGCGGTCTTTAAACATCTGGTCTGGAACACCCAGGAGCCCGTTTTGGCCGACAGCCTCACAGTCGGAGCACAGGGGGTCTTAAAGGCGCTGCAGCTGCTGGGGAGAGCCTGGCCGGGCTCCTGGCATCCCGAACCACCTCGGGGGTCCCCAGCCATCATCCACGGCAAATCTGCACAAGGAGCCCGAGATACCATCGCAATTAGTTCCCTACCCCAGGTTACCTGGCCTGAGAGCCAGGTTGGCTTTTCTTGCCTCCGTTTACATGCAGAAAAGTGATGGCAGGTAACAGTTTCATCTCAGCACCTGATCCTACCGACTGTGCAGCAGCCCTGGGCTGGGGTAAATGCAGGCAGAGACCACCCCGTCCCTGCCCGGGGAACCTCCGAGGACTCAGCTCAGGAGCCTGCAGGCAGCAGGGTACCACGGATCGGCCCACGCAGCAAGCCCCGGTAACATGTCCGGGCTGTCTCGCCAAGTCAAAGCCTTCTCTCCATCACTGCTGGAGCAAAGAGTCTCCCGTGCCCTGAGCGGGTGATGTTCAGCACCATTTGCCACCCTTCAGACACTGGAATACACTGTCACCACTTGAAACTGAGAAGAAATTCCAGCCCGCAAGGCAGAAGGACACCCAAAAGCCAAATCACCCTGGGACCCCACTCCGTCCCATGTCCCCAGGGCTTATGGATTTTGGTCTTGCTCCTTCCTGGCCTGGGGACAGAGCGGAGACGGATCTGCAGATCCAGGCACTTTCCCTCCTCACCTCAGGGAACACGCATGAATTTTAAAATTTCCTGCCAAGTATCAATTGTGCAGATGTTGAATTCTTGGCAGGGACCTCGAATGTGCTCCCTGAGGTACTAAGGAAAATTCTCTTGAGCGCAAGCTTTGGCTGAACACATTTCTGAAGCCCTGTACCCACACGCTGGGCTTGCACAGTGGTCCATGCAAGCAACACCGTCCACGGGAGCAACACCCAGGAGTGAAGCAGAGCAAATTCTTGCCACCTATGGGATTTCCACCTTGCTGCACTTTGCTTCCCAAAGGTGTATGCCTGCTAATTAATTTGGTCCTGGCCCCACATGAGCAGGGATGATACAGAGCCCGAGCATCACCTCCAGGGACCCAGGTGGCCGGCTGAAATTTGTCACACGCCTCGACGGCACAGACAACCCGAGCAGAAACCATGAGAAACACGCAGAGGCAAGCACACATGTCCATGCACACTCCTTCCCCGCTGCGGGGTGGCTCCAGCTCCCAACGCTCCCCACTGCGATTCAGGAACTGCAGGAAAGAGGAGAAGGGCTCTGCAGTAAGGCAACCTGCTTGGCAGGTCGACTTAGTTTGCATGAGCACAGCTTATTTTCCTGAAAAATCAGCATGGAAACCAAGAGAAGAAGCTGCACACAAATAAAAGAGCGGAGGGATGGAGGGATGGCTGGGCTGGGGAGGGGAATGAGCCTGGTGCGATGCCTGTGAGCCCTGGCCGGGCACTGAGCCGCAGGACCGGCTGCTGCCCCGGGCTCAGGACGCATCCTGCACCTCACAGCGATACCTGCAACCTTCTCCCTGACCCCACGTGCCCTGAGCACGCCAGAGAGCACCGCAACCCCGCGCAGCCGTCGGAAGGGCAGAAAACGATCCTCTTGTTATGTCAAGCTCTTGGCAAGCTCCCTCCCCCTCCGATGCATCCTGTTCTCCGCTTCGTATCCGGCTTGGGAATTCCAGGAACATCTGCACGCCTCCCTCGCCCAACTGCACATCTGCGTGTCCGTACCTGCAGCGCGGGCTGCGCTCCCGTCCCACCGGCACGGCGCTGGCCCCACGGTGCCCACCCACGCCTGCAGCAGGCACCCCCCCGTGCCCCGCCAGCCTTTCCTGCTCAGCAGGGGTGGAAAAAGCAGCTAGCCCTTCCAAGCATCACCCGGGAGCCAAAATGTTTTGTCCCTGGCCAGTCCCCTTGGGTAAATAAATAAATCAGCTAAACCGAAACCATCGCTCCTCGTAAAACACGGTGCAACATCTGGAGAGGCAGGAGAGGAGCCCCCGCGCGTTGGGGTCACTCGCAGCACACGTGGCCACGCAGGCGGTGTCTTCCCATCACCTGAACGGATCTCGTCCTCTCCAGGAGAATAACTAGCAAAAATATGAGCATCACCCCCAATCACTAGCAAGGAAGGGGCAGAGATGATGCGGCTGGGGATGTAGTGCACCCATGCGAGCCACCCTGCCTGGGTGCATGGAATGCTTGCGGCGCTCGCTCAAATCACATCAGCGATTTTTGTAAGGAAGCTTGTAAAACACCACCAATCCTGCCCCAAGCGCTTCATGGCATGGCAGGTAGAGCAGGAGGGCTCTGCAAGCCAGCCCCCGGCACACCAGGGAGACCTTGGAAATACTCTGCTCCGCTCACCGGGAAGCGACAGCTCCTGCCCTCTCGTCCTGCTCGTCTTGCTAGGTGGGAAAAAGCTCCCCGTGGCGGCACTGATGGAAAAGGGATCTGGCTGGGGCAAAGGAGAAGGAACAGCTCTCCCCCTCCCCAACACTCGCCCTCCCCTCGCCCAGAACAGATGGACCTGGCAGGACCGTGTTTTTGTAGCGCCTGCCTGAGTTTTATGGAGGACCGGAGCTTACCTGGCATCTGCAGGCTGAATAATAAACCCTTTTAGGAGCAGGCTGGGTGTGTGGGGGAGGCAGATCCCAAACCCGCATGCCCAAGTGATTTACACCCAGCCAAGCAGCATCACGGCCGCTGTGCTGCAGACACCGCCGGGACCGCAGGGCAGCGGCCGCCCCACGGTGGGGTTCAGCCTCCCACCCTGGTCCTGTTCAAACCGCAGGGCTGGACTCTCCCAGTCTTCCCTCTGACCCAGCCCAGTTAGACCCACACAGCTCCAACTGGTGCCCAGCTGGGAGGACAGGAAGGTTTGGCCCCACAGTTGTAAGCCGTGCTCCTTCATCTTCCCCATGGGCATCCCAACACCCTTCTTCTCTGTGGAGGTTCTCCATCCTTCACATAATTAGGGAAAACTTTATCCCAAACACTCCGCCAGTTTGCCATCCTCCGTTCCTGGTGTCCTGGGCCATGCACAGCATTAAACTTCTCCAACCCCTTTGTCCTTCCTTGGTTGATGTATCTTCCCCAGCTTGCCTGCTGGCCCCACACCGATGCGCCTGGGGGATTCCCACCGAGCCCCCGCTCCGATCACGCACATGTATTGCTCTGTCTCCGCTTTCAGCACGAACAGCCCAAATTGCAGAGGCTGCCCTCTCCCCCCACACCCTCCCCAAGGATTTGTACTCCAAGGCCACATCCACTTTGTTGACATGGACCAGTACATCCCTCCCTCCCCAGAATTAGAGGACAAAGAGAAGCTCTGGGGGGAATCTGGAGTCCCCTTGGGAGTACATTAGGAAGGAAAATGTCCATTTGAGATGTTGCAGACTGCACGACTAGCCCCATCTCTTCTGAAAGCCAAAAACATGAATTTTTTGTCCCCTCCCCAGCGCAAAGCAGCCATAAGACCTGCCCCTTCCCCATAGCTCAAGGCTGCTGGCACTGCGCGCCGGGGCTGGTAGCAGCTCACCGCAGCTGCGGCAAGCGAAGGACGCGCTTTGGCACCGAGACCCATGACCTGGACCTGGTTTGAATGGGGCTAAAACTGCTGGTGTGAAAAAATACATTATTAAAAAAAAAAAAAAAAAGTAACTACCCAAATTCTGTGGGGGAAAAGCTGTGAGCCAGGATATCGGCGACGGGCTGTGAGCAGCTGCCTGCAAAGCAAACACCTGCGGGTACGTACCGACTCGCCATCCCTGTGCCTGGACAGATGCCCCTCTGCAGACACACTTTCATACCTCTAAGGCACGCGCTTGCCCAAAAAATCTGACGCCACATTTTCTATTCTCTTTACACGGCAGCTGAGCGCGGTTTCATGCGAGCAGCAGTTACCCTGTGTTTATTTTAGCGCTGTAGCAAAGTTCAGTTTTAAAAGGAAGGATTGTTTTTGGTGGCTCTGATTTGAAATTTTGTTTAACAGAAAAGAAAGGGGGGGGGGGGGGGGGCGGAAAATAAGGCAAGAAGGGGAAGAAAAAGGTTTGGGTGAAATTTTAGAAGTCCCGTAAACTTTGCTGAGTCCTGTAGAACATCCCCTGCAGCCCCGCGCTCCCACTGGAGCAGCCGAGGCTACCAAGGGAGCAAACAGACCCCGTTATTATTAGGCATGGCCGGACCCTGCAAACAGCCCCCCTCACAAGCTCTCCTCCAAATCGCGAGGGCTGGAGCAGTCGCATCGTTGTCGTCCATACACGCACGGACAGGCACGGCTGCCCTCTGCCCAACCGCTCGGGAGAGGAGCGGGCTGAAGGGAGACGGGTTCATGAGCATCAAATAAGCAAAAAGCTGCTACAAAGAGGAAAGAAACGACACGGCAGGGGCAGGAGGTGGTGGCACCGGCCCGAGCTGCAGCAGCAACGGGACAGACTGCCAGGACAGTGCCTACAGCCTCCTTGGAGAAGCTGGATGAACCCACCAGGGCTGACGCAAGTACAACTGGACTGGGGCAGGGCACAGGTTAAATGTCTCCGAGCTCCCCCCCAACTCTGTTTTTACAGTTTCGCACTTCTTGGCTTCTGTCACCCGCCGGCGGGGATGAACGACGGTCTGCAGAGGCAGAGGAGCATCGGGGCTGCCCGCAGGCTCCCCATCCTCATGCCATCGACATGGACCACTACCAGGGACGGGCACGGAAACCTGGGTTTGGTTCCCAAGCTGGAAAGGAGGGTTCGGCACGTGGCACGCCTGCCACGAGGAACGAGGCTTCTCATTTCAGAGCTCGTTTGGTTGCTGCAGGGAAACGAAGGGGAACGGGGAGATAAGAGGGAGGCGAAGGGACGGGCAGCCCTGCACCCCTGCTCCACCCCGGCCACCGCCGCGGCGCAGGGAGAGGCGATGCACGCTCCTGCGCTTCAGGAATGAGATGGAGAGAGAAAGACAAAAGGGACGCTTTGTGAAGAGGCTAAATTAATTCAGCTTCATGCAAAAGGAAATTTGTTCCCTCTGCCAGAAAGAAAACAAAATGGAGCAAGCGGCGCAAAGGAGCGGCTCGGCTCGGCACGGCACGGCACGGCTGCCTGCAGCGCCCCGATAGCAAATCGACTCCTTCTGCCGATGCAGCCGGTGCTGACCCTGTGCACCACACCAAAGGCACCCGTGTGCCCCCCCAAACCACAGAGCGGTGGGGCAGGGCGCAGTGCTTCCAATTAGGATGCCAGGGGACAGGGAATGAAAGGCAAGAGAAACTCTGCTTAATTGAGAAACTGCAGCCAGGCCATGCTTGCCTAAGATTATACAGAGGAATGCGAGTCTCCTTTACAGCGGGTTCATTCGCTTGAAACAAAAATGAATAGAGCAGACTCCGGGCGGGAGAGGAAAAGAAAAATAAAGATTCATATGACCTGGATTTAGGGTTGGGATGAGATCTGGTGACTGCCCGAGGACCAGAGAGCGGTTGCACGCTCCTGCCCCATTGCAACCCCATTTGGTGTCTTCCTCCAAAAACCTCGACCCTGGCCACGAAACCTGCTCGGTCGGGAGCACCAAGCTCCTCGTGGCCCCAGAAGGAAACGTCATTAATGCTCCCCCTGTGCCTGCAGTAGCCAACCCGCAGACACCTCCTAGCCACCCAGAAGAAAGCCATCTAATTTCTCCCTGGCCCATAAGTCCAGACAGTCACCAGCTGGAAGGACAGAGTCCAGGCAGGAGCCAGCCCACCCCAAGCCAGCTCCAGCTGCAAAGGGACACATGTCTGTGCCTATCCCGTTACAAAGGGAAGGCAAAACCCACCGTCTTCCCCGTCTTCCAGGCAGTTTTACCCAGGTCTCTTCCCAGTTGGAAAGATGAGAGCCCTCAACCATCCTGCAGCTCTACGGGGTGCTCCGATAGCCCAGGAGGCGCTTGCTTATTCCTGCATCCATCTAATCTCTGCTGGTTTACTCCCGTGGGGGAAAATTCATCCTCGGCACAGACAGGGCACACAGCGTCTTTGGAAGAGACCGCTACTTAACGCCTGCCAACACCAACCTCGCACCCATGAGCCGGATTCCCCAAACCAGAAAGGCTCTTAGCTCCAACTTCAGTGCTTGAGCTCCCAAGGAAGTCAGCGAGCTGCAAAGAGCCCAAATCCTTCTGTGGATCTTGGCTGGAGGGACTATTATTCTGGCCCAGACTCAGCAGGCACAAGAAGGCCATTTTCTGTGCTCTGGCGGGGAGGGCAGCACCGCAGCAGCATCCGTCCCCGGCAGTCCCGAGCCCCGCACCGCCGCACTCCAGCGTGATTCGGGATTTGCACCAAATCACACCGTGTATTTGCACTTCTACATATACCTTTTGGTCCTCGACATCCCACCCCTGAACCGGGCAGGGCCAGCAAAGCCGCCTGCAGAGACACGTTCAGGGGGCCGGGGTGATGCCTTGGAGGAGGGAGGAGAAGCATGCCGAGGGACTGCGTTTTCCCACCCTTTACCTGCCCTCTATGCTATTAAAAAAACATTTTGTTTTGTACCAACAGGTCTGCAAAGCTTCCCCTTCCCACAGACCTCATCACCAGCAAGGCTCCAGCGCCAAGGACAGCATCCATTATTATCCACAACCCTTCTGCCCCTCCTCAGAGTTCAAATCCACCAAGTGGTTTTTTCCTTCAGAAAAAAACCAATCTTCAGAGAGACAGGGAGCAGCGTGCGAAAGCGCACGAAGAAACAGCGGCATCAAAATCTTGCAAAACTGCATTTCGGAGAAAGGCATGGGGAAAGCTCTTTGGGTGCTGGGTTTGGAAACGCAATGCATAACAATCCCACATTACAGAAAAGCCCACAAACATTTGGCACTTGCAGAGACTGGCTGCCCTGCGGTGAAAACAGGCTTTTTTCTTTTTTTGCAAGTCTTATCCTCCTTGGAGGGAGAAGAAAGCGCATGTCACAACATCCCATCCCCACCAGTACTACGTACACAGACGTCATCGCTCAGGACGTAGCCGTTCTCCCCCCCCCACTGATCCCGTTCACTTGTTTCAGTGATGCTCGTGGGAAACAGGAGCAAAATCACATTTCAGAGCAATTTTCTGCATGGCTTCAAACTCCCGCTAACGACCCAGCAGCATTTAGGGCTTTCACTGGAGAATACTGAGCTTGTTCTACGCTTGTAGGTGTAACAGCAACGTATTTCAAGAGTAATGGCAACTTTTGCCATGAAAAGTGGTCCCTCCCGTCTCCTCTCCTTTGCTCCTCTCCTCAGCTCTGGCAAAAAGTGCAGAATCATCCTTAAAATTTGCTATTGCCCGACAGCAGAGGGAAGTTAGCCCCCGCGGCGGAGCCTTGCCCTACCCTTGGCCGTCCCCCACCGAAGCGCATCTCGTCTTAATGCCATCTGCACAGGGATAAAGGCGCTTTGTGTAACACGCATCTCTCAACACATTCCCATATGGAATTTGATCAAATTAGACTTATCTCAGCAGAGCTTTCAAATCCCCCCCCCCCCCCCCCGCTCCTGACACAACCGCAGATGTCGGCTGTGACATTAAAGGGAGGTTGGCACACCGGCAGCCCCGGCATCGCCAGCCCAGCCGCAGGAGGCAAGCGATGCTCCTGCGTGAAAGATTAAGCCCAGCTTAAGCTCATGGTTAGGGGCAAGGCAACGCTGCAGAAAAAAACCAGGATCTTGGCTCGGGGTGGGCACGCTCAGGGCCACGGTGGGCTTGTGGGTCCCATTCCGCAGGGCTGGTGTGCACTGGGCTCCCCCCGATCCCCCCCTTCCCCGCAGCGCAGCTGGGGATGAGCACACAGCCTCACGCAGATAAGCATCTTCCCACCGAAGGATCTCAACATATCATCATCCACCTCGCTGCCCCCCTTCCCAAAGCTCCTCCTATTCCTATTCCTCCTCCTCCTCCTCCGCGGGGACTGGAAAATGGACCTGGTTTGCAAAGTCCTCGAGGTGCTCACAATAAAAGCGGTGACTTAAAGATTCACCAGGATCCAACTTAAAGAAATAGAAGGTTAAACGAGCAAAGAGAAAGCAATTGCGAGTCTATCCAAGAGCAACATCGTTTGGCAACTTTGTTTGGAAAAATTAATAATTCTGCAACATTTCAAGAGAAGGGAAGTAGATGGAGGGAGAGAGAGAAAAGGCAGTCTGGAAACCCAGAAACTCCCTTCAACTTTCTATCCACAATCAAAAGCAAGGCTGGGAAATAAAGAGAAACACAACATGTTGTTGATGACTTTTCCATTAAATACGCACATTTAAACCCCCTCTTTGTATTCCAACCTTTGCTTGCAGCCTCAGCAGGCCCCACTTCTTTTTTTTCCTCCCCTCCCTCCTTTTTAATAATAATAAAAAAAGTTATATGACTTTAATTAAATGCACTTATTAAAAGGGTGAAATATTTGGAGAGGCTGTTTTTACGCTGGAGGCACATTTTCCAGCATGCTGCAGAGTGTCTGCATCCGCCCGCCCCAGGCAATTTTTAATGCACAAATAAATCCCCACCTGAAGTGCTGACAGGTTATTATGCAGTGTGGCAGCCAACTAAAGTAAACACAGGGGCAAAGTTTTAACCTCTTGCAGTCGCAGAGCCTCTCCCCCGCCGAGTCAGGCTCAGGTGTAAATGACCAGCAGCAAAAGCATCTTCCTCCGGGTCCTCCCTGCACCCCCCCCGGGCACGAATCTCTGCGAGCCCTTAGCAGGGACGAGGTAGGTCGGCGTTGGAGCATCAACCCGACCATCCAGCACACGCCAGCCTCTTCGAGCATTTTCAGCTGACGCACCAACCAACAGTAATCAGTAAATAAGAGTGAATAAAGACAGTAAATAAATATAAATAACGTAATAGGAAAGAGCTGCCTGTCCCAGCTGGCACGCAATGCTGGAGAGGTGGCGAGCGATGGAAAACGTGGGGATGTGCGGTGGAGATGAACGTTTCCCACTGAGTCCCGCTGTGGTGTTCCCGTGCCAGCATCCAGAACGGAGAAACTCATCTCACCCAGGCTCTCCCAGAATACAGAGCACTTTTCAGGAAGATACTAAAACCAGAGCTCAGCGAGTGGCCGGGGCGTTGCTGACTCCCAGTGATACTGGGCAAGCTGCAGGGATTTGGGGACAGCAAAGGAAACTCTCGCTCAACCGTTTTTCTTTCCATTCAGCACCAGGTCATCCATGCCCCGCTGCAGAGGAGAGGAGGGGTGATTCCCACGGCTGCCGGTGTCGCCGCCACCAGCCCTGCGCTCGCCACGGCAGGGCCGGAGCACCCGGGATGCCAGGCTGCGGGTGGACCTGACCTCCTGCACGGTGGAGACAAGATCTTCAAGTTCACCACATCCGATTTGCATCTGTGTTTCAAAAGCCAAGCCTGAGGTTTGCATATGCTTTTATCAGTGGTGAAGCAAAGATGGAGCAGATAATTGATAAACTACAAACAAATAGCCTACAAACAAATACAGGGAGGGAAGGAGCCAAACCTACACGTCGCTGCTTTTTTTCAGGATGCAGAGGGACACATGGCAGCTCCTGAAAGCATCCCCGCCAGCCCGGGAAACACAGGAGTTTCACCAGGGCTCCCACATTTGGAAACAGCAGTTTTTCATTCCATGCATCCACGTCCAGGCACCAAATGTGCTCAACTCCCAAACCTCCTACCGCAATTAACAGCAACTAATAACTCCGTGCGCTCAGGCCCTGTGAAAGCCAAACCGTACGGGTGTCTTCACAGCTCAAGTGCCAAAAAAAGCAACTCCCAAAGGCAGTGGCCACCTCTTCCAGTTTGCAGCTGATGCATTAAGCTCTTCTCTCCGGGGGCTGAAAAGATGCTGCAGCAATTTCTCTTTTCAAGGAGATAGAAGACCCTGGTACAAAAAGCAGCATCCCAACCTCTTGCACGCTGTCGTACGAGGAATTCTCTGCCAAAATAAGTTCTTTACGCAGAAGAGCCGGAGCCGGAGGAGGCAGGTCAGCCACCTGCAAGGCTGCCTTTCACCACGGCCACGCACAGCCCAAGAACAACAACTCGTCCTCCTCCGACGGGACGAGGGACCTCGGCCCCTTCCAGCCCGCGGGCCCTGCAACGGGTCGCTTGGCCAGCACGCGGCGAAGACAGGCTCGAACAGAAACATCTCTCTTGTCTTAAAAAATTAAGGCCTCCGCTTTGCTTCCACATCTGACAAGACGCCGCATGCTTTGCTAATCCTTGGAGGAGATTAACTTTTTATTTAGAATTCCTTCCTCTAAATGTGGCAATTATGAAGGGTGGTATTTTTTTTCCCCTCTTTAAGCTCTTGGCAAGGAGAACTCTTTCTCCAAGTTGGCTGAAAAGGTTTAGTTAAAAGTGAATCTCAAGTCTTATTTTCCCTCTCTGATCAAACCCACGGGAGCCTCTTGCACAAGGGGATGCCCCTTGTCTCCCAACCCCAGTCTGTCATCACGCACGTGGAAATCGGAAGCTACGGTCCATTTTTGAAAGAGGAAGAGAGAAGCTGTCCCAGTCCTGTGAGAAAATTTGGTACACAAATCTAACCCCGTGGAACAGATCCACTGCCGGCAGATCCTCATCAAAGGCATTTTAATTGTTCCTCCTCTGCCGAGCTCAGGAACCAGCAAAGTGCCGTGTTTCACCCCAAAATGGCTGCAGCTCCCTGGTGGAGAAAGCCAGGCCTGGAGCATCCACGGGGAGATGAAAGGCATCAGCTGCTCCAGGGAATCCCAAAAACCCAAGGCATTCGGTTACCTCTGCCAACACCAGAAGGGACTGGCCCTGCCGAGCCGGTCCCTGGGGACAGCCGTCCCCTCTCCCACCTCTGCCCGGGAGCTCGGATGCGGGATGCCCGCTGCCAACTGATGCTAATTCCTGCTCCTTGGGCTTGCCCATCTTGGGACCTGCCGCTGGAGCTGTGTGACCATGAGCTTCACCTAGAAGGAAGAAGAAGTGACCTCCTCACCACTGGGGATGCAGGGACGAGCTGGGAAACGCGCCTTTTGCGACCCGTATAGGTATATACAGCTAATCTCGCTTCTCACGGGTGGTTTTCAGGGCTTGACATCACAGCTGAAGGGCTCCCGGTGCTGAATTAGAAGCCCTGATGCAACACCACTACCGCAGACCCACGGTCATTACGTGACGTGAGCCGTGGCCAACAAGCCCCGAGGACAAGCCTGACACTAAGGAGACCTCTGGGTGCCGGAGAGTTTGGATCAACCTCACCGCTCCGCGCTCAGCCAGCACATCGTTTTCACAAAAGAAAAATTCAACCCAAGCTAAGACATAGATATATGCATATAAATCTAAAAATATGATGAGACGGTATTTTGCACGCAAAGCACCGAGCCTGCTCCCACACAGACACCGGGCTCTGCACCCACAGCCGTGCTCCAGGGCAGCTGTTTCCACTCAACAGACAGAAAGTGACTCCAGCAGCAGCGGAGCAGTTTATATGAAACTCGAGGAAGGATCCCCCGAACAGAGCAAAGACAACCCTTACTGTATACGAAGAAAAAAAAAAAAAAAAAAAGAAGAATTGCATCAAGTGCGTGTAGCTGTCAGAAAGCATTTCTGCAGCTTTGGCAAGACAGACACAACTAATTTAGCGTGGCCTCGCTGAGGTATATTAAGCTGTCAGTCTGGATGATATGAATTTAATCACTCGGAGCAGATCAAAGCTCCGCAGCACTATTGGTGGTGGGCCGGACACACAGGGATAAAGCAGAGGATGGATGCGCATGGAGTGTGAGGAGCAGGAAAAGCCCGTACGATGTGCAACAGCCCCAGCGTGCTCCCGGGACATCACCTGCCCACGGGGATCGTCTCTTTGCAGGATGCCAGATCTCTACTGTGCGACGTGCCAAGGGGAGCTGGAGCTGAGCAGTCCCTGCCTGCGACCCAAAGCCATCGGCAGGGCTTAGGGGTTGGCCCCAAGGAACGAAATGTCAGCGGAGAGGGAGGACAAGCCACCACTGCTCCCAACGGTGAAGGCTCAGGGCTGTGGAGACCTCTGCACCCCAATTCTGCCATCACAGCACTGGCAGCATCAGCCTGACCGACCCAGCCCCGCGAGGACGTCCTGGTTCAGACCATCCCCTGCTTCCCAAGCCACCACCGATGCTCTACGCTGCAGCCTGGCCGCTGCTCCCACCTACAGCCCGCGCATGCCATTAACAGGGACATCACCCACAGCCACTGTTTCTGCTCCTGCTCAAGCCCATTGAGCTCCTCTGGGGCTACAAGCCGTCGCGGGGGTGATCAGGTGCTGCCATGATTAAACCCACCCCCTAGATGAATCTCACCTCTTCCAGGGAGTGTGGAAAGCCCAGGCTCCAGGAGCATTCACCCCCACGTAAGCATCCATCAAGAGGGGGGGTGTTTTCCTGGAGGGCAGTTGTAGCATTCCCACCAGACCTGCTATTTCTAGACATGTCCCAATTTAAATCCCTGAGGGTCGCACCAAGCCCGCCCCAATCCCAGGTTGCAGGATGCTGGGGGGCACGGGGTTGTGCTGCAGCTCTGCAATGCGCTGATGCTTGCGGACCCTCACCCGCTGCACCGCACCGTCGCAGGCTTGGCATGCAGGGCACACCTTGCTGCATCCCCACCTCCATCTTCCCATTACATCCAGGAAAAACTGCGTCTAGCAAAAACTGCCAGCTGCACAAAGGCTCTTCTCCCCCACCCTGGGGCCCCAGAAACATGCCCCCGCTGAGCGATCCTCGACCACAGCTGACGGCAATCTCCGTCGCACCTATCTGCAGAAATGGCAGCTCTACCTCTTGCTGTAGATCCCACCGAGCTGTCGTGGGACCAGCTATTTTCCCCCGTCACCGCGATGCCAACGGCATCCCTTTGTGCCACCTTCCCTCGCCGGCAGAGGAGGGGGAACGGCAGCTGGGGAGGCCAAGGGAAAATTCACAATTCCATCCCAGCTGGAAGGAAAGTCTCCCATTGCTGCAGGGATTTAATCTACATTTCCCTGGGATGGATTAGCCTTTGACTACTCCATTAATTTTTACTGAGGTTCGCTGGGCAATTTTTACTAGGGTTTGTTCAGCAGGAGGGAAGCGGGCTGGCTGGGCCATCCAGATGCTGCACGCTGCCTCCCCAGCCGGGAAATTGTAACAGTGCCAACAGACCTGGGGAAACAGCATCTCCCGCAGGAATCTGCCCACATCTGGAAAAGCCCAGACCTGGCTCTTGGGTGGGAGCTGAACCGCAGTCTGCCGTACGAGGGGTCCCGGCTGCTGCACGCACCCACGGGCAATGCAGCCCGCCGTCGATGCAGTGCCGTGGTCACTTCAATTAACTCCGCAAAAAGGAGGAGACGCCGGCGGGATAACCACCTCCCAACACTGCTTCAGCTTCCAGCGATGCCGAGGAGGGCTAGCACGGCCGGGGAGCAGCACCAGCCTCTGCTCTTCCAAGTTCCCAGGGAAAACAAGGTGATACAAAACAAGAAGTGGGAGACATCTCCGGTCTCAGCAGCAAGCAGAGAACAACAGTAGTCCGACTGCACTGCACACGTTTCTCGGTGCTGCTGGAAGCAACGCTTTGTAATGTTATTTTTTTAATTTTTTTTTTTAGTTGCAGAAGCTCAGCCCCAACTTCATCAGTTCCAGTGGCCACCAGGGACCCCAACATGCTTCCCAATTAACCAGCACAGCCACCCCGGCTCTCCCCCAGCACCCCTTGCCGATTACAGAACACCGCGCAAGCCCGTTACATAAACCTAATTAGCAGGGCTCCACTTTCAGCATGGCAAATGGCTACGCTAATCCGGGATTTGTTCTCCTCGAAACTAATTTAATCATACAGTGCCAGCCAGGCTGTTCACGTGGCTGAGGGCGAGAGCAAACCCAAAATCTCTCTGCCCCCAGTAATGAGCCATTATAGGTAAGCCAGCCTTGCACACCGCCTTCCCATACCACAGCAAAGCAACACGCACTTGGGGACCTTAATCTTCTAAAAGAGACCCAGACAGAATCTGCTACTAAAAAAAAAGAAAATAAAATAAATAAAATCTTAAGAGAGATTTGGGGAGAAAGGCCAGACCGCGATTAGCCCAGTGCAGCCCTGCAGCCTGCCTCAATGTTGACCACGACGGTAAGCAAGCAGCCAGGCTCCGACAGCTCCTGCCTGGGACAGTGAAGAGGTTACGGTCACCTCTGATGTCAAGTTGTCGCCTCTGATGTCATCACCTCTGATGTCAAGTTGTCACCTTACTCCAAAACAGGCAGCACCTCTGCTCCTTGCTTGCCTGGTGTGCAAGCTGGTGCATTAAAGCAACAAAAGCGGTCGCTGGCTGAGCTGCAGCCACGCTCCCTGCCAGGGGGGGTGGCACACGGGGGGTGGGGGGGAGCTAAGCCTGGGCACCCCCAGGGGTTACCGCGATGCCCAGCCGCTGCAGCCGCACCAGCCTAAGCAAGGCTGGGGTTTTGCCTCTTTGGCACAATGACATGGCTCAGCCATAGAAGCATCCTTCAAAAGTCCTTCCAAACAAGTTTTAAGCTTGAGGTATAGGAAAGGGAAGTTCATGTGCTGCCAACTTCAGTGGAAGCTGCTCTTGTTTAAATTAATCTTAATTCGGTATCTCCAGGATAACCCAACATCAATAGCAGGCTTCCCCAGGCACTAGAGGATATCACCAGCACCAGTGTATGGTAATTGCATCACTCCTCAAGCTCAGTGCTCTCTGAAAATCGTGAGATAGTTTTAAAAAAAAAATCCTGAGATGTGAACATACAGAAAATTTTGTTTACATGCCTTCCTATTTGCTTTCTGGCTTTTGAAACTTCAGGGTTGTGTTTTCAAACTCGACTTTACAAAGAGGAGAGCTATAAAGCTACTTAATAAAAAAGAAAAACGAGATTATAGTGCACTCACCCAACACCGAGATCTCAAATTTTAAGAAAGAAACAACTATTCCCAAACCTTAATAAACATGAAGTTCCAGAAATTGCCATCACTGCAGCACTTGCTGCTCTGGCTGAGAGGTGCGGGGTGCACGGACCGTACGGGGCAGGACACCCCAAGCAGTGACATCTGCTCCGAAGCATCCCCAAACTTGCTTTCCCAAAGCAAGTGTTGTTGTTACCAAAGTCTCTGTGAAAGCCAGAGCGAGAGGAGGAAGCACCCCACGAAGCTGACACTGAACTATTTTTAATACAAAGTTTCATGAGCACTGCAGGACGTGGTACCTACGATAGCGGGGGCCTGGCCCCCATCACACCCCAGCACCGAGACCTCGTCCTAAATGAAAGAGGACCCAACATCTGCATTTTCTGAGACAGAGACGGGTCCTGCCCGAGGCACTTCAGCCACGAGAGCTCGGACCAGGCTGGCCCCTACACGCGTCGTCCCTGAGCGCGGGGGCAGCGATACCTCCGTGTCCCCCCCAGACTCAGGGTCTGGCTGCATCTCGCATCCCCTCCGGGAAGACTTCTGCTGCCTCTTGGGGGTTAAACGAAAGCCTTTCTCTCCTTGCGCTCTCCTTCCTCCTCCCACCGAGGGACTTTTGAGCCACTCGGGGTCTTTGGCAGCCCGGTCACGGAGCAGCTTCCAGGGTGCTGGCCCAACACCCACCGTGTTTAATTTCCTCCTCTCATTTCTCTGTAGTATCTATTGAGCCTCCCTGAAGGAGAGCCTTTGAGCCAGCTCAAGAGGTAACACAAGCTTCAGGAAGGAAAGACAAAAGGGAGCCCATAAAGTCAGCAACTTCGTTTCAAGTGTACGGGCAGGGGGAGCTGGGGGCGGGGAGGGGGGCTGCCGGAGCCCTTTGCAGGTACCAAGTGGTTCAGGGGAATTGGGGAAAATAGAAGAGCTGTCAGCAGAGCTCCTGCCCACAGGGCTGGGATGCTGGGGGAGCCGCTGGCCCCCTCCCAGGTGGGTCCTGGACACACGGCACCGAGCCGGGCTTTCGTCCCCCAGCGCCCACGGAGCTGTCGCTCCCACTTACTCGGGGCATTAATCTTGCCAGGAGCAGAGCTGCGAGAGCAAAGCCCCGCTACCCAGGCTCCAAAACACAATACACGTAATTATGGGCTTATCATCTTACGGGAGGAGGAGGAGGGCTGGTTAACCTCTGAATTCCTTGCAGCTGCAGAAGGGCTAAGGGAGCACGGGGTCCGTGCTTCACTCCATCTGCTGCGTGGCTCCTTTCCATCCTGGAGAGAAAACCTGCTGTCAGAGGCGTCAAGGAAAGCCCCATCGACACAGCTCTGGCATCGCAGGACAGACCTTGGTAATGTGGCATAGAAAGAGGCTTTAACTGGAAAAAATTAATTGCTGGGGAGAGATGGGTGGTCTCGCTAAAGGCAGAGGAAAATAGAGGCCATCCAGCGCCGCCTTCAATTTGCTCTTCAGCCTCCAGCACCGCCGGAGCGGCCAAGCACGGGCAGCTCCAGCCTGGGGCAAACCCCTCCGCAGCAGATCCGGCATCGCCGTGTCCCAGGATCTGTCCCAAATGCTGGGCCAGGTCAGGCACCGGCCAAGAGCCAGGTCCGCACTGGAAGAAAGTCTTGGCACAGAGAAGACTCCGGGGCCAGCCCGGCTCCTTGCACTGATCCCATTCGGAGCCCAGCCCGAGCGAGCGGAGCGGGGCCAGGCTGGGGGGCCCGGCTACGTGATGGGTTTCACAGGGCACCAGCTCAGTATTTTACTGTTTACACTCTTTTCTCTAGCCAAGTGTAAACGTTTTTTTCCCTCGACTGTGGAAAGGTGAAGCAAGGACATCTGCAGCCAAGCAGCATCCAGACTTCGAGAGCTCTGGCAGCAGCGTTCAGTTCTGCAGCAATTTTAATTTATAACTGCGCTCATGGTAACCTTGGAGAAATGCAGAAATTGGACTCCTAATCCCTAAAATTAAAGAGTATCCAGAAATCATAATTTGGGAGTTTTCTTCCTTCTGAGCTTTCCACTAGAGGACTTTGTTTCTGGCTTAAGAAAGTTGGCTTTCACAGACAGCCTTAAGTATTAAATCCAGCATCGACATACAGCTCATCATCCCAGAGGATCCCAAAGCCCTCTGCAAGGGAAACTCCACCTCCTGGGCAGCCCGTGTGGACTGAGTTCAGAGCTCCTGGGATTTAAAACCTGACTTGCCTGTTCCGCTTAGAAGTAGTAGCAGGTCTATAAACCTCTTCGTGCTGTCCAAGCATGAAGCTTTCCAGCACTGAGGTGTTTCAAACAGAGCCAGGGGCACCTGAACCAGCACTGCAAGGCAGCCACCCCTGGGCAGGGGGAAGGGACGATGCACGGGCAAAGCAGTCAGTCGTGCCACCTTCCCCGAAGGCGAGTCTTATCAGCCCATGGCACAGCAAACAAGCGATAAACCAGAGCTCATGGTTTGCACGTCTGGTAGGTGACAGCTGTAGTCCATCACCGCTGGTCTCCCCGGGTGTGCTCCACATGGGGCAGCTCGCTTCCATCCCCAGGCACCATGTCTAGCTTAAACCCTGGCAAAGACTTGTGCGCGACAGTAAAAAAAACAGGACGGGCTTTCGAGCTGATGGGATCCTTGGGAATTTTTTTCCTCCCCAGCACCCATCCGTGGGGCACAAGGTGGGTGTCCCCTGCCCCATCCCAAGGGATTAAGGATGGCTCTGGCGAGGGTGCGCTCAGTGGCAAGAACCCCGTCACCATTTCACAAAGGTGGAGAAACCACCGACCTTCACCACACGGCAGAGATACGGTTGGGAGGGACCAGCCTCCGCGAGGGAGCACACGTTCACCAGAAACAGCAGCTTCCCGCTCATCTGCTCCAACCCTGGCACACAGCTATAGGACATGCAGCAGAGCCCAGGACCCCCCGACCTTGCCCGTGATGAACATTTGGTCTCTGCTTCCTCCATCCAGAACCATCTCCTGTCTCCACTCCCAGCCTACTGTGGGCAGGGGGACTAGTGGGGATGCCACTTAGTCAGCTTTCCTGTCCTGGACTTGGGTGAGCATCTACCAACAGCCTCAAGCTTCAGAAAAAAAAATAAAAAATAAAATAATTCAAACAGCAGCTTAGAACAAGCAAGGGAAAAAACCATAAAAAGTGGGAAATATAAAAATACAAGAAGCAGAACCTTCTATCATGGCTAGACCTTTCCTTTGACCAAAGTTTCTGAAGAAGACACGGCAATGTCGGTATTTAACTAATCAGGCCATAGTAGAAGCATATCCAAAGGGCAGAGTCGCTCCAGCCACGTCCCTTTCAAGCACTGGCTGCAGCTGCTGGCTGTGTCCCATGGGAAGAGCTCTGCCACCGCAGCCAGATGTCACATGCAAGCGTCACCCCGTGGCCTGGTGATTTGCCCTGTCTGGGCACCAGCTGCCCACGTCCTTGGTCTACAGCGAGCAAACACGCGGTTATCTCCTCTTGGCAAACAACTGGGCCATTAAGTGACGGGACTCAGACAATATTTAATTACCCTGATCGTGGGAAGGGGGCAGCAAGGGGGAGGCAGAAACTGCAGGGGAAATTCCACAACCGGAGATTAAACGGAGCTGCAAAACAGCGCTGACAGGTTAACAGACAGGTAATATCCCAGCAGTGTTTGCTTAACCAGGCGAGCTCCCCCGCAGCCCAGAGGAAGGGTGCACGCTGTATCCCAAATGCCAGAAGGAAAGAGCACCAAAACCAGCACAGGAGAGCTGGAGGTTTCTCCTCTGCCAGGCAGGGAGCTGCGTGGGGCCGGGACTCGTCTCCTGGGAGGTGGGAGCTGACTCAGGGCGGAGCAGGGTCCGTTTCGACCTCAACCTGATGGATCCAGAAACCTTCGGTGCTGGATCTCCATCTCAGCGGGGCCAACCCAGAAGACCTTCCTTGGACCTCCCCTTTGAGGTGTTTGGTTTTTGACACCCTAAAACCTCTCCCAGCAGCTCCTCCATCCCCAGCTCCCAGGGAAGAGCAGAGGATGAGGAGGGCACAGCACTGAGCACGAGGGCTGCAGAACCTCCCTGTCCTTCATCAGCCCTATCGGGCCCTCCACCAGCTCTCGCTGGGAACCCCGAGGAGTTTGGAAATGCTGGCACAGCAGGTGAGGTCCACGGGCTGCTAAGCACCATCCAAGCCGCATTCGGCAGCGGGAGCTAACGAGTGATTAATAGAGGTTACAAGGGCTGCATCAGACAGACAGGAATGTGTTATGAAGGGCAACAAGCACATCAGCGAAAGGTGTTAAAGAGCCCGACAGGTTGTTTATAACCCTCCATGAACAACCGATTAACCATTAATCCTCTGTTAGCGCTGCTCTTTATGAGCGAGGACTCCCCACAGCAGGGGAACCCGCCAGGTCTGCAGAGAAGCAGAAGCACTTGGGCAAGAAACCCTGGAGCACATAGAAACCCATCGGCCTCGCTGGGGCTGCCCTCTCCCACCGCCCCGTGGGGCTCAATGGCCATGTGCTGGTTTGAGGTCAGACCGTAGGTAATTGGGGGGAGTGAGGGGAAAAAAAAAAAAAAGAAAAAAAAAAAAGCAAACCACCACAGTGGTCAGATGTTTGTCATGCAACTCCCACTTGGGGCTGGAGATGGACCATGTCCAAGGGAGGAACCGACAGCACGGTCCTGCTCTAAGGGGATTTCCTGGTGAAATCCCTTTTCAGATGCCCATGCTCCTGACCTTGAGCTTCCCAGCATCACTGCTCCATGAACGGCACATCTGAGGTCACCCAGCTCCTTCCCAGCAGCTGGTCCCATCTTGGCCTCAGGACGGTGTGGACACCTACGCAGCCCCTCTCCACCAGCATCCCAACAAGGATGCTCTCGGCAGGCCTCAACACATTTTAAGAAGAGTAAGGACTTGCTTGTTAGATGCATTCCCAAAACAGCTCCCTCTGCCCTCCTTCTGGGCTCCGGGGAAGCCGCACGCAGCTGAGCTCCCGTCTGCGAAGGGGGACAGGGTTGAGCGAGCTGCCGGGCAGGACGGCAGCTGGGGAGCACGGCGAGGGCTTCATGCGGAGGGTGGGAAGCCGCCCTCCAGACACTGCTCCCTGTTGTCTTGCAAATGCTCACACCTCCCCAAACCAGCCAAAGCCTCTTGGAACAAGTTTCGGGACTTGGAGAAAGCAGGTTTTTATGAGCATCCGGCGAAGTCCTGGCCAAGAAGGGGAGGTCAGCACAGAGCTCGCTCTACCTGTATTGACATCACAGCATCCCTCTTCCAAGTGCTGGAAGGAATGCCAAAAAAACATTGAAACAAAATAGAGCTCTTAGGCAGACAACTTCACCCGAGCTTTGGGCCAGGAGATGTCCCGGCAGGAACAGGCAATGCGGCTGCTCAGCATTGGCAGCACCGGTCTCTTGCCCTTCCATCGAGAGGCTGCTCTGCCCCTGCGCCCCCAGGTTTTTTAACTGTATAAATTGGAGTTATTTGCCAGGTATCCAACTTCATCACTGCCAGCGACAGCCGTTTCCTCTCACCCAGCCCCAGCAACAGACTACAAAAGAAAAAGCCAAACCCTTCCACCTCAGAAATGGCAAGTTGGACCATTCCCATCCTCAACGCCCCCGAGGCAAAGCACTTCCCAGGACCCAAGGGAAGCTATGGCCACACAGCCCTGCCCATGCTGAGGGTGCCTGGCTCCACGGCCAGCTATTCCTGTATCCCAGCTGAAAAATAGCCCACGCTAAAAAATGATTTCAGGTTTACTTTATGATAAAGTTGCATACACAGCTCCGATACCTTGATTCAATGGGGCAGTCTGAACACAAACCAGCTGCAAAAAATAGCGCGCACAGCCCTGAAAGTAAAAAGTTGTATTTTCACGTGAAAAAAAATGCAGTGTGATACAAAAATAGCACCTACAAGAAGCTGGCCTTTCGTGAGAAGAACCAAGCAGGAGTGCAATGGCTACAACACAGAAAGAAGCGACTGCCCTGCGCAGGCAAGGGAGGACGCCACACGCATCCCCATTTGGGATGCCAAAACTCACACACACAAAGAGCACCAGAGTTGCTCCCTTTGCTTTCACACGCTGCGCAGTTTGCTCTGAGATGAGCTGTATCTCCAGCGAGCGGAACCTGCTCTCCACTTGGACATATATTTGCTTGAACTTTGTTTTCAAAGATTTGCTTATCACCTCCATCCTGCAGCACCTCCTCCCCCTCCTGCCAAGCCTCTCCCACCCCATTGCAGCTCAGTCACCGAGCAAATATCAGGAAAGAAAAAAAAGAAAAAAAAAAAGCTGGAAACCTTGCCAGGTGAAAGTCAATGAGGAAAACGTGTTCTGAAAATGTCTTAAGGTATTTGCAGTCATTGTGGTGTCTTACTGCTTCTGAAGAGCTTAGATGTACTGGACCGCCATAGACCCGAGTTCAATATTCTGCTCCAGCCAGAAATTTTACACATGGGCTCTGGAGTAAATTAAGTGACTTGCAAGTCCCAGTCTTCTTAACCAGGAGGCTTTAGAAAATCCCAGCCCTAATCCTTCTGCACTGTATTAGCCGCCCATCCCTTCTGTAAAAAAGGGATAATATCTTCCTGCCCCAGAGGAATATCGCTAACGCCGGTTTCGAGCTGCTCAGATGCTGCAGCAACAGGAGCCTTGTAAGAAGCCGAGCACAGAGCTCCGCGAGGAACTGCTCCCCAAATGCAGCTTCAGCAGTGCCTTTCCTTTGGGGGTCCCCTGCCCCAGCAGCTACTGTGTTCACGGCTCTTTAGAAGAGGAAAATTGCATCCAGAGATACCTGCGTGTCTTGCTCAAGACCAGGATCAGCAAGCCAGGGTCACCGCTTTGCCCCTCTGTCCTAAACACAGCACGGGGCAGACTGCGAGGAGCAAAGCCGTCAGCTCAGCCACGCCAAGAGCAAAGGTGCAATCCCCATGGGGCTCTGTGCTTTGCCACCATTTCCCTACATGACTTTGGCTAAGTTACTTCATCTTCCAGAGCCTCGGTTTCCCCTCTTGAAAAATGAAACAGAAGCAAATGCCGCTTCACCTGCCTGCCCAGAGGGGTTACCAGCCCGAGTCCGTCAGTGGTTTACAAAATGCCTGGAAACCATGGCAGGGAAAGCGTGAGAAAAGCCCAAGACATGATGGTTGTTTTTACGATTAAGAAATTCAGGCTGAGTCATGGAGTCAAAGCCGTGTGTTCCCAGAGGCCGGGAGCATGCACCAGACACTCAACAAACTGGTTTCCAAAGAAGGGATTTCAGTCCTCGTCCCAGAAGGGACTGAAGAACGGCACAGGGCTAACGGGGATCCTGCGTCTCGAGGTTCCCATCAGCACGGCTCGGGCCCCGGCAGGGCTGGAGGAAGATTTTGGGCCATCGCTTGCAGAGGAGGTGGGATGCTCGGGGGATGCGTACCACATCCATGCACATGACAGCTTCATAGATGAGCACTTCCAACCACATACTCAAAATGAGTGTTATTTTATCACACAGGTGCTTCCCACAAGAGAGGACATAAAAGCTTGACTCGTCCCCGCAAAAAGAGTGTTGCCCACGGGGAATGCACAGGTTTCCTTGCCCTTTAAATCACTCTTCTCCCTCCCTCCTGCCCACACCCACTCATTCAGCGATATTTATTATCGCTACCGATTTCCTAATCTCCAGCACATGATGCAAGAACAGAACTCAGAACAATGTTACACATTAAAATCCAGCCACAAAACAGAGATGTGGGAAAGCTCTTCTCCGCACAATAAAGTAATTCGGAAAAGCAGGATCCGAGCAGCAGCTCGTCTCCCTGGGCAGGAGCACTGGCAGCAGGCACAGCCCCAGTCTGGCCGCCTAGGGAAGGATGTCAGGGGTAAAAAAACCCGAATTGCTTTTCCCCGCTTCCCCCAGGACCATCCCAAATGAGTCACAGTCCCATGACAGGGGACAGAGCGAGCGGCCACGCAGAACTCCCCGCCAGGGTCCTCTGAGGCCAGCTGGAGGTTTCCACCCTTTCACAGAAAGGATTTTTACTGGTGACAAAGTTAAGAGGATGCTGGGGCAGATAGAGGAGATCTCACTGTGGACGGGTGGGAGCAACTCCACAGCAAACTCCATCCCAGACACCATCCCTGCGCTGTGGGACACTGAGGCAGTTGCACCCTCTATTCTTTTACAGCATTTACTAAATTTGGTCCAAATGCCAACCTGCCCTTTCCTCCAGGGAAAGGTGAATGCCCCTGCAGCTGGTCCAGCCAAAGCTCTTTCCCAAGAGCAGAGAAAAGCCCCAAAGCAAAGAAAAGGAACTGCAGAAAAGCAGGTCAATAAACGTCTTTAGAGCCTTGATACAGTTCCTGCGAATGCAGCGAAGCTTCAAAAGGAAAAGCAAGCACCAGAATTTGGTGGCCAAAAGACATCGCCACCACAAGCCCTGGGAGAAGCCAAGTACGGCAGATGAAGGAAAACAAAGCAGGAAGAACAGGGAGGGAGGGAGAGGGTGAGCGGGACAGACAAGGAGGGCAAGGGATGGAAAAAGAGGGAAGGATCTGCTTGAAGCAAGATCTACAGCCTGTTCCTGAAACTTCCCGCTTGTGTGCCAGGCACTCCCGAATACTAATCAGAACTGAAAAAATATCAAACAATTAGGAAGGAAAGTCTCTTGGCAGGGTTTCTCCTGGAGACGTCGGGCTGGTTTTGTTTATGAGCTAGAGGAAGTGGTAACCGCTCCTGTTTGTTCTTCGGAAGAAAAGAGAAAGCTCCAGTGTTTTAATTTCTCTGCTGAAAACCCTGGAGATTTTGCCTTAAATGGATCAGAATGGCTGATCTAGATTCACCCTCAGCCTTTTGTTACAAGAAAATATTTTAGTCATTTTCTCCCTCCCCTTCTGCGTGGGGAAAGAAAGGGGCAGTGGATACAAAGCAGGCATTTTTGTTCTCAGAAAATATCAATGAAAAGAGCATTCCAGAGGCCAAGGGCGCAGCACAGCTCCCAGGGCACAGGAGATGTCCTTGCAGAGCAGCTGGGCAGATGCACCCCCGAGGAAGGGCAAATATATAAACTCAAACCCTCCTTTGCATTATAAAGGCAGGCGAGGCAACGCACGGGAAGCCTAAATAAAGTTTTTAAACAAGTTTTCTGCCTTGCAGCAGATACATGCAAGGCTGGGAGGGCGTCGGGACAGCGATGCAGCCCGAGGCTCCGGCCAGGGCTGTGCAGAGCGGTGGGGTGGGCGCGCACGCTCACACCCATCGCCTTGAAGGTACAGCTTGCAGCTCATTCAATGCAAAGTCCCTGTATAAACAGTTCATTTAGTTTTGATGCAAGTCGTGTCAGGAGGGCTTGAACTAGCACCTTGGCAAATTAAACCGGGTTTATTGTGGTTTGTAACAGCAAGTGGAAGGCACAAGGCATGCACGGGAGGAGTGCGGGGCAGCAGGCAAAGGCACTGGCAGGAACAGGTCCTGGCGTGAGAAAAAACAGGTCCCGGGACAGACCCATACCTCAGCCTCTCGCAGCACCCCAGAGGCAGAGGGGTGTGTTGGAGTCCACAGCAGTGTGAGAACAAAGCTCATGAGCCTGTCCCCAAGGCATCGGCTGTCAGAGGCTTTTAAAGCATCTCTGCTGGGCAGGCAGCTCTCCCCGCGAAGGGAGCAGCCGGCTGGGGAAAGCCACAGGACCTCCTCCGGCGCAGCAGGACAGAACGATGGGCAAACCGTGACACTCATGGCAGAAAACTTCCCAAAAGCTCCGGGCTTTTAGGTGCAGAACCAAAACGCATTCACCATGGAAACCCAGCTCTGGGGCTGGTAGCGCTGGTGGAATTTGCAATTGGCTCCAGCTATGGAGGAGGCAGCCTGGACAGTGAAACCTTTCAACGTGAATGGTGCCGACCAAGTAGTCTGTAACTGCTCTGGAAGTGCTTTTCAAGGCAGCCAAGCACGCTGGTTTATCCAGCAATAATTCACCCGCTTCCAGACGGAGCGATGTGGAAGCAGAGCCAGACAGCTCTCCCAACCTCTTTTTTCCTGGGGGAGTCAGAGAAGGGAGGGGAAGGACGATGAGAAAGGGAGAGGCAGAGCAGGAGGTTTCCAATGCCTTTTCTTTGAGGGAAGGCAGAATGTTGAACCATCCCCGTGTCAGCCGCGCATCTCCAGGAATGCCATGTAGGCGGCCCGCTCGGAGCATGCTGGAGACAGGCAGGGACAGGAGATGCCTCTGCATCCCACCCCTAAGGCAATCATCACCCAAGCGTCAGCCTCTTGCTCTCCCAGCGTCCTCCTGCCCCTGCACACACCAGCTCCGATTCCCAAGGCGGCAATGCCCCAGGTATGGCCCGGAGTTACCACGCAAGGCGTCCTCAGGACAAGCCCTACCCTCAGCACCCACATTTCCAGGTCACGCTCATGAATCAACAGCTTTTTAGATACAGCTTAGCAGTTTTCCTAAGTGTCAAATGCTTTTGGCTAAAACCAGATGCAGAGAGGTCACATTTATAGCCCCAGATCTGCTCCCTCCCCAGCCTCATCCCTTAACGTCTTGACGCCCTGGTCCCAGCATACTTGCTTTTGGGTATGTACCTCCACGAGCATCCCGGGAGGTTAGGAACTGCTGGTACCCCCAAAAGCTTGAAGAAATGGGCCACAGAGACACAGCGCTGGAGTGGCCTACTTGGGTGCCCGCGGTCACGGAAGATGCCCTTGTGAGGGGTTTAATTCAGGTCTCAAAGCACCAACAAGCACCCTCAGCAGCAGCTCAGCCACCCACCAAGCACACCCTGGGAGCTACCATGCTATATCCTCCGCTCCAGCCAGCACAGCGACGTTCCTAATCCAGAATTACCTTCCCCTTCTCCCGTCCTCAAAAAGCCATCCTCCATCTCCCTCCGCAGCCACATCCAAAAGGGGGAAACCAATCCCAAAGCGCAGCTTGCCCACCTACCCCCTTGCACCTAGCCTTTGCAGGGATGTCACCACGAGTGCTCCTGGGCAGCATTTTGGGGAGCAGGATGGAAAGATGCCACTTGCCCCCCACCCCGCCTTGCTCTGCACAACTCCAGCCTGAGTTTAAACCCCACAGCAGCGCCCACTCCCCCCCCCCAAAGAGGGATCGGAACCTTCTCCCCCCCCCATCCCAGCAGACCAGCCATTTTGTGCGGGCGGGTTGGGAAGGGGCAGGCGATAAAAGCCACCGGCGAAGCCGAGCGCAGGAGGGAGCGGGGCGGCGGGCGGGGGCTGCCGCGGAACGGCGCTGCCATCCAGCGGCCGCGGGGCCGGGGCTCCGGGCAGCCTCTGCCTGCAGGTCTGCTGGGATGGGACCATCCTTTTCCACACCCTCCCTGCGACTTTTTCCCTAGTAGACACTAATTTGGTCACACACACACCCCCCCCGTACCCCACTTCAGCTGTCTGGTGATGGAGCAGCCCTGCCCTGTTTTGCTTCGGCTCTCCAGGTAGCTGGATGCTCCGGGGCTTTCTCCACACCCAGGTTTTTCGGCTCAGAGAAGGACAGAGGGGAACAAGGACAGCACGGGGCATTCGCGGTGGGGATGTGTATAGACACAGCAGGAGGTTTGTATTGATTTCTTTTCCTCATCATTCCAGTTTGCTTCCTACTTGTCACTGAGAACAATCTAAGAAGAGTTCGGACTCCTTCTGAAGCTTCAAGCCCTCAGCGTGTACCTGCAGGTGGGATTAGCTTCTCTGTGCGAGAAGCAGCTTGGCCACAGGCTCCTCACACGCATCCAGAACAAAGACCCCCGGGAGCCCCTGCAGATACCCAGAAGGGGCTGAGAAGCAGAAGAGGGAGGATCAGGAGGGTTCCCGAGATGTTCTCCAGACTCTCGGGCACAGTGCAAAGGCTGCCCAGGCTGTGGTTGCAGCCTCCAGCCCCTTCCCAGAATTGGTGCCGTTCGCCACCTGAAGCTGGCGGCAGCAGGAACGGCCCTTTGCCTGCTGACTTTTTGGAAAACAGGCAACCATTTGGTAGCGGAACCAAACTTCCCAGGCAGCGCTCAGGGCTGTGGGAAGGAGGTAGCGAGAGGAAAGGAACATGGGGAGAATTTGTCCCACCTGCCAAAGCACCAATAAGCATCAGAAACAAGAGCATGCTGTTCATAACTTCTCTCAGCCTCCTTTTTTTGAGCTGAGATCCACTTTAGAAATCCACTGGCTAAAAAATAAAAATAGATCTGTTCTGCCACTCCCTCGCACTGACCACCTTTGTGGTTTGCAAGCACAGCCACCTTCTCTTCTCTCCTACTCCCTGAACTACCTCAAAGGGACTTTCAGCCTAAACCCGCTAAGAACCCCTCAGATAAATATCCCCCATCAGCAATCATCGCCTCCTCTTCTCTACTCTCCTCCCAGTCCCTCCGAGGAGCCACACCACAGCCTGCAGCACACGGCGGGGGGGGGACACACCATCCCTCCCCAGCCCCCCCCACCCTGGAGGCACGGCTGTGAAGGACGAGGGGGGGACACACACACACACACACGGACACAGAATCTGGGGCTCTTTACCCGGCGGAGCGGGGCAGAATTTGCCCTTTTCCCAGGCTTCCAACAAGAGATGCTCTCCCGAGCTCACCGCACGGCGGTCCCCGGGATGCAGGCAGCGCTGCCAGACTCTGCCTGCCCTCGCCCGCCCCCTGCCTGCTGCTGCCGGCCCTGCCTGCTGCTGCCCGTTCCCTGCCCGTTCCCTGCCTGTTCCCTGCCTGCCGCTGCCGGCAGGTGTCAGCGCGCACCCAGGAGCGCTCCCACCGGCTCCCTCCCCATCCCCGGCTGCCATCCAGCATCCCCCTGCCCAGCCCTGCAGGCTGGCCTCGGGGAGGGTGAACACCCCCCCCCGGAGAGGCTGAGGATGGGGAACTGTCTGGCCGAGGTAGAGGTGCACGCAGGGCGAGTGGCTGAGAGGGGTCAGTTAGTCCCTAAAGGGTTTTTGGCAATTTGCGGGGCGGCGGCAGGGTCCCTTGCCTCAAACCTTACCCAACACCCAGCAGTGCTGGGCTTCCCTGGAGCATCCTCCCCTGGAGCATCCTCCCCTGGAGCATCCTCCCCTGGAGCATCCTCCCCTGGAGCATCCGTCAGGCCGGTTATAGCAGGGATGGTACAGCAGAGCTTCTGGCAGGGGACAGATTCCACTCGGAGGTTGCTCTCCACTGAGCAATTAAAGGTGAGAAAGTGTCTCCGACAAGGAATAGTTCACAGGCCAGAGTGCACAGCAAGGGACTGCTACTCAAGATCATACTAAAGAGCTTTTGCTGCCTGCAACTAGAGGCCAGGATCTCTGCAGCTAGATTGCGGTTTATCCTTCCTGCAGGGTCCAGAACAGGACTGTCTCAGCACCCGAGCCTGCCTTGCCACGCAGCCGCCACGAGCAGCCCCCCAGGAGGGCTGAGATCCGCACCAGGGACCCAGGCTCCCAGCAAGGTCCCCAGAGCAAGCAGGGCTCGGTACATCCCTCATGACACAGAGAGCAATCAAGCAGACAGCAAAAGCATCCATTCACAGGGCATCTCCTAGAAAAAGCTGAAGATGCAAAAAATAAAACCAAACTCCAAGTACCAGCCTGGCCCTTTATCACAGAAGCTGATGCAGAGCCAAGCAGGAAAGCCTCTGCCTTGCCTTAGCCCAAGGAGCTCAGCACTCAAGCATCTGCTGTCCTACCAGCAAGAACATGTGCACGATCTCATCCCTCCTCCTCCTCCTCTTCCTCTTCCTCCCTGCGTTTCAGAGGCAGCGACAGGAAAGGAAGCAAAGAGACTCGTGTTGCAAAGGGATGAAGTCAAGTGCTTGGTACCTTCAGCTGCTCATCAAGGAAAAACCACAATCCCAAGGGTCTGGGAAGAGGCTGAGCTATGACAACACCAGTCAGACACCGGCAAGGGAAGGAAATTAAAACATCCCAGCTCTGTTCAAATAGTTGGAAGTTTGCAGTGTAGAAGAGAAACCAAGCGAGCTTTGGCCACTTGGCCCTTCAGGTTTGCATTTGCCATCTCTGTCCATCCTGAAGAGCACCCAGCTGGCAGAGCCGTCTCTCTGGGGAGAGCACACACCACATCCTCCTGGATCTGCATTCAGTAAAAGGGAAGAACGGCAGCTTTACAGCTCTTCTCAGTTTCCCTTTAACCATACTGGCACAGCCCACAGCTCAGCTGCTGCAGAACATGTCCACAGCCGTACTGCTCCCAGACGGACACTAGTGTAGACCTCACATTCCTGCCAGCCTGCATCAGACTTCTTGGACTGACTGATCACCAGCAAACAAGAACAGATGAGCTCTAACCAAAACCAGAAATGTACTTCAAAAAAACCAAGTCTTGCCCAGCAGCAGTTTTCCCTGTATTCACCACATTTCTCAGCCTTGTTCTCCGGAGGAAAGTTCACTAAAAAAAAAAAAAAACAACCAAAAAAACCCACCACACATGAGAAAGCAGTCGGGCAGGGCGAACCACAACACCTCCCCAAGCGAGTCAGTTCTGCTCCGTGCCCCAAAACCAAGCTGGACCCACCCTGGTTCAGAGCAAAGGGCCCCAGCAGCTGCAGGCTGAGAGCCCACGCAGAGGACAGGGACTGCAGGGGAACATCTTCACCAAAACCCACGGAGACCACGAAAGCCAGGTGTCACTACCAGGCCAGTCCCAGAGGAAAGCCAAGACAAGACCATTGCATTTACCTCAGGAGAAGAGACAGCACGCAGGGCCGGTGAGGGCAAAACCCATCTTCACCAGCACAAGAATCACCAGCTCCTTCTCCACCCAAGCAGAAATCCCCACGTTTATTCCTTGCTCTCCCAGGCCACACACCCTCACACATCCACAGCGGCTCCTGTAAAGCCCCTTGGGTGCATCTCCCAGCACCACACCCCAAGGTGTCAACGCTGATACGAGTCCCCTCAAAATCCGTAGCCTTGGCATCATTTTCTAGCAGTCCCCCGCCTTCCCCAGGAAAGTAGATTTTCCATCGCAAGGAGGCTTACACCGCCCTCCCCTCCAAAGGGAGCCTTTCAGCTCATCCCCTGCATCCACCCAGGCACTGGGAGCCCCGCGGTACCCTCGAGACAAGCCACACATTGTTCCCAGTGAGCCTAACAAGCGGCAGGCTCCTCCGTGCCGCCACCACCGCTTGCTCCGACACGCTTTCAAGTGCGGAAAGCCAGCGGGGTTCCCCCCTGCCAGGGAAAGAAAGAAAAACCTGCTTGAGAGCTGCCTCGCTCTAACTCCTTTGTCCATTACTCAGCAATATAACTCCAGGAAGAAAACTCTTATTAGGGATTTCAGGCTCAAATGATGCTAAAAAGTTAGTGCTTTGATTAAAACAGGAGGGGAAAGCCCCTTCAGCTTTCCAAAAAAACCTATCTATTCTCCTATTCTCCCTGGAGCAGCAAGTCACTAGATTTGGCATTTTTTCCTCAAGTGGGGGAAAATTTTCTAAGAAGCCAGTCCCACAGGAAGGTGGTTTTTTGTTTTGGTTTCTGTTTTTTTTGTTTTGTTTTTTTTTTTTAAAAAACGGGAAGAAAAGTACGTATTCTTGACTCACCTAAGACCAGCAGGATTTGTCCTACACATGCGCTTGGACTCCTTCCTCCTCCAGAGCCACGATGCTCAGAGTAAGCAGCCCAGAAAAAGAGAAGGCTGTAGCATTGGGCTGTAACTGCTGCTTTTCCACATCTGTCAGTTGGGAGACTTCATGTCACGAAGCCAGTTCCACCAGGTTAGTAAAAACACCACGGCACTAGCAGAATAATGCCAAAAGAAGTAATCCACCAGATTTTGAGAGAAGCGGGTGTCTGCAGCCTTCTGGCCACAACATTCCCAGCTACAGACAGAAGGGAGCGTCCAAAACCCACACCAGTCCACGAGGGCTTATCACTCCAGAGATCCCAGTAGAGAGAAACCATCCAGAGACAAATCCTCTTGGCTCAGGACCATTTGCTTGGTGGAGGGGGAGAAGTCCCAAGCCCGCACACAGTCAGACTCTTGTCTCCTCACTTCTAGGTACGAGGACAGTCCAACAGCTAATTGCGGCTGGCGGCATCTGCCCCTTTCAGTAATGACAAGCTACCAAAAGCTGTAGAGAAACAAGCGGCAGGACAAGGGAACAGCAGTGACCCTTGGCCACTACAGCACAGCCAGAGTTGCACCTTGTTCTGCTGTCAGCTGCAGGAACATCTGAGGGCATCCGAGCACATCCCACGTAGCGCAGCTGCAAGATATTCCCAAAGTCAGCGTTAAGAAGCCAGGACTGTGCAGAGATGAAGGATCGCAGAGCAGGATTTTTCGTGCTGTTGCTGAGCAGAGGTACTGGCCATGCTGGTGGACAGGTCCCCAGGGAGCAGGCAGTACTGGCCAATTCCTTGCTTAGATGTTACTGTCCCAGTTGCTTGGTCAGTACTGGTCACGCTGGTTTCTGATGTGTAGGACTACAGTTTAAATCCATCCGCAGAAAAGAGACGGTATTTCTTCACAGGGCAGCGCGTCTCCTCCGTACAGCAGCCGCAGGGAACGCAGCAAATGCAGCCGCAGGGCTCGCAAAAACGCAACGATTCGCACCGAGAGCGGCTGCAAGGGTGTGCAGCACGGTCACCTCCCATGGTGAAGTCCCCCACAGCAGGGCAAGGAGCTGAACTTCCCTCCCGCAACAGTCTCCTGATGAAATCAGCACCTGCAGCAGAGCTCAGCTCTGCTGAGCCCTCCCAGAGGTCTGGTCAGAGCTTCAAGGGTCTGCTGAAGATGTGGCAGAGCACAGACCCCCCCCACGTTGTCCCTTACCTTTGGTGACAACCTCAGCAGAGGGCCCAGGACAGAACCAGCATCTTCCTCCCCGTGCCCGTCTCCAAAAGCAAACCCACAGCAATCACGGACACGCTGTCAGAGTTAGTGGTGACCGTCTCTGCCTAGAGAGCAGCAGGCACGCAGGATGGCCCACGCTTGTTTGGAGGGATTTTGATTTATTGCTCGTCTGCCGGGTCCATGCACACACTATCACATGTGCGTGCACAAACAATTTTATTAGAGATACATTAGTACACGCACTACCCTGCTTCGTTAGGGCGCTGCTGCTCTCCAGCACAAAGTCCGTATTTGTTTCCCTGCAGGGGTGGAAATAAAGGGGGTTTTGTATTTTCTTCCTCTTCTCTTTGCAGGCTGGAGTGAGTTTATTTGACACTCCAGCACTCTTTGTGAGCTGAGTGCCCGAGGATAAATGCTACCCTTAAGAGTTACTTGGCGTTAGACAGAGGGACCCTCTTCAGAGGAGAATGGGGGCTTGTTGGGATGGGGTGGGAGGGGGCGCGGGGAGGGGGCCTCCGAAGAGCGCCTATACAGCCCTCATAGAAGGGTCTCTGTCCTGGGTTCACAATAGAGCGAATTCTTAAAGATACCGGGAGCTGAAAGGAAGGAAGGAACTTTCCTCCTTTTAAAAAGGATTTTCAGGAACAATTGAAGAAGCTATAAAAAGGGGATCATTATTTCCCATCCAGTCTGCTGGGCTGGGAAGCCCGCCCTCCCCCTCCCGAGTCCTCGGCTGGGAAGATTTGACATATACCATTCGGACAAACCTAAGAGGTAGGACGACGGTCACCGTCCACTTTCCCTTTGCCTAGGGAGCTGCCCAGACCCTGCGAGCAGGAGATGTCCTCCTCTCTCCCCCAGCCAGGTACCAGTTACGTGAGCCACCTTCTCCTCCCCAGGACCCACTGCTCTGCTGCCTCCGGGTCCTCCTGCCTCAGAAGCAGTAAGCAAGCTGCAGAGGGAATCTCCCAGGAACGATGTTTGACTCCGACGTCCACTGATGGACCGGGTGGAGCAGGATGCCACCATCCCTCCTGCAATACGGGAGCAGCGGCTGCACGCACCCCCAGCCCCTCGGAGATGCAAGCCTGCACAATACTCACGCAGAAGAGAGGATGGCACTTCCACGGCTAACACGCAGCCTTGCCCACCGCTCAGACGGACAGAGAGACCCGCCAGCCGACTCCAGGTGAGCAGCTCCTCCCTAACTTCGCAATGGAGTTTTCTGCAGACGCACTCGGCCTTACGCAGCCCAGAAAGAGGAGCCAGAGCCGCAGCAGTTTGGCTGGTGAGCTTCAGCTCCACGTTAGCACCAGCAGATCCCAACCGCTTCCAGAGTGACTTATTTCAGCTCCTGGGGGCTGCATCGCAGCATTTCTGGCATCTCACACAGCAGCAACCACAGCCCAGATGCTGATAGTTCCCCACTCCTAAACTGAGCCCTGCTCATCCCATTATCACCCCAGAGGCGTGTAAGGATCTCACCGGGACCTCACCCCACCGGGCTCCCTCACCGCCAACTTGCCGAGGAGACGCTAGAACTATCTGTGCAGAAATCGAGAACACCACATAAGCAAAAATCAAGTACACGGCAGAGCCCTAGCTGGGCACAAAGCAAGCTGCTAGAGCTCATGCACAACCCTTCCCCAGCAGACCACGCGGACCTGTTCTCCATAGCCTTGGAATTGTAGAGAAGCTCCTGCCGGCTTTAATTCCTAAAGTTTACTTCCGAGTTCTTTGCGTCAGAGATAGGCATTCGGCCATCTGGCTACAGAACGAGTCCGACTGCCTCTTGGTGTCACTGGCACCCCAGGTCCCAGACGCTGGCAGCAGATTCCAGTCCCTCCAACAGCAGTACAGCCTACCTGGACGTGTGCCAGTCCTGGTGCTGAGCTTACCTGCAGAGAACAATAATGGGCAGAGGAAAACACCGCCTGACAGAGAAACACCGTGGTCATTCAGCCTATAAATCCTAAAGGGACTTTCTCTGCACCTTCTGGCTGCCAGCGTGAGCCCACACCCCAGAAACGTGTTTTCTCATACCAACTTCGGAAAAAAAACTTCCCAAATTCAGAAGCCACTCCTGAAACACGCTGGCTTGAAAGTGCAGTGTAAAGGACCACCAGGAGGTGCTGAAGCAAACCTGAATGACAGCAGCGAAGCCCCCATCCCTCCCAGGCTGGAGAGGATGCGACACTGAGGTCCCAAAACATCCTGCCTCCATCTGACCCAGTAGAGGACACATTCAAGCAGTCCATGGCAGTCTAAAGCTCCCGTACAGTACCATGCAAAAACCCTTTGGTCCTTGTGACCAAGTCAAGTTGCTTGAGAGGTTCGAGGTTGTCTTAGGCTGAGCTTTACTTGGAACGGAGCCACCGCTGTACCTTTTCTCCTTCGCAAGACTACAGAAGGTTTTACTGCAGGTGTACCAGACAGATGACAGCTCTGCTCGCCTCCCAGGGAGAAGAGGCAAGAATAAAACTCCAGAGGAATAAGCTTTAAGAAGAGACTAACTAGATAATATTTGCTCCAGATACAAAACCCATTCTAGGTTTTTTTGGTTGGGTTTTTTTTCTTCTTTTTTTTAAGGAAGGCTGCACAACCACCCAGGGATCAAACACATTTATTTAAAGGCTTAGGTTTTAGCCCTCAAAAAACATCTGTGGCTTGGCAGAGAGCACCAGCCAATTGAAGGAAAAACGTTACCTTCTTAGGGCATGAGTGCAGCACAACCCTGGGGCCAAGGTCTTCGCACCTCATCAGCTCTGTTTGGGGGAAGACACACTTACCGATGAACTAGAAGCAAGAACAACCTCCCTAACCACACTCATTCCAGTCTTCCTCCTGGGTGCTGGTCCAGGAAAATGCTGCCTGCAATTCAGATGCTGCCACAGGGGGGAAAAAACACAAAAAATAAGAAAGGGAGAAGGCTGGAAGCTCTGAAACCAGGCTGCAGAGCAGGACACGAAGCCACACTGAACATGGGCTCTGTCTCCAGGGACTAGTAAGGCAACGCACTGTAAACCCTAATCCTGTGTTAAGAGCTTTCATCAAAAAGGAACAGTATTTATTAGGGAGTTACAGGAGGTAATAAAAGTGTTTTCATGCAGTGTTTATGCTAACATGGGGGGCTTTATGCTAGCATTTGCCCCTTCATTTTTGTTTTAAATACATCTTTCTGATGAAATAAGCCATTCTGAACAAGGCCACCCTTTGTAATGCAGTTATAACTTTCTGGACAGCCTCGGTAACTGGCAAAACACTGTGCCTTTCTTGCCCTCTCTTTTGTTCCTTTGCTTTTCTGTTCAAAGTTCAAACAAACAAAAAACCCCCCAGCAAGCTGCATTGTGCTCCTGGCATTATCCCCCCATTGTCTGGGGCTCAGAGAGCCAGAGGGAGGGGGAGCGGGTGTGGCCCAATACATTTGATCTCCTAAAATTTAAGGCGCTCTGATCATTTCTCATCCAGAAGAACCCCCAGACAGAAGAGCTCGAGTCCAAGACCGTCCAGATCTGAGCCAGTTGCTACTAAAAAAAACCACTCATCACCAAGGAGTGATGCTACTATATCAAATATATTTAAAGCCAAGCACAAGAGGAATGCACACCAAAACCCAGCCCTCAGAAGAGCCAGGTCAGAGCCCAGGGCTTCCAGATTTCACAGCTGTGCTTTGCTGCAGACAAAAGCATTCGCTTAGGAAAGCTTCAGGTCCCAACATCCCCCGAGCCCTCTCTACTCTGCACCCCGCAGCACACCGAGCCCAGAGTCAGGCAAGCGTAGACGAGATGGCACCTGAGCCTGGTTTAGAGACTACCGAAACCCCCTAATTAAAGTAATAGGTAGTTTAATTTATAGCTGGTCCTCAAACAGCTCGCGATGTCCACTGCAAGCGACTGTGACCACCAAGTCTCCCAGTCTGTTTTACGCCATCCCTCCTCTTCCAGCCCAGAAGGGGCAAATCCACCTTCCCCAGGTCACAGCTCCAGCACAGCCGTGGCAGAGGGCTCCGCCAGGGTCCTTTGCCGGGAGCAGCCCCAATTCAGCGCCTCTGAACCGGGTCCTGACAAAGTCCAAGAGCTGTGGGGTTGAGACTATTTGGGTTGTTTCCCCCATGGCTCTTACAGCCCCATCGACCACAGCGGGAGGATCTGTTCTGGACTGCGCTGGCACCGATTTACTGGCTCAGCAGAGGTGGCTGGGCAGGGACACACACTCCGGCTCCGAGCCTTTGGGCAGGAGAAGCGGCTGCGGCACCAGCCGCTGTAATCGAACCCATCAGAGCACAGCACCTGAGCCCTGCCGAGAAAGCCGCCGTGACTGCTGCCCACGGCAGCCAGCATCTCACCCCACCGGCTTCAGGCTTCCCCACGCTCCACAGCCACGCAGAAGGTTTCTGCCGTGCAAATGGGGATGACACTTGCGCAGCCCTCCTACCCCGCAGCTTGGGAGACACCACGAAGGGAACGCTGCTGGCCGTAAGAGCGAGTTTACCTCCTCCTGCCGGTGCAAGAAATGTGTATGAAGAGAAACACTATCCGTCGTGCTTGCAAAGCACCTTCACGCTTCGGTTCGGGATATAAAGAAAACTTTATATCCCCCGCAGTCAGAGGGGCTGCAGAGAGTCACCCCGCTGCCATTCAACAGCACCCCAAGAAAGGTTACCGCCAACACATCAGATGAAGCTTGAGGGGTGCCACATCTCGGACCACCTTTTGTTTGAGACACCTGAACGTTCAAAGCAACTGGTAAACAAGCAGCTTTATAGAAAGAGCAAGTCCAAGCAGTGCCGGCTCTTTTTGCAGCAAAGCTTTTCTCAAAAGGAGAGCAGAAAATTATTGCAACATCCTTCCGCCCCATGACGTCTCCCTGTCAGGGGGCTCAAACTCACCGCACGTGTTGGATCCCACACCTGTGGGAAGGCCTGAGGTGAAGAACTGGGGAGACCTAGGAAGATTTTTCCACCCATCCCTAATTTTACAGGGAAACGAGAAAGCTGATGTCCCGAAAACATCACCTGCCTGACAGCGGGGAAGAAAGGCATCCTTGCATACCCTGCTCCAGCCTCCAAGCTGGAATCTCGCCTTCACAATGCCGGGCAAAGCGAGATGCAGCTTCTGCCCAAGGCCTGAGTCGCTGCACACCAGACTCTCCCCCCGCTTTCATCCCACCAGCTGTGACCGTGATTATAAAAAGATGTCTCAATTAGCAAGAGAGCCGAGCAATTCCTCTAGTCTCAAAACCCTTCAGAGGAAACACATTCCAAGCCAGCAAAGAGCAACACTAACAATGTCTGGGCAATAAAAGCTTCTCTTGTTTATATCAAAGTAACCTCAAACATCCTTTCCCCAAACAAGCATCCCTCGCCCTCCATACGGATCAGCGGGCTCGCACACTGGAAGGGCTGGTGTTCTCCTCAACACGCTGGGTCCCTCGGAGCAGACAGCACTAATTTTTGTGTGTGTTATTGGTTGCAGGTCTAGACTGGTGTGGTCTTTTTGTTGTAGCGAGCAAAATAAGGGAGTCATTCATATTTTTCCAGAATTCACACAAAAGTGCTCTTGTGCATCACAGATACCTTGCATCACCAACCCCGATCAAGTGTTCCTCGCTCCCGGACTTGTGCCAGACAGCACCGAAAGCTGGGGAGACCCCTCGGCCCCCCCAGCAGAGCAGGGGAAGGGGCTGCAGAGGGGCTGCCGGCCCATACCTTGCCCATCACCTCGGCCGGGCACCTGCCCAGGGCACACGGAGCCGTTACGAGCCTTTCTAACAAGGTTTTCCCACGGGAGGAGAAGGGAAAAGGCATGTCGCGTCATGTCGTGTCGTGTCGTGCCGTGCCCCCTCCCCCCTCCAAAAAAAAAAAAAAAAGAAACCAAAAAAAAACCCGAAGAAAAATAATATCCACGCGGTTTTTCGTAGGGAGAAGAGGAATCCTTCCCTCTCTCCGCTAGCCGGGACCGGGCGCTCACCCTCCGACCGAGGAGCATCCCCGGGGGTGGCGGGGGGGGGGCGGAGAACGGCCGGGACCCGGCGGGACACAAAGGCGGATGGTACGAGGAGGGACCCGGCACCGGGGGACACACACACACACACCCCCCCTCACCCCCTTACCCCCCCCCTTCCCCATACCGGGACCCCCGGGGGCGCACCCGCAAACCCCCCCAGCCCCCCAGGGGGGGTCCGCACCGAGTAACGGGAGGGAGAAGCGCCGCGGCCCCCGACCCCCCCGTACCCCCTTCTCCCTCCCCGACTCCCCCGCACCCCCTTCTCCCTCCCCGACCCCCCCATACCCCTTTGTGTCCCCCCACCCCGGGGCCGAGCGGGGCACCTACCTCCGGCGAGCCGCGTCGCTGCCGCCTCCGAGCCGCTCCCCCATCCCCAAAACACTCCGCCCCCCCCCCCCCCCCGGGGTGCAGCATCCTCTTCCTCATCTCCCTCCTCTTCCTCATCTCCCTCCTCTTCCTCATCTCCCTCCGGGGGTCGGCGCACGGCTCCGTTCCCATATCCCCCCCCCCCCCGGTGCGGAGGATCCCCCGCAAACACTCCACCGAGGCAGGCGGCTGCCGGTACAGGTGGCTTTGGGGGGGGGGGGTACACGGGGTGTGGGGGGGGGGACACCCAGGACGGACCAGTCGCCGCTGGGGCCAGGGATGCTCCGACTGGGGCGGCCGGGCCATTCCCCCCTTATATAGCCCCGGTGGCGGCGGGCGGGCGGCGCGGCTTCACGGGACTTGTAGTTCCTCCCTCCCCCCCCCCCCCCCGGGGCTGGGAGCCGCCTCCCTCGGTCTGTCCGTCCCTCCTTCGGTCTGTCCGGCCCTCCCTCCGCCTGTCCGGCCCTCCCTCGGTCCGTCCGTCCCTCCCTCCGGCTGTCCCGCCGCGGGGAGGGGACGGTGCGAGGCGGTGGGGGAGATTCTCCCACACCCCCCACCCCCACCCCGGGGGATGGAGGGGACAGGGTTGTTTTTCACGGGGACCCTGCTGCTGTCTCTGGTCCCCGAAAGTGGTTGGGGTTTGGGGGGGGAACCGGTGGGTTGTTTTTTTTTTTTTCTGGAAAAGCTCCGGGGGTTCACGGGACTCCAGAAGTCACATCCCTGCCGGTGGGGTATGACATGGGTGGCCTCGGTGTCAAGCGCAGGATCCGTCCCGTAAACTGCTGGGTAAATGAGTAATCTCAGCAAATACTTTGCACGAAAACCGATTACTTCAATGGTCCCGTGTATTGGTTATTGTTGAGTTTAATTATTGTCCCAATTATTAATTTAACTTAATTATTAACCCATCTGTGGAATAAATGAGCAATTAACTGTGCTGTTGACTTAGGGGCTAATTTAAGGCCCAGTCTTGCAAGCACGCTCGGTCCAGGCAAAGTCACCCGTACGTCCTCGAAGGACGGGACGGCACGTTTCCCCGCTGCTTGACGAACCCCGCGTGGTTTTGACTCCGTCCGGGGCTTTGTATGGGGAAAATTTGTAAAGGGGACACCAGGCACAAGGCAGGGGACAACGGCAGGGCCGATGCCGCCGCGCCCTGTGCTCCCTCCGGGCACAGCTCCTCTGCCAGAGGGACGACTGAATTTTGGGCAGGGGAGAGGGTGGAGGGTGCAGAAGGTGCCGGGCGGGGGGGAAGGATCCTGCGCAACCCCTTGTCCCACTGACCACCGGGATCAGCTCCGGGTGGGCAACGTCCCATCCCGTCAGCCGCACAGGGGCAGGGACCCGGATCCAGTGTCTTCCCACCTGCACCGGGTCAGGATTTATCCTCACACGCTCAGGAAAGCTGCCAAAGTGAAACCCCACAAGTTTTCTAGGACAAGTGAGCAAGGGGAGCTGCGGGAGAAAGAGGGAGAGCGAAGGAGAAGGAAAAAAACCCTCCTGGCAGGTTTTCAGGGCCCAAAGCCGGAGTGGAAATGCTTCCCTTCCCTTAATTGCTTCGAGACCAGATGAATTTCTTGAAGAAACCGCAACTGAAATGCTGCACAAATCACATTGTTGTGCTTGTGTTGGCTGCCTTCTTAAGGAGGTAAAAGGTCATCGTTTATGGTATATTAAAAAGAAAAAAAAATAATATTTTAGCGCAGTGGAGGAGGGGGCTCTGTTGCTTTTTCATACCCACATTCTGGAAATTAAAACCTGTTCGGCAAGCGCCAGAACGTGACTCGCAGCGAAGAGCAGAGCTGGGAAAACGCGCCGATGCGGGGCTCTGCCGCAGCCCCCGCGTGTCCCCCCGAGCCACCCGGTCCCATCCTCGTCCCTCGGCCGGCGGGACGATGCCCGTGCGGAGCAGCGGGGCTCCGGGCCCTGCTCCCATGGGGTTTGCCGTCCCATGGGGGCTGCCTGTGCCAGCCTCTGCAAGTCTCTGCAGCTTCAGGGCCTGAGAAAGGTGCAGCACTGTCTGTCTGACGATCCTTCACCGTCGGGAAGCGGCAGGGAAAATCCTGATTCCAGCCTCTGAGAGCTCTGCTGCTTTTAGTCAAGCACGGAAATTTGGCTGCTCCTTTTTTCTCCCTTTTCTCGCCGGTCGGTAAAATGATGGAGCTGATTTTCCTCCGGCTGGCTGCGTGCGAGCAGATGTTTGCTGCTCTGCCTCTGAGTCACCGGCGGAGAAGAGCCGCCTGCTCCTTTTTCCTCCCCTCCGGAGCCCTGCTTGGCTCCAGCTTCCCTTTGCTTTTAGGAATCCTTCACCCCTAAGAGGTCACACCTTCCCAAATGTGGCAGGACTTGAACCAGCAAATGAGAAACACAGGCAGGCAGCCTGCCCTGGGCACCAGGTGAGAAAGCTCAGGAGCGGCCAACGAGGGTGGAAAATTATAGCATCAGCACCAAAAATGGCAGATGCTCACCTGGTATTTATAGCGGGGAGGGAGATGCTGGAGGTACCGGGGTCCGGCGTGCTGTCCTTCACCTGTCTCAGCCAGGACCCCCCCCCCCAAAAGCGGCTCAGACCATAAACCCAGGACTGGGTTGCAGACAGACAGACAGATGCAGGGATGCAGAACCGGCCCAGCTGCTCTGCAGCAAAGACTCATCGCGCTGGGTGGGATGGGAGCGCTTGGCCTTGTGATGCTCATGGGCAGGATGAGACCCAAAGCTCGCTGGAGTCAATGGGAAGGCTCTTGCTGACCCAGCAAGACCTGAACTGGGTCTCGAAAGGGCTCCTATCGGCTGGAGCGCGTGGAAGAACAGAGCTGCGTGGTCGGATGGCCCGGGATTTCGGAAGGCAAATTACCGTTTTTATAACTTTAATTAAGAAGCTTTGCTGCCTTTTCTAGTGGCATTTCCTTCAGAGCCACGCACCCACGGGCCAAGGCGCTGTGAGACATCATCACCCGAAGCGACTCGCAGCGCTGTAAGGCTCTGCCGCGGCTCCACGGGCTTTTGCCGGCAACTTCCAACTGGAAAAAAAGGACCGTGCAAAGTACCCAGGTGCCGGCGAGGTACCTCTGCTCTGCACAGAGACCCCCAGCCGGCCCCCCAAGGACAGTCTGAGGAAGGAATTGAAATGGAAAGGTGAGCTACGTACTCACAGAGGAGCTTGGCATTGATTTATGGGATGCTCCCAGGTCTGGTTTTGCAAGAGTATGACGTGACGGTAAAAAGGCTTTGGAAGATGCTGAACTCTGCCGTGTGGGTGCCAGGTGAGGCAGCAGGCGCGGGGCGGGCGGCCGTGTACACCCGGGCACGGCCTTGCGTGACTACAGCCGGCTGGAAACACAAAGACATTGTTTTTAAGTGATAGCTGCCCCCCCGCCCCCCCTTCCCTGGCTCCTTGCAAGAGGACAGCATTCCTGTCTCGCATTCCTCAGCCACTGCTGAGATGGGGAGGGGAGACCTGAGCCAGAGGAAGAAAGCACAAAGTTTTAATTAAGAAAGTGGCCCGTGTGCTTGTGTGATGGCGGTGGGTGGTGCGGGCGGGGAGGGAGAGCAGGGTTACCCATAAAGCGAGATACAGTGCATGTGGATCAGGTAATAAGGATAATTACACAAGAGCCTGTGGATGTAAGAATGTCAACCAGATGTTTCCAAGTCACGGAAAATCAGTGGTTTCCCAGCAGATCCGCTTAGAGCAGCTGAAAGCATCCTTTATCCCGCGAGGGCAGGGACTCGGGGCACTCCTTGGCGAGGAGGACGGGGCGGTTTGGTCCAAGGGCTGCGGAACACGGGGCAAAACTTCCTGCGGCCGCTGGCTCCGAGTTGCTTTGTGACAGCTTTTGAGCAGAGGAAAACCTCGGCGCAACAGCAAACGGAAAGGGAAGAGGGTTTTGCTGGAGAGGCAAGTTCTGCGCCTTGCTCCGGGGCTGGCTTTGGGGTTGGAGACTCTGTGCCAAAGCTACGCTGCCGAACGGGGCTGAAATACCACCAGGAGGATGGTTGGGCACTGATTCTTCCCCAGCTGAAAATATCCTTGGGATACCAAATTGCTGATGGTCAGTATTTGGCAGGGAGAAAGAACTGGGATGCTGATTCCTCCAGACAAACGGGGAAAGCACCACGAGGCGATTGGAGCCCGTCTGCCCCAACCTGCAGCTGCACCAGCCTTTGGTGGGAGGGTGGAGCCAGAAAAACTGCTTATTCTTGTAAAAGTTTTGTTAGTACAAACACCTTCTCGGTAGCACGGTTGGGTTCACAGCCTGAGGTCGTGTTACTTTTAGCACACCAGTTTGTGAATGGCACATCTATAAAGTTCACTGTGGACTTCGCTGCTGATTTTTACCAAAAAAAAAAAAAAAAAAAAAGGCATTTAGTGATGGGCATCAGCATTGGCAAAATAAAAGAGATTTGGGAAGGGTGAGCTAGGAATGAGTTCCCACAGGACGGCTGTTCCCAGGGCCTGGCCAGCACCATAACCTCTGAAAGTCCTCTGACCTTCAAATACCCTCCCCAAACCAGTTAAATATATATAAATATATTGAAGTATGGAAACAAAAAGCTTTTTATTTTACGCCCTGAGAGTGCCAAGTGTCTGCAAGAGCCAATAAAGACCTGTTGCTCCAGGGAACGGGGAGCTGCGTTTCAGGTAAAACACAAACAACCTGAATCTTTACCCAAAACTTGAACCAACCCCAAAGTTCAAAAAAAACCAAAACAAAACCCCCCAAAAACCCCTGAGGTTTTGTAAAAGAGGAGGAAAAGTGTGGTTACATGTTTTCAGTTTTCTTCCCGGTGCTGGATCGCAGCCTGGACCACAAGCACACACCGGCGGGTCCCTGGGAAGGACGGGCTGCTCCCGCACGGACACCGCTCCGCGCATTCCCGCTGCCTTGTCCGGCTGCGAGAGCGGTGGGAAACCTCTTCGGAGAGAGCTGGAGCAAAGCTTTCCCCGAACACAGCCAAGAGGCTGCGGGGAGCCACGAAGGAAGGACGGCCACACCCCGGGAAATGCTCCTTTTCCATCCGTTCTGCTGCCGACGGCGTGAGCGTGCCTTGCTTGTCCCAAGCAAGCGTAGAGCAGGAACGCGTGAAGGATCTCGCTACCGTCACTGGTCCCGATACGTAAAAGGTGCTGCAGCCGGCTGGGTGATGGGAATCGGAGCGCTGGCACCAACAGGAGGTGCAGGGCCAGGCTGCCCCATCCTGCATCCCACGGCATGCCGGTTGGGAGAGCAATGGGGGATGCCCAGGACCCCGGGGCAAGAGCGAGAGCACGGTGCTGAGCTGCAAAGCAACGATGTCCCAGTCTGGCTGCAGGGACCAGGAGCAGGGACTGTGACCTGAGCCACGTGGGGACATTGGCTGGTGGGTGCGATGCTCCGTAGCACACAAGCAAGCCCTGCAGGCACACAACAGGCCCTCTGAGGTGCACAGCTGGCCACGAGAAACTCAAAGGTTGACGGGAACCAGAAAATTATAGAGCCACAGAGAGAGGGAGAGACGTTTCAAGACAACCAGGAGCAATTTGGTACCCTGCTCCCACGGCTTTCTGCCTGCTCACAACATCCCATCCACCCTCCACAACCTTCCCGGTACGCTGGGAAGGATAAAACCACCGCAAGTAGGAGAAAAGGCACATCCGTCACCTGTTTGCGTAGTGACACAAGCAAAGCAGGGAAGAGAGGTTTAAATGCCATTGCCAAGGTCATGCAGGAGAGCTGGGGTACGGGACCCACTCGCCCAGTCCGCTCTCCTCCACCGCCCACGGGCTTCCATCTCCTACCTGGCCCGCCAGCCAGGCATCCTAGGGAAAACAAAACAGCCTTTAACCCAGATGGCAAAGATCTGATAAAACCCCCAAAATGTCTCCGTGTAACAAAAGCAAAGGAAGGGAACAGGTAAAATTATGAACCGTGAGAGCAAAATCTGCTCTACGCTAGGACTGGGACAAAGAAAAACCACACTCACGTGACGCTAACCCCATGCCAGTGTATATATAGGCTGTGTGTTTTATACTTAAGTTACTTAAAAAGAACTTTAAAGCTGAAACGCTGTTAAAAAGTACATTGTGTGCTCCGTTGTGAAGATAAATTCATTATTTAAACTTGAAAAGGTGACTCATCTAACATGTATTATAAAAAGGAATAAAAACACACACACACGCAGCGAGATTTTCAAGGAGTCCAGTGATTTAGTGTCTCTTTCTTTCTCTCCCCACACTTCTTGCCTCCTGCACAAGGATCTATTGAGAAGCTGCAGAACAAACGTTCCCTTATGCAGCTCCAAAAAAGTCTCCGTCAGTTTGTCTGAGACAGCTGCCTCCAAGCACGCTATGGTTACTCATTAACCGGGTCTCCCAGGGCAGGGGAAGAAGGACTAAACTTAATAGACCCTAAACCAGAGGCAAAAAAAATAAAAGAAAATAAATACATCAGGTGTCCTGGAAAATAAAGTGGAAAAAACAGGTGGCACCGTGAGCACCTCCAAGGCAGAGGGTCCGGCTGCGATGGGCAGCCAGCTACCGGAGCGGAAGGGGACAATGACACGGAGGGTAAATGTATGGGGACAAAAGACTAAGATTATTAAAGGGAAAGAGAAGAAAGAGACGGGACAGAGAGGCACTTGTGCTCTGCGGTGCTTTATATGCTCAGGGTGCCGGGGGAGGATTACTTCATTGCGGCAAAGTCGCCGGGCTCTGCTCCCCAACGGAGGGATTCATTCCCTCCCCCCTTCCACGTTTTGCATGAGAATGAGGGGCTGCTTTGGCTGGGGAGCACTTGCCAGTGGGTCAGTCCACTCCCGAGGCCTCTCGGCTGCCAGGAGAGCCGCTCGGCCGCTCGGCCGTCCCGCGGCGAAGCGTCCCTTCTGGCAGGCGAGAAGGATGGGCAGCTCTCCTCCTGCCTCCCCAGCAAACGCGTGCGCTTGGGTTTCCACCACCTCCACCACCCGCGGGCTGATGGCTCGTTCTCACGCTGGATCTTAAAGATGAGATGCCTCATCCAGCCGAAGGGTGGGTCGGATTCTGCCCCCTCCACGTGAGACCAGATGGCCATCACCACCTCCTTCGCGTGTTCCCTCCGTCACCCTTCGCAGAAAATTACTTCCCCAGGGCACGGGGGACCCGCAGGTTGCGCTTTCGTTTCTCGCGGCCCCCGGGTTTTGGGGAGGAAGGCATCCCAGAAACACGCGCTCATCTGCATGGCGGCTCGATGGCAAGGCAGGGGGTCACTGCCTGCTGGGAGCCGGCGGGTCCCCAACACTGGGGGACACTGGGCTGCATCGCCTGTCCTCCTCCGCCAAGGTGGGACGCGCCGGGAGTGGGAAATGGCTGGTGCCGGCCTGACATCTCCGCGAGATCCTGACGGAAAACAATAATTATAGGTGCAATAAAATGCTGAATATAGCTGTGAACAACGGCAGTAAATCAGCCCTGCCTGCCATTCAGAGCCTGGTCCACGGAGCCTCGGCCACCGCCAGAATTAATTCTCTGTTTGCTATTTGCCCAACACGCTCTCCCCGGAGATAAGGGGGGAGCAAGGGACTGTAATTATCTCCCTGCCTTTTGTCATGTGCTTTTTTTGAAACAATTAAGGGATTGCAGTCAGAGGAATGGGGTGGGGATGGAGCAGAGCCAGGAAACCACTCTTCTGCGGGACCACAGCCCTCAGGACTTTGCAGGATCCATCCCGAGGCCACCTTCTCCCGGAGGAGCCCAGCACCTCCAGCACTACAGCGAGGGCAGAGCCATGGAGCGGGCGGACACCCGGGGCTGTGCCAGAGCCCCTGGGGACAACCCAGAGCTGCAGATCACTGTCCCCAGAGCCCCCAAAAAATCTCCCGTACGACCCCTTCCAGCTTTCCTCCCAGGAGCCCCTTGCAGCGTGAGTTGCTCTTGCTGGGGCAGCATCTCCCATTCCGGAGATGCCCATTTCCCACGAGAAGGGGTCACAGGTGGGAAGCCGATATTCCTGCCCCTGGCCCTACCTGCAGGCACCCTCCGACAGAGCTGTCGGAGACTGAGCCGCTGCAGAGAGCCCCTGCAAATGGGATTAGGGAAAGGGATCAGCCCCCGCAGCCGCTCCTGCCAAGCCCATTTTGGGCAAAGCTGGGCTGACCCTGCTCTGCATCCCCTGCACCCCAAAACAAGGGCAGCGCGAGCAGTGACTCTGAGGCACCTACGATGCACCAGGTCTTACGTGCTCTCTAGAAGGCTGGGATCTGCCGGCAGCTGCCTGTGAAAGGGAAGGGTGAAGCCTGGAAGGCAGCTCTCTTCCCATCCAGTTCAGCTGGTGCTCCAGTGAAACAGGTACCTTATGATTAGGTTTTTTGTGAAATGTTAAACATCTGGAGCTCAGAGGTACAAGGCAGCCTTTGTGCAGCTGGTAAATTATCTGCAATAAACCAGCACTTATTTCGGAGAGCTTCAAGAAGAGGGGGAGGGAAAAAAAGAAAAAAAAAAAAAAAAAAAAAGATGAGAGAAGCCACCCCCACCGGAGGAGGAACCTCAGACCTCTGCTTTTTCCACGCTGCGTGGGGTGAGTGGGCAGCTGGCCACGTTAACAGCAGCCCGAGACCCTGCAGAGACCCCTCTGTGCTGACCGCACCTAAAACCTTTGCGAATGGGGTCTCTCAGCCCAGCCGTGCCCGAGCCGAGGCACGCGGTGCTAAGCAGCCCCGTGGAGCTGGTCCTGGCCGTAATAAATAGTTGTGATTAAATACTCAGCATTTGGCTCCGCAAGGGACATCGTCCCCTCCTGGCTCACAGCTTTACAGCAGAAGGTAGTGTTTCCCAGTGATATTTTCAGATTTCTTGATTTGAGAAGTGCTGATCAAATCATAATTAAAAGGGACCTGAAAGGTTGATGTCCTTAAGAAACGAACGCCCAGCCCACGCTACACGGCCAGCGCCGAGCCCGTGGGGCTTGGGGAAGCTGGAGCTGGGGGTCCCGAGGTCCGGCGGAGGCTCCCGCTCCCTCCCGCAGCTCCCGAGCCGCAGCATCCCGCTCCCGCTTCCCAAGGGAGATTGCAATGCTCCACCTCATCAGCTCGTCATCTTGTCTGAGCACAGCGCGTGTCTAACCCTTGAAATGAAGAGGCAGCTGAGTCCGGGAATTCTGCATCTTTCCTTGGCTGAAAGGAAAGGCAAGGCTGCACCTCCTCTATTTCCTTCTGGAGCTATGAGAGGTTTAGGTACACCACGTATTTTGGCGTGGAGGGGGACTCTTCTCCCCTTTGCAGAAAGCGGAAGGGAAAAACATTTGCACAAGGAGGAAAAAAAAAATAAAAAATCCCTTTTGCTCACCCACCTCTTCTGAGCCTGGGGAAGCAGCAAGAGCAAGGACGGGTCTCAGAGGCAACCAAACACCTTGGGGGATTCAGAGCCAAGGTCCATTTAAAGAAATGAAGCCCACTTGGGAGGGCTGGCGAGTTCTCCCTCCACCCCAGGGGAAAGGGACAGGGACAGGAGGGCACCTCGCTGGACCAGAGCATCACTTCAGGCTCCCAGTACCAGCACGGCCAAGTCCCCCAGCACCCCATGAAGCCAAACGGGGCTGGAGCTGCTGGCGGCTGCGCCCAGGGAACCGGGCAGGAGGAGAAATCCCCCAAAATCTCTTTGTCTCCTTTCCACCCACCAGTGCTGCCTTTACACAGCAATTACCGAGGCCTCGGGGGCTTTCACACCCAGTCACCTGGGCCTCCTTGTTCTAAACAACTTAATTTGTTTAATGACTTGGGAGGCCCCGGGGCCCCTTTGTTGTCTGGATTTGTTTCCCTGGTCTCCAAAAGGTTTTTCTCCGTGGTGCAGGCAGCCACCACCCAGAACTGGAGGGCACTGGAGGGTTTTTTGTGAATCCTGCACCAAGACAAGTTTTAGAGTCATCACACACACACACCCCCCCCCCCCCCCAATTGCTGGGGCCCTCTGACCTCCACGGACACGCCAGCAACTCTGGATTCAGGGGAAAAGACCCACAAACTCCTCTGGAGGGTTTGTCCATCCACCGGCAGAGCCAAACCGCTCGGTAGGGCTGGAGGCAGATCAGCTCCGGGCCAAATTATGGTCTGGAAAGGAAAGGCGAAAACAAACGGCGTTGTGAGATGCTGCTTTGTGCTCTAAGTGCAACCCCACGCCTGCCGCTGCTGCCAGCCCAGGTTGGGAGAAACTGGGATGCTCCAGCCTTTGCTGTCGTTTTAACCTTGGGAAAAAAAGGGAAATAAAAAGGGGTGGGAGCGCTGACGCCTGTCCTGCGTGGAGCTGGGGGAGAAGAGCTGGGGCTTGGGGTGGCGGAGGTGGGGGTCCTGGCGGAGGTGGGGGTCCTGGCAGAGGTGGGGGTCCCTGGGGGAAGCCCGGGGCGGTGGGGAGTCCCGCACCCCAGCCGTTACCAGCACCTCCCTCCATTGTTTCCCAACCAGTGTTTTTCCCCATGACCTAATCTTCCCTTGGCTCTTGCTGGTAATTTTAAGGCAGGGAAATTATTTTGCAGTAAAAGGAAAGCAGATCCAGGCCATTCTCTTCCCTCCTGTTTTCGTATGGGTTTTGGAGCGACGGTTTTGTTTTCTGCTTCAGGCACAGCAGAAGGATTGTACGAGACGAGATGGGGAGCGAGCGTGTGTCGGGTCTGTAACGCTTTTGTTGGTCCTGTAAGAACACAGGAAGGCAACAGCGAGAGAGAGATTTAAACAATTCCCCGTGCAAACCAGCTCTGGACACAAAAGCTTTTTAGTTATCATCAGCATTTTGTAAGATTATATTAAAATAAACCTTCAGGCTCGGTTTCCTGCTCTCCAGAACCCCCTCGTAGGATTATAAGGCACAGAAACATATCCCAGAGATCTCAACCAAGGACATACTAAGAATATTTTCTCCCTGTTCTTGTACTAACAACTGCCCTCCCCACTGTAAAAGCCTTAAAGCAAGACAAGAGGCACTAAGATCGGAGCTGTGCAATGTGCAGATCCCACAGTGTGTAATTTTCCCTCTTTTCCCATGAGGAACAACCCTCCAGATCAAAGAATTTGGAGCGGAGCCGTTCCTGGACCGATGGCATTTCACCCTCGTGTCGACCTTCCCCACCTCACACAACTCGTAAGAAACCGCGTGGAGAACGTCCCTCTGAGACGACAGAGAGGAACCTTTCCGCAGTCACCACCCTTTTATCGATCAGCTGAAATGAAGTTTATTTAAGTAAAGCAACCAGGAGAAAGGCAACCAGCAGATCATCCATGAGCTACGCTCCCACCAACCCAGCACGGACACGAGCACATAGCTTTTTGAGGGCTGGTTGGCCATGCAAGACTCAATCCATGTACTTAGAGAGTGCCAATATATACCTAAAAAGAGAGACTGGCTCTAAATCCCCCCTAGCAACTCAACGACCCTGTCACATCTGCCCTGGGAAAGGGTGCCCAGAGCCGTAATTTCTCTTCTTCCCTCCAGTCCCGCAGAACCAGGCTCGTTCCTGAGGTTGGGGGATCCACGTTGGGGATGAAGCCAGGCAACGTGGCACGGCCGGGGCCAGCGCCATGGGCTTGGGGCACCCGAGCAAGTTCCGAGGAGGAAGAGGAGCCACACGTTTGTTCTCAAGCTCAGAGCCTGCGTGTGTGCGCACGAGAGCGAGCGTCTCAATTTTAATTGCAGCCTCGTTGCCAAGTACAACAAAGTCCGCGTACAAAGAATAGAAGTCATTTTGTCTTCAGGTTTGAATTGTTTCTTTCCTAAGGGGAGGGGAGGGAGGTGAAAGCCGTTCCTTTATAAGCAATGACTCAGGTGCTACGATCTACCCTGGGCGCGCATCTTGCAAGCCCGAGTAATGTTTTGTGCCGTGTTTTGTTTGAACGGCGTGGGTCCTAATAATGGGATTATTGTTCGGTTGCGTGCAAAGCCCTCGCTTGGGGTTTTTCTGTCCCCGCCCAGCCCTGCAAACCGCAGCCGCCTTCGCCTTCCCCGGCATCCCGGCGCGGGCCGGCGAACGCCCGGCACCCGCGCGCGGAGCCCACGCGCCCATTCCTGCTCCCTGACTCACGGCACCGTGCATGGGGCGATGTGAGCCGTGTCACGCCGGCACGGGGAAAGGTGCGCTTTCCCTGACCCGGTTGCACAACAGTAACCACGGCCCTTCGCCGCGTTCTCCTCGGCCGGCAGCGAACCCAGAGCTGGGCAGGCAGAAGGAGCTGCCGGCGAGGGAAGAGCAGCAGGCGAGCAAGCGTCGTGCCGCCGTGCCAAATTCCATGCCTGCCACGTGCCGCCCGGTGCCCACCGGGAGCTGCCTGGCATTGCGCGGAGGCAGGGAGCGTGGTGGGATTTGCCCGGAGCAAAGGGGACGGTGATTTCTCCTTGCCCCGCAGCTCCGGGTGGAATGGATCAGCTGTGTCCCTGAAGGGAGAAACCCAACGCGTTGCATTACACACTCGTAGCCCCAAATAATCCCCTCTTCAAAGCTCTAATCCCCCGGCAAACACGCGTACGGTGTCGCGCGCCCGAGCTATCAGCAGCCTCTCCATCCACCGCTTAGTCATAAGCACAACCCGACGCTCGTCCCGGGCAGCTCTCCTGTCTGCGGAGGAGTTTCCCTGTGGATTCCTCCATCGTCTTCTTGCCAGCCATTAACTGCCCGACTGGGTACCGTGCCCACGGCCGTCCCGCAGGACAGCGTCTCGGTGGTTCAGCCTCTGAAAGAAAAAAAAAACAAAACACAAGAAAAGCAGCAAAATACACCCGGTGCTGCATCGCCGGGCTTTTTTGCGGCAACTTTGCTTGGCAAAGCTCTTCAAGCACCAGCTTCGCACCCGGGGCACACGTGCTTGCACACGCAGTGCCGATCCACCGCCAAGTTTCACCTACTGCCAAACGCAGCCACCTCCGGGACTGTGAAGAATTGGGGGATTTTCCCAGTCTCAGCTAAACGCTCGGGTCACCTGCCTTCATTAGCAGGGCTTGCAAAACCCCAAAATATCCACAAAAGCATCAGCAAGCAGGCCACAAAGCCCATCGCGAAAGCACATATGTGCACTGTTTAGGAAAAGATCTTTACCTTTGGGGTTTGAGGCCTTTGGATGGAAAGGAGTCACAGTTTAAGTTTTCCTCCAGCCAATGCAAAAAGTTATTACATTTTAAGAAAAAACCCAAGAATCTAAAGGTTTTGTATACGTGAGGCTTTACTGAAACATTAGTAGGGGGGGAGAAATCACCAGCGTTGATGCTACAATTTAATACTACACTTGTACGGGGCTCAAAGGATATTTCAAACCGGTCCAGGCACCGCTGTGCCCCTCCAAAGGCTGACCGCCACCCATCAAAAGGATGGAAAGACAGAACCCCCCCGCTCTGTGCTCACCACGGGCGTACAGCCCCGTGCGCTGCGGTCCGGGGGTTTCTCCCCATTTCGGAGCAGCAGAATCACAGGACGGCTTTTCCAACGGGGCTCAGCGGCCACTGCCTGTGATGTGGAGGGACCACAGCACTAAGAGAGCCCCCCCCAGGAGGACAAAGCCCCAGCTGCATCCCAGCACGCACATCCAGGCAAGGATTTGGGGCCAAGCGCACCCCAGTCTCCCAAAATCCAGTTCCAACCACGGGATAACCTTTCTCTCTTTTCCCTCCAGCTCAGTCTCTGCGTGAGACGCAGCTTCTCCCGGCCGATGAGCAGAGCCCGTCTCCATTTTGCGGGGCTCGGCTGTGTGTTTATGTTGCCTTTGCTCTGAACTCCACCTTTTCATTGACAGCTGTTGTTTCCACGGGTAATTTCAGGCCTGGCCCCCGGCCAGCTTTTCAATCATACCAAGGAATAGATATATAATTTCATTCACCTCCAGGGTACAAACAGAAAAGAAGGATTTTCGTATGCACTTTCTGCATCACCCTTCCCACTCGCTTCCTACAGGTCCAATGTACATAATTATCTCAGCTGGCTACATCTAAGCGGGATTAAACGCTTTACGTGATATTAGCTCACAGCAATCTGATTACAAGACTGCCTTTAAATGTATAATGTGGGATTTTTTTTACCAACTTACACCACACGCCAGAAATCAAATAAGAAAATATCACCAGCAGCCTGCGAGAAATCCCGACCTGTGGAGACCCCTGAAGCTTTTAAATTTCACACAAAGGCTTTCGGTGGAAAACAGAGGGCTGAAAGGCTTTCGGCAGAAAACAGAGGGCTGACGCTTCTAGTGCATCTAGAAACGAGGTGAAGAGTGGTGGGAGATTGCCCAGCCTTTCCACTGGTGGAACTGGGAAGGAGACACCAGCCACAGGGGCAAAGGGCTCTTGTTCCCAGCCGGGGCAGGGACAGCTCTCACCTGGTTTGAAAAAGAGGGTCCTGACATCCTTTCTTTTTCCCACTGAGAGTCATAACCCCAAATTTCCCCTGTGCCCAGAGAGACCCAGCTCATGTCGGGGTCCCGGGGAAGGTCGTGTCCCCCTTCCCATCCCCGTACCCCGGGACTGCAGCCCTCCGGGCTGCCCCAAACGAGCATCGCCCCTGCGGGCTGCGGTCACAGCCTGCCGTGGGGCTGAGCCGAACCAGGGACAGCCCTTACACGTGTGTGCATGTGTGTACACCCCCGCGGTAGCTGTACCCCCAGGTCGGTGCAGGCAAAGCTGCTTTTTTACCCCAGGGATTTCTTGCCGTTGTTTTTTTCTGAGTCATAAGGCACAAAACCAGTGTCGGGTGCTGGAGCTGGGGCTGAGCTGGCCAGCTGCAGCAACCCAGCGAACACTAAAACACACTCATGGGTGCCTGGATGAAGCACTGCGAAGCTGCCTTTCTTCAGCTTTTTTTTCCCTTTTTTTTTTTCTTCCCAAAGAGGCTGCCTTCCTGGTTAAGAGGCAGGACCCTTGACAAGCCAGGAACAGTTAAGCTGGAGAAAAAAAACGTAGCAGAAGGGAGGGAGGAGAAGCAAAGGTATGGCTTTAAGGCATGAAAATAGATCAGTGCAAACTCTGAACTTCCCATTTATTGAAACCAATCACAGTTAAAAGGTCAAATCCATTGGCGAACAGTAGTTTTGTATCATCTATAGTGACACACAAATGAAGTACAAATGAAATCCAACCCAAAAAAATAAAAATGAACCAAACAAAAATGCATGGCTCTAGCTTAGTTTATCCAAGCCTGTTCCCTTCGGCTGCCCTTCCTGCAGCTTCTCCGGCAGGACCGAATGGTGGTCCGGGACCCCCCCGCACCCGCAGCCCCGCTCCCCCGAGAGCCCTGCAGCTGCAGAGGGACTGAGATGCAGGCAGCAGCCAGGCGATCCAGTTATTCCTGCGGAAAGGTCTAATCAATCTCTTTTTACTGAAGACAGAAGCATCCTTAGCGAAGAGGGAGGCATGGTTTACAGCATCCGTCCAACTTTGGCGTTTTGCTCCTCGCCGGAGCGTGCACCAAGCAGAGGGAGGGATGGGCAGGGCTCGCTCCTCAGCCTGGAAGGGACTAATCCTGCCTGCTCCGGAACGGCTCTTCAACAAAAGATGCTTGAAAAGCAGAGGGTGAAGAGGCAAGTATACATGGTGCGTGATTCTGGCTCTTCAGGTAGGATAATTAATTCACCCTGATGAATTATTTCATCCTGATGCTGCTCAGGAAGATGAGGGCTCCTGGCACGCTCAGGTCCTAACTCAGCCCCGAGGTCTTCCGAGGGATGAAGTGTGACCAGGGCCACCACCGGGAAAAACCTGCCTTGGCTCTTTGGGGAGTTATGAACCACTGGAACCAGCAGCCGTAAACCAGCAATCGCTCGGGAAGGCCAGACGCAGTCACGGGCCCACGTGGAAATCTATCCTGCTGTACTCCAGTCAGGCAGCACATCAATGACCACACGGATGACCATACCTTGCCTTCTCAAAGAGTATATGCTAGAAAACACAAAAATTCTTCTTGCCTGGGGTTTTTTTTCAGAGAAAACCTCGGGGTATTAGACACAGCGCATTGGATCAATGCCCACTTAGGAGATAAATTTAGGAAAAAAATGACATTTCCTTCTTACAGAGATCCCAAGAAAATTCATTTTTTATTTGCCTGGACTATATGCATCTATCAAAACAAATACCCTAGAACATTCCCAAGGACCCGCAGGTTACACGAGACCTGCAATCCCACAGAGTGCTGTACGTGTTATCTTAGTCCTATAATGCCTTCCACCTGCCTTTCGAAAAAAGTGTGGAAATTCAGACTCTGTAAGGAGTTTACTCCATTCAAATGCCTTGGTACTTAACCACAGACCAGCTTAAACACGCGACAGTGAATTTCTAATCTTCTACAGAACAAAGATGATCAAAACCCAGAGCGACCCGACTCAGAAACCAGCCCAGCGCGGAAGGGAAGGGACAGGGTGACCTGCAGCCCAGCCGACGCGTCGTCCAACGACCCTCCCGAGAGGAAAAGAAAATCTGGTGGCGAAAGGAAACCAGGACCTGCGAGGAACCACCTGTATTTGTGCTTTGAAAACCATCGATATGACGTTGGAGGGGAGGAAGAGATATAAAATTATAGGAAATCAACACCAAACCAGATCCAAAAAAATATATATACAAAAAAAAGTCTAGAGGATAACGTGTGTCCGGTTCCAAACGCCGCCGCACAAATGGCTCTGAAGTCTTCTCCCGGGGAGCGGCGCGTTGCCCTACCCGAGCCCAACGTCCAGGGACATCATCACCACAAATCCTAATATCGAGGTCCAGGAAGCCAGCTTCCCGTTGCCACTGCAGGGAGAAAAGGGAAGGGTGTGAGCTCCTGGGAGCCGGGACCGGCTTTTCGGATGAGGGAAGCGCTGCTTTATAGCTCATCCGGGCAAGGGAAAGGATTCTTCCAGAGTCCTCTGCGCTTCCCTCCGTGTGTATCTGCCTTTAGTGGTGGGCACCAACAGGGTCTCACCTGGTCTGTGCCTCGGGGATGATATCATCCATCACCACGTAGACCATGGCTCCGGCGGCAAAGCCCAAGGCGTAGGGGAGGAGAGGCTCCGCCACCACCACGGCGAAGGCACCAAAAACGCCGGCTAAGGGCTCCACCATGCCGCTCAGCTGCCCGTACCTGCAAAAGACCGAGACTAAAAGCCACCAGGGACCCGGCGTGAGGGACGGCACAGCCCTCCCGCGGGGCGGCTGAGGGTCTGCAGCTCCCCATCCCACCGTCTTCCCTAACGTCTCCGTGTCCGGGAGAAGGTCGGCCAGGCGGCCACGCCAAGCCAAGCCACCTGGATCATTTTAAACGGGCAACGAAGGTGATCCGACCTAACCTAGCTGATTTTTCCAGGAAAGGAATTAAGGCACGATCCGGTTCCTTCCTCCAAGAGCTCTGCGGGATTTGGGGATCCAGCTCACAGGCAGGGATGGGTCAGAGGGAAAACATTTCCAACCAGCATAGCTCAATCGCAAAGAGGACATCTGGCCACAGCCTCAACCAGTATCAAATTGTGTTCTTCGCTCTCATTTTCTTTCCCTCTAGGACTGCTTTAACTCTCCGGACCATGGGAACTCCCTTCCCGGCAGCAGCAATCCCGGTGCAAGTCCCAGCACCGGCTGCGCTTACTGAATTGGAGGTGGGTGGGAGGAAAAGAAAACAAAGCCTTGGCGGGAGCCGTTTCCAAGCCGTCCCCCTGCCCTCCCATCCATCACCCGGCCGAGCACACGTGCACGGGCAGGAACGCAGCCCTGCGCTCGCAGGGTTCATGCCCTTGGCTTTTTCACCTCAGGGAAAAGAAAAAATAAAAGGTGGGTTTGAAATCCAGCCCAGAGTGAAGTGAGAGAAAAAAAATGAAACAAAATAAAAATTTAAAAAAAAAACTTTAAAAAAAAAAATCCAAAAAAAACCCCGTTTAGGGCAGGATCTGGGAGCTCACCACAGGCGCTCAGCAGGCAGCTGAAGCAGGATGGAGTGACCCACCGGGATCACCGATGCATCCCTTGGGAGCTGGGGGCTCGGAGCTGAGCTTGGGCACTGCGGAGGGAGCAGGGCAGCGCTCACCGCCCTTCCTCAAAGCTGGAAACCTGCAGCACTCCCAACAGCAGCTCTCCGTGATGCCAGCAGGCGACCCGGCAGGTCTGGAGCCAGCCCATCCCTCGGGCAGCTCAATGACAGAGCAATGCAAACGGATACAGGGAAGAAATCTATAGGCACCCGCTGGTCAGGAGCCGCTGGCGGAGGGCTCTCGTTTCCACGGGCGAAGAGGAGCTCAGCTTACCAGAACGCTTTCCACGTTGAAAATCCAGCACCACGCAAAGGCAGGCTGACGGCCAGGCCCTCCGGGAAATTCTGAATCCCAATCCCGATTGCTAAGTTCCTATCCACACAAAAAAGCACAAATATATATATGTATGTTATATATATATATATATATGAGGTGGAAAGCATAGCCTGGAGTTGGCTGCTGCGAGCTGGGGGGGGGAAAAAAAAAAAAGACATTATTAAAGATATGCCTTTTAAATGGAAGCACAGCTAGCCCTGGGGCTAGTCATGCTAATATTTAACGTGAACACAGAAAACCTCATCTTCAAAGAGCTCTGCAGCATTTAATCAGCTTCAGCACCAGCCCTGGGAGCGACAGAGACCAGACGGAGGAGAAGAGACCTGTCCAGGGAGGCCCCACGAGGCGTTTCCAACCCGAGGCTTCTCAGGAGCCGCAGCATCCCTGGATCCTGGTGTTTGGGGTGGCCTCGGGCTCGCAGGTCCCCCAGAGGGTCGGGGCTCCTCCATCCCAGGGGGGCTTTGCCAGAGGGGCCCCAACACAACCCCTGGGGCGGCCAGACCCTCTCCCATAACCTGCTCCAGCTCTCACCAGCACCATCTTTAACCATAACCACCCCTGCATGAGCCTTACAGCCATGGGGCTTGCCAGAGAAGTATATTTTAGCCACAGGATTTCGTTTGCTTTCTTTCTTTTTACCCCCTCTTGCATCCTACGGAAAGGCGGCGCTTGGACTTCCAGAGCTGGTCTGTCCATCGGTAAAGCAGTACAGGAGGAGGCAGGCTGCTGTGAGGACCGTTCCTCCAGGCACAAGAGATAAAAAGCCTGATAAAGGGCGTTAGGCAGGCAGACACGGTGAACTTGAACTGCTCCAAGTAAAGCCCCACGTCCCCAGTGGCAGAAAACACAGGTCTTGGAGTTGACAACTGAAGGGCGGACAGGAGAGGTTTGAAGGGATGCCCAAGGGCAGAGAATTAGATGAGGTTTCTCCTCACCTGCCCTCTCCCCTTCGATAGTTAGACCCAACACCCATCTCAGCATCCACCTCCAGAGCACCCAGCGCCGCCGCTGCGCTCCCCGAGCCGGGAGCTTCTCCCGCGCAGTGACCCCACGGTGGGACCACCACGCCGTCACCTATCCTCAGCCGGGATTTGCTCCAGCCTTGGGACCAATCCTTCCCCTCTGCTCCAGGGTCCCTTCCAGCTCAGCAGGAGTTTGGGCTTTTTGGTGAAAACCAGGAAATCGGGATATGGAGTTTTCTCCTTCACTCAAGGAACAAAAATGTTGCAAGCACCGAACCAAACAGGGCTCGTTTTTTATGGCATGGGCTCCTTAGGCTGAGCGGCTCCACGAGAGCCAACGGTAACTTGTTCCACAGCTGGAGCATTTCTCCCACCACGGCTTCACTGGTGCGTGCCGGTGGAGCTGGCCATGGCCCATCCCTGGGGGGAACACCGAGAGTGTGCCCGTCCCAGGAGTCTCAAAGCTCCAGCAGCGAGATGCCGGGCTGCGACCTGCCCCAGCCCACGGCTCCAGGCAGGACCCCAGTGCCTCTCTGCAAGGTCAGTTATTCCTTTGCCAGCAGCTGAAAGCTCCCTTTGCTGCTTTAAACACTTGTTTCCTATTAGTAAAATAAGACTGGTGAGAAAAATCTCTCTGGGTTGTTTAAACTTCTACAAGGGTTTACAGAAGAGGGGAGGGGAAGGGGGAGAGGCTGTGGGTTTCCCTAACCAGGACAGGCTATTACAATCAAAAACATTATTCAAGGGAAAGAGAGAGAGAACGGAGGGGGAAAAAACATCCCTTTTAGAAAACACTGGAGCCGCTGTCTGTGCGCTGGGTTTTTTTTTCCTCCTTCCCTCGCCTTTGCACAAAGCAGCTATTACTGGCCCCGACCACAACAAATTAATGGGGTGGGAGAAGGAGGTGTGAATGGACGGGTCTGTACGGAAAGGGTGGTGAGACCCCCCCTCGCCCCCGGTCCCGCCGGGAGGAGGGAACCCCACGCTGACCCCTTGCCCCGCACCAGCCCCGGGGGGAAAGAAAGCCCCGAGGGGCTGGAGGAAGGGGATTTTAACCCAGTGAAAGAACCAGCAGGAGAAGGTGGGTTTGCCCCTGCTCTCCTCCTCTTCTCTGTCCCACTCACAACCCTCGCAAAACCCATCAGGGCTCCCTGAAAGCAAGAACCGGCCCCGGCCCCACAGCTTGGGCCACCTCCACGGCAGCACCGGATGCCCAGCGGGTCTGGCACGTGCCGGGGATGGGGCCGCAGCCGTCTCGGCGAGTACAGCAAGCAACGGGCTGCGGTGAGCAACGCGCCATCGTGCCACGGCACGCAAACGCCGCGGCGAGCAACGTGCGCCGGTGCGCGATGGGTGACGGTGTGCGCAACTCCAATGGCCACCCAGTTCTCCCAGCCCTCGGCAGGGAAGCAGCAAGGTGTGCCTCCTCCCAGGTCAAGATTTTAACTGGTTTTTTCCCCAAGAAACGTGGGTGCTGGCATCACGCTGCCATCGGAGCAGGCATCGGGCGCGGGTACGCAAAGCTTTGGCGTACGGCAGGGCAAGAGGCAAAGGCCACCGGAGACCCAGAGCCTGGCCACAGACGTCCCTGCGCCTGGGGTTTCTCACTCCTGCCCTGGGACACCCGCCGGGCAGAAAGGACCTTCTGGGCTCAGCATCAGGCTGAGAAGGTCCCCACGTCATCTCCTGGCCTCCAGTCCCTCCATGTCCCAGCAAACGTCTTTTGCTCACCCGGACCAGATTCCCCCATCCCTAGGACCACTCGTTCCTTCGACGCTTCCTCCCACCGCAGCTCTGCCTAAACATTTCTTGGACTTTGGGGCCTTTTGAGCCTTTCCCAGGGACACTAATCTTATCAGGATGAGGATAACTCCGTGACAGCATGGAGGCCAGGAACACATAAGCCTTCCTATTTGCTTTGCCTCGGTTCACTGCACGAAGGGTACCTCCACTCGCTGCTGAGGGGCCACCTCTGTTTGCCCAGCGCAGCGTCTCGGGAGATGTCCGGGTGCTAAGGCAAAGAAGATTTACCTCCGATGGCCCAACTGTGAAATAAAACCATCCCAAGGGACATTCCTCTCCCCCTTTGCCGCGGAGCCGTGCACACCTCACACCTTCTCCATAGCTCCCGTGTCGAGCTGACGGCAACACGGTCGGTGAGAAAGCAACCGAATCAAAGCTGCATTGTGTACGGGGAAAACAAAGACGTCCTTATTACGGAAATAGGTGGGGATTCTTGGAAGGCTTCCCCCGACTGCAAAGAAATACATTGTAAAACAGATGCACAAAGACAGACTGGAGCAGCCTGGCCCAGGGGAGCTGAAACTCCGGGTGCCCACGGCGAGCTACGGGACACAGAGGAGATGAGAACGGGGAGATGAGCATCGTAGCCAGAGGGACCATCATCAGGATGAAACATTTGGAGACATTAGGGTCTCTAAAGCGAGGAAGGGGGGGGAATAACTGATAGAGGGTGTTAGAAGCAGATCCCATCTGGTCTGACGGGTCACCCACATCCAGCTAGAAGACATTTTGCAGACAGGGACAATAACCTGTGGCTCATCCCCAACCTACAAACATGCATTAGTCTAAAGAAAAAGCAGCCCAAGGGAAACCGCACCGAACTTTGCCTGGGGATGCGTGTGCCCCGTTAGCAGCTCTGCCATCGGCACGCTGGCCAACGTGGGAATGGGAATGTCACTTGGGTGTTTCCTCTGTTTGGGCACAACGGACTCAGGTTGCAGGAAGCATCCAATATCAAGAAGCCAACATGCATTGGACATGTTACCTTTCCCAGCATTCTGCCTCAGCTTCCCCATCTGTAGAACGGTGGTGACAGCAGTGATATCCTCTGTAACCTTCTCGATCTGGGAACAGAAATGTCACTAGGACACGTGCCATCTACCCACGAGCTCTGCAGGCAGCCAGCGACGCTGGGATGGGTCTGCCCTTGCCTCGGCTAATCCTTTTCTGCAGCAGAGCCCAGTGCTGCAGTTTTAAGGAAGAAAAGGTAAAACCGTGGCATCCTGGTGGAGCTCCACCGAGGACCAGCTCCTCGTGGCGAGAGGGAAAGACTCCATGGCCCCCGGGAACGTACCGGGGCTGGACCTCCTACCCCCAGCTCGCCTGCCAACTGCTGTGGCACCACGCTGGGAGACTCCAAGTTCACTTTCAAAAAAAAGTTGGCATCTCTGCATATTTGCAAGGTCAAGGCACAGAAAGCCTTCTATAAGCCTAAACCCTTGTTTTCAAGGGCCTATTCTTTTACAAACTGATTATGAAAGCAGGCTACATATTCTTAACAAGCCCCTTTTCACTACGGCTTTCAATTCCCTCCAGTGTATAATGTGCATGTGTATTCTTGCATGGCAGGCCCTTACATACTGTTTTGATTGTTATCGTCTTGCCATGAAAGGGCCGATTGTTTTGGGTTCCCAAGATTACATCATGGCTCCCACTCGGGCCGCCCGTCGAGGTGTTTGATCAGGGCTCGCAGGTGGGAAGGAGCTCTGCGGCGAGCGCAGGGCCCTGAGCGTTTCCCCATACCTGCCCTACCTGTTCAACACGGCTGCCGGCACGCTCTGCCCCGGCGTTACGGGAGGCTCTCACGCGAGGAGGGGGACGGGGAGCTGCCCCGTGGGGGGAGAAGGGCGGCAGCGGTCGCCTTCGCCAGCCCCGACGGCCGCTGGACCGCGCTCCCACCCTGAGCGGCAGGCTGAGCCATCCAGGGGCGCACAGGGCTCCCGGGGAGTCCGTCGCTTTACGTGCTCGGCATTTCAAAGGCCAAACCTGCAAAAGCAGGTGGGAGGATGTTACTCCCGCAGATTTGCCCTTTGATAATGCAGTATCTTTCATCTCAAACGCTCAAAACCATTAAAAGAAAAAAAAAAAAAAAAAAAGTGGATACAAACCTACTGTGCCTCCTCCTCCTGAGTGCAGCCACCAGCCCCATGACCCACGGGACACAGAAATGCGTGGAACAACATGGGAACCTATCCCAGGCAGGGGATGCAGCATGTGCTGCCCATCGCACGATGCCTTGAGCCTGAGAGCCCTCAGCTCTCCTCCTCACCGACAAAGAAACAACCAGGCTGGTAGCCGCTGCACGATTTCCCAGTTATTCAGACATAAAAACAGATTGGAAATTACGCCTGAATGAAATCCGACAAAAATAGGCACCTTGGTTTCGTTTGGAAGTCGGCAGCAGAGCCTCCACCCAAACCGTGCCACGAGCAAGGTGCTTTCCAAACGGCACCAAAACCAGCCAGCACGTCTGAAAGGAAACAACGAGAAGAGGAGAAGTGGGAGGAAAGAATCTGGGGCACCAACCAGAGGAAAAGCTGCAGAGATCAGGAGGCAGGAACGGGCTGGACGGTCGCAAGGACACCCATCTCCAATAAGAACCGCAAAAACACAAGACGAAAGGGGCACGGGTTTGAGCAGTTACGTAGCCTGTGCGCAAGCCGCTCCGCCAGCCTGCTCCCGGGAATAGAAAAGTTCCTGTAGGGTCTCTGTGAGAGCTGTGCGTGGTAGGCACATCCCAATGGAAGCAACGCCTGCTCCCCCGGTACTTGGCTCTTTCGGCACTGCTCCTCAGTAGCCACTTCCATACCTCTTCCTACCCCTTCCCACCCTCTTCCCATCCAATCGCTTGGGCTCCTAAGCAGCGTACCGCCTGGTCTGTGTCACATCTGCTTGCCTGGCCCTCTGCCAGCCTTAAATATACACCGCTCTGGATCCGCACGCAGTAAACATTTACAATTTCAGGAAATTTTACCCTTAATTTATCCCAAAGGCGCGTAAGCTAAGTTCAAAGTCGTAAAACCTGCTCTCCCCTCTGACTGCGGCAGCCGGGACATGAACTTTAGCTGAAGAGCAAGAAATTCTCCAGCTTTCCCAACGCAAATCCCCACCGGTGCCAGGCCAGCCTGGGACGGGGCTGCCACCCACCTCCCCTCTCCGGCAAACCTCCGCTCCGGCACGGCTCGGGCCGGCGGGATGGGGAAGCCCCCGCACCAGCCGGCCGGCTGCATCCTGCACACCAAGGGGATAGGGATGGGGATGGGGATGGGTCTGTGCACGAAGCATCCAAACACATTCACGTGCCTGAGCTGGTTCCATCGTCAAGTGACATCACTCGGCTAAAACACGCAGGACTTTTTTTTTTTTTTTTAAACTTTCCTTTCCCCAACCCTGCCGCGTGTTGGCGTGCTCTGCGTCCTACCCACGGCACAAGTGTCTTTGCTAGACTTGCACAAGCACCGAGGACCTGTCCTTCCTCCCCTCCCAAATCCCAATTCAACCAACATCTAACACAAAGCTCAGCTCCCCGACCCATCTCACGGTCAGTGCAACCTCTTGCACTCCCCCCGAAAGGACTGACACCCCCCCCAAACCCTTCCCACGTGAACCACCAAGTTGTTATCCTTACGGCTTAACTGGCCGAGGAAACTGAGGACTGGCACGCGAAGGTAGGCGAGCCCTCCGAGGCAGCTGGCTAAGGGTGCAAGAACACCCCACGAGATACGCAGTACACGTGAGGGTTGTCACATCGGGTACCAGGCACTGCCAGCCCGCGCTCGGATGCCCTGCGGGGCTGCGGCATCTCCTCCCCATCCCAGCGAAGCCGGGGCGGGGGGCTCAGCCAAAAGGACACAAATCCGGACACCCTTCTCCCTCCAGCCGTGCCCTGATGCGAGCAGCTGCCAGCAAGAGCAAGTTCAAAACCTCGACGTCGGCTGGGCGATAAGTGATAGAAACCGGGGCTGTGCACGGCCGGCCAGCGGTCATTGTTCTGTTATGGCAGGCGTGTATCTACCGCCGGATCGCACGGAGGGGTCCCATTGTCTAGGGACTATTTATTCCTCTGGGGTTTTAAAATCTTTATTCTTATCTGCCCGGTTATTCATGTAACTGTTTGATTTATGAGTCAGACTCACGCACAGGGTAAAAGTTCACATCTCCCCCGATCTGGAAAGCACAAAGACACGTTTCATGAGCTCCGTGTGTTCCTGCTCTCTTCTCTCTCGCCATGTTTTGACCTCGGCTACGCAGCAGGAAAGGCTCGGGGAGCCTCGGTGCTTTTTCCTGCTGCCAGATAAGAGCGTGAACGCGACCTGCGAGCGCAGGATCCGGCCAGCGTCGGCCGAGCCTCACCCAGCTCCGGCTCTCCAAGGCTGGTATCTGCAAAACGAGCAGGAGACGTGACCCAAGCCCTGGAGTCACTCCCTGCAAAACCCCCTTTGCAGGAGATGTAAGCCAGGAGGAATCACCCTCGCCCTCCCGCTTGCTCTCACAGCACGTAATGAAAAGCAGGATCCATCGCACAGAGAAATTTCTATTTGGACAGTTATGGTCCACCTAGCTAAAAAGTTAACAGATACTGATAAACAGATGAAGACATCGCTTCCTATTCTCAGCATCGCTTCCCCATCGTATTTACTGGGGTTAAATTCATGCTCAAGGCAAGGGACCAGCCCAAGACCCATCTATTCCCAGGTCTGACGCCGGTGACATCGCCTGCGCACAAACGGGGTCCCGGCAGCCGGCGGGGGGTCCCCAGCTCTGCTCAGCCCGGCGGGGATGTGGGGACCCGGCCCGAGGTGGGATGACGGGTGGGTGAGTCCCCGGAGAGGCTCAGCCCCTGCAACGGGCTCCCCTCTGCCCATCCAGTGGGGACCTGCCTCAGTTTCCCTGTTTGTAAGATAAGGATAGGAAGGCAGCGTTAAAAAGTGGCACGCAGAGTTGCAGGTCTTCCGCCGTCACTTGTTATTCACAGCATCTTTCCTTTTTCAGAAGCATATTGATGAGAAAAGAGAAAAAGCTCAGCATCAGTAGGGGCTACCCCAAGCCCTGCAGACACCCAGCCCTGAGGCACCCTGTAAATCTCACCAAACTGTTACAAACAGAATGGCAAAGACCATAAAAAGAAAAGTCTGTGGGGACAGCAAGAGCTCGCACCTTGTCAGAGCCGGCTCCCGAAAGTGATGGCTTGGACAGAAATGTCTCCATTTTCGAGCAGAAACCAAGAACATCCTTCCCTGGCAGCCACTGAGGAGCCACAGGCAGCACCTTCCAACTCTAACCATCACCAGGAGGTTTCGGTTAAGACCCTACAAGTCCGAAGCACCTATTTTTAAATACTTTAAGAAGACCCTCATGTGAGACCTCGTTAACTCTATTTTAAACAGCATCAGACTGCAGACAATTTAAATTTTTACATATTCATATAGGCACACACATAAATAAAGCGGGATTTAACGATGTGGCTGCATTGATCTTGGGTGGGGCTAGAGCTGGAGGGAGATACAGAACCTTATAAAGGTTATTAAAATATTTTTTTAAAAATTAAACACACACAGAAGCTGGGTGGTCTAAAAGCAGGGCTGGGATTATGGCCCACCTATAAAAATTCCCAATAATACCTGCCAATTAATGTTTATAGCTTCATGCAAAAATACCAAGCCTCTCCTTTTTGTATGAATCTTTTAATTATAAGCCCGTTTCACATAGAAAATGATTTTACATGCCATGGAAATCTCAGTGCAAATAGCATGCTGGGGCAGGGGAAAGGTTTAGGGGGTATTTTTTAGTTGTTTTTTTTTTCCTTTGTCCTCCAAATCCAGGCAGCCATCGGCACACACTCGGCCCCCATCGCTTACAGAAAACAAAAGCCTCGAGCAAGGCAAGGGAAGAAGGATGAGTGTAGTTAATAAGGACATCATTCTTCCTCCCTGCTAGGGGCTGAAAAGAACCTGAAGGGAATCAAAAGCCCAGCTATACGTATAGATCCATATACATATGTATTTCACTCATCGTGTCTCAGGTGCCTGCAGGAACATCGGGATGGAGCTCAGCATCCCACTTGCTCCCACCACCGCGGCAGGGTTGCATCGAGGGGCTCACGGATGATTCCCAGGCGTCCCGGTTTGCATCCTGATGGGGATCATTAGCTAAGAGCAAAATTAAAAGTACTGAAACGGTTTCTCCTCTTCCCTCTCCTGCAGCATCACTGTTCAAACACGCCAGGGGAGAGAGTTGAAAGCACCAGAGCGGCTCCTTTATGCAGCCCGAAAACCTGGAACTAAACAATTTACTAACAGCTGTAGCTATAAAAGGCCCTATTATCACATCGTGTACAGTAACAATGTCTTCATTCAAATTGCTTCCCCTCCTTGGAGGGTTTATTTTTAAATCAGGCTGCTAAAGAGAGGAACAAACCAAGGGGGGCTGCAAAGACAAACCTGGTGTTCAAAGTGAGCTTTGTTTGGCATTATCTTGATAAGATAAACAGGGATAATGGCTTTTTCTTTCTCTGATTTTTTTCTTTGCCCTCTTTCTTTTATTTTAAGGTGAACAGGAACTGAACGGGTGCACTTTGCAGATCAAAGCTGGGCAGGACAGACCTTTGCGGTAACGTCCTGGAGAACTCCCGATTGCCAGGTTTTAGCTTTTGGGGCCGGGGAGGGAGCAGCCGCAGCTCCCCTCCTGACTAACCCATCCCCTGCAGCACCCGTTATCCGTCCTCCGGCCAGAGCATCCCACACTGCCACGGAGAGCCGGCCCCGGGACCCCTCCCCAGCTCTGGGCAACCTCCCCAGCCGCTCTCCTGTAAAACACGCGGGGATGATGCAGACACCCAACACGGTTGCATTGAAAACCACGAGTGCCTCCCCTCCACCACGGGGCGCAGGGTGAGCCGGAGCCCTGGGGAAGCGTTACGGTGCATTCAGCGGCTGCTGCTCAGGGGTTCTGGCGAGCACTGAGCTGAAGCCTTCTTCTCTTGCAGGGCCACCACAAAGCTGCTAAGCCATTGCATCACCCAGCCATGGCTCGGCCAGAAACCGTTCAGTCGGCCAACAGCACACCTGGGGAAAGGGTCGGGCAGCAACCCGCAAAACCCTCTCGCAGGGAGGCGAGAAGCCAAAGCGCTCCACGCGGGAGCTGCTCCTGGCATCCCCTGCCCTTCAGGTTGTATCTGCAGACGCAGTGACCCCCACAGAAAGAGAAGAAAGCAACCGTTACACAGACTTTCCACGGAGCCAGATGTTGTTTGGGAGGCCAGCTGTCTCATAAGTATTACAAATCAACCAAAACTCCTCCTTGGTCCAGACACTTGAGTAAGGGATAAGGAAGAAGTTGGGAGAGGAGGGGAGACTATTTATACAAACGATGATGTAAATGCAAACGGCCAGTGAGGGATTCGTAGCCAGCAGCCCGGCTCCCAGCCAGGCTCCGGAGACCTCCTTGCTGACTTGGGAGGTCTTCTCCTCCTCCAGCCCGGGGCAATAAATAAAGGCTGCAGCACCCATCCAGCCCCAGGAGCTGGGGCCCAGAGGAGGCTGAGCTGCCACGGGCTTTCAACCCAATCGTCTTGGACAAGGGACAGGCAAGCAAAGAAGAATGAGTGTTGCCACCAAACCTGCCAGCACCAATGTGGCAAAGGAGCCTCCGACATGCGGATGCGAGGCACAGAGCCCGAGGGATTCTGCTCAGCCTGGCTCCGCCATGGGCTGCACCACTTTGGGCAGGTTTCCCCGAGACACTGACTTCGAGTGCCTTGAATTTTGGTTTCTGAATTTCAGGAAAGCACAAAGCACCCGTTTTCTCTAGCAGCCTGCAGTTTGGCTGCTTTTGGAAGATGCTTCTCATCTCCCTCACCCCCTGCCCAGCACCTCTATGGGACCCAGCAGCCAGTGCACAAGCTCTGCTCCAAAATTCCCTCTTCAGCATCTCCGCGGGCTCCCCAGCAGCATCGCCAGCCGAGAGCGACCTCTGACAGCCGGCTGCCTCGGAAAGACCAGCTGTCCGTGCAATGGAAAACCACCCCCGGCCAGCCAAGCACGCGCTTGCAAGACTCAAAAAGCAAAAAAAAGCACCCTCCAAAAAGCATCCCCCCCGCACTGGTGCATGGGGATGGAGGGAACGGACCTCTCCCGACCTCCCCAGCCTGGCAGGAGGCAGGACCAGCACCACAAGGCCAAGGTAAACCATTCAAGACGCGGTTCGCTGCCAAGTACTACCGCTCTCCGGCTGGAGCCTTGCCTGACAGCAGCTGCCGATCCGAAATGGGTTCCCTTTGCCGGGGAGGGTTCGGCATGGCTCCCCCCGCCTCTGCTTGATGGTGGGACATAAGCACCTTCCCACCGCCCATCCATCACCCAGAGGACCCGCGGTGCCATAGGCAGGCGAGGGTCCTTGCTGGGGTCCAGAGACCTGGTTTGCATCGGGGAAGTCTCCCCCACAAATTTAAATTCACCCTGAACCCAGTCTCCAGCAACCCCGATTACTTTGACCAAACCAAGCTACCACGTTTTTTGAGGACCAAGGAAATGTTTACGCCCTGCTCCTGATCCAAAGATTGCAAAACAAGGTCTCTGCTCCCTGCCCGTATCTTTCTGCATCAGGGACTGAGTGGCAAAGCGCCGTAAGACCCCAGATTTAACCCTCCGGCATTGCACCAAAATGGGAAGCAGGTCCGTCTGCAGGACGATAGACTATCCAGGCACTGCAGGAGAACAAATGTTTTCCTGGTGAGGAAAACATCTAGTAGCTTTGAAGGCAGCTCAATAAAAACACTGCAGGCCACACCGCTTCCCACCGCATTTTTTTTGCCCGTTCCGCAGACCTGGCCATGCAAGATGACGGGAGCCGTCAGCAGCTCCGGAGCTGCTCCGGGAGATGCCGAATGCGCTGTTGTGTTTGGTGTCATGCTGATTTCATTATTCACGCATTTTTCTTGGATACAGGAGGAAGCCAAGACATCGTGGTCAGTCTGGCTTCTGTCTGTCAGTGGTGTAAGTTTGTTTATCGAGGATAAGGAGTGGGAAGGGAGGCTCTGCCGCTCCACGGACCACGACCATCCTCCGTTCAGCCTTGCACCGGGGGCTGCTTTGTGAGATCTCCCCTACACCACAAACCGAGCGCATCGGAGCGGTCCTGCAGCATCTGCTAAGGCTTCAAACAAGAACTGGGGAACTCCATCCAAGATGACAGAGATACTGCACAGCCCTGCAAACATCTCTGGGGAGGGGGGGGGAAAGCCGTACAAGCCCACCTCACTTTGCTTCCCAGGCACCCGCTTCCTTTTCCTAAGGACCTGGAAGAGGTGTAATACCCGTTTACAGTAACTGTTTTCCGATGGGCAAAGAGAGAACTCCAAGGCTTTGGCAGATGGAGCGCACGTGCATCAGCTCTGCTGCTCCAGCAGGGCGAGCGCAGGACGTCTGTCCCCTCACTGCCAAACCGAAGCCCAGGCTCTCCCGGCAAGTGATGGAGCAGAACGCTTTCCCAACTTCCACACAGCCTGATTTCATCCGGAGCTGAGACCTGTTCTTCTGCCCTAAATTGTGCATTTCTTCTCTTAAAGCCAATCTGCACGTTTGCACACAGGGGCTGGGACAACTGCTTCTGAGGCTTCTGTTGGGAAGAAGCCGTCGTCGCCGGCAGCAGCCTCCCACTCCTCTCCATCTCTTCAGCCATCCCTGCTGAGGTTCATTAGCCACGATGAGAAACGCAGCAGCTGAGGAGCCACGGTCCCGGTTTGTGGCTCACCAGACCCTTCCAGGCCACTTTCTTCTCTAGAGCACCAGCCGTGGTGAAAATGCACCTGGGTACCATCCCCACCGCTCACAAAAGAAAAACCCTCGAGAAACCTACCCTGCTTGTTAACTCTCACTTAGTAATAAACATCTACCTTCAGGAGAGGCTAATTAAAAGGTGCTTAATAAGCATCTTCCAACAGTTTTATTTTGTAACCAGCGGCAGCGTTGGGCTTTGCTCTGCACCTCGGGCAGGAGCAGCCTGGCTGCAGGAGCAGCATTTGTCTGGGATCCCGGGGAAACGTGGAAATCCCCGTGCAGCCCCACCTCGCCTACCATCAGTAAGTGGGTTGCTTCCATTAGGTGTTTCTGTGCACAGCCTTCATCCGATAGAGAGGTTGGGATTCGACCCCACATTTTGATCCTACCCGAGCAACCTCTTTATTAGCTCCACTGTGGATCTATTCATAAGCAAGAAGCAGAGATTGTATGTGTGCGAACGAGAGAAAAACCCAGTGTGTCTTCTGCTGTCTCTCAGACCACAATGATTTCCATTCATTCAGAGAAAACACAGTATAAAATTTTTGCCTGGTTTCAATCTCCGTACATTAATCAAGCCGATTTTTTTTTTTTTTCTTCCAGCCTGAGAGACACAGCGTGGGAGGCACAGGCTGTCCCATGAAATAATATTTTCCAAGCCATAGTCAAAGTCTGCCTGTCAACTCGAAGCCTCTTTTCTGTCTGTTTTACCAAAGCTGGACAGGAAACAATCTGTGGGCACAACAGATCAAAACAAGGCCAGCATTCCCAGCAAAAGGGCCGATGAATGGGAACCATTGTGCTGCGGTGGAGGAAACATCACCATCATCATCAGGGGGAAAAAAAAAAAAAAAAAAATATATCTGTTTACATCACTTCCACACTCACACCCGCTCTCCAGCTGCCCTAAATAGGAGCTTTCATTCAGGAGATAGCCAGGGCAGGTGGGATGCTGGTGGGAGCTCCGGTGCCACGACGCGATAGTCTGTCGGCACCAAAAGCACTTTGCAAGCCGAGCTGTGCTGGGGAAGGGCAAGCCCGAGTTAAACATTAAACCCACAGAAACGTGCACTTTTCCACTTCCTTGCATCCACGGCAAGCAGGGCTTGGACCCTGGACAAAACGTTACCTGCAGCTTGCAGAAGAGGATGCAACAAGGTTGGATTTGGGAGCTGCTGAAGGGGAGAAGGAATCCGTCCTTGCCCCGAGGAGCTTGGGGTTGAGGTGAGAAAAGCTCGCTGGGTGCAGGTCCATGTCACCCAGGAAAAGAGGGTGCTGAGGGGGTGACCCCGCCAGGAGGGAGATGCCTCTGCCCCCCGCCCGAGAACCAGGGGGTTCCCCTGCCGCCGGCTCACCCTCCGACTGCTACAGCTGCTAAAGGGGATCCACGTGAACCCCGAGAATCGCTCCCCAGCCACGCAGGGAAAGCTGCCATCGTCACCACAGAGCCCCCCCCCAGCTCCCCCTGCTCTAAACCGGAGGCAGCAACCGACACCCCGTGGCCCCCCACCCCTAAACGTACTCCGCTTCATCCTAAGGCAGAGGTTTGCCAAAAATTTGCCTGCGCCGTTTTTAACCTCTCGAAATTATTTGCATCCGCGGTATCCTAGGAGGACCTGGGGCCCAGACCACCCATGGCTTAACAAAACATTTCACTTTATTTTTCAAACTTATAGTCCTTCATATATTTCATCTGCTCATAGTAATTTATAGCTTTTAACTCCATATCGGTTTCGCTTATTTGAACACTCTCTCGCATCTGAAAGAGCAGCCCTCTGCTAGGCATTTTGCCAGCAAAAAAGCCACATTTGGGAGTCCCGTTAGCTCCAGGGCTTGCCCTACAGCGGTGCAAAACTATGAATCAGCCCCAAATCTGCGGAAAACAGGCTGATAGGAACATGGATGTTACCACCTAGTGTCAGATGGGAGAGGAGCAGCAACCAGGGATGGGGATGGTTCGGCTGCGGCTCTTGCTCTGCAGAAACCACCAGTGTCGGACTGCGAGCCCAGAGCCTGCAGGTCATCCCGGGCACCTCTGCTTTCCTGCCCATCAGCAGGGACATGAGCTTTCTACCCCTGGAACAGGGGTGGATTGAAAAATAAAAATGCACGATGCGCTTTGGGAGAGGAGGAGTGCAGTAAAATCCCATCCACGTTTTATTTTGTCGTTTCAGTTCGAGTCGGACTTGCAGATACTTCTTGCCTGCGACCAGCCAGGTTACTTGCTGTAACAGTCAGGTCCGCACTGACCTAACTCGCCTCCTATTTTTGATGGAAGAAGTAGAGAAGCAGCTCTGCCCCATCCAAGCCAGGAGCATGGGGAAGGTGCCCAGAGCAGGCAGCACAGACACAACCCAGCAAGAAAAATGCAGAACATAACAGATACGTGGGGATAGAGCACCAGGCTTGGCTGTTCAAACGATTGCACAGGGAGATATTTAGTGAAACAAGCCCAGCAAATGTACGGTAAAGGAGATGAATGCTTTTTCAGACAAGGCAGAAGTCGCCCGTCATCTCAGCGTGGTTAGCCCCATCAGCCCGGCAGCGCATATCGCACCAAAGTTGAAAGGCTGCAGGAGCACCCGGCCCCAGGCTGCGGACAGCTCGCAGCACTGGCCGAAATTAAAATTAAATGATCCCTCTGCCAAACTTAGACCTCACTGATTACCCAGGACCTGAAAACCCTGCCGCAGTTGAAACTATCTTTTTTTTTTTTTTTTAAAATTTTATTTTCTGGCACATACTGTCCCTTGTGACCGGACTTAGCCTCATGCCGTGACAAAGGCTGCTTTCTTACAGAGTTAGCGCTGCAGCGCACCGTGGCCCCGCAGCTCCCGCGCCATGTTGCACGAGAACAGACAGCAATCCGGTCCCTGGGGACCCCCGTAGTCCCCCCAGGACCCCCCAATCCTCGGAGGATGCTCTGTCCCTGCAGACCGCCCGGAGCTGCAGCGAGGCACTGCGGTGCTCACGTACCCTCTGTCCTACGATTCGGAGGAAGCCTGAACCAAACCACAAAGGACCTAGAGATGGACGGTGAGGGCAGGGGAGCTGGAGCGGGGAAAAGAGAGGGCATCTGGGCAAAGACCACAGTTTGCAACGCGTGCTTACAAAGATCCTAGCAAAAAGTGCATTGGCAATCGTGTTGCCAGCATCTCCCAGTAGCTTCGGGCTTGATTTTCCAGCCTTAATAATAACCTTTTCTCCTATTTTTTAAATTACACACGCAAACAACATTAAAATAATACTGAGGCTGCAAAATGACGCACTCGGAGGTTACACCCACGCAGCCACCATATGCTACAGAGACTGGGAGGAAGAGCCCCTGTGCACCCGTGCTCGAGAGGGAACTGGCACGGGGAGATTATTTCCCCTGGAAGAGCATCCCAAGCACACAGGCTTCACATCCCAGCTGGAAAACAGCTCAGCCCGGGAGAACCGTGGGTACCAGCCGGTGAATCGCCCGTTGCCTGTGCTGCCAGCCAGTGATGCAGTGGATATCCTAACTGCTGGAAACACAGTGCTGTGATTACAGAGGAGCAGATCAGCCAGAGAGGGACTGGCGGAGAAAATCCAGCAGTTCAAAGCTAATTGTGCAACAGATTCCCTTTCTCCCCCCCCAAATTAGCCAGCCAAGGAAGCCATCCGAGTCCAGCCCCCCTCACTGCACGGAGACCGGCTGCAGAAATTGTCCTGCTTTTACCACTCGCCTGTCTCCCCCCGCCGCTGCCGTCCAGAGGCGAAGCCCTCACCCTCCATCCACCTCCTCAGGGCAGTGGGTCCATATCTTAAAGACATTCCCAAATCTTTCTCCTGTTGAAAGCAAAATTGCTGGCACAGGCTTTTTACGGTAGTTTTCTGTTCACTCTGCAGTATAACACAGGTACGTTCAGAAGTTCCTGCAATCCTGACCAAGGAAATTAATTTTATGGTGAATTCCTCTTTGACAGAAAAAAAAATTGCAGGAAGAAGCAACGCTCCATAAGAAAACAGATTTGGCTTTTTGTGTGCTAGCATACAGCACGATTACAAGCTGCCTCCTGCTTTCAGAAAGCAAATAGCACAGGGAGGATTTGTAAGGGGCAAGTAAAACTTCTACATCCCCACTAACCCCCCCTGCCAGGACATCCCTCTCCACTCCCCTGCACCACCGGGCTCCCCCCAAATCCAGTTATCACACCAAGGCAATGGCACGATGCTGGGTGGGATGGGGAGGGGGATACCCAGCCCCTCGTGTTGATTCTCAAAGGAAGAAACTCTGATGGGGCAGGGAGGGGAGAGAAAAAGAGAGGTCCCCAGGGACCCCACCTCCCTCTCCGCTCTTGTGTTTCCAGCCAAGGCACGAGCTCCCACCGCGTGGGCAGGGGATGAGGGATCGGAGATGCTGCGAGCTCCTGGGTGCCAACGCAGCAGCGTCGAGGTGGGTCTCGAAGGAAGGGATTTGGGTCCAGAGAGGACGGCGGAGTGGGCACTGAGGATCTCCTCCCTGCCAACCCCAAACCCCACCTTGCATCTGCCCAGCGTGGCTGGTATAACCCCCCCGGGATGAGGGGCTCAGGGTTGCCCCAGGGTTCACTGGTGGGTGTTTTTGTCCTCTAAAAGACCCAGCAGGGACTTGGAGAGAGGAGACCACCCCGACACACGCAACTCCCCTGCACCACAGCCCCGGCGGATGGAAACGTGCGGAGCATGGCCAGCAGCGGGGACCTCTCCTGTCCCCTCTCTTCCTACACCCAGTCCCGGGAAAACCACCGACAAAGTGCACCAGTGTTAGACAGCCCTGCCTGCACCCCTGCCTGCACTCCTGCCCACTCCGCATCCCCAGAGCAGCCGAGGAAAGTGTAAATTCAGCCCATCTTGAGCTCAGCAGCTCCAGCACCATCTGGTTCCTGTTAAATCAGCCACACAAGGTGGAGAGGGTTTTCTCCCCCCGCCCGTGCTGTAGTGTGCAAAGAGGGGGAGGTAAAACAGCTTTTTTAAGACATGGCTGCCCTCCTCTTTACCTTCCTGCCTGGAAGGCAGCCAGGAGCAGCTCTTGCCTCCCTGCTCACATCTGGAGGGGACCGTCCCCTCCGGGGGACTCGCTGCGCACCCCACAGCGGGCACCGCTCCTCTTCCCGGGTATCGCTCCTCCACCCCGGACACACGCTCGCTCCGGGTCTCACTCCTCTTCTGTCATCGCAGCAGCTTTGTCCTTGAGCCACTATTTCCAGCCCGTGGGACTTTCCAATGATTTTATCCTTGCGAGGAATCGGGCCGCCGAACCGCAGTCCCACAGCAGGGAGGGATGCTCCGCAGCAGGGAGGGATGCTCCTGCCCGAGGACGAGCACCGACTCAGCCCCCCACGGGAAACACCCCGAGAGCAGACGTTAGGTTGTCCTAAGCCCTGCCTAAACTGCCGTAAAACCTACATCACCTTTCCAAAAAAAAGGCTCAAGAGTGCTGCCCAGCTGAAGGAGCACCAAAAGCAAAGATCTAACCCCACCGGCGAGACCCCACCTTCCTCGGGCACGGGACCACGTTTCGCTCGCATCCCCTGACAAGCCAAATAAAGCGAGTTCCCCCCCATGCCGCAAGCCATAAATGAAACGATTCACAAGGCGAGGGGCCGTAATCCAAGGGCGAGCCCTGGCACCGGCGGAGAGGAGCCGTGGAGGAGGGAGATCGCAGGAACGGAGCCTGCACACCCGGTGGCAGCAAAGAAACACGGACGAGTGCGGGCAGGGGCCTGGCAAGCAGCACCAAGATGCTCCAGGGAGATGGGGTGGATGGAGAAGCCCAGAGGGTCGGATCCTGCAAGCATAGAGGTAAGGGGCAGGACCCTACAAGAGCCCAGAGAGTCACAGAATGGCAGAGGTGACGCCAGCACATGCAAAGCGCTGGGTGTTTTAAAAGGCGAGAATCCCACCCTGCTTCCTAATCATCCTTTTTTGGTTTTTAACCAAACCCCAAAGTCTCCCCCTGACTGGGACCGTCAGCTGCAGGTCTCTGCCTGCGCTACTCTGCTTACACTGCCCGTGCTGGTGCTCACCAGCAACCGCAGGTTGTGCTTCTCTGCAGCACACCTGACCCCACTATCCTTTAAAACCCTAAAACGGGTCCCTTGCCATGCTCGGCCAGGGCTGAGCTCTGCACCGGCACAGCCCCAAGCGCACGGTCGGGGTGGGAGACCCGCGGCATCCCTCCTGCCGCGGGCAGCACCGAGAAACCTTCCAGCCGCCGGTGCAGGGGAAAGTCCTCAGCCTAAGAAAAGCCTTGTGGGATCCCCGCAAGGTATTGGGAACAGGGTAGTAACCCGCATCCTAACAAAGTTGGGGAGCGTTGCTGCGCTACGTGGAAAAAAAAGCACAGCACGTGGGACCGTGACGGCCGGCTGAGGCAGGCAGGGACCCTGTTGCAACACCCACCCTTGAGCTGCGCCGGTGCATGGCAGTTTGCACCCAGAGAGGTTGTTTCAGACCAGCCTGAAAGCAAACCAAGCCAGAGCAGCACCCGGCTGCTCGCAACGCCCAGACGTCGCTGCTGCGGCACCGCTGCGGTTTGCAGAGCGGCTGGTGCTCTCCCCTTCTTCCTAATTGTCTCTCTGCAAACGCGCTGCTTATCTGCAAAGCTCTGAAAACAGCCCTTCAGGATAGAGGCCGGCTGTGTCTCACCAGGGCCCTACAGTGAATGTAGGGAATGAATTCGGGCTCCTGCCGAGATTTCACCCCTCTGCGAGCAATGCAATCAGGCAGCGCGCTTCCCCAAGCAAGCCAGCATTTATTCGTCAAGCACAAGTCAGCAAGGAAGGTCCTTTGGTTAGCGTGGGCAAGTCACAGCCAAGCCTGGAAACATACAGCAGCCATTGCAAGCATCCTGCATCTTTTGCTCGGGCTCTGAGCGTGTCGGAGCGTTCATAAATACTTTTGCACGATTCACGGTTTGAAGGAATAAGCCTTCCCGAGAAGCAGCTCACCCCAGCTCCAGCTCAGCTTGGTGCTAACGCGGTTTGTCATACCCAGGAGGAAGCAGAAGCAGAATGGAGGAGGTAAACCGAGTCACGCAGCTGTTTCATTAAAACGCTATTTCAAAATAATGGACACGAAGGGGATCACGACTGTCATGTCCTCTAAGAGCTGAGGTTGGCCAAGGAGCAATTTCCCCTTTGGATGTGTCAAAAGAGTTAGCTCTATTTCTCATGTTAGCTCAATGAAGTATAATTCCACTGCTGTTTCTTAAGCCTACATAACACAAATTAGCCACCTAAAATTTTACTCTTGGGTATTTCCAAATGGCTTCACAGCGGAAGGCTACACCAAGCGATTTTTGGGCTGCCCGCAGATGACAGTGATAGACAGATTGATGGCAATGAAGTTATTTTGCCTCCTTTCACAGCTGACTAAATTTGCATTGGTATTTTCATGGTACAGACTCCACCTTCCATCCAACATGATTAATGCTGTTGTAAATACAGAGAAAGAACCAGCTGCTTCTGGCTTCTTAGCTTTTACTGAGCAGCTGATGAAAAAAAGTCCTTTTGTTCAAGCATCTCTGGAGCCTCCACAGACTCTGTGAAGAGCCTTTTATTTCAAAAGGTTAGAAAAACACAGCGTCTAGAGCTGGTGTATCCTGCTTTTCTCACCACAAATCTGGATAGTATCGGCTGCAATCAAAGTCCCTGGGGCAGCGTACCCGGTGCCAGCCCATGCTATCAGGATGGGTCCCCCATCAGCTGGGGATGTAACAGGGCATCGGGTACAGAAGGTTTTGCTCAGGTCTTTGCACAGTCCTCGCAAATGCAGCTTGTGCTTGGCCAGAGAAGGGGCTGGACAACCTGGAGGGCTCCAAAAGCATCCCTGAGGCCCCGTAGATCCTCTGGCAGGAACGAGGCAGCTGAGACATAACAGCATTTTCATCCACGAGCCATAAGGGCTGGGCAGGTTATTTACAGACCGAACACACTGCGTGTCCCCAAACGACATAAATTACAGCATGGGTCTGGTAAACAAAGGGCGAAGGGAACGTGGTGTGCTATGAGTCTCAGGTGTAAAATTCAAACAGAAAAAGAAAAGCAATCGGTAACGGCGTGTCAAGGAGCCTGGGCAGGAGGGTGCCGTTTGCGAGCCAGCCGCCAAGAGGTGCCAGCAGCTCTTCCAGAGCCGAGGCAGCTCCTCCAGCTCCTGCTTCGCACCAGACTTCTGCCTTTTTCCCCATTTCTTTAGCAATGCCCCCAGTCAGCCCAGTTTCAGCTCTGCCAGGGGCGGCTGGGTGTGGGGAAGCAGCAGGGCTCTCCCTGCTATCACCCACCCTGTACCCCCAGGTTTTGCTCCCACTTGGTATGAAAATGCACCTGAAGCCCAAGCTCCCCCCCAACCCCTCCAGGCAGTTTGGAGGAGCTGAATTAACCCCCCTCCATGTTCACACCAGTCCCTTAGAGAAGCACAAAAGGTTTTGCATGGGGGCACAGGGGCAATGCTAGTGCTACCAAAAACTGAGCTGGGTGAGAGCGGCCGCTGACGGGGCTGGAGCAGGCGAGCAGGGATGCCGGGAGCAGGCGAGCAGGGATGCCGGGAGCAGGCGAGCAGGGATGCCGGGAGGATTAAGGGTCTTTATTGCCACCAATTACAGAGAGTAGTGGCCCTGCTTGGCAGGAATGGAAAACAAAGCCACTGCATGCTTTCCAACAGCTCTGGCAGCTGCTCCTACCCCTTGGGGATGCTGCTTTTGTGGAAAATCTTGGCATTTCTCTGTCACGCCCTGACAAGCACAACCACTAGGAAAATGCAAGAGCACTAGGAATTTCTTCTGCTCCTTCTGCCCACACTTGTGCATCCAAGACAAGTTTCAGTCAATGCGTCTGCAACCACCCTGGCTCAGTAGCAATGTGGGACAGACAAACTCCAAGAGGCAAAGGCACACACAAAACCTGATGCACGCGGGGCAGAAGCGGTGTTGCGGCTTACCTGGCACTTTGGAAGGTCGCAGACGCTGATTTTCCAATAGCCCCGAATCCAACTCCCACAGCCAGACCCTCTGAAACAGGAAAGAAAAAAACAGTAAGGTCAAACCCTACAACAGCCCTAAGACTGTCCCACCTCCTGCGCTCCAACAGAGAAAGACTGGCATGAGCAGGAAAACAGGACTCCAGGCCAGGTCGTTACCCTTCTCATTTTAATCTAAATTCACTTAATCTAAGATCATTACAAGACCCTGCCACACTGCCCAGGGTACTTCCCCACTATGAACCCAAATCAGCAGTTTCTCGTGAAGCCAACACAGAGAGGAGAGATTTTTGTATTTATGAGTGCACTGGAGGGGAAAAGATCACAATCCCCACCCGCTGAAATACTATTTTAGTAAGGAGCATAGCAGTGCAAAACGCCAAAGTCTGTTCACAGAAGTTCAGGCTCAGCAAACCTCTCTGCAGGGGGTGTCCCTGCAAGGTGCAGACGACTTGGTGCCGCGGGGGCTGCAGAAGAACCAAACATCAATTTCTCCCACGAAGTCCCCAGGAGTTGTGCTAAGCCGGGACCAGGCTCCCAGCAATGCCACCTTCCCCATTTCTGGTCTCCCCATGCCCAAATACCAGCACGACGCTTGTACAGACAGTCTCCAAAGCAGAAGGAAACCCAAACTCCCCGAGAAAACTCCTACCTTGCAGATTATTTTATATTACAGTTATTCCCATAAACCCCAAAGAAAACCAGATGAGGAGCACTTCCCAGGAGGGCAGCGGGTGCGACAGACCTGTGATCCGCTGCTGCCTCCTCCGTGCAGCTCCTCGGGAATAACAGCTCCATCCTCCGCTCTCCTCCTGCCCTTTCTCAAACTTTTCTTACCCTCTCACCACTGGCACAGGTCCCTGTCCCTCCCAGAAAATATCTGATTTTCAGAAAGCGTCAAACCACCGCTACTTTATTTTTTTTTTCCTTTGTTCAAAATCCCCATTTTTGTTTTTGTGGCCTCTCTGGTATTGCTCCCCTCCAAGCAAGGTTGCGGGGGGGTGGAAAAATATTCAAAGAACAAAAGGAAACCTGTTTGTGTAGCTGGCTGGGTTTTTACAGCCTTCAAAGGAGGCAATTACCTGCTCCAGCTGCTGGTAGCCACGTGAGGGGACAGTGGGGACTATTCAGATGAGCATTCAAACAGGTTGAAAATGTCACTGAGAGTGTTTACCTGTGTACTGGAGGATAAGGTCTCAGAAGAAGAGGGCTGTGTGTGTGTTTGTGGTCTTCTGAATTTCCAGTTGCCTTGGAAACACACCATAAAAATCAGCACTAACTCAGATAATCACGGCATTTGCATCGAGTCCAGGCTGAACATGGAGAGCTGAAACACTCGACAACTCCTCAGAGCCCCGGTCCAAGGCTTGTGCCAAGGCTCAGGATGGAGACAGGGAAAACGACAGCAGCAATCAACCCCACGTACAGGGTTACGGGGTAAGGAGACTCCAAATTGTCCCTAAAATATCACGTCTGGATGGTAACTCCATCTAGCGAAACAGCCGGAGGAACTGGGGCACACGCCAGACCCGGGAGCGATCCCACCCTGGTGCAAAGTGCTCACGCTGCCCAAAATCACCCACCCGGGAGACGGGCGAGCACCCGGGGACAGGAGCAGAGCCACCGAGGGCTGCGATTGCCAAAGGGGCTGCACCTGCCGATGGTGATGGTTTTGAAGGTCTCTGCTCTGCAGGCAGTTAAGCAAAGTTTGGGAGGCAGATCTTTTTAAAGACGTTTAATGGCTGTGCTCAGGACGGCTATGAGGATGTAATGAAGCTCCACACAAATGGGTCTGGCACTGCTCTTCCAAAAGATTTCTTTTTAAGCGAGACTCGCCCAGAGAGCAAAATTCAAAGGACAAAAGCGCTCATTTGTGCGAATAACCAAAATAGCTTTGACGGAGGGGAGAAACCACAACGATTTCCCTGCTGCAAAGCAAGTCTCACGAATAAGCAGCTCAGCAGCACAATTAATGAAAGCACAAATCACATATACATGGAAACAAATTATGGGAAATTAAAATCAACAGATGGTGCGTAGTGAACTGCTTCTTTGGAGAGGGAGAAGCAGCCGATGGTGGAAGCTACAGCATGGTGGAGATGCTCACCAGCACGGAGAGGAGGAGGTGACGCAGCAGCTGCTGGCCAGGGGCTCGTCCAGGTCCCCGCTTCCCACGAGGGGACATCAGAGCTGCGGCAGGGTGAGTATGACCACGAATCGGCCAACGGGCTGCCGACCCCAGAGCATCTGACGGGAACTCACAGCCAAGCAAGTCTGGTGTCACACGTGGTCCAGAAAGAGCAGGGACCCCAGCACATCCCACAGTCACTGCTGAGGCTTGGGAAGCCTCTAATTATATACAGCAGATATTGTGTGACACACTCAGCCCATTGTCGAGATTTGTTTCAAATATTTCATTTGGAAAAGCCTGCCAAGATCACACAATAACTTCACTGCCTCAATAACACAGGTTCAGCCTATTTCAAAGAAGATGTCAAACCTCAAAATGACTCTGTTTTACAGGTAAGCAAACAGATGCACAAAGATTTACATGGAAAACAAAAAGAAAGAGCTTGCTGCCACTTTGCCCACACTCAAAGCCAGCTCAGCCCTCTGGCTGCAGCCCCTCTCTTGGGTATTCTGCACGCACTCAAATTATAAATAGCCCAAGCAGCTTCTTCAGGTGAGAAAAGACACAAAAAGAGAAAGGTTAATGTTTCTATGTCAACCACTTACAGATACACTGCACTGAAGGCTCTGCAAATGGATGACTAGGACATTAGGTCACTGAAGATGGGTACGGGAGAGCAGATCTCCTTACCCACTGAAGGCTCAGACATCAGCTTGAAAAATAAAAAAGCCCTGTGCGATTTCTGGTTCTTGGCACCATCACGAGCAAAGAGGAGCACAGTCCCGGGCAACCCTGAACGACTGAGGGATTTACGGTGGGCCACCGCTCTGTGGAGGGCAAGGCAAAAGCCCCACAGCCTGGCATGTCAAAGAGGGTGGAAGGCAGGCATGCATGTCCCACAGGAAACCTTTCCGTGTCAGAGAGGGTTTTTCCGAGGATTTCAGTGGCTGAAGCAGTTGTCAGCCCCTCTTGCAACCAGCGATGGAGCTGGAAGAGCCGGAGAGTCCACACAACCCTGTTAGCTGCAGAGCTCACGTAGTGAAGGCACCAGGCTGGGGCGTTAATTCAGCATCTCTTTGCAGAGTTGTGGAACAAAGAAAGAAAAATATGACCAATCTCAGCCACTGTCAAGAAAACGCTTCTATTTAACCTAAACAAAGGGATTTTGCCTCTCTTGGGCTTCCTTGGCATTACAATTCAAGACGCTTTATCCTGATAAGGCATTACCCAGGGATCAGACTAATCCTACGCTAACTTAAGGATCAGCTACAAACCTCTCAGTCAGCAGTGCTCATTGCAAAGGCATGTTTTCCTCTCTGCTTGTTTTCCGAGAAAAGAAAAAAAAAAAGAAAAGCTTCAAAACCTCAGACTGAAAAGCAATAACCGTGCTGGAGGGTCACAACAGAGACTCCTGTTGTTAATGCCAGACAGCTACGGGATGTGTTATGGCAGCCTGCTGATCGCGGTGGCAAGGGCAAAAAGCATGATATACAGAAGTCTCCTTACGTACTACATCTAGTATGCAGACCTGATCTAAACCAGGGAGTCTTCATAGCACCATGGACCGGCCACCAGCTCCAAAGCCAAGAGGAACCCATTTTCCCCACCCTGGGAGCTCACACCATCTCTGGACCGTCTTCGTCCTCCTGGCCGTTGCTTTGTGCAGGATCAGCTCCCTCCTCCGCAGCCTCAGAGGGCACGTTCAGGGCCACGCGTTTGGTAGCGTAGCAGGGAAGGACCACGCAGGAGCGGGGACAGCGTGCAGGTCTAGCAAGAGCATTGCTCTGAGCCCAAAAAGCATCTTTACAGCAAAGGCAGCCAGCGCAAAATTTGGAAAGGAAAAGCCAAGAGGGAACACCACAGCAAGGAGGAGCCGGTGCAAAGGGAAGGACCGTGGGAAGGGGAGCGGAGCAAAGCTGGATGAGCACAGAGCGATGACAAGGCACCACGGGCAGGCAGAAGGTGATGGTGCCGTACGACACAACAGCCGCAGCACTGAGCGGAGCAGCCAAGGAGAGATTTACGCAGCGCACGAAAAGCTGGCAAGGAGGACGTCAGCCAAGGAGCAAAGCGAGGACCGCGCTGCTCCCAGAGCACCTCTGACACCTTCACGCTTGGCCTGAGGTCCCCAGCTCCCCCAGCGCTCATCCACCAGCATGCAAGCACCGGCGAGCAGGGGGGACTCGGATGTTTGCAGCATGCTGTTACAGCTCTGGTTTTATTTTTACTTTAATTTCACTTCAGTGACCCATCAGCAGAGCTGCAAAACAGCACAAGATGTTCCGTCTCATTTTGCCAGGAGGACAGTGACAACGTTCCCGTCTGCTCTAATCCACAGGAGCACACGAATTGGCTGGGATGGGCTTTGGGATGAGGCCCAGCACTGATCCGTCTCCTCCTCCCCAGCATGGAAAGCTCTGCACGCTCCCACTCCATGCTGGGATGTTTCTGGGGAGGCCAAAGCTCTCCAGCCCCCATGGGACCACATGGGCTCCTGACATGGTGCAGCATCACTGTGATGCCCTGGGCTGCAGGAGAGAGTCTTGCCTTTGGACTAGCCAAAAAAAAAAAAAAACAACAAAAGGTGCTTAGTGCTGCCCTTTCCAGGGAATTCTCCTTGGCAGGGAGGAGAGGAAGGTTTGCGCAGGAGGTGCTGGCATCGAGGCAGCCCACAGTAGACGTGGGGCAAGTCTGTCCTGGGGTGCCTGGACGTGGCTCCGCGCTGACAGTTCCTAACCAGCCCTGATACCAGAGACCTGGATGAGGATAATGTACAAAATACACAAATAACTTTAAAAAGGAAGAGATTTACTGAAGAGATGCTTCTGCTTTGAAAGCAGAAGGCTCTGTCATTAACAGAGATGGCTCCGGCCAGCCCAGACTCGCTGCTCAGGTACATGCTGATGGTGCTGTACTTGTTCAATCAAAGGGGAGCAAACCTCTAATCTACGCAGAAGTTGGGAAACTAACAGAGATTGAACTTGCCCGGGAAGCTGTTTCACTTTCCCTGGTCTGAAATCTGGTTTTGCCCGCTTTCCCCAGTCTTAAATTGCCTTCTGGCACTGCCCACAGCATTGAACACTGTTTCTTTGCTCTCACGCTCTCTGATATCTATTTTCCAAGAAGCACCAGCTCCAGCCCTGCCTGGAGCGGCCGGCCATGAGGAAAGCAGCCGCTTCCAGGCTCATACAGCAGGGCTCGTCCTCCAGCACCTCCAGCTGCAAATGCCACGCAAGCCTTAAGTTCAAAGGATCAACTTGAAAGTGGAACGGCTGATTCCATCCCATCAAACCTTTCCCTTATCGCCCACCACCCGAGTCCGGAGAGCTTGGCAAGCTCAAAGAACTGGGGGAAATTAAGCAGCCTGCGATTTTAAATCCTATTCAGGGCAGCTTATGCAGCCAGGCAGGGATCACAGCCCTCCGCCACCCGCTCTCAGTCTCAATCAGCAGCCAAAAAAACCTCCCTGCAAACCCAGGATCCGGGTTTCACGGGGCTTGCCGAGCTCCTGCCCTCACCAGCTCTGTTTTCGAGCATGAAATGAGCTTCACAGCCACTGCGGGTAGCCACTTGTAATTCTCGGGAGAAGGTCTGTTCACAAAAACAACCAAAAATAAAAGCCCTTCAGATTACCCAGCAATCCAAACGAGTAAATAGCAAGCATCACTCACAGGGCCTTGATAAATTACAGCGGCAAGTAAATTAACCCCAGTTATTATGTTACTCTTATAAGCCACAAAGAGCAAGAAAATGAACATAGGCTGCGGATAGAGAACAATATCCTACAGGAATGTTAAAGAATCAACTACACAAAATTCACTTTTCTCTCCAAATCAGTTTGTCATCACGTAGGCAGGATTTCACGAATAAAGAAAATGACATCGCAGCATCCCGGAGCTCGTGCCTTGTCTGGGATCACCGCTATAACACGTGTCTGTTTTGCAGGCAGCAATGCCGCTCGCCTGCCCTCTGCTCCGTCTCATCTCACACATGAACGTGGCAGCAGGCAGAACACACGGGGATGCTACAGGCAGACCTGACAGCCCATTCTTGTGGAACAGCATCAGAGGTGTTAGGGATTTTTCTGGTTTTTTTCCTCTTTTCTTGAGGCACGAGCAGGTTAGGATGGCAGCGAGAGGGGAACGCAGACCCGCTCCTCTCCGGGAGGATGCGCTCGGCAGGGTGCCAGCAGCACAGCCCACCCGTGGGTGTCTTTGCCTAAAAAATACCCTTGCAGGTAAAGGAAAACTCCTCTGGGGATGCAGCACGGCCCTTCTGGGCAGGCAGGGAGAAGGAGGAGGATCCGCGGTGACAGTAAAACAAGAAGCAACTCACAGATCCCGCAGTCTGAGCGAAAGCAAAATCTTGGGCTTGGAGGGAGGGCAAAGATTAGAGGAAAAGCAGGGTTTGTAAATAACTTCTACCTACAGCAGAAATACCGCAGCTCTGCCTGCCGGGGACATCAGATTTCTGGGGCAGATAAGGAGAACATGGCTCAGTGGATGTTTGTGCCTGCAGAGCTTTGAAAGAAATGGAAAGAATTATGGATTTAACAGCAGCAAATGCCTTTCTTTGTGAGCAAAGGAAAGAGTCCACGATGCTGAGAATACCCTTTGCATGAGCTAACGCACACCCAATGCAACACAGGACCACGGGCGCCAACATGGAAGCCGGGGCCAGAGACACGTCCGCAGCGGTTCATTGCAAAAGCATCCTCTGATTAAACGAAGCAAGTACCGCCGGGCTCATAAATGGCTGCCCAAGTCCTTCTCGGTAATGCCAAGTATTGCAGCAGCTGCACATACCTTAGTGCTTTACACCCACTGACCCGTGCTCCACCTGCAAGGCTGGGACCGCGCTTCTTCCACCAGCACCTCCAGCACCTCGAGCCTGGCAGCGGCATTAACGGAGCCGGGAGTGACATTATCTCCTCCTGCGAGGATTTATGAAGCTAATTCTCCTGGGTCAGCAAATGAACACGCTTTCTTTAAGAAGGTACTACGGATGCCAACATGTCATCAATTATTCATTCTGCTCTTTGAAGAACTGTTAAGTTCCTAGTGGGAAATTAATCTTGCTATAATGAGGTTTGTATTTCTATGAGAGTTTAAGCATGTCCCTGTCGCCACTATTCAAACTCTTCAGTTTTTTCCCCCAAGATTGAATTCCAGTTCCCTCTAGGTAATATCATTTTGCTATTACTGCACGAGAAAGCGCGGAGATTACCGGATTTCATTGATTTTCATGTTTCTAGGTATCCACCATTGTAAGACTAGCGAGCAGGAGGTTAAAGTCATTTTAGAAAGATTTTTTTTTTTTTTTTCTCTTTTTTAACTTAACCGAGCCAGAAAGCAGTGGATCTCACTTTGCATTTGAAACACAAATGCTACCGCTGCTCCGGAGGTGGCCTTGCTTAGCCATCATCCGCACACACGCACAGCAGTACGTCCCACCAGCTCCAGTACTGGTAAGCGGCGTTTCCCCCAAAGCCCCAGCTGTCCCCGCAGGCACCTCTGGCACAAGACCAGAGGTCCCGGCACAGCGGCGTGAGCGCTCTTACTCTTGACCTGCTGCTTGACACAGGCAACCCGGCCACTCTCTGCATAGCGTTTCTCTTCCACGACCATAACCACAGGCTCTTCCGAGCGAGAACACCTGGATCCCTGGCACGACCTCCCCATAAGAAGCCTCCTGGTTGGATTTCCACGTCCCCGTGCAGCGCAGCAGCCCCGAGACACCATTCCCCTCCTGCTTCAACCCACGCGGCTGCTCCTCGAGATACCAGCAGCACCCTCACCGCTTCCCAGGACTTCCAGCAAAATGTACCATCACAAGAGCGTGGTGATGCTAGCCCCCCCGAAAGCCCCCAGCCCCAGTTCCCTCAGAGGCAGTAAGAAGAGGAGCACCTTTTCCAGACCCACATGAACTGCCCCATCGGCGCGTGTAAGGTTTTGCATCCCCACGCTAAAAACCACTGCTGCCCACGCACGCACGTACAACACGCCGACACCTTCTGGTTAAACACTTACGGCACCCGTCACAGCTGCCGTGCTACTTAACGAAAACAAAACAAGCTGCAGTTTGTTATAAAAAATTGCTGCTCGTTAGAGTTTGGCTTCAATTCAGCTCACCCAGGTGGGACTGAGCTCCCCAGGCTCAGGCAGGTTTGTCACGGTGGGAGATAACCGTGGTGGAGAAATCCTCGTCCTCTAAACGTGCACGTGAAGAGGAGCCGGGGAGCAGCAACAGATTGTGGTGTGGACGGAGCAAACGCGCAGGAGTCCCTCGAGCATTACATTGTCATGAATTATTATTAAGTGGTGACAGCGTGCTTGACCTGAAGGGAGCCCTTCAGCCACACGTACAAGCTGTCTGCGGAGATCCCGGCGCCAACAGGAGCTGTGACAAAGTCACATTGGCCAAGCAGAATTTCAACTTGTTTTATGCCTATTCTGCAGCCCTGCAGAAGAAGCCAACTAACGAGGCCAGATCACTCCTAATTATTACCCTAGCCAAAAAATCCTTTCAGCAGAACACAGAGACAAAATTTAAATGATTAATTTGCAGTTTATAGCGGCATATATTATTATTTGCAGTATGAATTATTCACTCATCCCCTCTCCTCCCCCGGGTTCCCAACAAACAAGAGCTTTTGTTTGAGGGATGTATGGTGGGATGGGGAAGTGGCCCGGTCCCCTTCCCCGTGCGGATTTGCACGCCGCAGCCCACGCAGCGCTTGCATCCTGACCCTGCCAACAGACGGTGACAGGACGGAGAAAACAAAACCCAAGGCACCAGCTGGATTAATCTGCTCAGACAAAGCAGTCCCGGGCAAGCATTATTCTCGCGACTATTTGCAACCACGGGCAAATGCAGGCAGCAAGCAGGCAGGGTCACGAAGCCCCACGGATCCCATCCAGCAGAGCCTCACCGTGCTGCCCCTCTGAAACGCTGGCTGTGAAAAAAGCAATAGGAGAAAAACCCGTTTCAGTGCTCTCTTACACCATAACGCTCCAGAGGGAGCAAACAAGTAAAACGTGTGAGCACGGCTGTGCACGTCGTGCAGAGAGCTGCCAGCTCCGGCACGGCTGGTACCGATGGGAAGCCCTGCAGTGCCTGCGCAGGTAATCCCACGTTCGTGGGGGAAAAAGGGCGTGTGGGGGCAAAACCCGATAAAGGTTTGCACAGTAAAGGAAAGCACAGTAAAGCCGGGCGGTTTGAAAATGGAGACAAATTGCCTTTCTGGGTAGGGAATTGCAGACAAGCCACCACAGACCTGCTTCAGCATCGCATGTTAGCTCAGCTCCTCGCTCCTGCTCCAGGGACGGCTCTATAAATGACTCAGGAGTTTACCCATTAGAGGCATTAACAAAGCACTGATTCAGCAGCGGCTGAGGCCCATGACGTGCATACGCTAAGCTGAAAGAAGGTGAAACATCTCAAAAGCTTCTGACGTGCCCAGACAGCTCAACTCCGCCGCTTTGATTTCAAAAGATAAAAACTAATGGCGCAGCTTTGCCTCCAAGTTTTCCAGGGATTCGCGGATGGGTCCCATCAAGGTTATGCAAGAGGCGATGAAAAACAGCAGATGATGACAAGGTCAAGCCAGCCATCACCTGGAAAAGCAAACAGCTGAAATCTCCAGCTTGCCAGCACTTAACAGCAGAACGGACACAAAGGAAGCCAAACTATATTGCAGTGTGCAACGCCAAGGCGTTAAAATGCCATTAAAAGGGGATTTTAAGCCCCAGCGTGCTACCAAATACCTTACCCTGAGGGGTTCCAGGCAATTTCACAGGAGCTTTGTCTGAAAAAAGCCTCCAGAATTGGGCGCTCACACCAGTGAACCCACCTGTGTGCAACCGGCCGAGCTGCAGGGGCTTGCTCGGGTTTGAAACAAGGAGGGGAGCGGTGAGCCCGAGCTGCTCACAGCAAACCTGGTAGGACGTGACACAAGGTGACTCTGGGCGACTCATGGCAACGGATACGGGGGAAAAACCAGCCCAAAAGAAGCCCGTGGCCTTGCTCGAGGGTTTGCGTCCATTAAACAAGGTGCAATTTGGATAGCATGAGGCAATTCCCCTAATGCCACCTCCTGGCTTACCCCGCAGGAGCCAGACCATCTACATGCCACCCTGTTCCACTTTTCTCCCCCTTTCAGCAAAGCACAATGTGGAGCAAATCATCATTTCAATCCATCGAGCAGCATACGGCCACTGCTTACACCAGAGGTACCTGATTTTAAAGAATTAAAGTAACTGCCCAATGTCCCAAAGCTCCTTCACCATGGAAATGTTTTTCTGGAAGAAGAAAACCCTTTCCCAAATTAACAAACCAGAACTACTCTAAAAGCAGGGACCGACCCGTGCTGGAAACGGGCTCTCCCTGACCCCACACAACCTGAATCCATCACAGATATTTAACGTTTCATTTCTAGCACGCAAATGACTTCTCAGGCCACTGCTCACCGATATTTAATGCAGCAGACCTGCGAGATCTGATAGGGATAAGAAAGAAAAGGAGCTTCCACATGCATATTTCAGTGGACTTTCATTCCAGCTGGTGAAAATACTGTATTTAATTGGCTTTTGTCACCTTTGTGGCTGTTACCACTTACAAAACACCGATCACCAACTCAAAACGATGCCGCAGAGATAAATGCACGTTATCAGTTCTCCGCTGGCTTTCCAGGTGTCTGCCTACAAATTAGTTTTTGAAATATGAGCTGCTGTCAGTGGGGCATTAGAGACCCCGCGACTCTCGCCCCCCTGCCCACGCTCTCCCCCGTTTTAATGGTACCAGCGTGATGGGCTGTAACACCCCCCAGGCTGCAGAGGAAAACTTCCCAACCGTGCCCACAGAATACACAAAATTACATTTACATCGGGCTGTTATTCACGCACCATTTCCCAAGGCGCCCAGGACCCAAAGCCTCAGCCTCCGTCTGCCCAGGAGGAGCAAGGGGAAATCCGAAGGGAGCCAAGCCGGTGGCCACGGAGCCGAAAGCAGCCCAGAGCCCGGGACCAGGACCCTTCCCATCACCGGCAGTGACACAGCCCTGCTCTGCAGAGGGGCACCCCCACCTTGGGTGCACGCAGCGGACAGGGAAACAGCGATGCACGGCATGCACGAGAGCCCTGTTGTGCCCACGGGAGGATTTCTTTTTAGCCTCCGCCTTTATAAGATCAGGTTTTTGCTGGTGGCATCTCGCCGTGAGCAGAGGAGCGGGGCAGAGCTGTCCCACGGCTGCCGAGAGCATCGCCCGCAGCCGGGGCTGCTGCCCGCATCCTTCGCCCGACGCCGGCACATCGCCCGGCCGCCTCACCATGCTTTCCACCCCCTCACACAGAAGCTTAACGACTTTGAGCAAGTCGTTTTCAATCCGTCGAGGTGCTTAATAGATGAAAATGTCAAAATATGTGCTGATGAGGCGACAATTAATGGAAGGTTTAATGAAAGGTTAAAGCAACCTTTCCCAGAGCGAGCGCGCGCGTGTGTGTGTGTGTGGCCGTGCTCCTCCTGATCCCACATGAGTCACCGCCGTGCCGAACACTCCGGTTAACATTGAACACCCAGCTCTGTCTTCGTGGGCTGCATCCGATCTGACCTTTCTCGTCTCCCCCCGGCCGCTCGCAGGGCCATCACGTCACAGCATCGCTGGAAACAACAACCGCTCGATCCCTGACGCATCCGTGCCCGAAGGGTCCCTCTGCAAATCAAATCGGAGATGCGATGGGTGGCAGCCTTGGAAAGCCACGTCCCAGGCTGGTTTTTCTCCCCAGAGCAGAAAGCGCTGTGAAAAATTTATAACTGTGCAAATGTGCAGCTTTCCATCCTTCTGAGTCACAAGCACAGGCTAAGCCAGTGCCAGGGCCAGCGCTCTCCTCTGCTCCTCTTGACCCTCTGCAGCACTTGAACTCCATCGAGTTGCTGTACAACGTGCTCATCGCACATGCCGACACCTTCCCTTACCCGCATCTTCCTTTTTACCCTCTTGCCTGAAATGCAAGCTGCAGAGAAATCTTTTCCTCCTTTTTCTTACTAAAAAGAATGCCTTTCAGTAGAAATCAAAGGTGCTCCAAGAGTGCCCAAGAATAACCATTAACAGCAATGCAGCCAGCAGAAGTCACAGTGGACGGAGGTTTGCTGTAATTTCAGAAAAAGGCATCACACAGACAAGACACAGATTAATCGGCACAGCTAAATGGCTCCCGCTCTCATGCTCTGCCAAACCCCAGTGGGTACCAAACGCATATTAAAGTCAACAATTGTAAAATAGTCTCAATTTCAATAGACCAACAAAAAAACCCCATCATTCAAAATGAATGTTATCAACCTTTAATGGATCTCTGAGAATATTCATATAAATAATTACTTTTCTTTATAACCGAGATGCAATATCACATTCATTGCCCCAGCCTTCTCTTGGGAGGCTGAATGCATGGGAACGCCTGTCCCAGGAGAATGAATTCAATCAATTTTTGCTAATGACAATGTAACCAGCCTGGAAATCACGCCGTCCCAAGGAACACCAATCTGACAGCACAGCACGCAGCCTCCGTGCTGCTGCAGCCGTCCACGAACCCCTCTCTCCATACCCTCCCTTTTGGCAACAAGCAGTCTGTTTGCATCCTCAAATTCACCGACACCCGAGGACCGGCTCCACCACAGAAAATACCAGCTCTGGTTCGGGTCTGACAGATAAGCTCTGGCTGAACCTTACTGCCTTGGTTTAAGGTTTAAAAAGCTGCAGCCTCCAGCATCCCACCTCGCGCCCACCAGCGGAGCACGTCGAACCTGGATTCAGGCGCTGCCGCCGTAAGACACCACCGCTCCTCACCTGGGAGATGCCAAACCACCCCATGGGTTAGGGTTAGGTACAAACCTCGCCGCGAAGCTCCCTTCTCACCGGTGGGAAGATATCCTTTTGTTTTGGACACGTCTCCACCAGCTGACACCCAAGCAGCAAGCACATCGCACACCTACACCCCTCGATGCCAGGAGCTGGTTTTGGCAGAGGTGCAGACAGGCACGGAGGGATGGGTGGGACTAAATCACTGTTCACCACTGGAGATGTTCACAACAGGGGACTGGGCCAAGGGGTGACAACACTGGGGTCCCCATCAGCTTCCTCCACCCGTGTCTGGCTGGATCCTGGGATGATGGCAGCTCAGGGATTCAGCTCCCATTTGCAGCACGAGCTGCCGGCATGGCACGATAGGGCAGGCAGGATCCCCCACACCCATCAGCCGACAATCAGAACCAAAACCAGCCGCCTGCTCCTCTCCCCTAGACAGGCATAAAGCAGGAGACGCATAAGAGGACATTAAAACTGGTTAAAGCTGTAAGAAGCCATAAAGAACAGCAAGTGTCCGGGCAGCTCCCATATCTAAGTGGGTAGTTCTCACTCCTGGGCTGTCCCCAGCCAGATCCCACGGTGCAGAGGGCAGCCGGCAGGTCTCACGCTATCTGGCCCAAGGGCACTCAGCTGAATCATTCTCCTTCCCCGGCAAAGCTGCAAACAAGCGTGTTTCAAATCAATTTGACATTTACCATCCTTCGGTGCAGACTTCCCTTCTACCCCCGTTTCCTCAGGATAAAACAAAGTGGCAGCAGCACTTGCTGCCAGACTCTGCACCTTCCTTAGGGATGGAGAAGCGATGCAGAGCTGCCACGGGGATGAGCAGGAGGTGCCTGGCCTAAATCGATCACCAACGCGAGCAACCACCACTGTAAGTATAGGACTCGGTCGTGCCTTGATGTGAGGACACCCAGAGACATTGATGCCAGCCCGGTGGTGACAGGGGGACACGAGCAGGGTGCCAGCACTCTAAATCCTGCACCCTCTCCTCCACACCAGCCCCAGGCTATACCTTCCCCTGGGCATCATCTCACCCCCGCTCCAAGCGTTGGCCAGAACCCAACCTATGAGTTTTGGGGCTAAATCTCTTCCTCCTGGGCAAGCAGAGAAGGAGGGTCCCTAAAAACACTGCTGCATGCCAAAGCACGATGGCGGTGCCAAACCACGGTGCAGCTGGGTGCCTCTTGCTCCCATCTCCAAGCGCAGTCCCAAGGGGGATGAACTCGGATGCTGTCACCTGGGGGTGCGGGACCTTCCCCCCCGACCCAGTGCAGCTTCCCAGGAGACTCATTCATCCTTCCCATAGACGTCACCATCTAGAAGTTTCTCCACTGAAAATCTTTTCCCTCCTCCCCGCAGCACCTCCGCCACCAAGGGTGAATTTGTTCTGTATTTAGCTCACGCAGTCCGTCTTGCTCCTTGCTTTGTTCCTTCTTATTAAAAAAATAAATAAATAAATTCCAGCTTGTTAATGGGTTTCTGGCAATGGGAACTGGAGAGAAAACCTCAGGTGGAGCCACGTGAGATTTGGGGGGCAAGCAGGGAACACCAGTGCCGCCTCGCACCGTGACTCAGAGGCTCTGTGCACGCCGCGGCGCCGCTGCCGCGTCCCATTTTGCTCCCTTCCAGACACCTCTGCTTAGCCACGACACTCGAGGCAGAAACATCGCAGAAATCGAACTGGGGAGCAAATGTGGAATGATAGGACTGATATGGAAAAGCAAGATATTTTCTTGCAGGAAGGAAAGGGCTGGAGCAAAGCGGATAACTCCAGCTCTGCGCACAGCTCCTGGGGATGGGGCCGCCCCGCTCTGCCTGCTGCTCCGGCCCCAAACCATCGCAGAGAAAAAGGAAAATTCAGGTTTCCTTGGCAACATTAGGGTGGCTGGAAGGATCACCTCGCGCCTGCAAGCAACCAGACCCGGCATCAGCCCCACTGCCTCCTCCAGAAGCAAGCGGCAGCAGAGGAGGGTGCAGATGCTCCTCAGGGTGAGAGATGGATGGGGCATCGCTGTCCCCGCAGCGAGCGGGACCCCAGCCGGGTGCCTGCCATCAGCTGAGCGGTATTTGTGGAAATAAGAAAAAGCCGTTTCCCAGCTGATGGAGGAAAGCAAGGCAGGGCACCGCCGCAACCCGACATCTGCAACTGCTTCCCCGTGCCCACTACCACATACGGACACCCACCAGAAAATGACTCGGGCTCCAGTTAAGCCACCAAGGGTCCCGGGCAGGCGCAGACCCCTGCGACACCCCTGTGACTCCAGGGAGAGCCTCGGGGCCACGAAGACGGTTGCAGGACATAGCCTTGGTCCTGTTCTCCATCTCCCTTAGAGCGGTGTGAGCGTTACGGGCTCCTGCAGCATCTCCACGCCGGAGGACCTCCCCGATCTCCCCAACCTGCACAGCACCGCGGTTCGGCTCAGAGCAGAGCCGACCTCTCCGGGAGCTCCCTGGGGAGATGGCAGCGGACCCACGGCCCCGCGGAGCTCCGTCCTACTAGGCTCTCCTCCTCCTTTCTAAAGGAGTGCAAAGAGAAAGGCGGTTCAACTCACACCTCACTAATTATTATTTGTGATACACCAGTAACATTTTAATTAATCTGAAGTCTTCAGCATAACAGCCACCCAAGGTACAAAGATAAACCAGAATAAACAGAGCCTGATTAAATACATAATTAATGTTCTACTAAACCCAGCATATATGAATATTAATTAGCAGGAACAGTCTGCAGTTTGGCATCTCCTGTCATTATCAATTTATTCTTTACATTGCCAGCCCCAGCTTTGGAACAAATTAACAAACCTTTTGGTTGCCGGCAGAGCCTACTAAATACAAACTGAACGCGAGAGGCTGATCTTTACGTTCAATTATCTCACCCGCACATTAACCAGCTTCCAGCACATTTGCTTGAAACCAAAGATAGATGCATTGCCAAGACCGAAACATGTTCATCCCTAAACGGGGCTCAAAGTACATAAAACTGTTCTCTGCTGGCAATAATAAGAGGAAGCCCATTCCCCACGAGCAGCAGAGCAGAACAGGGCCAGACCCGGTCTTTGTGAGGGTTTTGGTGAAGGGATGGAGGGACTCGGTAGAGTTTGAGCTCAGGTGTAAAACGCTGCAGGTTTCAGAAGAGCAAGACCACCTCCAGCCCATCAGAGGCACTTGGGCAGACCAGAGGTCCAGCGAAGTGAGCATGGACAGGAGCAGTCCCCTCCCGGCTGCACCCTCCTCGCCACAGCATCCCCGCACCAGGGACGTGAATTTTTACGAAGCGTTCTGAAGTGAAGGGTAGGACAGAAAACCCTTGGGAACTACCTGGACAACCTCCGATGACAGGTTCCCTGCAAATGCACTGGGCTCACAGGGAGGCAGAGCGAGCACCACGGACGCGGCGCCAGAGCCGCGCGCTTCTGCCGAAGCGAGCGCCGAGCGATTTTGCAAGCCCAAGGGCCGGGCGAGCCGGCCGCCCGCGTCTGGCAGCCATACCGAGGTGCCGAGCATCCCCAATTTCTCGGCTCAGCACCTCCCGCCTCTTCGCCCGGCACAGGCGCCGCCGCCCCGCACGCTAACCGAGGTGTCATTACGCTGCAGGAGTCTGCGCTAATTATAGTGTCAGCCTTTCCGCTCGCAGGGATGATAATTGAGGTAGAGCATTACAGTGTTTCCAAACCCTGCGCCGCAGGCAGGGGCCGCAGCAGATTGGAGAAGTGCCACCGGCGCTGCCGAGACTTTGCTGGGAAAGCGAAAGGACTTCGGCGAAAGCCAAGCCGGACCCCGTCCCGCTGCTCACCGAGAGGCTGGACCAGCATCTGCTTCTTCACGCAAGAAAGACCAGACCCCGGTAATGAGCAAGGCAGGCCACAAGCTCCTGTTTTAATCACAATCTGAATTATTTATTAGGGCGAAATCTGTGCTGGCATCCTGCGACCTGCAGGTAGGGCTCTGCGGAGCACGATGGCAGACACGGGCTCAAGTCCAACCTCTGCGACTTAAAAATCTCTGGATGACTTTGGGCAAATCCCCATTGAAACGAGGACGTTGGTACAGGGCTTTGCCATCGCCGAGAGGCCCCACCGAGGACAAACAGCCAGTGTTGCCCACCCAGCCCCACAACAGGGCTGGGGGTATGCTGGAAGGGCACACACCAGCTGGAAAGGAGCAGGAGAAGGACTTTGGGGACAGGGCTTGGCAGGGACAGACAGCCCCGGTGTGACCCAGAGACCCCCACCGAGCTGAGCCAAGCCTCCAGGCAGGGGCTGAGCAGCAGAACAATCCACAGGTCACCGCTCTCACACACCTCTCTGGATATTAAGCTTTAATATTGTGACCTTTAAGATGCAAGAGGGAATTTCTGAGCCTCTGTAACCGTCCAAGGGTGGCTTTGTGTTCTTGCAGAAGCAATGAAAAGTTAGACCAGCGTCTCTGCGGCAGCCAGGGCCGTGTTGCCATTAACCTATTGCTACGGGTGACGCTTTGTTCACTCCTCTACAAAACTTTCTTTTTTTGCCGGTGAGAGAGACAGGAATCCCCAGCCGACACAGCCCGAGGCAGCGAGATGCACACGCCGCCCGGCTCTTCACCCCGGCTCCCTGACACTTCGTTTGAAGAATGAAATCCAATTACGGTTTGTTCAGTGCAAACGCTTCCCCATTTTTTGCGTGTGTGCCTAATTTAAAGCTCCCTACTTGCCTCGTCTGCCAGGCATCTACCTCCCCCAGCAATACATGGAGCTGAACTAAGGCATGTGAGTTATCTACCTATAATTTAAAAAAAAAATAATAATAAAATAAAATGAAAAGGGATGAAAAGAGGAAAATCCACAGGAGCAGGAGTACACGAGGGTGCTCGGAACTGATGACTAGCTGGAAAGAAGCAATTACTGCCCAGAGACAAGCAAGTAGCAGCAAGGCTGGAAGGGATGGCAGCTCACAAGTGCTCAAGCAGAAGAACACCCACGCACAGCCCGGCTCCAACACCGAGGCAGCCCGCTGCGTGTTTCCTTTGATTTTTTCCTGCCATTCAATTCTGGGGTGCCCTTGCAAGGGGAAAAATACAGGATCTGTGATTACAGACCCATAACGGAGCCTTTTCACCCGGGATGCCCATCCAGTGACGGAATTTAAGACAGATGCCCTGGCATTGGATAAAAGTCACTCTCGAAATCGAAAAGCACACGTGATGACGCAAGGCAGCTCCCCCTCTTCTCCGGCTCTGACGGTTAAAGCAAGCCCCGTGCTGCAGCAGCTCTCACGGCTGACAATAGCCGCCTCCTTGCCAACAAGCCACACGTTCACGCCAGCTCAGAAAGCACAGCTCTTCCAAAGGCGCTCATTGGCTTTTTCCCCAAGTTTACAGATCCAAGCTAGGCAGAAAAGCCTTTTCCTATTCCCCTTGCAACCCCCCATCCAGGCTACAACCTGAGACAGGCAGAGACTGAGCGGAGAACAGAGAAAGGAAAGGGGATGGGAAGGAGAAGAGGAGGAGGAGGGAGGGGAGAGGAAACCAGGAAAACAAGCATTTGAAAAGGTGGCCTTATATTACTTTCAGCATCACCAAGAATTGCAAAGTAGCCGAGCATCCTCAGCTATTACAAATTTATCTCAATTTTTTATCGCACCTTTTTCTGCAGTCTCAAAGTCCAGCCCCTGACACAGGGCTCTGCAGTTTTGCATCTACTGGCAAACTCCATCCCTTGAATAAGAAAGCCCCAATTGTACGTGCTCCCGCAGAGCAGCAGCGCTTTAAAATGCATCTCTTGCTAGTACACAGACCAGAAGAGAAACGTAAAGAGACCAGAATTTGTTGTCTTTACAGCGTCACGTTTCTCAATATACTCTCGGATTTACAATTTTCGCCCACGACAGGCTGGCAATAGCGAGTGAGGCTGCAGATGTTCAACACGTAGCAGCAGCCTGAGCCCGCGGGCTCCCTCCGAGCCCCCTCCCCATAAGGGGTTTTGCTGCCAAGACCTTACGTGGTTCAGCCCTACCAAAAGAGCGAGATTTGACGTGATAGACCTTGTCAAAAGGCACCCAGGCACCCACCCGGCGAGTACCATCTGCGAACAGCAAGAAAAAGAAGAAGGAAGAGAAGGCGGCAGCCCTGTCTGATCTTCCCAGGATGGCACCGACCCTGGGAAGAGGCTGCCCACAAGTCAGGATTGGATGGACAGACGGATGGGACTTACCTGGGATGTTGTGGATGGTTATAGCGAGGATCATCAGCATAATCCGCCTCCAGCTGCTGCTGCCGGCCATCGGGGCACCGTCCCTGGCCACGGGGAACGCCGGGGGGCCGTCTGGCAGGCTGGCCCCCACACCCTTCCTCCTCTGATAGGGCTCCCCGTTCTCACCTTTGTCTGGGGGTACAGAAAAAACAGCCAGGTCAGCCAAGAGGGTGACAGACGGACAGCCGGGCATCTCCTGCCTCCCCTCCCCGCAGGAAAAAGCAGAGAGAAGGAAAAACACTGACCAAAGCAAGGCTGAAAGGGTGTGTGTGTGTTGGCCCCCCCTCCCCTTCGTTTCACTTTAGGGTAGGGGGTTTCCCCCCACGCAGACCACAGACCCCATGGGCCAGGCAGACCCTGAGACAGAATTTCATCCTCTGCCTCCTCCTCCTCCTCCTGGGATCCAATCCTGGTCCCGCACGGCTCCCCAGCATCGCTCCCGGGCTCACACCCACCTGCAAACCCAAAGTCCCGATCTGGCGGGGATGAGCCCTGGGGCTGGTGGCTGACGAGGATGATGAGGACAGAGCTGCCGGGCAGCAGCCGCAGGGACCCGCGGGGAGACCGTCACCCCCCACCAACCCCAAACCTGGCAGGTCTGCAGTTCCGTTGCCTTCGCTGATGAAGGAAACCCCCTGCATTTTGATTTCACCCCGGTCACAAAACGAGCATGCTGAGCTGTATTTAGCAACTATTTGTTCCGCTACCAAAAGATTTGCCACTGCTATTTGCTAAGACGTTGCCAGATAACCCCGGGCTCTCCCAGACCTCTGCTCCCAGCAGGACCATTACTATCGGCTCTATTTCAACCAGTTATTTAAAACCATGCCACTAAAACCCAAGCCCCAGTTAGGGCTGTGAAGGGTGGAATCAGCACCAGGCAGCAGCATTACTAAAGCCGACGCACACTGAGACCTTGACTGTTCACCTTCAGCATGAAAAGGTGAAGGGAAACCGAGAAACCAAGAAACCAGGAGCACAAATTCATCAACTTCACATAGCAACAGCTATGGCTTCATCTTAAAGATCTGACATTTAGACAATAGAAGTCTCTCTCCCTGGATTTATATAATTCTTTCTCCTGTCCCTTGACCCACCCACTCCAAGATTTTTTCACAGACACAGTGCAAGGAGCCATCCGAAACCATTTTGACAGAATGCCAATTGCTTCCCCTGCCATTTGGAGGCAGGACGATGCCCAACCGTCACGTCGTGCGTTGCACAGCGTGCGTTTTCAGCGCCAATTAAGAACCTCAGCATAAGAGGGCTCATGCAAATTGACACAGGAGGTCACTTGGGAAAGCAAGGGTGTCAGCACCACTCTGCATCTTGCCATCTGTAACACAAAAACGGACACGTAAAGGCATCCCAAAATGGTCCTCAACACCACAGAAAATAAAACACAGAATTTAATACGTTTTGGTAACCAAAAAAACCAGGTCAAAGACCAAAACCCCACTTGACGGCAGTGGGACCAGGCAGCGATCCGGCAGATTCCCTCCTGCCACTTCCCATGCTACGGGACCATCCCCGGACGGCATCAGCAGGGCTGCAAACCACGCTGCCCGAGACTCTCACGCTTTCCCCCAAAAGGCCACCACCGCTGCTGCTCTGCAAACAGAGCAAGATGCTGCGCAGATAAATATTGTCGTTGTTGTTAGCCGTACGGAGCCAGACACTTTCTGTCCCCAAATCCCAGCCCAGTCAATAACACGCAGTAACATTTGATGGCAGAGCTTCATTCCAGGCTGCGGGGACAGAGATAAATATTTTTTTTTAAGCAATAGCAAGGACAACCAAATCCAGCAGAGCGGCTTGTCCAATTCACCGCAGGAACGCTGGCGCAGCAGACCCCTGGCAACGGGGCAGCCAAGGCTGAAGTCACTTACAGATGAAAGTCTCTTCTTCTGCCAGGCCAGATTACTTTAATTGCTTGGCACACATCCCCCGGGCCCCACAAACAGCGTTATCCTCAGCTGACCTTGCCCCGGCCACCGACGCTGACCCATGGACCCGTGCTGGCAGCCCCATCACCGCAGCGCGATGGGCATGGGTTTGCCCCCGGGCACTGTCCCCGTGCTGCCCCTGGGCTCCCAGCATCGCTGCTGGACCACCTACACAAAACCCAGGGTGATGCGAGGATGCAGAGAGGCGCAGAAATCCCCCTCCGGCATCAAGGGCTTTCCAGGGAGAAGGAAAAATGGTTTACGTGACATTTAGAGAAGAGCACTTACATTCAAGTGACAAAACACCAGCGTTTCTCCCTTTATAGAAAGCAACAAGTGTTCAATAAAAGCACAAGCGACCGCAACACCGCGACAGCCAGGGCAACATAGGCTCTTGAGGCAGTTTTTGCGAGGTACAAATGCAGGGTGAACGCTGAAAGCAGAGGTTTCGGTGGCTGCTGGGGAAGCTTTGCACTTTGCAGACTTCGGGTATCTGCTAGGGGAATGCAGGGAAAATGCAGAATGTAATATCAGTCACTTGTTTTTTCTTAAATCAGGGCAAAAAAAGCTGCCTGCTGACAGTGCAGTAGCACCTCAGCTGCGCTCTCATCTCTCACAGCACCAGCTAACAACAGCGTTACTGACACCAGGCAGGCAACTCCATCGCTGGCAATTTTCTTCAATTTTTTTTTCTTTTTCTTTTCCCTCATCTCATTATGTGACCTGGTCCAGTCCACCCTTAGCATTTCTGACTTTAAGACTGTTCTTAAAAACAAACCCAGCTGTTGACTCAAGAGAAGTATATGCCATCCAAGAAAGTACAAGCCTGTACCCAACATGTTTTCTTCTGCAATCTTAGATCTTTTTCCCTCACCTCTTTCTCACCTACCCCAGCTCTATCCCAGGACAAGGCTCAGGCTGGAGCCTTCCTCCTCCTCCCCTCGGTTTATCCAGCCTCTCCCTCCAGCCGCAGCACAGCACGTAACAAAATGCCAAGTCAAGGAGCCATCCATCACCCCATGTCACTGCTCCGGCCAAGTCCGTGACCGCATCACCCTCATCTTCTCTGGGATAAACTAAACAAAATTAGTAAAACCAGAGATTTACTTTATCAGGGATGATCTGATCATTCTAGTACGGATGACGGCCGTCATGGGCAAGGGGATGGGCACGGCAAGCAGGACTACCTCACCCAGAGCCACGGGTGGAAACCCCAGATGTCTCGGTTCCTGTCCCCACAGTTTAGGCAGAACGAGCCAAAAAAAAAAATAATAATCAAAAATCAAAACTTCCCAACTGCTTTTCGCTTGGCACTTAACAGAACTGATAAACCAAATGTCATCAGCGTTTCCAAAAATCTAACTTCCCGGCTCTGAACAAAACTCTGCCTTGGCATCTCTCTGCTTGCAAAGATGTTAATTTGTCCCCCCGCTATTACACTCCCGTCTCCCTTTTGGCTATTTCTCATGCACCGTTACCTACACACGGAGCTCCCAGGAAGGGAAGAGCCGCCTCCTGCTCCAGCTTGACCCAGTTGTCCGAAGCGATCCCGGCAATGGCGATGCACTCACGCACGGGAACTCCCAGTGCTTTGAGCTGTTGGTTTATTGGGCTTTTCGTTGCCTTCTGCCAGTCGTACTCTCTCCTTATTTCCCTTTTCCCTGTATTGGATGGGTTTACCGTAAAACTGCGCTGTCCCCCAGGACTCCTGCCGCAAGGCAGAGCGAGGCTTTTGCTGGTGTTTAAACACCAAAGCGAAGCCTTTCCAGCTCCCTCTTCCAGGCTTTGATCTCGGCTCCCCCGACTCCTATTTGTGGGCGAATTTTCATTGAGAAAAAAAAGCGTGCTTTGCTGAACGCCCGGCCACGAGCGTGGGGGGAGCCCCAGAGAGGAGCCATGAACGCCGCAGAGGGACCCAGACCCTCGGGGCTGCCCGTACCTGCCGAAACCAGATGCCCGAGAGCATCAGACACGAACATCCCACTCGGCTCACAGGTATTCGGCTTCCCCGGCTCCGCAGAGGAACGGAACAAGGGATGCAACGGCCGACGTTCATCTCCTCGTGTCGCCTAACTGGGAAAGTTTCAGCTATCCCCATTCTGTTGAGAATTACAATGGCGTTTCGGCAGCACTCCTCATTATCAAATTACCAGAAAAGACCTATTTTACAGGTCTCACTGATGCAAGCGAATGCCCAGACCAGCTCCGTTGTTTAACATGAGCCTGCCACTCGCTACGGTATCCATTCAGTCCCAGCACACAGGTATCACTTCTATTAGATACCTTTTTTTTAATTATTATTTTATTTTACTTGCAAGTAGTCTGCTTGGTACTATTGAAAAAACTTTTGATGAAAATTAGACTTTTTACAAGCATATTTGAAGTGCCTCCGAGGACAGCGGTGACAAAGGACAGCGGGGATGCCACAGTGCCCACGGGGCGAGGAGCTCCGCTCCCGCCAGCGGCAAACGGGGGAAATCTGTGGGAAATAAACAACATAGATGCAGCTTTTATAGGGGAAGCGCTGAGGGTGGTTTGGATGGACAATTTGAACACAAAATTGCCTCTCATACAAATTATCGGCGCGTTAGCAGAGGATAAAGGCAGCAATAGCAAAACCAGGGAGACAACCCCAGCATAATTTTCCCAGTAGCGTCACGCGTAACAGTGAGACTACAAACCGCACACGGGTCAAGTGATGTGTTTTACTTCCAATTGGTGTTGGAAAAGATGAAAAAAAGGATAATTATAGTGGACTGATGATACCAGCTCACAGTGTTGGACACAGCACGGGAGGGGACTCGTGCGACTGTCACACAAAATGCAGGACCCAGAGTGCTCCCAGCTTGAAACGCTGCATTTGCACAGGCCAAGGGGAACAAAACAATAATTATGGCTAAACACGGGCTTGGCTGGAAATCAAGAAAACCTCAATAGCAAATTGGGGTAGCGATAAGAGCAGAACAAGGGGTGGTTTTTAAAGAATAGCTGACACAATCAAACAAGGGTGCTCAGAAGAAGGTTGCCAAGACAATTGTGTGGCAAATAATTATCTGCGCCACATACATTATTTTAAATCTTGTTCACAAAAAGTCCTCTATGAATTCTACTCGATTTATCATTATTGAATTTCTTAGTAAAGCTGCAGGGCAAAGATTCTGCCAAAAGTTTAATTACATATGTGCAGCCTGCTGCATTTTTCATATCCTCTGCAGCCAGCACTGGAAAAAGATAAATGGCTTTGAGTATGGCTTAAACTGCTGGTGAAACATAAAAACCAACTGGCTTCTTATCAGCACGTGAAATGGCTTTTTATTTTTGATTATTTCTTAATGAAAACTGTTTGCATTAGCCATGAGCTCGGCTTTATTGTACTCGCAAGCAGTACACAAACAGCAGAATATGCTATTTACTCTCTGTGCTCAAAAAATCCCCTCTTCACTGCAGCACTTTAGCTCCCAAATTCAAACCAAAGTCTATGGAGCTCTCTAGCTTTTCACATCTGCTTTAGAGCCCTCCTCCTCTCTAATTAGGCCTGGCTTTAGCCCTGCCTCTCTCCTCCTACAGCTCCCAAATGCTTGAAGTTAAACGTGCTCAACCGGGCTGCCGAGCCAGGGATGGGGCTACTTAATTCCCCCGTCCGCGAAGTCTCTGTGCAAGGAGCCCACGCAACCCCACTCAGGCAGCCTGAGACCCATTTTGGTCTCGATTTGGCTGCAAACCTCCCCCTCCAGCGCAGCTCCACGGCACCGGGGAGCTCCAGCACACCGAGGGGGAAGAGATGGGCTGGGGGGGCCGGAGGGAGCCGGTACCCCCCGGCAGAGACACGCTCTTGCAGGCAGCATCCCCGCATCTCCTTCTTTCTCCATGTCGGAGCAAACGCGTTCGTGGGAATCTGGAGCCTCCCTTGGCAGAAGATGCTGGAAGGAAAATCATTTACAGCTCCAAAATCCTCCTCCATCTTTCCCCCCATCGATTTCCCCCATCCAATTCTTGCAACAAGACTTCTCCCTCCCCGAGAAGGGATCTGGACCCGCCAGCCGTCGAGGGAGGGATCTCTGGGCTCGCACGGCAGTGCGAGTCCCACGCCGGGGGCTCCGGGGTTTCTTCCTTCGGCTTAAGCTTGCAAGGGATAAATTAGCACCCTCCTTTATAAAGATTTGTCAGCTCCCATCTCTAAAGTGTGGGAGAAAGGAAGGAGAGGCAGTGCCAAGCACGGATGCACAATAGACTTATTAAAATTTATGATTAACTGCCGCTCACCGGCTATTTGTAAAAATTGTTTGGTGTTGATGCGCATGGGAAGAAGGCAAAGGAAGAAAACCATCAAATACTCTTATTTCGAAAGCCTCCACCCAGCGATGTCTCTGGCTCTCTCATCTGTTTCTACGATATCCATTATAATTGCACCCGCGGGGCAGCAGCCCCTAAGCCCAGGTAACGGCGAAGCACCAGGAGGGAGCTGGAGAGCAGCCGCCAGCGGCCGGCCCGGCTCCAGCAAACGTGCTGCCAAATTCCTCTCGGCTCCTCCAAGCCCCACACCGCTCTCATTATTGCCAGCACCTGCTTGTTTGCAGCTGGAAATCTGTATTATGCATTACAGCCGATCTATTAAAACCAGGAGAGCAGAGCAAGCTTGGTCTGACCCTTTGCCTGGGGGTGGGGTAGGGAAGAAAGAACAATTTGCTAAAGAAAATGATGACACAAGTAGTTGACATCCCTTCCCAAGGTACAGAAAATAATCACACGTTCAATTCTGTCCCCTAACGGCTGAGATAAATCAAAATGACTCGGAAAATTTCTAAGATTCCCAATGGCTCCAGAGTCAATCCAAGCCCCTTACAGAAACACTCGCCTGTACTGCAAGCGCGATGCTATTAACGTCTCTCACTCTGCAAACCCAGGCCCTTTCCCCGCTCCGCTCGTTTGCATAAACCCTCGATGCTCCATTAACTTTAAGCAGATGTAACAAATGCTTCGTGGCAGTTGGCCTTCGTCCCTGTGGCACACGGGTCCCGTCAGCACTTCCATTCTGCAAAATCCACCCTGCGCTCCACCTCTTGCTGCAACACAAAGGCATCGCTGCTCGCCTGCGGTGCAAACGGCCACAGCCAGGCAGCAGAAGCATCTCCACGGGTCCCCAGAGATCCTGAGCAGCGGGGGCAGAGGGAGGACCACCCTGGTAAGGAGCATCCCTCCTTCATCTAAAAGCTACAGAAAGCAGCCGGTGCTGCCCGCGGGAGGGCAAGGCAGCACCATTACCCAGCACACTCCTCCCAACATGGACCAGTATGCACCATCCCCTTCTCTCCAGCCTCTTGTTTTCCTTCATTTTTTGACCCTGAGGAAGCCCCAGAAGAGAAACTGCATCAAAATCAACAGCCACAGCCCTCGGGAAGCGGAGCCAGACACACGCACGCTCCCAGCAGCGCCCACGCTTCGCTCCGCATTACAGCAACAGCACGCTCTGCTTTCTGAGGACACCACTGTTACCTTCCTTCATCTTCTTTTAACTTTTTTACAGGCTTTTTTCAAGGGTTACAGGCAGCACCTGGGCCTGAAGCCACCAGTCCAACTGCTCTCCCCATCCCATAGTGAATACAAGTAATCAAAGCTATTCCTCACAGACGCTGGCAGCGAGCGATGGGAGCTCGTCCTCCTCCTAAATATCTCCATATCCTCATTTTGCTCATCCTCCTTTTGCCGCTGCAGCGGGAATTTCAGGGAGCACAGAAGGGCCTCAATGCTAAAAAGCAGATGGGTGTTAGCGAGCATCTGCTCCCTGCTGCCACGCAGGCACGCTGCTTTTATCTGACACCTCTATAAGAGGTTTTAATTACTCTAAGTAATTAAGCACAGCACATCTTATGGGATAACTGCTATCCCCTTCACAGACAGGTACGGGGAGAGGCAGCGAGCGCTGCAGGCTCCGAGCCAGGCGGAGAGGAGCAGGCAGGAGTCCTGGGTCGCACACCTCTGCTCTGATCAGGTCTGACAGCACGGATCACGTTGGAGCTGGAAATAAAACTGCCAAGGGAAAAGGTTTTCTTTTAAGGAATGAGTCCCCAAAGCAGGGAAAATTCAGCTCCTGGAAAGTCTGCACACAGAGAACAAAGCTGCTGAAAAAGGAGCTCCTTGGAGTTGCCCAACTATGGTCAAAATAAGGATGCTATTTAAAAAATAGCATTTATTTCCTGCTAGCAAAAGCTTAGTTTGCTCAAGCAGAGAGTGCAGGCTGCCCAGGCTCCGGGCGCCCAAGCAGAGCCCAGTGCCATCAACCCCACCACTGTGCCGGGTGTTGCGGCAGGGATGGGAGCAGGACACCTGGGACACCCATTTGCACATTGCAGCGACTACAGTCCCAGCCTGCTGGCATGATCTCACCCCTCCAGTCCCCCGTACGTAACAAATTCATTTTCCAATGTTTCTGGCAGATAAAAGAGGTCCCTGCATCTGCTCAGGCTTTCAGCAAGGAAGATAAATAGAGTGTCATGACTCACTGTCTATTAGGCGCCTTCATTTATCCAAGCGTGCACAGGAGCTTTCATAAAAGGTTGTTTAATTCAGCATGACTGACTACCACTTGCTCTCAGACACACGATTATTGCCGGGATCCGTCTGAAGTTTGGAGTCGGGAGGATGCTGGAGCACGCCAGCCTGCCCTGAGCCGGCACCAGCCCCACCAGGTCCCTCCTCAACCCCATTTCCAAAGACAGCATCAGCTACGGACCAAAGGGGAGCCTGATACCCAAACCCCAGCTCAAACATCACACCGGTAACAACCCAGCCTGAAAAGAGACCCAGCACGCTCTCAGTGCTCCCCCACTGCTCCTTTGGGACCCAAGGTACCTCCTTCTTGCAAGGCTCTCAGCAATTCCTCCCGAGCATCCTTGCTCGTGCTGCACCGCTTGTCTCCCTTCCCAGCCTCCCCCCACTTTGCAGGCACCACCTTCGTCCCCCTGAACCTTGATCCTAATGCATGAACTTCTCCCCCGCCGCTCCAGCGATCCATCATCGAGTCTCACATGAAATTACCGCTCCAGCCCTCTGCGTGCCGTCATTTATCCACCGCGGCCTGAGAAACCACGTACGGGCAGATAAGCAATGCACAGACCTTTCTGGCTGCCCCACTTTATCTCCTACTACCGGTGATCCTTCAAGCTGCCATGTAATTCCTGCAGCCGGGAAAGCTCCCATCATCCCAGAGAGCTGCCAGCGTGCATTTGGGTGTGCTTTTGTATGGGAAAATGAATCGTGATGCAGCTCTTCGTTCAGAGGGAAAGGCGCTGGAGAAATGCAATACAGGGAAGGAAAGGCACAGGTTGTCCAAAGCTGGCCCGGACAAACCAACCCTCTGGAAATCTCAACTGGATGCATTAAACCAGCACCTTATTCCTCCAGAGCCGCAGGATTTCACTCTCAGAGACACCAAACCCTCCGTTGACAGCAGTGCCAACGCCATGGCAGCCTCTTCCATGAGGACACGGAGAACGATGGCGCAGGCTTTGCAGCGGGGTCTGCCGGAGCGGGGGGTCCCTCGCTGCACCCACTGTGTGAGGGGTGACGCTCAGGAGGGAGATCCTAGCACTGGGAACCACCTGAACCCCATCACTGCACACTCCTGCCCCAGAAATCGTTGGGAAATCTCCCCAGTAAGGCACGGGATCTTGCGGTGAAGAGTCCCACCAAGGCTGCTCCCCGGTGAGGGACCAAAACCCAAGTGACAGAGGTGACGTGGCATCAGCCAAGCACACGGTGGCAACCCGCAGTAACAGGGAGGCCAAGGTGCTCCTCGCCCCTCGGGCGACACAGATTGCCTAACGTCAGAAGACAGAAGGAATGCCAAAAACCTCGCTGCTTGATGTTTGCGGTGTTTAAAAGATTAATTGCTTGGGCGAGAGTGACAGCACAATGTTAAATGTAATTACATGCACCAGGTCCTTTTAAGCAAACTAATTCACGCTAACTTCCAAGAGCTCTTTAAGGAGTTCCCAGTAGATAAAGTGCATCGCTGGATCATTTTATGCTGAAATTTTACACATTTGAGTTAGTTTAATAATTTCAGAGGGCTGAGCTATGTTCAGATCTCTGATCCTTGGCAGGGAACAGCTTCTGATCTGAGCAAGATCAGATGCAGCTGATCTCTGAAGGAATAAAGAAAAAAAAACACACCATAATCTCATTAACCGCTTAAAAAGAAAACAGAAATTTTTATCAGGAGCTATTAAAGGACCAGGCAGTCCTCCTGCATGGGGCTGAGACGATAATCCGGCAGTGACGGGGCTCACGCTGACCCTCCTCCAAGCAGCCCCAAGGCAGCCTGGCGCGGTGGCACGTCACCGCGGGGTCCCACCACCGTCCCAGCAGGTCGGGGCCACATCTGCAAACCAGTCAGCTCTGCCTCCTGCCCAAGGATGCTTCGGCATCCTCTCCCCTCTGCATGCACCCGCATTTCAATCCCCTTCTTATTGCCATGTTACACCCCAGCCCATCTTCCCTGTACGCTTCTCTCCTGCCTATTTTTCTTAATTATTATTTTTAGGTAGAGCTGAATGAAGGTATGGAAATCCACAGAGCAGAAACGAAGGCTGGCACAGTCTCCAGGAGCAGCTATCAGTACAAACGCGGCCACGCCACAGCCATCGGCATCCCAGAGAGCGGAACAGAACGGCGGTTATTGCAGCTTCCTTTTTACCACGACATCTCTTTATAGCACTTTCCAGACACCAAACTCGAGCAGCTCATCTCGCTTGCCTCTATTCTTGCTCTCCATTATTTCCCTTATTCTTTCACGCTTGCATACCCATTATTCAAAGTCACTTACTCCTCTTTTATTCAGAAAGGACACGGTGGCTTCAGCTAAATTCTCTTTGCAAATTAATTAAATTTGTTTGAAAATAAAAATCAATGAATAAATGCATTAGAGCCCAGAGGTTTAAGTAGAGGTGGAAGCAGCACAATGGAGCGGTGCCCGTAGTGACAGCTGAGTGACACTGTTAAGCACCGAGTTAGAGGCAGGAACCGCCCTGCTCCAAACCCAACGCTTCTCCAAGCAGTATTTTTTCCTGAATTATTGCCTTTCTTTTGCAGACGAGACTTCCTGGGGCAGGGGATAGCTAGGAGAAATTATAAAACAGCAACTTAAATCCGGGGTTGCAGAGACCAGTTCCAGCCTCTGTAACGGTCTGAGCGAGACCCCCCGAAGCGAAGGGGCTTCCAGGGGGGCCTTCATCCTTCCCCTCGCCCTTCCTCATCCGCTCCGTGTCATGGGGTCCGCTACCCACGGACCCCTCCTCAGCCGCGCACGCATTTCGGGGGATTCCACTGCCGGCCCCTGCCGAGCGGCTTCGGTGGGCTCCGGCGCTGCGGGCACCATCCTCCGCGGCTCTGCCGGCTGCTCCACAGGGGGATTTACACACCTGGAAAAGCAGGCAGGATCCGACCCCCTCTCAGCCCCATCCCCTCCAGCTGCAGAGCCACGTACCAACCTCAGGCTGCCCCCAAACTTAACGGGTCGCACCAGGTACTGCCCTTTACGCCGGCAAGCCGCAGGCGGTGACATTTACCCTGTGCACACCAGCTCGTCGCAAGCCAGTTCCTAGAGAGAGTTTCCCAAGCTGCAGGTTGAATTTGCTGTTCAGCAGCTTCACGTGTGCTCTGGAATAAAACCACATCTGGAGGGACACATCTGGGGTTCCCATCCTCATCCCCTGCCAGCTGCAGGCCGGCACGAGGGAAAAGCAATGATCCCTCCGGATCTGCCGCTGCCGTGGCTGGGCAGACCGAACGCACGCTTGGGAAAAGAGGCTATTTTCACAGTCTGAAAAATAAAATGAATAAATAATCGATTTCTGAGGAAAATAAATAAAGTGCTCCTTTGTTCTCAACAGCTCAGCCCTCAGACTTACAAAATCAATCCTGGCTCCCCCCGAAGGGACAAGCAGATTGGATTTTTTGCCCACTCTCCTGGCAAAACCAAACCATCAGGCTGCTCTCAGGAGCGCAATCCATCATGCCCTGCTTGCCTGCGCCGCGGAGACGGCTGAGTTTCGGAGGGTGATATTCCTGACGGTATCACACACGCACAAGCTATCCCCTCTATCTGTGGAAACAAACTCCAGCAGAGCAACAGTATTTTTGCAAACAAAGCAGATTTCTAACAGATTGCGGGATGGAAAGAGACCTGGCCGGCAGCTTGGAGAGAAGCAGCGCTGCCACGGCTGGCGTGGGGTCCGGTGGTGGGACCCACACGCCGTCCCTCCCGCAGGACCTCGCTGCGGTCGCATCCCCTCCCCAAATCCCCCAGTGATGCCGGCACAGCGGGGTTGGATCCCAACGGCACCCACAGGCATGCTCCAACCCTAACGGCCGGTCCGTGACTGAGGGATGCTCATTAGCCAGCGGGTAACGAGCACCCAGGAAGGTGCAGAGGAGATTTCACCTCTCCCACCTCAGAGGACCCCATCCGTTGCAGCAGGGCAATGCCCAAGGGGAAGAAAATGAATTTGAACTGAGCCCTGCTAGAGGAGCAGGAGACGCCTTCCTACGTTAATGAAAGGATCCCAGCCTTCTTCTGTGTGACAGCACTATCTAGCCTATTATCAAATTTTTAATTTTCCTATTCTAGGTATCCTTAGGGTAAAACCAGAAAAGCAATACTGGGGCTCAACCCGCAGCATTATGTTGTGAAACGGAGAACTCAGCAGCAGCCTCAGCTGCAAGATAAGACTCTCTGCTTAGGGTCTGGGCTTTTGTCCTTCAATAAATTCTGATTTATGGATCTGGGATGAACATCTCAGAAATGAAAACTCCTGTCTCTAGCAGAGTTTAAGTAGAAGCAGGCTGTGTAGCTCCAGCCTTTGGCTCCAGCCCAGCTGTCCAGGACAGCTCAAGGAGGTCAGGACAGCCAAACTCGCCCTGGGATTCGCCTGCACTCCCTCCAAGCCCTGCAAGCAAGGACATGCCAATTTTCCAAGGGTTTGACCACATCTGTCCCCCAGCAGAGGGTTACCACGCAGAACAGGCCATGCAGAGCACAAATCCGCGCCCATCATCATCCTCGCCATCAACAAGGCTTGAGCTCGCTGCAGTCAGCGAGGACAGGGCAGAGGGGATGCTCTGGCAGGTCTCCGGTCCTCAACATCCAGAAGATCCACAGGACCCCGTTTCCCAGGGACCGCTTTTGGCTCAGCAGAGACCTGGCACTGTGGGAGGGCAGTAAACACCTCTCAAAAATCAATTTCAAAAAAAAAAAGGGATCTGAACCACCACCGGTGTTTATGACGGGAAGGAGCTGGGTTCTTTTTTTCTCCTTTGAATCCAAAGCAAATCGATCTCTCTCAGCCCAGGGTGGGAAGACAGGGATGACTCAGCCGGCAGAACGGCACTAAGCTCTCCTTCCTCCACTGTGGCGCAGGAATTCAGCTGGGAAGCACACACAAATACATGAAAAAAAATAATTCAGTTTCTTAAATTTTGCTCTAGTATGTCGATAAAGGATTATTTTAAACAGCCTTTATCTGCCTTCTCAGGGAGAAGCCCTCAGCACTAAGCCTCCCAGAAAACTCCTGTTTCCAGCTGAAGGTATTTCTCATCCCTACACAGTGGGACCCCAATGCGTACGACACGCAGAGATGCGGTGCTGGGGTCAGTCCTGCTCTCCGCAAAGTGCAACCCCAGAACCCAACCAGCAAAAAACTGACACGGTACATAAAATGACAGATGGTTCACAGGGCTCTCGCACCCGGCAGCGATGCACCTTCCTGGGCATGGCCAGTACCCCCAAGCCTGGAATGGTTGCAGTCCTGAGCAGGCTGAGGTCTCCTCTGAAGCTAATGAAAAGCTAAGAGTCAGCCACCTCACCGTGCCCTGGGAAAGCTGCCGAGGTCCACATTGAAAAGGATGTGCAACTTGGAAAAAAAAAAAATTTTTTTTACTCTACAAATTGCATCTTCCTGGGATGGGATACAGGGGGACAATCCCCATTTGCACGCTGGAGAGAGACTCCCAGGTGGAAAGAGCCTATATCAAATATTTTACAGATTATTTTTCAATCTAGCATCACTTGCAGATGCTGTAAACTCCCGCCGCCCACTTGCCGGGAAAGCACCGTGCCGCAGCCCATGGCCAGAGCCCCTTGTACAAAGAGGAGAGCCGCCCATTGGCAGTAAAATAAATAAATAAATAAGCAACATTTTAATTCTACGTAATTGGGAATTCAGTGCTATTTCATACTGACTTTAAGGCAGTTCGCACCATCTGCTGTCACAGATATATCTCAGGGCTTCGAAGAGAATCAGTCTCAGTTTTGCTTCCTCTCTCCAGATGCCCTTGAGGCCAGGGTTATCGCTGAGCGGTACGGAGGGCATCACCCGCTCGGCTCGCACCCGGGAGGGCAAAACTGGGGCCCGGGGCGAGTACTCTGCTATTACATAGAGACACACAGATGGCAAATGAATATGCTTGAGCGTTAAGACTTGTAGATAACGTAGTTTAAAAAAAACAGAGAGACTTAGTCTAAGCTTACAACAAATACAAACGTGAAACCACCAAGTCTTTACAAACAAAAAGAACTTTTTCCACGGAGCTCCCGAGAAGCATCAAACCCCGCTGCCACCTCCATCCCCGCAGCGGCTGCGATGCCTTCGCAGCCGGCAGCGCATCCTGCCCCGCGGCCGTCGGTCCCCATCGTCCCAGCCCAGGCTTTGGGGACAGGGACGCTCGGGGAGGGTGTTCTCGTCACACCTCCCTTGCAGGCAGCTGCCAGGCTTGGTGCCTGCTCTGGGTGCTGGGGCTGTTCCAGTCCCACCAACCTGCCTGCTTCCACAGCCTACTAGAAGATAAGGGAGAAAAAGCCCAATCTGAGATCTCTGCTCATATGCTGCAGCTCTTCTGCATCCAAACTCGGATGAAGTAACTCCCTGTGCAGCCTCCAAAGGGGAGGACGGCTCCGCTTCCCGAGATCCTGCTTGAGCCAGGGAGAGCTTATTTCTGCGCTGAGCAGCAAGCCAAGGAAAAAAACAACCACGGGCCCAACAATAACCCACCCAGTCAGGCTGAATAGTGTTTGCCCCCCGTATCAGGATGAAATAAAGCCCTCATTTACAACAGCCCACTGATGGACAGAATGTCTAAGCAGCTAACCCAAACTCATTACACGGGCTCAGCTTGAAACCAAAAGTCATTTCAGTCTGGCGGTGCCTATGTGAAAGGCAGAAAGATAGTCTCTAATTGGGGTTATTTATCCCATTTATCCAGCACCTCTCCCGGCAGCCAGGCAGACCAGGATTGCTGGTGCATGGACCTGCCCCAGCCCCGGCAAGTGTCTCCCACCCTGCCCCGCATCCCCCTCCCTGTGTCCCAGCCACAAAGCACATTTTCAACTGGGTCCCCTGGGCATCGCTGAATGGCTTTGGGATACAGCAGGCACCATCAGGCAGATTGGAGGCAGGGAAGGCAGGGCAGCTGCTTCAAAGCTATTCTCCCTTTCAAGGAAACAGGCAGATGAAGGGGGGGGATGCTCTGCTGCTAGGGTTCCCTCCTCGGGAACGGCACCAGCAGGAGCTCCCTCTCTTTAGATGCTGAAAAATTCAAATTAAATAGAGCCATTGCAAAAGTCCAGGCACTGACAAAGCTTCAATCACAGCCTCTGTCTTATTAGGCAGCAGGGACTCGGCATAAGGCAGGAGCCACAGGAGCACAGCCCTCATTACCTCTGCCCCTCGCAGAGCTTTTTTCCTTCAAATATGTGAAAATTCCCCTGTAACCAAATGGCATCTCCTGCTCCAACCCTGGGCACCGTCTCTCCAGCCAGCCTGGCCCAGGGGACCCCAGCTCTGTTCCCCAGGGAGCAGTTTGAACCCATGGTCACCCCAGTGCTGGGAGCAATAGACCACATCCCAGTGCTTCTGGGTTTCCCAGTGCCCCTGGGTCACGGGTGGGGGCACAGAGCCGGGACTGGGCTGCACTGGGGGGAAATGCAGCTCTGTTGTGCATAACCTGGCCAACAGCAGAGGCTTCTTCAAAAATATTATCCAAGCACTTCAGATGACCAACACTCGTCACGTCTCTAAACATCTTTGTCCAAGGAGCAGCTTCAAGCCACGGCGCCCACCCAGCATCCACCAGCTCCGCGCTGGTTTAAAAAGCAATTATGGTGTAAATCCACCAGCCCCACTGATTTAAAGAGCAATTATAGTGTAAACGTGGCTTTTATCTGAACAATCAATACTTGTATCTGGGAAAGCTTCCTGACAGGGGGGGCGGAGAGGGGAGGAAATAAAACATTGATTTTTATTTTTTTTTGTGAAAAGGCATGTTCCATCATCCTGTGCCATATACCATGGGGAAAAGGATAAAAGAGAGGCCTGGACATGAACAACTGTCTCAGGACACAGTGAACTGAAATGAAAATGTGTTGAAATTGAAATCAGATGGGAACGAAATCACAAGCACAAATCACATCAGAGCCAGTGATTAGGGAAAACAAACCCGCTGCCTTCAGAAGGAAAAAAGATTCTCAACCCTCTGCTCCCGAGGAGGAGGAGCTCTGTCCCCAGCAGCTTCCCCTGCCACTCAGCAACTGGCTGCGATTTAAACTGGAGCCAAACTGGTATGCAAGAGCAAAACCCACCAGGCTGAGGAGGTTTGCGCTTGCTCCGAGCTGACTCGAAGCAGAAGCAGAGCCAGGATGCTCCCACCGCCACACACCAGGCACGGGGCACCCATTAAAAATCCCAAAGCAGCACAGGCTTTTGCCTAAGTAGATCCCTTGATGGCCACATTGCAGAGAAGAGAACAGGTCACCTGAAAGCACGACCAGAACCACACAGCAAATCACCATATATATATATATATATACACACATACATATACAGAGAGATGGATATATCGGTCTCCATAATGTAGTCAAACTGCTCTGCACAGATGTGCTGGGGACGATCTCCATGCCCTCCCCTAACTCCGTTTTGGGATTGCTCCAGGCCCTGGCCCATCCATTGCAAACCACATTACATGCACCTTTACACTCCTGAAGCCACAGTCAATCCCCAATGACACAGCTGTGCTATGGCTTTTTATACACTTCATTATCCTTAAAATGTTTGTTTAGTTTGAACGTGGGGAATAGCCCTTTTTTTTTTTTTTGGACGCCGTTTATTCCCTTTCCTTCAAAGTAATGATGATGGCCTTCCTACACTTCATGGTACATGCCCTGGCGTCACTCCTTGGCTAATATTGCTACCATAACGCAGAGTGACTGCCAGAGCTCCTGATTTTCATATCACTCCTCCAAAGCATCCTTAGGGTGACTAAAAATTATTCCCATCCCCATTCAACTGAAGAACCATAGCTAGAAAATAAATTAATTACTGTGCTTATTGAATGAAGCCAATACAACATCCACTCCAGAGGCAGTGATACTGATTGTTAGTTCAGTTTAATAAACCTTGAAATTTAAGGAATTCTTGAATGCAGCTGCAGTAGAGCAGTGTTTCTCCCAAGCTTCGCTTGTGCTAATCCCCTTCCAGCCTGGAACTGGGCTGAGACAGGATTTCAGCCCTCCAGCCAGCTCCCGAGCCAGGGGACAACCGCTTTGGGAAGACACAGGTTTGATGCAACACACATCCCTGGAGATGTTCCTCGGGGGATGTTTTAACGCCCTATTACCTTGCTAAGTCAGGAGAGTTATTTCTAGAGGACTAATTACAGCACCAGTGCCCATCCCTGCACACATTTATCTGACCCCTGCAGAATCTCAGCCCCCCGAGCACCGCGCAGAAGCCATCAGAGCTGCCTGCATCAACAAGCTGAGGATGGAAATGAGTTCGAGTAACCTATTTTATACAGCTGCAGAATTAAAAAGACTTAACAGATTGTCAGGTGTAGCCAGGAAATTAAAGCTCCTTGATAATATTGCGCAAAGTTAACGAGGCTCAATTTGGGAAATGACTCCTCTGATTAATGGCCATAAGCACCACAGAAAGCCTCTCTGCAGCTTCCACACTTGCCAACAGACCCAATTTCAGAGCGTGGGTCCTAACCAGCATGTCACTCGACAGACTTTAATAAGCCTCATAGATTAACAAATCGTCCTGAAATAAAAGGAGCACAGAGCGGAGCAGCAAGCACCCATAGCACGATGCTGCCCGCAATCCCGGCACCCACGGTCCCGCGGGCTGGGCGCACGGATCGCGGCACGAGCTGAGAAGGTCTCCCCAGGAGCTGCCCCTCCACACGCGGCCAGCACAAAGACAACACTTGCTCATCTGCCACCAAGCGCTTCAGATGAAGAACCCTGCTGCGTTTACGGAACCGCTGAGCCTTCTTTGCTTGCTAACTTCATTTTTACAGGCAAAAGACATGGCTAGACCCTACAGCAAACAGCAGAGCAGGGAAGCCATGTCCTCGTGCTGTTAAATCTGTGCCTGTGTTGACTCAGGCAGGATAAGAGGCTTACAGGAAAAGCCATATCAAAGACAAAAGCCCTTCTAGTTCTCAGGTAGCATCTGTCCTCTTCTGCAACTTGCGCACAGCGTGAGGCATTGCTACACGGCGCATCGTCCACCGCAATACCTGCGGGGCACAGCTCAATCCTCCAGCGATGCCACCAGCACCGGTGTACACCAAAATCTCTAGCAAGCTAATTTTGTGTTGGCCTCTTCCACCTGCACCATCTCCTTCGGAAGGATGAAATGCCACCTGCAGGTCCGCCTGCAAGGTCCCCGTCTTGAAAGGGAGGTGATGGAAATAAGGCTGTAGCTCTCCTGCAACTCTAACAGTTGAACAGAATTAAACAGAGAAGCCTGTAGCTAGGCTAAGCCCTTCTGGCCATGTTTCATTTAGGAGGACACTGGATGAAGCCCAAGAAAGAAGGACGCGTTAACAAGAAGCCACGAAAGACACTTGCAAAGAACAGCAGGAAGCAGTATGAGATGCCAAGAGCACATTTCACAGGCGCAGATGTCATCTGGAGAGGGACGGTTGTTTCCCCTCGGCACAGCGCTTCTCCCTGGCCAAGTGGTTGTGAAAGCAGCAAATGCGGAGGCAGCTCATGCCTCTACGGGCAGATAAAGCAGCTGTCCACACTTGCCAGCAGCTCTCACGCTCATTACAGCACTGTTCAACTGAGAAAGAAGCAAAGGACAAAGCTACCAAATGTTGTGCCAGGTTTATCCCAAGGAGCCGTTCCTCAAGTGCCCCAAACCTCTCACAGCCTTCCAACTCAAGACTTCTCCTCCTCTTTGAAGGGTCGGACAACCTTCCAACTCAAGACTTCTCTTCAAAGGGCAGCTGAACTCTATAAAGACCTACTGCTAATTCAAGAATATCTTAGGAAAAAAAACCCCAACCACCACCCAAGGAATTTGGAAGTCATTTTGCCAGCGCTGCTGCAGCCTGGTTCTCCTCCTCCTCCCTATTAGTAATAACGTAAGCACCACGATGTGCGAAAACAGGCTCTGCTCCCCCAGCAAGTTGGAAATGAGCAATAGCAAACGGATAGGGATATGCAACACAAAGATCCCCATCTTGAGAGCCCTCGGAGATGCAGAAGGGCAGTCCTGACACAGCACAGGTCTCCCAGAGCCAGGGCTCTCTCCTGGTAGGTCACAGATTAACATTTTCTTGGGGATCAGGCTGTTTGGAGTTGGAAATTCTAATGACTTACACCCGGAGCAACCTGCTGAACTGGGTGGTTTATTTACTGCAGGCTGTGGTAAGTGTAGGAGTACAGAACTGGGTCCTCTGCAAATATAACCGAGACATTATCACATGCATCTTGGAAAGCAGAAGGAAGATGTTTACACCCAGCGACAATGCCGAGAACAAGGAGAACAAACCACCAGGATGCGTTCAGCCCTGTAAACGCAAAATTCCTAATCCAAGGAGTAAGGCTGCAACCAGAATGATGGGGATAGAGATCTACATGTGAAGAAGGCATTTCATCAGTTTATGAAGGATTATGTGCTCTGATTTTATTTATTTTTTTTGAAGCTCTGTGTACATAAATTCACATTTAGTCATGACTATAAAAACCAACCATGAAACCCAGGCTGACAAGGATGGTCAATAACCATTTGAAACACTCCAGAAAGGGGCATTAGGATGTTTTTAAATCAATACAGACATTGCCAGAGGCGTTCATCATCGAGGCTGGCTATTAAAACTCAAAATTAATTGATGTCTTTTGAAAGCAGCAGTTTTCTGGACCACGCATGATGTGAACATGTCAATGTTACTACAAATACAGTTGGAACCATCTAAAACTGGTGAACGTCGCGTTTTGCAAAAAGAGCCTCCTGTTACAGAAGTTGCAATGACTTAATGAACCTTACGGATGCACACGCGAGGCTCTGGCTGAATATTACCCCAATGAATCACAGCGAGTTTCATGGCTGGAGAGGCTTTATACATCATCCCTCCTTCACAGCCTCAGCTTCTGCTCAGGGAAGGAGGGAACAAGGTGAAAATTTATAGGGTAAGCATCAGCAAACCACTCGTGCTCTTATGACGGGAGCTGGCCATTTCTATGGAGAAGTTTTCGATAACCACAGATCAGGGCGGCCTGGAAGCTGCGACAGGCTGGACCTTCTGAAGCCAGCTGGTACACTAGTAGTAACAGGGCAGAAAGGGAATTTTATGGGTGCAAGGACACAAACAGAGACAGAGGCAAACCATGCTGCCCGAAGCATCAGTACCAATCCCACAACTCAGCTCACGCACTCTCTCAGTATTGGTCCCTAAGGGGTTTTGCCTCCTCTTATCTGCCCAGCTCTCCCTTCCTCCCTTTCATCCCAAGTTTACTACATCATTACAGGACTTGAACCACCGGGGGTACTGCCAAAACAGGCACAGCGGGTCTTGGGGCAGCGCAGCAGGATGGACCCGCTCTGGGTCTGGTGCCAGTGGTGCCCCCAGCCCACGTGCTGCCCACCCACCTCTCCTCCTCCAGGTCTTCCCCAGCCAAAACACAGCCTAAGTCTCTGCAACATTGCAGCTGGTTTGACGCAGCATCTCAAATTTGAGGAAAAAATACAAATTCTATGTAATGAGGTTTCTCTACGATGCCCCCAAACCCCATGGCTCATTTAAGTAACAAGTTTAATGAAATTTCATTTCTTAAGTACACTATTTCAAACACCGGTATCTTTTTCCAATTACTAAACCCATCTGGATTTCCTTACTGAACATCTATGCAGAAACGCAGAGTACCATTTCCTAAATCATGCTCCACCAAAAAGTCAATCGAGTCATTAAAACGAACCCTGATTCCCCTTAATAATATTAGTGACTTTAGAGTGTTGGCAGCGCGATGCCAGAAGAGCATCACAGCCCCTTGGCACAGACATCCATGCACCTGGGACGGACGATGAGCGAGCAGAGATGTTGCTGGTTAGCCAGGTACTTCAGTAGACATTTATTTTTGCAGCTCAGGTCAGCAGCCAGCTCCGAGACTACTCCTCTTAACTCCCCAGGGCCAGAGCTCTGACAACCACTGAGGATGCTCCCAGCAGAGCACCAAAATGATATTTGGTGTTTTAGTCCGGGCACTTTACAGCCACATTGCTCTAAACTCCTCTGCCCCAGTGCACCTAGAAAGCATGTCCTTGGACACAGAAGATCTTCCACCTGCGATAGGGTAGCGAGGATGTTAAAGTGGGAGCAGAGGAGGCTGCTGGGGAACATCGTTGCCCTCCCACTCCACTCTGTAATCTGGTTTGGAGCGACGTGAATCACTCCGGCACCAGGACGTGATAAAGAATCAACTGTTAGCTCGCTGTTAAATATACAGTTTCTAGGAGCATGAGTCACAGCTCAGGTTTCGAGGTGCGATGCTGTATGTAAATCCTTTCTGAGAACTACCCAAGAACACCATGCACGTAGCTACGATTTAAGGGGTCAAGCCTGGCCCTCCAGTCCCGCAGCCTGCGGTGACCCTGCCAAAACTATTTCCCCTGGTTTTAATGTCTGCAACCTCAAGCAGGCCGAGCTGCCCCGAGCCCTGGGGCTGCAGGGGGAGGTTTAGGGACCGGGGCAGCCCATAGCCCCCCGCGACAGGGAGGGCACAGCCCGCCGGGTCCCTCCACGGCACTGGAGGGGGCTTCAGCTGCACCCAGAGGAACGAACAAACCCTCCTTAGCTTTATCCCAATCTGTTCCAAGGGAGGCAGAGAAATACAGATTACATCCCTTGCCTAACCCAGATATATTAAAGACAAGGCTGGATTCTCTTTCGTTCGTAGTAATTAAAGCCTAGCGATTATCCCACTCGTCAAATACCAAGTCTAGACACGGACTTTTCCCTGCAATTCATACCAAATCCACCCGTACTCCATTTCTTGTGGATACGTGTGCCTTAAATTCATGTATCCACAAGGCAGCCAGCTGTTAGCAACTCCCATAAAAATCTCATTTGGAATTCAGCATCGATGCCGGTGACCGCACGGCAGCAGGAGGCTGGAGAGGAGCTGGAGGACGAGGGGAGCAGGATTGATGCGGAGGGAGAGAGAGGGGGGGCTCCTGGCCCCATCGGGATGGTACTATGCTTCCTCACTCCCTACAAAACAACTTGCAAGTGATGGGAAACCAAACGATTCGAGGTGACGGGGAAGAACAGAGCCACCCCGACACGCTGCTGACTGGGGGGAAAAAGCAGAATAAGAATTTTTTTCTCCCAACAGGGTAGATGAGGGATAGATCTAACTATTGCGGTTCCTCCATCTCCTTTCCTACCGGTCTAAAAGAAATCTTCTCCCTTGCTTAGTGCAGCTACAAGGATCCCACCACCCGACCGTAACCACACAGTCGCTTCTGCTCCCAATTTCTCACGCAGTCACGTTAAATATGCATTTACATCTCGAACAGCAAAGACCTCAGATATGCAGGGCCCTGGAGAGCTGCACGTTTCCGTTCTCCAGCCATCTCCATACCAGCTCCCCTGCTCCTCATCACCATCCCCAGGCAGTAAAGACAACTGCAAAACAAGGCAGCAGTGTGCTTTGGGATTTTTCTTTGTTTTCACAGCTTTAGCGATTTTAAAACATGTAAATATGAAGGAAGGGTCAATGATTCAACAGTGATTAAGTCTGAAATATTCCACTTAGTACCCATTAGACTTTGAAAATACCCGTTATGTTCCCAGAGTGTTCCCCAGAGCACAGCCAAGCAGTACCCAGAGCTGGGGAAAGCTGCTTTCTTGGAAGGCTTGAGGTATCTTGTGAAAATACTGAGTTCATTTCAGTAAGAAAAAAAAAATTAAAAAAAAAAAACAGTAAGAGACAATAAAAGAATTAATGTATTGTAGACTCTTAATACCATTTCCCCAGAGAGGAAAAACAATGAAGTCTAATGGAAATTTTCTATTCTCAAAACCATTTGCACTGTTATTGTTTGCAACTAAGAGAAGATGAAAACATAAAACCCCAGCAGCTTAAGTTTTTGAAAATTGCAGGGCTGCCTACTTTTTTTTCCCTTGAAGAATAAAATTAAACTGCACCTGGGATGTAAAGTTTCCATCTTACAAAAATATCAAAAACCTTGTAACACCCTTACAGCCTGCAGGGCTAGAGCAGTCTTCAAGCTTGCACTTGCCCCAGGAGCTAAAAGACTTCAAGGATCCAAAACCCATTGAGTCTAGCACAAAACTTCCTTCCATCCCTTTGGAAAAAAATCCAAGCCGGTATTTCAAGTCCTGAAAAATCCTGTGGATTTGAAACACTTTATGAAACGTGCAATTAAGCAATGCAGTTAAATAACAGAGCCTGATTTAGGAGGCTAGCACTATTCTTTGCAAAAAGAAGGATCATTTCTTCATCTCAGTCTGCTCCCAATTGTACTCAAGATACTGTAAACTGCTATTTCAGTTTCTCTCCAACCAAGAAAAAGCAGGGGAGCAATAAGATTAACTCACTAAATTACATTTTCTTGGTCTACTGAAAAGCTGCTGTTAAGTAGAGGAACAGAAGACTGTGTTGCCTCAGAGGACGTATCCCCACGCAGCTGGGTGCAAGGGTGGCCACCACCCGTCCCAAACACCCTGAACCTGGGGAAGCCTGATGAGCTTCTACCACCCTGACTAACAAGTTCCTTCTTTTACATCTCTGTAAGGAGGAAATAGCTGCCAAACAAGATATTTTATTCCACGCTTTGGCAGCTACAATTCTATTAACCTCCAAAATAAGGAGTGACAGCACGAATGCCAGTCCTAGTCTATAATTAGGGAGGGCCACCAAGGGCCAGTGTCGCGGGGCACCTTCAACGTGGCATAACTTGGCAAGGGCAGGGTTAGCGCTCGCTGCGCCCACGCTGAAAATAAACATATCTCGAGCTAAGCTGACGATTTCATTTCCCTGGTGAATGAGATATCTAATTATCAATAATTCATAGGCACAGACAGACGTGCAAGTGGTTTTGAGAACTAAAGTAGAAACAGAAGTAATGATTCTTGGATTAAGAGCCAGCAGAGAGACAGATCCAGAGAGGGAAGAGAAGGTGCACTTTGCATGCACATGTCAAAACCAATCTAATTTCAATCACATACGTGACAGCCTAGGTGCCAGTTTAACGGGGGTATTTTCCCCGTACACTCTGCGGTTGGTATATGACAGGATGCTTGCCTGGATGGAGCCCAGCTCTACCTATCCGGATGGACAACTCGCTCTCGTAGTCCAGGTGATGGGCAGGTTCACGCTCATATTTTTCTTTCACCGCTCGTTGGTCGCAGCTCAAGGCAAACGCTATGTGGGGAGGCCCGCTGAAACCCTGCAAAGGAAGAGAGAAAGTTAAGGTTTTCTCTGCATCTCCCCTTCAATCTTCTCCCAGCCCCATCCTAGGAGACTGCTCTGGCATCTACATGGTTGGGAAGCCGATCGGGGTATATGTCACGGCAGCTTCTCACGGCTGCAGGGACACACGTCTTTTGGGTTCCCCCCTCTCTTTACACCCTGTCTAGTTGTTTAGATTTAAATGTGCATTTCCAGCAGAACCATCAAGAACAGAGTTAGGAGGAGCTGTGGGCCAAGAAGCACAAGGCTAAAGAGGGAAAGCCAAAATTCAAGTGCATTAATAGCAAGAAATGCAATTCCACAACTGCAAAGAAATTCAATTCCATAAACACCACTCCCTCCAAAGTCAACCTGGAGGAGACTGGCAGACAAGGAGGGACATCCACTGCTGTCAGTGCTGTCAAGCCGCTCGCAGAGGGTCGAGCTGCTGGGCTGACCTCTGCAGAAGTTTAGTTTGCAGCAGGGTACCACACCTTCAATGTGGATTGAGCTGGCGAGGGAAACAGTTTGTTCAAAATCAAACCCATCTCAGCATCAAATGAGACACAACATTCACAACCACCCAGTGTTAGTTCAGTGGGACTCGTCCAGATGGCCCGATGAAACTTCAGACTCACTTGGAATATATTCCTACACCATTTGTAACCTCCAGAAAGCAGAGAGGGACGGCCAAAACCAATACCGTCCAGCTATGTGTAAAGTCTGCAGGGAATCAAAGCAGACGCCCCACGGCAAGAGGGACCACACTGCTCCCGTGAGAGATTCCTGCCAACCTGGACACGGCTCGCAAAAACCAGCTCCAACTCAAGGATGTGCCAGAGCCTTTATCTGCACGGGCCAACAAAAACCAAAAAAACCCCGACAACTGGCAGATAGCGTTTCTGTCTTTCTCCCACGGTGTTAGACACATGGCAGGAAGGTTGGTGTCTCTGGATGTCCCCAGGCTGCTCAAACCCACCCAGACCAGAAACAGCTACAAAAACGATAGGAAACACAGGGTTAGAGGCATAACCCAAGAGCTGAGAGAAGGGTACGTGTCCCTGGGCAGGAGCTGTACGACCTGGTGTAACCAGCTCTACCCAAAACAAGGGGAGCGGAACCCCAAGCCCCCAACTCCTCACAGGGCTGGGAACCAGCCCCCGGAGCATCCGTAAGGAAGGATGTCTGGGCTGCATCCAGCCTCGCCGGCCGGGACCATGACATTGGCTGTTGGATTGATGGCAGCACAATAAATGAACATACGCTGAACAGCCAGAGACGGTAACAAGAGACTTGATGGGTAAGGTCACGTTAAACAAAAATAAAGGTTAAAGATGAATAACTAAATTGTCTATTCTCCCATCATTTGCATAATACAGTCTGACCGGTGCTATTAATACTAATCACATATTTGCTCTCTGCTCCCTGCTGCAGTTTAATCAGGGTGCTTTCACCTCCATTAACCCAGCAATTACAAGATGCACCGATGAGGTGCTGCATTTAAATCCCCCTGGGAGAAGGGAGACCCACAGCACCCCACCGCGCCTGTCCACGGGAGACACCAGCAGCTCTGCACCTTAACTCACGGGCTATAGCTGGAAGAGCTGGTAGAAATACAAGCATTTTCCAGCAAAACCTGGATGACACGACACAGCGAGGAAAGACGGGAACTTCAGCATCATGACCTGACTTGGATACGACAGGAAGAGACCGAGAATGGAAACACACGGGCTCGCCCTGCTGCTGGTTCTTCTGCAGCATAGTGTCCCTATATCCAAGAGAAAGTCTGTTCCTGCTAAAGCTAAATGGGTTTTCACCTCTGGAAAGCGACTAGCATCGCTTTCCAGAAAATGCCAACCCGAGGAGAAGCAAGGATGGGACTTGGAAGCTGCAGAAATAAAGCCTCAACTTTAAGTGCACAGTACAGGAAGGATTTGCAAGCGTTGCACAGGGCTCTCCAGCCCCGCTCCAGCCTCCCACTTGCCATTGCTCTTGCCTTGGACTTGGGGAACGCCAGGTTTCATGGAGCAGAAGGCTTACCTTCCACATGCCTCCTTCCAGCATTTTGTTAAATGAGCTACAAACACTGCGACAGCAGCTTTGTAGGCTTTATCACCACCAGATTTGTGGCTTTCGCCCAGCCCAAAGACAGCTGCTTCTCAACTGGGTCTTGTCAGCACGGGCAGGGAAGCGAGCCCAGAGCATGGCCAGAGCCCACGGGACTCTGCAAGTTACAGTAACGCAACCAAGGGGAAAAGAAATCACTCGTACAAGCACGAGCAGGCGGGTAACGTTCAGCGTATGCCCTCTATTACCGTTGCACAGCTACAGATGCAAACAAGCAAGGTCCTTGTGAGGTCAAGACCACTTGCCTCAAGGTCTGCAGTCCTCATGAGAAGCCTCCCATGGCTATTTTCTGCGCCACTGTTCTCAGCACATCAAATGCTTATCAACGTGGTACCCACAAATCTGTTTGCACTGAAATGGAGGCAAACTTGAAGATATCTCAGATGCTTGTTGTAAGGTCAGGTCGTCTCCCTGTTGGCAGGCACAAATACTCAACGCTGGCAATTTGAAGAAATATTAGTGACCTTCAGTAAAGCACACGATTTATTCCAACTGTGATTGCTCTGAGTCATTTCAGTCCAGTCCCTGCATGAGTCCCTTAATTGGAATGTGTCAGTGGGTTAAAAAAGCATTAGAAAGAGAAGGGGAAAGTCAACCCACATTAATTAGTTCATGCCACTAATTAGCGCTAACTGAAATAACCACAGGGGCTGATTATTTCAAAAAACCTGATGCAATGAGAGACTTGGACAGGAAGACTTGTGGAGCTTGGAGGAAAACTATTCTGGGACGCGGGAGTCCCCACCGCACTCATCTCTGCTCACGGAGCTACAACAGAAAGGTCATTAGATTGTCACAGCCCCACATATAAAAGCAGATGAGAAAAAGCAGGTATCTTTGCAGACAGCAGAGAAGCCCTCGACTCCACGAGCACTCGCCTAAACAGGCGGATCCTGCTTTCGGTACCCAAAAGCTGCAGCAATCCCAAATTAGTCTGTATGGAAATGTGCTCCTCTCCTGCTAGCATCCAGGCGATACAGCCATCACCCTGGTATTGATGATATCGCCTGGTTTTGCAGGGCGAAGGGCTGAGACGGGGAGGAGGCAGCAGCTGCTCGCTTTTAGATGAGGCAAGGATTTCGGATTGCATCCTGCTGCCCAGCCAGCCTCTTGCACAAGTTGCTAGTTGAACCGAAGCCAATTTTAAAGAGAAATGAAGAGTGAGTGACACCTTTGAGAAAAGAGCTGCTCTTCTCCACCTGATCAATGAAGGAGAATAAATCAATAAAGAAATAACGATGACAAAAAGCTGATGGTCTGGCTTTAGGTAGATCACTTGGTAGGCAAATCTGGAGGTGCTGCTTGTCTGGGAAGGTCAGTGACGCTGCTCTTCCTGTACAATATCCTACTGGCTTTATTTAACCCAGCAAGCGCCCTGGAACAGGCTCTGCAAAGCCATAGGAAACAAAGACCATTACACATCAACTAACAGTAGAAAGCACCTCAACAGGAAAGAGAAGTAGAATAACTCTTACTACTTTATTAAAAAAAAAAAAAAAAACCAAACCCAAAACATTCCCAACTTGTCCAGGAGCTAACACAGAAACAATAAGAGACAATAACAACCCATGCTTTGATGGTGCCCAGAGGCTCCCATTTCACACTTATTAAAAGAGAGCCAGTGATAACAGATCAGAGACCAGAAAGCAGTAAGAGAAAGAAAAGAGGGGTGAGGAGCAAGGAGAGGAAGGGGAGATGCTGCACGTCCCCAACCCATGTCAGCGACTGCCCCGGCTGCAGGGAGACACACTGCATGTCTCTGCAGCCCCCCCGTGCCCCCGGCGAGCTCGTGGCAAGATCTGGGCATCCGCCGCTCGCTCGGCTTCGCTGCTTCTGCACGTCTGCACAGAGCCCAACACCTCTGGGGACGGAGACAAAGGCTGTGCAGCAACAAAGCAGCGAGTCCCCAGCTTTTCTGAGGCTGATAAACAGATTTATGTTAAAAACATGAAATAGGATCAGATAGGAAGAGAGCTCCCTTAGAAAGCACTTAGTTATCAGAGAGCACCCATTTGCATGTAAAACAACAGGCTGGTATTTTATTTGAAACAACATATCAAGGGCTCGATGTTCCCAAGTGAACCTTCGCCGCACAGCACCGGTTACGAATCCCCATGCCAGCAGCGCTCATTTGTAACCCACTGAGAGCGAGCGATGGCAAGCCGCCCCACGGTCCTCCACCCTCCCTCAGCACCCTTCGGTTTCATCTCTTGGGACCTCAGCTGCTCCCAAACTCACTGGAGGGGTGCTCGAGGACAGCACCAGCAATTCCCAGGGAAGCCGGTGTCCCGTGGGATGTGCCAAGCCCCGGCACAGCCCCGATTCCCGGGGAGCAGCACCCCGCACCAGCCCCACCGCCGAGGGTGCAGAAGGCAGGTCCTCACCCCCAGACTCCTCCAAAGCCCTCCTCATTTCAAACTGCATTTTTTAATAATTTAAAAAAAAAAAATAAAATAAAAAAAAAAATAGCCAAACACCACCTGGCTGCATCACTTCCCATCCCAGTGTTGTGCTGGAGCAAACGCCAGGCTGGGGCTCTTTCCAAAGGCTCCGTGTCACTTTGCGGGGACCAGAAGCCAGCGCTCACTGGAAGAGCACAAGCAGTTGGGCAGGTGAGGATGTGCCTGGGACGGGGTTTAAAGGCTGCGGAGAGTCGTGCTGCCAGAAGCCACGATACCACCAGGCATCCCTCTGAAAAACCAGTCAGCCAACTCTGCATTCTGCCAGCATCGCATCCCCAAAACCAACGCATCTCCCTACCTCTTCTGGGGGAAAAAAATTCCATGGTTTTTGGTCAAAATTGACCTGGCACGGAGGGATGAGTTAAGGGAAGGAGTTAGCAGGCACACATTTATTAAGAGGACTTGAATCGCAGCTCCTCTCAAAGCCAGGATCACTGGGAACCCCCCCACTCAAAATACTAAAACCAACAACTCAGGTGCAACCATAAATACTCCACGCAATAAAAAAAGGCCCTTCTCAACGCTGAAGTGGGTGCAGTCATATTTATGATTAATAGCATCCAATATGCAGCTCTGGGACACAAGCAAATCTCCCTTATTTCTATTCCCGTGGTGCCTGGCAGTCCCGCGCCCCAGCACAGCCCAGTCCAGTTGCTTGGGGTCACAACTGGGTCCCACCAGCAGCACCCAAACTGTCTTTGATCAGACAGACTGCACCCCCATAAATTGGGAATAAATCTGGGGACACCCAGCACACCGCTGCAGCTCCAGCTGCCAGAGTAACAGCAAGTAACCCCAACCCCTCGTGAATAAAACACCGCATAAAGAAGATGGAAAGCCAAATTTATTTTCATATGAAAGTTTAAGGGTCTTCAAGTGTTTCAGGCACATCTCAGTTTGCATTTTCATTTGGAGGTTGCTACCAATGGAGCAGCAGTAATGGGTAGGGCAGACAGAAAGGCACCTCGATGGCAATTCTTTTCAGCCTTGCTAACAAGAGCTGGGTCAGCACTGTCTGTCACATTGCAAAATAGATTTCTTCCATTTTCCCTCTACAGTTCAACTGCCTGAAGTTTCATAAAACTTAAACCACAGCATACGCAACCAGAGGCCGTGATCAGAACCATCTTCCAAAGCCTCAAAGTGCCGCCAAACACAGCGGCAGGAGAAGACAAACCGCACCGGAGAAGGCAAATGGAAACGGTGAACACGTGGGAAGCATCGCACGTGCGCTCATGGACATCAGCAGCTCTTGGGATCTACGAATCTAACCCAATCCCTCATCCCAGCAGTCGGCTCCCAAATACATCCTTGTCCCACCACGACACCAGCAGAAGCTCCGGAGCAGAGCGCTGCGTCGGGTCGGGATCGCTTACCCAGCCAGTGAAGGGGCTGGATGGGAATCACTCCTCGATGACCACCGGAGCCCCTGTGGAAATCCGCCGGCATCGGCTTGCTCAGCACCAGGCAGGAGCAGGGCGAGCCTGAACAGAGGCACAGTTTCACCCTAGAAGCCAAACGATCAATCCAGCAACTGTTTAACCCAAGAGCATCCTCACAAAACCCAATTTCCCAAGGAGGAACAGACCCCGAGGGCCTGATCCTGCAACACGCCAAGCACCGCAGCCCTCCCCGCGGCTCGGCAGGGCACGTCCCCCCGTGCCAGCCCCGCTGCCTGCGCCGAGACCGCTGACATTTTTTCCAGAGCCGTGGCAGCAGGCGCGGGGGGAGACCTGGGGGCTCCCCGCTTCCCACGCCGAGCATCTTCCATCTGGCTCCTCCAGCCCCGCATCCTTCCCCGGTCCAGCACGCAGCCCTGCCTGCAGCAGGCAGCTTGTAGCTATGGCAGCACTGCTGCGGGAATTAGGAAAGGAAGGTTCATCCATAGACAAAATAATTTCAGCATTTTCACAGCAGATCTGCTCCGGCAGCGTCTCGCGAGCAGATCACATCAGGCTGGGAGGCCTTTCTTGTCCTGACAGGGCAGCTGGCAGCAACACACCACCAGAGCCTTCCCCTAATAACTGCAAATAGGGAAGCTTAAGTGAATATTAAGGAAGGCTGGTATCGGTTTATCTGTAACTAATGTAATACTACTGCAACTACATTTTATTCACTGCTAATTATCAGTCACTTCGATAACTCATAATTCTTGAAAATTGCAAACAGCAGCTTTAATCACCAGCCTCTGCTGACAGGCTGCGGGGGCAGGAGGAATAAATCACCTCCCTCCTGGGTCACCAGGAGCGGGGGGACAGCCGGGGTGTCCTGGGGGGTGACCCCGGAGCAGTCCTGGCCACGGGGGCTCCCTTGGGAGCTGCCTCATCCGACAGCAGGCGAGGGGAGACCCTTGGCAGTGCCAAAACCCGCAGCTCTCTCATGATCCAACACCACCAAGCACTCCCAGAAACACTAAGTCCGGCAACCCTAGGGAATGAGGAAGGCAAATTTACCAAAACCCATCCCAAACCCTCAAATAAACCAAATTTGCCCTCCAACAGAAGTGAGAAGAAAGCATCCCACAGCCCCAGGCGAACGCAGCCCTTCGGACCGGAGGATGCTGGGGTACCCGCTCCCACCCAGTATAAGGCACGGCTGGACCCCCAAAAATCATCGCTGCCGGCAAGTGGGCACGTGCCACCGGCACCGGTCCCGGAGAGCAGCGGCCGCCCCAGACCCACGCGAGGGGCTCCAAGGGGAGCCAGGCACGAGCCAATCCATCTTTTTGGCCAAAGCAACGTTCATATTAAAAAACAAACGTACGGATTTTTCTCGTTGGCACGTTTGGGGCTTTGGCCTTTCCAGGAGGGAGGAAAAACACAGCAGGAATGTTGCTGGCACCAGGGCTGGGAAGGCGACAGCCCTGGCGGCGTGGGGCCGGGGCGAGCTCTGCCCGGGAGGAGGGAACACACATGCAATTCCCAGGCTCCTCGGGATACCCAGGAGGTTTGTTACAAAACCTGATGTTTTGCAACAGCCACGTTTTACCAGGCAGAAAGGAGGTCGTTTTTGTAACCTTTGCCATTACAAAAACAAAAGCACGGGAACATTTTTGCTGCTTTTGCCCTGCAACCTTGCAAAAAACCCCAAACAACTCGTTAAACAAACAAAGGCCACCTCTGCAACAGCAGGAGACACATTTCGCATCACCAGCCTCCTGTCCACCAAGAAGCTCAGAGAAATCTCGAAACACAACCGGTAAATTAATTTTTCAAAGGATCAGTTGCTCCAGGCAGAGTTTTTGAGCACACAAGTGCTGCCCCACCAAAACCAGTTAGGATGCATATACGTTTGTAGTTGTTTGCTGGGAGGAAACTTGCCTGTTATAGCCGCAGCCAGATCCTAAGGGATATTTTCCTAAGGGATACTTTCCTAAGGACTGCCCCACATCATCACCACCACCCCAACACCCGCAGCTCGCTCAGCAGGACACAGCAGAGAGGTTTGTGGCATCGAGTCAGCATTACAATATGAGATTTTAATTGTTAGCAATAAACCTTGAAGCCTCAGATGGGATTAAGAGCCGCTTTTTCTCCGCATGCTTATTAAAGTCTAATGGAGACCAGCTTCGCCTCTTTTCTCTCTCCCTGCCCCCTTCCCACCTTGTATATTTGTAGCGTGGCAACATGTATTTTTACAGTCCTTTATTATGCAAGGCTTTTTGCGACAGTAAGAGAAAACGCAAACAAAACTTCAATTAACAGCTCATTTTTACACAATATATTCCTCAGTAATGACTTTCTATCAGTGCAGATTGAATTAATGGGAAAGGGCAAACAAAGCAGGTGGCTGCTGCTGCAGGGTGGGATGTCAGGATCCCTGGGAAGGGAATGGCGAGAGCTCCTCGAAGGGCTGGTGGGATGTAGCAGGGGCTCAGCTAGCAATCCATCACCCCTCCAACGAAGGGCCGCACAATGCCAGTGCCGCCTAATTACATTACATTAAAACACAACTTCCTTTAGACCCGCAATTAGCCAGGCGGACACGCACAAGTCCCCAGCAGACGGATGGAGAAGCGGCGCTGCTGGGGCACAGCCCCTTCTCCCCGCATCCCCCCCAGCATCGCAGCCCACGGGCGCCGGCGCAGCCTCCGGGGACCCAGCCTGCAGCCAGCTCATTCCCAAGCACATAGTTTCTGCTCTTTTTTTTTTTTTTTCCTTCCTCTCTGCGTCTTGCACATCCCATAATTACCAAAATAGCACCAAAGCCCAAGAGAGACGCTGGCTCCTCTGCTCATCCGCAGGAGCCGCGGCAGAACCAGGGGAGCCTCTAACACCTTCCTGAAGCACAGAGCAATAAATCCACAGGAGAGGCCTTTCATTCTCTTCGTCTAGCGCAATTAATTTGTTAATTCATTACAGAAACGAGGCGTAATAAGGGACGAGGCGCTTCCTGATTACCACCACGGAGAAGCTAACCAACTTCCCTTCCTTGGGAAGCTCAGGACTGTCCCACGGGGCACCGCTGAATTTTGAGCTGGGGAATGGGCTGGTTCCCCTCCAATCGGCCCCGCGGGCAGGGCTCATCCTAGGCTTTCACAGGTAACTCGTTCGGGTGCTGGACACCAACTAAGAAAACCTAAAAGCCCAGAAATCAAGCCCCGAAACCAGCCCTCATAGTATTTATTTATGTATATGGTACGTACCGCACCTATAAAGTCTTGACAGGCCTTAAAAAACACATACGAAATGTAAACCAACAGCAAGACGCCTTCCCAAGCCTGCAAATAGCCTGAAACTCGAAGAGGGGACTCATCCAGTCAGTTTTTCAGTTTTCATTAGCTCTGAAGCCTGCAGACAACAGATTAAAGTCACATCACTTTCACCACCTTAGCATGACGTGGGGAGTCAGGAAAACACACCAGGAATATTTTCACACCCTGAGCGTAGCATGCCCTGATGCTCCCACCCGGGAGCAGCACAGCCTGAGGACACGGACACATCACCCCACGGCATCGAGTGGGTGCAAAAGCAGAGACACCCACGGGGTCCGAACGCCGGCAAAGGAGCCTCAGCCAGCTTGAGCAAAAAGGAACAAACGAGCCATTTCTTCCCCAATTCCCCAGCTGCGTGTCCCTCTCGGCAGGTCGTCAGCCTATTAATAAGGCACGATGTTCCACTGGATTAAAAGCAAATCTCTGGTTTACACCACTCACCAGCAGTCGCCCACAGCACCTACCAGCCGGGAAGCAACGTGCCGGCTGGCACTGTGCGGAGCCGTTTGTACCAAAGCGTGGCCACCAAGTATCGCAAGGTGGCAACTTACCCATCCGCCTGCAATCGCTGGCATCCGAGGGGACCGTCCTCCCTGGGGACATACTCGCACAAGAGGCACAAAACTGACTCTTTACAGCTCATCTTCAAAGCAGACAGCGTGTCAAGTCAGTCTGGGTGAGTCAGAGTTTACCCTGAGAGCAAGCTGGCATTGTGCTGCAGTTATAGATCTGTGCATATATATTTTCTGTGATCTACGTGAAAGCAGCCTTCCTCTCCCTGACATTCACCACCCAACCAATTGCAACCTCATTTGCTGCTTCTCTGTCATTTTAATGGCAGGTTTACTTTTCACAGTGGAGGCATTAATTTGGGGTTATGCTATTAGTGAATTCAATGGCACATTTTCAGATCAAAGAACAGCTGAGGAACCACCCAGAGCACTCGACGTGCCCGTGGATAAACGGGGCCTCGTCCAGGCGTTCGGAGTAAGAGCATGGATGCTATGGGAGCGAGCCTTACAGGCGATGCCATCTCAGGGCTGCCAGCTCTTTGCCATGAACCAGCACCGCGGTCCCGGGAATGGGAGGCAGAGGACTCCCGTCTCCTTCCCTGAGCCTGGATACAGGCAGGGCGCAGAGCATCGCTGCAGCAAGGAAGGGAGCTTGAAGTTTCACAAGCTTTGCCACGGGCTTTTAGAGCTGAGGAGGCTCCCACCAACAGAGACCACCCGACCCGGGGCATGGGTGCAGCTCCGGGGCACTCCAAGCACCCACGTGTCCGTCCGTCCGTCCCCCCCAGGTCCACACTCGGCTGTAAGCACGGGGTCAGCACCCACTCCCTGCTCTCCCCCTGGGCGCTCGCCGCCTGCTTTCTGCTTATTCCAGGACTAAAACTTAGCGTAACAAAGAGAGTGCTCCAATTCAATCAGCAAAAAAGGTCAGATGCTGTCCAGGATCCAGCAGAAACCCCCGAGAGACTCTTCTGGCAGGTATGGAGGAGATCTGGTATTCCAGTGTGCTCTTCCTTTTGGAAAATTTATCCTCTTTTACAATTCTGAGCCAAGCCCCAAACAGTAATTGAAATTCAATCAACAAAGGCTGAGCCACGGAGCAGAGCAAAGCCCCATGTTACATTACCAGCCTTATCAGTCCGTAATACCCACTTGAGGTAACCAGCAGGGAAAGAGGTGCTTTTTGCAGGCACAGGTACATAACAGAGAAGGGAATGGTGGAGAAACGTGTATCCAGTGCAAGAGCTCATTGAACGAAGAATTAAGCCAGATTGTCTCAGTCTCTGCTTTTCCACAGTGGGATTTTTTCACCTCCTCGCTCCCCGTGCAACCCTGCTGTCAGCCCGCAGAGCCACACTGCTGCGAGCACCATCAAACCGCTCCAGATTTCAGCTAGAGATCCAGATTTCATTTGCCGTCAGCAAAGTTAGCGATTGCCCCCATAAACCTAATGAGGGTGGGAGGGGAATTTAACCCTGACTTGGATTCAAAGCATCTCTGCTCTTTAGCTCTAGTTTGGGGGCTTCAAATGTAATGGTTTTTTGAAATGCTTAATGCATAATAAGAGAGAGAATTATAATTAAGAGCAGCTGACAAATTGCACTCTGGAAGTAAATAACCCTTTACCTCCATTAATAAAACAAAATGCTTTTCTAAAAATTAGTATAATTACAACTTTGTGGGGGTTTTGCAAATAATTTCACCCTATCTAGCAACAACTGGATTTCAATCGCTAAAACCACTGCACGTGGGCAGGGAAGGGGTGAGTGGGAGGCAGGCAGGCTTTCCACAGACCATATGGACAAACAGATTTTAAAAAACCCTTTGGGGGTTTCTGGGTGCCAGCCTCAAGAAGTGGGACTCTAACAAGAGACTTTCACAGGATCCCGTGGTTGGGCTTTCTGGTCAGCACCAAGGATCATGTTGGAAATCCTGCCCTTGCCACCTGCCTGGGACAGGACATAGGGGAGCTGGTCCCAGGCATCAGTCCTCCATGGATCCATAACCCGAGCTGGCCTCGGGGAAGAGCTGGCTTGGTTTTATTTGGTAGGTTCACAAAACTCATGCCCAAGTAGCCCTATTTATTTAGAGCTAGAAGGGGAAAGGACCTTTCCCAACAGAAGGCTTTGCTACGTTCCCTGATGAGGCTCCCAAAAAAAGGTTTCTCTTCCTCAGTCATCAGAGCTGGATCCTTCCTTCCTTCCAGAGCCAGTGGAAGAGGGCCAGAATGCCACAAAACAAAACAAACAGAATGGCTGCTATTTATTTTCCCCTAAGCAAAGGAAATCGGAGCAAACCGGGAACGCACAAGTCAAGCCGCGGCTCACGCAAGCCCACGTCAACCGAGTCCCTCTGCTCCATCCTCACCACCCTGCGAGGCAAAGGCTTATCTCCTGCAGCCCCTCTACAAGCAAAATACCGATTCAGACCAGACTCGGTGCAACATTTATCTGCCGAGGGGTACGAAAGCGCAGCGATGGCAGCGGGGCTGTCTGGCTCCCGAGGGGCTGCATCGCTCCAGCTTTGAAGCCCCTCGCCCTGGGCAGCACGAGCACAGCACAGACAGACTGCAATCGCGCATTCGCGTGTCTGCCCGTTCCCACTTTTTCTGCATCCAGACATCCCCACGCCAGCTCGGCTCTCACCAGGAACGCAATGCCGAGACGCGGGAAGGCTTTTGCAGGCAGCGGGAGCCAGCAGGCAGGGCTGCCAGGAGCACAGACCGGCGAAGACTGAACACGGTCTGCATGTAAAAAGGGTAGAGTCACTTTGCATGCCCCAGACCACCAAAACCACCTCACTGGAACCCCTTTATTTGGTCATTTTCCCAAGATTATGTGGCCCAAGACATGCAGCTGCCAGGCTGAGCTCGGCAAGATGCCACCCACGCCACCGCACCTGGGTCCCTGGGCTGCTCTGGACAGTGTTTCAGTCCCACGCTCAAAAATTTAATAAGCCAGAAAATACACATGCCCCACACACAGGCATGTCCCTTGGTTAATGCTCAAATCGAAAAAGCCTCTACCTACTACGGCAATGAGGATGTGCAGCTAATTAACTTTCTAGGAGTCACATATGAACAGGAAAAAGCACATTAAGAATAGGAACTTGTGATGGGCATGTCTCGGAGGAATTAGCAAATTGCATAAGAGGGAACCTTTATTCCAATTATAAATTAACAGCAGCGACAAGACCTAGCACATTTTTACTGCCTCATGAAATAATTAACCCATCAAATCCAGCTCCATGCAGATCAGAAGGGAGAGCAGTATTAAAAGCTTTCCATCTTTGCCGGGTGGAAGCACATACACTGCCAAGCCGAGAGGATCACCAACATCCTCAAACTGCACCCACAGTGCTCACACGGTTACCCCGGTACACCAAGCATGTGCTAGGAATCGCTACGCAGTGGCCCCCCAAAAAAGATGCTTCCCATGGTCTAATCCAGCTGTGGTTTAGCCCTGCGAAAGAAATTGCAATTTTTAAATAACATGCAACTACGCCTGGAGTGGGTGTGATGGTCTCTCCTCCCCCTCCTGCAGCTTCACCATCCACACACTATTCTCAGCTTTCCCCCGATACGTGACTTGCACAGATTTAGAAAGCAAAATATACATCCTCGAGGCACATTCTGAGCCAAACAACAGACACCATCATTATTAAATGGGAGATATCTGTTTATCAAGTTCTCAAATCCCTCCCAAGGGTGCTCATCAAAAATAGCCTTAAATTCACTGTGCCAAATGCCCAGTCCCAGACTATATTCCAAAAAAGCTTGCAAGCCTCAATTTGCAAAAATAGAAGAGGGCAGGAGCACAACATAATTATGTTTTGAGAGGGTTAATGGGATCCAGTCTCCTACTACGAACATCCACACACATGCACCCACTCCACTCTCATCCAGCCCACGCGAAAATCCTCAGCCTGCTCATGAAAACCATTATGCAGCTGCAAATCACAGCCCAAAATATTTCAGAACAGGTACGAAACACAAGCCCTGGACCCCCACGAAGGGGTTTCAGCCATGCTGGTCCTTCCCGCAGCACAAGAGCCCAGCACTGGCACCCACAGAGCATGCACCAACCCAGGCGAAAGGCTTTTAAAAGGCACTTTAGTTACTATTTGTTTTAAATCCAAGGAATGGTCCACCCGTCACATGCGGCTTTATTGATTTACTCTGTACTCAGAAAAAAGGCAACAAACCCTGTATCTAGCTGACAAGAAAAAAAAAAAATATTAAAAAATCCAATTGAGATGGTATTTCCAGGACAGAATTACAGCCCTGGCTCCCCATCCTCCCGTCCGCGATCATCTTTTACACGAGAAGTATTGGCAGGCTCCTAGTAATAACTGAGTAATGGCCCATCAGTTCTCCCCCTAGATTATATATTAACTCCTGCTTCTCCTGCAACATCTGCCCTCCTCTCCCTCCGCCTTGAACGCCAATCAGCTCTCCCAAGGGAGACCCCAGGGCTGCCCCACACCCCTACGTGCCACAGCACCCATCCGGGTCCTGGACCGAGCTCAGCTCCGGCTGCAGACCTGCACCCACCACGATGGGAGCGAGAGAGCTGCTTTCTGCATGGAGACAGATGTTTCTGAGCAAAATGAAGCCTCGAGGTAGAGGAGATGAAGCTGATTAAGCCTCATTATCCTATTTAGCGTAACGATCGCAGAGCCGAGAGGACATCGTGCAGCCGGGGAGCGGAAAGAATAAGGTGGTTAACAGAAGCACGTATCCACGTGAGAAGGCAGGTACGGCCGAGCTGACGTGCAGCCTGCGAGGGATTTATCATCTCCCACGACGGCCAGCTTGTTTTCTCCTCTTCCCTTCCCATGCCACCTTCCCAAACCCACCAGCATCACGTCTGTGAATTCCCACTTGCTCAGAGGAGCACTGAACGGCGCGATCTGGAAAAGGCAGGAGCGAGGGAGTCCCTGGAAGCCACAGCTTCAACGTGGGTGCTCCGCTGCGCCCGGACCCAGCATTCCACCCAAAGCCCACCCTCGTGGGCACGGGAACACTCGTGGGAACTCCCAACAGCCTGCTGCACTGCCGGGAGAGGCCTTGGGGATCCAGCAGCAAGAAGACAAAGGCAACACACATGCACGGGAAAATCCAGGCGCAAAAGCAGCCAGGGACTGTCTGAAAACCGGAGTCAGGCTGGATGCATCCTCCGGACTCTGGTGGGATTCCTCCGCAAAGAGGGAGGCCAGAGCAAGAAACCCATCACGGAAACCCAATAAAACATCACACTCCGAAAAAAACGCAGCCAAGTCAGCAGAGCTGCAAGACAGATTTGAAGGATGAGAATAATAATACTTAATTCCAGCATTCTTACGTGTTACAGTAGACCCAAAATAGCTACTCAGTGATCAGGGACCTACTGCGCTGAGCAGTGTTTTTCAGTGAACTCTCCCTCAAAGGCTTTGTATCTTGGCATTAAAGACCCTCAGCCCCAACCCTTTTCAGTAAAGGCAATAGCATCTCATACACACACACCCCCCATCACCTGCCCCGCTCCATCCAGAAGCCTCCTCAAATACCAGTTGAAAGCCACCTTCTTATTTAAAAACTAACTGTAAGGTTAAACTAGAGCGAAGGAAGGAGAGAAACCTGTTGCAGCATCACCGGGGCCAGGGAGGGAAGAGACAGACAGGACGTTCCTTAGTGGTTTAAGATATTCCAGAAACAATAGCAACGTCCTGCTGCAGAACCAGCTCTGCCACTACCTCCCCAGCCACCGAACCCTGCACAGCTGGTAAAGACACACTCACGCAAGGAGACAATTGCCAAAATAAGGGAGAGCCCCCTTTTAAAAACTCCCGAGGTCTGTTTCTGCAATGCTCTCGCTCTCCACCCGTGCCCAAATGCCCCGTTGCAGTTTGCTGTCGTCCACCAGCCGAGCGCTCCCAGACCAGCATCTCCTTCTCCATAAACTCAGCTAAAGGATGAACAAACACGTTAAAGGCTTCACACAGGGAAACGGCGGAAGATAAAGATGTAATAGATTAGATCTGTCTTTTGTAAGGAATTTAATGACTACAGCTGTTCGGCATCATTAACCAGTTTGTCCTGGAGGTTTAACCCTCCCGCCGGCCCCAGCTCTGCCGTTGAGCAAACACTCGGGTACCACTGGAGCCACCCAGCTCCCGCTGGGGCTGCAGCGGGAGCGAAGCCTTGCTCCCTCCCCACATGGGGTGATAAGGAGTCATTAAAAGCTTTTACTACCTGTTGCTATCCAGCAAACCAATTATGGAGGAGTGCCAGGCAGAGAGCGAGCTCTCTGTGCAAAGAGCAGCCTGCTAAAAACTCATCCCTCGTCCTGCCCTCCCAGGGACAGCGAGCCCCACGGTCTCACCAGCATCCCTTCTCCATCCAACTTAAGGGGAGGAGGGGGGAACCAACCTGAGATTTTAACTGATTTAGAAAGAAGCAAGACCTGTTGGAAGTGAAGTGCAATGGCTTAACCCTTGTCTGAGCAGCACTGGCTCCTGAGAGAGAAGCGTGGGCTCCAAGTGAAGGGAGATGCATCTTTAGCCAAATTCCCTTGCCAGCACAGCCCCAAGGATGGCTCAGGACTGGCCGACCACTTGCTGATTTTTCATTTCAACACATTCAGCTTTAACCTCTACCCATGCTCCTTCCATAGCACCCCTCATAAATTCACCAAGTTACTGGGTACCCTGTCCTCTTCCTACAGCACCCCAAAAGTCCCATCCCCTGCCCATCGCAGGGTCTCTGACCAGCCCCAGGACCCATCACTGCTGCCTCTGGGCAGGGACCACAGGAGCCCCACATCCACCGCCAGCTCTCCTGACCCTGCCCGAGTTATCCAGGGGAACGACAAGCGGCGTTTTGCATTTGCACAAACTCCAACAAAGCAAGTTCTGCCGCTATCCGGCTGGAGGAGACACCCCAACGCAGGGAAACCTGCTTTTGCAGGAAGCAAAACACACGGGCAGCAGCTTTAGCCACAGGGTGTAAACCCTCTGAGCTCAGCGATAACACACACACCAGCTACCAGAACTCCCGTGGGACAAGCGTGCAGCGGCACACGCTCTCCTGCATGGAGCAAACAGCTGTGTCCGAGCCAGAGGTAGCAACAGCTCCTCTCCCATCAGTATTTGAAGTGGATTAAAAGCAAGATATAATTGCATTTTTTTTTATATGTATATGTATCGCACTACTCTCTACAAGACCATCGCCACCACGCACACTGGCTGCCCTTGTCACCACTCCACCCCGCTCTTTGCAACACAAGAATTTCACTTCCCCAACACTCTTCCCCCTCCACATGCTCCCATTTCAAAACGCAGCAGAGGCAAATGCCGGCCATCAGGAAGAAGCGGGTTTTGTGGTGCAACTGTTTATCTACGCTGTTGGGAAATATCAGCTTCAGACAGCTGATCAAATACATCCCAGGCCCCATCCAGCACCCTGTAACAAGGGAGATCACTGCGATGGCCAACAAAGGCAAGAGACCTCAGGTTACTGGGAGCAGAAGAAAAAAAGCAGGGTTTGAAGGCAAACAGCTTCCAAGGGCTCCGGCTGCCCAACAGCAGCCCCCAGCCCCCAGCCCCCCCGGTGCATCCTGCAAAAGGTTTGGGAACCCTGAGAAGAGCCAGGACACAGGCAGAGAGGTCCAGGCTTTCAGCCCTCCGACACTGCTGTCGTTTCATTTATTTGTTCTTTACTCTAATGCATCCATTTGCACTGGAAGCGACACGCCGTAATATCAAGCAGTTTTCTTCATAGCTGAGGATGTGTGTGACTGTACGTGTTACCAGAGGCTCAAAAAGCAAGGCAGCGGGGACGGCTGGCGCTACAGGCTCCCCTGGACACCAGGATAACCAGCTGTACCACTCTTCAAACAGAAAGCCTCACACTCCTCACTTATAACCACAGCTAATCCCCCCTTCTACTAAAATAAGCAAGAAATGTAAAAAGCTCTTTGGAAGTTTTTGAAAGTATCTTTACCAAGCCATTCTTGTGTTTTCAGTCGCAAAAATCCAACAGCTTCTGATTTATTTATTTTTTTGACACTACTCTTCAACAGTAGGATGGTTCATTCAATTTTGAAATGCTTAGAGGATTGGCAGCTCTGCAAATTAAACCCCTGGGCTGAAACAGAAGGTCACACCTGAACTGTTTGCAAAGTGTTGCCAGTGAAAAGAACAAAAGCAGAACCATGAAGGGGAGAAAAAAAGCAAAAGGAAGAAAAAAAAAGCACACAGACAGCCTAAAGCTGCATTCAGCACTGGCAGAGCAACACGGCGTCTCTGAGAAAATACGGTTTCATTAAATCTGTGATAGAAACCAATCTATATCTGGCTCCGGTCACGACAGAGCTGAAGGAAGAGCAGAAGCCCCCCAGCCCAGGAACATCTACTTACCAGCACCGGGATGAGCAGGTCAGCGAAGTACACGAAAGCTGCTCCCAGAGCAAAGCCGACGGCCACCGGGAAGAAAGCGAAGGCTCCAAAGCTGCCGGACTCCTCGGCCATGTCGATAGCCGGGGCCAGGAGGGACCAGTAGGAAGCAGCCAGCATGACCTGGGAGACAGAAGGGGAGCAGTGAGAACCATGTAGGCACCGATGCTGCGAGGATCTGGCACCGGCTACGGCACGGCAGCGCTGCCCACCCTGCAGCCGAGGAAATCTCTGTGTTTGCCCCCCCCACCCCCCATGAGCTCCGTGGCCATTGCAACCCAGCAGAGCCATCAGAACCCGCTTCCCAATGGAACAAGTCACTGAAGGATGAAGTGAGGTTTTCCCCCCCATTTTCACCAAAAGTGTTTTTCTTGGCTCAAAAGTCCAAGGCACCAAGTGAACGACAGGAGCTCATTAGGGTGATTTGCTGCGGGATTAGCACAGCCAGGACAACCCATCGAATGGGAATGGCAGCAGAGTGGGAGCAGGAAAACTGCCCTCCCCTCGGGTGTTTCGCAGGGACAGGAGCGGGTCCGTGACTCTGCCGGCCACCATACCAAAGCCAGGGGGACCAAAATCCTTCCTGCACGCAGCTCTGGGCTTCTCCACAGAGCAGGCAAGGGAAGAAGGAAACACAGCCTTCACCTCATGCAGAAAAAGAATAAATATCGGATAACGCCTGGAGTCAAGGAGCCATCTCCAAGCTAGCCGAGGGCACACCACGGCTTTGCTATGCTGATTTAAGCCTGCGGCGGTTTAGCTGCCAAGGTCCCCACCTCGCTACCCCAGACCAAGGCAAGCACAGCACGAGGACTTTGCAACTCCTCTGCTGCTGCATGGACCAACGCTTGGGCTGATCCTGCCCCAGCATCTGAGCCAGAGGGCCCAGGCTGGGACAAGAACAAGGCACAGAGCAGTGCTGTCAAAGTCGCACCGTGGTGCTTGACCAACAGTTTGCATCAGGAAAATAAACCTTTCCAGTAAGCAAAGTGCTTTTTTCCTTGCTTGCTGCTTAGCAGGGAGGGAGAAGGAACAGCAACTCAAAAGACCACAGACAGAAAAACAGAATTTGGGACTTGTGGGGATCTCCAGCCCAGCCCTGCTCAAGGTGCTACCCTGTGTAGAGAACAGAAAGCCAAGCAAGGCACCAGTTTCACAAGCTTATACTACAGAACATAACATCAACGTGCATTTTATCATCTTATCTCTTCCTCTCCTCTGCTGCCTGACATACTGGGCTGGCTTAATTAAAAAGTCATCAGCCCAGCACAGCGAACGCCCAGCAGCAGCCTTGGCCCCAGTTTCTCCCCTTGCAGGCGTTCAGCTCCACAAAAGCTCAGCTGTGACCAGCTCTGGGGACTGGTCCCATCACTCACCAGGAGGAAGCAAGTCAGCGAGACAAGCACAGATGGGCTTAAAAAAAAAAAAAAAAAAAAAAAAAAATCACATTGAGATCTGTGTTAGGCTTTGGGAAACAGTCTGTACCAGCAAGGGCTGAGAAGCGGTGGCACCCACTGCCACGGGTGGACAAGGTGATGCTCTGAGCTCTCTCCCAGCCCTGCCTGCGAGCAGGGAAGCACATCAAAAGGCAACTTTCAACATAAAAAGAGGTGCAGGATGAGGATCCAGCGGGAATGAGCAAAGCAAGCGCGGAGACAGCAGTGGGAGGGATGCTGTAAGGAAAGGTGATCCCACCTCTCTGTCCAGCAACCACCCACCTCCAGCACCCCACCACGTCCCACTTGCAGGATGCTCAGAAGAGATGCTGCTCAGCTTGCTCTCACAGCACAAGTGTTCACCCATGGAAGAGAAGTGCCTAACAAACTATTACATTTTCAATCACTTTTAGCAAAGGAATGAGATGCCTATTGCTGTAGACACCAGTCCCTGAGGGATTGTGTAAATCTCAGCTCACTATGAGTAAGAAGAAAGCAGGCTGTCATGTCAGGCTTAACCACGGCTGTCAAACTTCATATTTCAAATGCCACCTCCTTTAAAAAACAACCACACAGCCCAACATGGAAACACAAGCAACAGGGAAAGGCTTTGCAGAATTATATTGTCATCTTATGTTAAGATATCATTTCCCCATGGAAAACAGAGCCCTGACACTACTCAGCCTCCAGAACCCATCACCACCGAAGTCAGCAACGGAGCTCCCACCAGCCCCGCTGTACACGGGCTCCGGGGGAAGAAGATGACAGAGCTTTAAGGCACCCCAGCCGCACCAGCTGAAGGAGCAAACTGCACAGCTGCACCAACCACCTTCACTTGCTTGGGAGGGAAAAACGATTTATTCCTACACCTTTTATGCAGAGAAACCCCTTGGAGCCACTTGGTAGGGGAGCTGGAAGTCATTGCCCTGCAGTAGCTAGCAGAAGTGACAATGTCCCCGTGCCTCCCCTCAGCCCATCTCTGAGCTCGGGTGCAGGTTTAGGGACACGGGTTTGCCTGGGAGCAGCCAAGGTCCTGCTCAAGGGTGCTAGCTCCAGCCCACCCTGTTCAGCATCAGAGCTGACACTTACCCCTCTGGTTCAGCAGCATCCCTTATCGGATGAGCTCATAAACTAACAAAAGGGTGAAGATTTCTGCCAGCAACCTGATTTAAGTAACAACAACAAAAAAAAAGCAGAAAAAAAAAAAAAAAAAATCACACTCTATGTCAAATCTTTGTTATTGTCCAGCCAGGGACAGGAACCCAAATGCCACCAATGTCACCAAGCAAGCTGGTGTCAAATGCAGGAATAAAAGAGAAAAAGCCTGCCCGGGCTCTCCTCAGAGCAGTAAAACACAAAGTCACTTCAGTAGAGGGTACAATTTTCTGCACAAAGCCTTCCCCTCACGCCAGCCCCGTTCAGCCCGGCCAAGACGGAGAGCAGGGGACCCACAGCGCGCCGGCTCGCTGGCGCTGGGACACATGCCTCCTGCCAAACTGGATTTGGACATTTTCACAGAGACTTCGTGCTCCAGAGCCAAGATGCAACAACACCATAAATCCACCAGCTCTTGGGAAAACGAGCTGCGGTTGATGTGGGAGGAGAAAGCACACAGAAGGCAGCTGCATATCTAAAGCATCCCCAGGTTGTGGGGACCCCAAACCCTTCCCTGGGATACATCAGCATAACCAGAGACAAAATCCAGGCTCAAAACCCAACTGCCTTGTGCTACGGAAAACGATTGAACCCAGGTCTGTGTCCTCACGCTGATGGGAAGCCCTCGAAACATGCCAGGCAGCAGGATTTATAACCACACCGTGCTCCAACACCACTCCCAGGGCTTGACGGGTCTCCGTCGCTGATGCCTGGGCACCACCATCTCCTTTCAGGCAGGGATTTGACACACATGCCCAGTCCAGGCTCTCCCAAATGCTGCGGTGCCAAAAGTCCTCCCCCCCCGCAGACCGTGGGGCCAGCACTGCCCCAGCTCAACCCACGCAGCTTCAGAGCCACGCAGGAGCTTTTTTCCTGGAAATACAGAATAAACAGGACGACGATCTTTGTCCTCAACAGCAACTGGTCCTGCTGGAGCCCAGGGTGAGGGGGACAGTCCCTGCACATCCAAGTCTGGTATCACACTGCTGTGTTAAAATTAAAGCCCTCATCTCATCTGCTGCAAGCAGCAATGTCTCATCACATTCCTGCATGATCATCGAGATGAGAATGGCAGCTTCAAGGGAAACAGCCATGTTAACAGCATGCAGATCAGAAAACCCAAGCTGCTTACAAGTGAAGGAGATCCCCTTGGCAGGACGGGAAAGAAAAGTGGAAGGTGAGAGACTGGCAGGACACTTTCCCTGCCAAACTTCCTAGCTTGACTTCATTAATGCGCCAACAACAAGAACTAGCCTCAGTAGACCCATGTAAATTACTGATGCCGTTTTAAGCAGCACCGAAAGGGAATATTCAATACCACACCTGCCTGGTGCAGTTTAAAGAGCATGCCTTTATGATTTTCTGCTTCACCTGGGACAGTGGAAATCAAACTGCAAGCCAGTAAGAGGAATAGCCACATGAGGCTGCAGGGAAGGAGGACTGCAAGTGTTTATGTAGTGTTTATGATGTCTGAGAGCACAGCACCTCCAGCATAACAGTGAAGATAACAGAGAACATCTTAAAAAAAAAATGTCTTATTTAAGAATATCAAGACTTAAGAGAAAAGCCAGAATTCCACATCAGATGCCCAAGCAAGTGAAGCCTTGTCTCCATGGAAACACATCACCTCAGAGGCTTTCACATACAAAACCCTCTATTATCCGCGATTTCCAGAAAGGGAACTGAGGCAGAGAGAAGCTAAACACTCAGACATCCGAGCAGAGGTACCGGGCTGGAAGAAGCTGAGCTCCTCTGTGCTGCAGCGACCAGCCACGCAGGTCCCCTTCACCCAACATGACACTTGTGCCATCAGACGTGGTCACCTTGAACCGTGCCAAAAGGGAATTTTGCTTCGCAGTTGGGATGCTCCCAGAACACGCCAGCAGCTCTCCCAGCACACCCCAGCTCAGGGCACGGCTATTTGACCATGTGCTCAAGATTTACACCGGCTCCCCCAGATCAGATGGCTTATCAGCGACGAAGGCAGCACCGAGCCACGGCTTTCTGGACCACAGACTAACGCTGCATCCCAGACCATCCTCCTCAAGGTCACCTGGACACCCCTGTCCCACATCCTCCTCCTGGCTCAGCAGTGGTAGAGAAGTTTTCAATTAATTCTGGTTTTATTTTGCAAGCTCCCAGAAGACAAGCAGGCAAATGGTTACCAAAAGGAGAGAGAACCATCCATTACACCCTGTTTCACCAGCGATCCTGGTTTCGGAGAGCACCATGCACACTCCCTGGAACCCAAACAATTATCAGGGATCCTGAGCTAAGCACCGAAACAGCAAGATGTGAAGCAACTACCTGCCTCTGAAAGCACAGGAAAAGGAGGTTTGCTGGCTCTGACAGAGCACAGAGGAAGTTTAATTAAACCCAGCAGCCCAGATTTCAGAGCACAGATAAAGAAGAAGTTAAGTTCTGTCTCCATCCCAGCACTCTGAGAAACAGCCCATCCGTATCTGCAAGAGATCTACATCAAAGACACAGTGTTTTAAACAGAAATCCCTTAGAGCAAGAGTAGTAGCCCACAATCAGAGCAGCGTCGCTGTCTGAAGAAACGGTTCTTAAAGGGAAGAGGAAAGAGAAAACAGTACAAGTAGGTTTCAAAACGAGCTGCTCCGCATCCTGCTTTTTTCCCCCCTACACAAAGCCAGCCTGCCTAATGGGGGGATACACCAGCCCCTTGTCAGACACAAGACAGAGGGCTATGGGCACATCTGGAGCAAACCGAGCAAAAAGAAAGACAAAAGTTCTGACCTCTGGTGCTTTTGCCACATCACTGACACCCAAACACTCAACCACCAAGCAAGGACCTGCTCCCAGTCAGCCCAGCAGCCCTAGAAGCCACTGTGGCACAATCAACCTGTGGATCTCTGGCATCTTCCTCCAAAAGAGCTGGTCCTGGTCATGCAGCACCAGGGCAGGGCTGCAGTGACCCTAGGTAACACAGGCACCTCACCCCAACCAGCACCTGCTTTGGCAGCTGAAGTCCATAAACACGACCTAGAAACCTTCACAAATTGCAGCTCATGGGTGGTTTACGTGGCAGCACCTTCCACCAGCAGGACCCTGTCGTCCCAGTTTCCTCACTGACATTCCCCTCCAGACTCTGCAACAACCCCAGAAAAAAAAAATTCCCCTTTCCTGTTCCGAGAACAACAAATTGAAAGAAGCTGGGGGGAAAGCAAATGTTTGCAGGACTTCTGCTTCACCCGCCGAGCCACACCTCTGCGGCACAGGGATGACTCAGTGCTCCTGGCAGGGTGACACGGTGGCCACGGGAAAGACGGCACCACACCATGCCGGGGCAGCACCGGAGCCAGCCCTCGGCCGGGACAAACACCCCACCATGCCCCAGTACCTCCCCAGCTGTGGGAGAGCCATGCCAACTGCTTCGGGAGACAGCGATGCCACAGCGAGGGGACAGCCCAGCCCACGCTGTCCCCGGCAGCATCTACCCCACACCACAGAAGTGGCTCCGGCTTGGCTTGCAGGGATGAGGGTGTGTCTTCCACAAAAAAAACCAGCTCAGAAATCAAACCACAGAGGAAAGCTCCAGAACGGGCAATTCCTAACGCAAGTGATTCATTTATAAATGATGGCCCAAGAAATCTGCTACAACAGACGAGTTGAATTATTCACATCAGTAGCAGGTCGCAGGCATGTTCCAGGAAAGCTTGCTAGGGAGCAAACCAAGCTTTGTAGCATTTCATGTCACCCACCACGGCAGGCTCTTGCTCAGTGCAGCTGGGTTTGCTTCAGGCATTGGGAACAGCAAAAGAGAAGCTCTTCAGAGCTGCAAACAGTCAAATTGCACCTTGATTAGCAGTGTTGCAGTATCTGGGGGCGCACAGGGAAGAAGGAGCCCCACTCCATGCACAGCCTCGGCACGAGCGGCGTTACTGCGTGCTGCAGGACAGACCACCCGAGCTGCCGGGCTCGTGGTTCACCCTGAAACCTGGCAGCGTTGCCCAAGCTCCGGGTACCAGCCATACAGCCAGGACACAGCAAGCAGCTGAATACAGCCCTGCGCCCCAGCACACCCACCCTGGGAAGATGCGCCTTCCACCCAGAGCACATCCCTCAGCTCTCAGGCACGCTCCAGCACCTGAAGGAAAACCAAAGTGATTTAACGAGTCTGAATGAGCCACCACCTGATCCCCATCACCCCAGGAGCTGGGCAGCCGGAGAAGGTTTACATTCACAAGCTCCAACACAACTTCAAGACACACATTTACATGTCTTCCTTCAAGAAGGATGCAATAAGCCCCACATTTAGTGTGCACCCTTGATGTAGAGCCCTTCTCCCAAGGGCTTAAAGCACCCACGCTCTGCAGGAGAGCGAGAAGCACAAAGCAAGCTATGCACATTAGCCTCCAAGACAAGAACTCTCCTGCCCATCTTCATTGCACCAGTGCTCCAGGAGGAGTGATTCAGAAGCCCAAGGAAACGAGAAGAGTTTAACTCAAGAGAGCCAAATCCAGCCTGGGCAGCTCAACATCCTCATGACCCCCCTCGTGCCACCTCCACCCTCACTGAAGAGGCACAGAGACACACGACAAGACGCGACCTGCACCACACTGTGTTCTTCCCTGCCCCACCTGCACCTCAGGCAATTATCCAAGAAATACTAACAGGAGCAGGCAACCAAACGAAGCGTGGTGGGTCTTCAGAGGTGTCAGCAGGAGAATACAGGCAGAGACAAGGAGTAGAAGGATGCTGTACTTACCCCTGCGGCGAAGCCTAAGCTCCCATCTAGGATCCGCCTCTGCAAAAAAGCCAAACACAAAACACACCATTTATTCCCGGCAGAAGCAGCGGAGTGCTACCACGCCACAAACTGCGCAGAGCAGGGAAGCCAGCTGCACCGCTGCCACGCTGAGATAACTTTCTTCCCCCCATTTCTGCAACCCAAGCGATTTCTATGCTTCTCGCACAGAGGTACCCACCATCCTGGGGGGATGGCACCCCACCATCGCCAAGAGCCTCCAGTGCATCCTAGCTCCTTCAACCCACCAACGCTGCCCGGACTGGGCTCAGCCCATCCAGTGCCCATGCCAAAGGATGCGGAAAGGCAAACCAGAAACTCTTCTGCCCATCTGTGCACGCTGCCCTGCATTTCAACCCCTTGAAGATTTTGTTTCCTCTAATAACAGGCTGCTATAAACAAAGCCATTGCTCTTCCAGTAACCCAGCATGTATCCTACCCACTTCACTCCCAGTGCAGTTCTTCTTTAGCACATCACCCTCCCCCAGGAAGGAAACCAACATGCTACTGCAAAGGGAATCTCACTTTGCAACAAACTCCTGAATAAATCATCACAAGAGAGAGGCATAAATAATAAATCCATCCAGGCAATTTTGAACACAACAGCGGGGGGGGGGCCCTCTAACTTTGGAATACAAGATGACTTAAAGATCAGCACTTTGCTTGTTCTGAGCACGGCCTGACCCGAATCCCGCACTGGAGACGTGGCAGCAAAACCAGGTTACAGGAGGAGAACCTGCTGTTCCAAACGCAGAGCCCTGCCTGCGGCTCTGACCCATCTCCCAAATGCCGTGAGCTGCGCTACAGCACATACCACAGCCCAGGGTCAGGAATTTGATTTCCTTCTCTTCTGTGTTGACACGCAGGGGAGAAATGAGCTGGATTTTTCCTCCTCCTGTCCCAGGACCTCCCAGGGCCAACATCAAGTCCCTCACACTTGGGATCAGGCAGCCAAACCCACCCACTAGCACAGCGCAGCCCTCCGTTTCGGACCCCGTTTCTCTCCCGGGGGTGAAGGACACGGTCCCAGCACCCACCTGCCCACTGGAAAACACAAACACCAGCGCCGAGCCAGCCGCCGTCAGCCCCCAGGTGAGGAAGGTTCCCAGCACCGACTGGACCACCGGCCCGTGTCCTGGGATCATGCTGACCTAGGAGAGATGAGGCGCGTCAGGAAAAGTGCCTGGCGTTTTGAGACAAAGAATAACCCCCAAATTCCTCCCCGATTAAGGGGTGAGCACCCCAAACCCCTCCTCACCAAAGGGGACAGAGTGAGCTTAACCATCCTCCCTGCACCACCTCTCTAAGCGTCTCTCTTGCCCTGAAGTACACCTTTGCGATATAATCCGAGCTCAGGGGAGCAGGAGGGCCCAAGGAGGGATGGGATGCACCACATCCCATCTGGTGCACAACCCCACGCTGATTTTGGGCTCAGCCCCACCCCGACCCAGCAGCAGGGCAGAGAAACTCAGGAGAAACACAAAGAAACGGCGCTTAAACCTTGCCGAGCGAGGCGACGCTTCGTCCCACGTCCCCACACGGTTCCCAACCACACGCATCACGTCCCACTTCTTGGTGGCACTTATTGGTGCCGAAACCCAATTTTTACTCGCGCGAACGCCCTCGCAGCACCCGGCTCGAGGTTAGCCGGGGACCAAAGGAAAAGGGGAACGAGCCCTGGGGATGGGGCACCAAAAGACGGCGCAGGGCTGTGCCCGAGGGGCTGCTGAGGACCAGGGGAGGGTTATGCGAGCACACCGGGGCAGGGCCCAGGGAGCAGCACTGCTAAGAAAATACACCCATGTCTATAAATATAAACGCATGGGTATATAAAAGCAGGCGTGCATTTATACATTTAGATGTAAATACATAAAAATACAAACCCTATTGCCTTCTTTCCCCCTCGAAGGCCCTCCCGGCCCCCCGGCCTTACCCCAGAGCCACTGCCAAACCCTGCGGGGTGGGTGCCCGAGCCAGACCCCCCCCACCCCAGCTGCCTGACCCCAGGGAGAAGGGAACCCCCGTCCTGCAACCCGCGCTCCCCCAGCACCCCGGCTCCCTAAAGAGGGAGACCCCCCCCCCATACCCCAAAACGACCCTTTACCGCAGGCACCTCGGCCCTGAGCGCCGGCACCCTGCAACCCCGGGCCCTACAGCCACCAAGCTGGGCCCAGAGCTCCTGCAGCACCCGAACCCGGGGGTCCCCAGCCCGGAGCCCCCCGCCCCCAGACCCGGGCCCCGTCCCCGCTCACCGCCCGGCGCTCCCCACCGCGGACCCCGCCACCACTTCCTGGTGCCGGCAACACGTGTCGTGGCCGCCGCTCCGCCCACCACCGCGCTCGCCGCCAATAGGAGCGCGGCGGGGGCGGGCCGCCCGCGGGCTCTGCGTTTTGGGGAGGGCGAGGCGGCGGGAGAGTGAGGCGGGCGGGTGGTGCGGGCGGGCGCGGCAAGGAGCTGGGGTGGGGAGGGGGGGGTGTCATTGTCGCGGCCACCCCCGGGTACGGAGCAGCCCCCCGCAGCAGGGTGACCCCCAGGCTTGGCTGTTTAAAGGGCAGCTCCTGGTCTTTGGGTTGAGGTGCCCTGAGAGCGACCCATCCTGTCCACCCAGCACCTTTGCGAGCGTGGCCCCAGACATGGTTGGCGTCGAGCTTTGTCCGTGCGGCGCAATTAATCGGCCACGCTCATTAACGACCAGAGCGTGCACCTTCCCGATCCGCACGCGGCAGCCTGCGATACCTAACGGGAGCAAACAAACCCCACCGTTACCCCTGGCATCCATCCCCGACACAGCTTTCGGACCCCATCCTCTCCCACCCGTTGACGTCCCCTCCAAGCACCGTCATGGGGCACACGGTGGCCAAGTCCGCGGCCCCCGACGGGCTGGCGGCGAGAAGCAGCTCCGGCACCGAATCCTCCTCGGCAGCTCAGCCCCGTTGGCTTATGCCTGTGGCCATGGGGCAGAGGGAGCCAGGTCAGCCTCGGGGGTCACTGGTGGCTCCTGCTTGTGCCAGAGGGTGCAGGGGGTGGCAGAGGGACGCAGCCAGCTCTTTTGGGACATAACCCCTCTTTATTAGAGTGTTTTCTCTTCTAGCAGCCTTTGATCAGCCTCCCCTGCCACAGCTGGGAAAGGTCAAGGCCATCTGAAACCTCCCAGATGTAGGATTTAATCAATCTCCCCCTGTAATTGCCTGCATCCTTCATTAGCTCCCAGAACAAGGCAGATGCAGCGCGAGGTGCCAGCTGGGAGGGACGTGGGGACGGAGCAAACAGAGCTTTCCCCGCCGCCCTGGGGTTTCCCGGCCAGCCGTGACGGAGGTACCGGCAGGGCTGGGGACAGCTGGTGAGCCGGCGGGGCTGGCCATGGGGACACCGGTGACAGAGAAGCCTGTTCTGCATGCTGCCATGGTCTGGGGGCAGCTGGCGGGGATGCCCCCGCCCGGGGATGCGTGGGCAGCCCTGGGGAACGGAGACGGTCGTGGTGGCAACGAGGGTCCGCGCAGAAGCATCAGCAAAATCGACTCGCATCTCCCCTTCCCCGGTGTCGTTTCCGCGTGCGGAGGACACGTCCACGTCACCTTCCCCGGGATAACGGGGCTGCCGCTCCTCCTCTCGCCTGCCTGCACGCTCCTGTCCATCCTCCGCAGCTCAGCTCCGGCGAGGGATGGGGACAGGGTCCAGTCCAGCCCCTTCCCCACGCCAGGCAGAGAGGGGCAGTTACCCCTCCTGCTGTACCCCGGTGCAGGCAGGTAAAGGCAGAGCCAGGGAGGGCTGACAGCACCAGGAAGGATGAGACCGGCAGCCACAACCATGCATTACCTGGAGTCCCTAAAATGCCTTTTAAACAACAAAAGGGGCACAAATTCTTGTGCAAACTCTCTTATTAAGGTGCGTGAGACCCTGCAAGGGGCAGCACCGCTAGTCCCAGCTCTGGGGAGCCCTGAGGCTGCCGGGCAGCCGGGACTCAAATCCCTTTGTTTTTTTGCAATAAAACTCCTTAGCTATGTCTGGGGTAGCTGTGGCAGGCAGAAGGTGCAGAGAGACAGACCCCAGCGCAGCCGTGACCACCGGCACCGCAGGCTGAGGCGGGTTTGGAGGTGCCCCAGATGTGCCGCTCGCCCGGCACAGCAAGCGGGGTCCCCGTGTTCCTGCCCTGCGCCCCTTTTGCGCTGGCTGGGCTCACGGCCGGGCTCTTTCCCAACGCAAATCCATCCACGCCAAGCTGGGGAGGTGGACGGAGCCAGCCTGGACCCGCACCAAGACGGCTGCCGAGTCGAGGGAATGAGGACATCGAGAGACATCCCAGAGGACAGGGCACGGGAGCAGCACAGCACCCGCAGGCAGGGGCGCACCATCTCCATCCCACGGGCTTAATGTCACCTATTAGTCATAGGGCACAAAGTGACAGCTTTACGCTTCTCCGCTGGCTTTAGGCTCGCCGTTTGAGACACGATGGACCCCGTGCAAGGCTGGGGGAGCGCAGAGTGCCGCCGGCACTGAGCTACGACCCGCGGCTGCTTTGAACAGGAGGGGATGGACGCGAGTACCAGCGGATCGGCGTGTGCTGTAACTAACCCTGGCATTTCAAGCTGGTGCAGGAAGCCTGACTGCCAAACGCGGAGTGCTGCTAAATCCCGATTTAATGCGCACGACCCTCCAACAAGCCAGGCACAGCAGGGAGAGGCACGGGCAGGAGCAGAGATTTCAGTCTGTGGTTGCCAAAGGCTCATTAGCTTCAGGGGTTTAGCGATATGATTCACAGGGAATGTGCGTGGCAGGTTTCACTGCAGTCCAGCCCCGGTACCCTCGACAGAGATCAATAAACTAATTACAGAGGCAAATAACAGCAGGGTGGGAATGGGAGAGGCGGGAGCGGAAGGAAGGACCTGTCTGCAGGGAGCTCTGGCAAGAGCAAGAGGCAATCCCCAGGGAAGGAGCCGAATTCGGAGGGTGCGAGTCTCCCCTGGGAGAGCCTCCATCCCACCAGGGCTGCAGAGAAGCCTGCATCCCATGGGGTCTGGATGCTGTGGGGCATGGAGGGATGCTTCTGCCCGCCTTGGCCGCAGGTGAAGGTGCCAGCACCTCTCCCTCCCCATCAATCACCGCTGCAGACACTGCCTGATTAGATCACATCGTCTGGCAGCAACCAGCCTGGTTCTGCCCTGCCTCAGGGCTACGGGGAGACGGTCCAGGCCTGTTTGTCCAGTTAATTAGCAGAAAGCAAAGCCTCCCCCCCCATTCCAGGCATCCCTGTAATTAAGCCAGGCCGCCTCCAGCCGGGTGTCAGCAGAGCCACCAAAGCCGCTCGCTCGTGGCTGTTGGGATGGAGATGGGAAGGGAAAGGGCAAGGAAAGGGGATTGTCACCCAAAACGCCCACGGGAGGAGAAACACCACAGTCATGTCTGCCTGTGCTGGCTCTGTCCCTACAGCCACGGGGGACAGCGGGGTCCCTCCGAGGGCAGCGTGCTGGGGAGGAGGAGTGGGCTTGGGCACGCGTGGCATCACTTCGCTCCCTGCAAACGTCCTTCCCACCACGCCATGGGACGTTGCAGCTGGGCACCCAGAGGAAAGGAGATGAGAGGAAGCTTTAACCCCCAGGGATCTGTCCCCCCAGCACAAACAGAGTCCAGAGCGATGACCCAGCATTTTTGCCATCAGTCATTAACAGAGATAACGGGAGAGACCAGCAGAAGGACCAGGATACTCCCGAGAACAGCAACGGACAGGGCTCAGACAGGCAGGGTATGCGCGGGGACTCCATGGCATCCACTTGGGACCCGAAAGTGGGTGACTGGCCCCACGCACCCCCATCTCTCCCCCAGCAGCGTGGCACGGCTGCAGGTGAGTGGGGCGCAGGAGGAGCAAGCTGCGGGGCGAGCTGCGCTCAGGAGCAAATCCTTCCCCTCCCGACTGCTGGGGAACGGCAACTGCCTCCCAGTTCCCCCAGTTCCCCTCCGCCATTTCACGGTGCAGACCAGAGAGCCCCACCGGTCCAACGCAGCCTCCTTCGTTCCTGCAAAATGCTGGAGATCTCGCTGCCTCCCTTCCACGTATCGGGGAGAAAGGCCAGCTCACCCTACCCCTCCATTGGCAACCAAACCCCCACCTCCTTACAACACTGATTTCCAGGACAGGGGTCGAAAGCGCTGTTTTCCACTGGGAGTCTTGCAGAACAGCTGGGAATGGATGGCAGGAAACTTGGAAGGACTTTAAAAACTGCTTTGTGGTCACGTAATCCCCATGCCCCTCTCCCATGGGTTATATCGGCCATCGAAGCCGTGTGGGAAGAGGCCGTGCATTTCTCCTACATCCAGCCCTGCCAGTAAATTGCTTTTCAGCAGAGTGGATGCTTCCCAGGCTAAAGGACAAAGAGGAGTTTATCTGCCAGCACCAAACCAGCTGCTGGGGTACAATGTCTCTCCGAACCAGGGACCACCCAGAGATACAGATCAGACTCCACACTGGGCTTTAATTCAGCCCTAAATCTAAGCAGAATAAAAAAATATCTTCGAACGGCTCAAGCATGGCTTCCTGATTCAGCTAACTGCTGCTACACTCCTCGCTGGACGGCTATCAGCTCAGATCAGCCCCTTAATACACACCGGCCCATCGTTTCATTAGTTTGGGGTTTTTTATAATGAAGATCAGATCTGGCTTTAGCCAAACAATCTTGCTGGCTGAATTCACACAGCTCCCTGGCCCCTGCATCCAACACCAGCCTCCTACAGAGGTGAAAGCGAAGGGCAGAGGGTGGCTGAAGCCCTGATGCTCGGCAGACAGCCCCACGGCCGGCGGTTGGCACGCTGGGATCCCCGCGCTCGCCCTGTCCCGGCTGCCTGCCGTTCCAGCCTGCCGGCACAGTGGGAAAACGATGCTCAGCACCACGCTGGGTGCTGGGAGAAGTTGCTGCGAGCCCAGGCTGAGGGCTAGTCTCGGTGCCGGGGCGAGGGGGGACCCCAGTACACCGACCTGCTACGAGCAAGGCTTGCCGACCGCAGGGGCTGATGCCGAGGGACCCCAGGGAGGGATGTGGCAGCATCACCTATTCAGGGGAGAAATTCAAGGAGGCAGTGCTGGAAATGTGCACAGCAAAGCTTTATACTGCCCTTCTGGCTGCCGATGTGGCTTTGAGGGAAGGGCACGGTCAGGGCATCCCTCCTGGGCACAAGAACCAGCCGAGAGAGGATAAAACAACTGTAAAAATGTCACAAGGCATCAAAACCCTCTCCCGCGCGACACCGGTGTGCCGCATTCCTTCCTCCCTGCTGTCGGGGAACATCTCTGCTCTGCCTGCACCTCTGCCTTTGTTTCCAGCAGGCAGAGCATGGTGGCTGTCCCTGGGTCCCTGTGCAGGCACCCTGCCCGGAGCAGCATCCCAGGGAGCTGCTCTCAGGGCTTGCACAGGGGACACGCAATGGGATACACAAACCCCAGCGGAGACCCGCTCCCTCATCCACATCAGCCAAACCATCTTCTTCCCTATCTTCCCTCCTCACACACTTTTACTGGGACATTAATTTCCACATCATTTATTTCGGGAGAAGCTTTTTCCAGCCTCATAAAGATTTGTGAGGATGATGACGATTCTCACTCATGCTCCAGGACCCGGTGTCTTCAGATCCACCTTGGGAAGTGGATGGCTAAGTGCAAATGAGAACCTCCCAGCCCCTCTTGTCGCAATCAGCAGCCTCACTCTGGGCTCTTTGTTCCAAGTCACTCTTAATTTCCTGCTTTCTATTGTCTCTTTGATAAGTGATGGAAGGGGCGGGGGGGGGCGAGGGGGGGGGAGGAATAGCTGTTATTTAATTGCTTTCAAGATCTCAAACAAACCAGAGCAGAGGTTATCTCCCCCAAACCTCTCTTTTTTGGTCTTCCTCCTCCAGTTGTCGTTACTGGGTAACAGCAGAGGGAGAGGCTGTGGCAGTAGCCACCTGTACTGTGCAAGTCCCCAGAGACCCCAAAGCTGTGGGTCATCACTGCATCACCTTCCCACCTCTCCCAGGCTGTGCCAAGCCAGCAAGGACCTGCCTTACCTTGCCTTGCCTTTGGTGGCAAGGTGTGAAATCCTGGGGCCAAGGTAGTCCCAGCTTCCCAAGAGACTTTGGGGCTCTCGGACACCTCGTGGGGGTGTCCAGCTGGGGTCACAGCGTGGCCATCGTGCTGCCATTGCCCTGCCTTGTCCCTCCCTGTGGTGGCCCTGGAGACATCAGAAGCCGAGCCCTTTGCACCAACGCTGGAACCAAAACATGGAGAATCAGCTTCTGCGGCAGGACCCAGGCAGTAAGGCTAAGCCGGTGCAAGGAGGGTGAAGGAGCCGAGGGACGCGTGGGGTCCTGTGGGGTCCCTTCTGCTGGAAGCTCCATGGAGCCGGGCAGGTCCCGCCACACTGTAGGGTGGAGTGGGGTCCCTGCACCCACGCTGCCAGCTTGCACAGCACCTCCAGCACACGCCCCTGGGACCCTCTCTGAGCCCCTGGGTTTGGGCACCCTTCATCGTACACCAACAGCCTCTGTGAGCAAGAGAGTCTCCGCTCCCAGGCACAAATCCTGGGACCCCACAGCCAGCTGGACCTCTAGGAGCAGCACCCAGAGCCGCAGGCAGCCGAGGTGCTCTGCTTGGCTCCCTGGGTGCTGGCAAGGGCAGTGGGCGCAGCAGGGCAGGAGGCAAGGGTGGGCACTGCAGGGTGAGCGCAGCAGGACGGGCAAAGCAAGGCAGGGTGGGCAGAGCAGGCAGGGAGAGCAGTGCAGGCAGGGTGGGCAGAGGAGGGTGGGTAGAGGAGGGTGGGTAGAGGAGGGTAGAGATGGGTGGGCAGAGGAGGGTGGGTAGAGGAGGGTAGAGAAGGGTGGGCAGCGGAGGGTAGAGAAGGGTAGAGTGGGGTAGTCAGAGGAGGACAGAGCAGGGTGGGCAGAGGAGAGTAGAGGAGGGTGGGCAGAGGAGGGAAGAGCAGGGTAGAGGAGGGTAGAGGAGGGTGGGCAGAGGAGGGTAGAGAAGGGTGGGCAGAGGAACGTAGAGGAGGGTGGGTAGAGGAGGGTAGAGGAGGGTGGGCAGCGGAGGGCAGAGAAGGGTAGAGTGGGGTAGGCAGAGGAGGGCAGAGCAGGGTGGGCAGAGGAGAGTAGAGCAGGGTGGGTAGAGGAGGGTGGGCAGAGGAGGGCAGAGCAGGGTGGAGGAGGGTAGAGAAGGGTGGGCAGAGGAGGGTGGGCAGCGGAGGGCAGAGAAGGATAGAGCAGAGGAGGGCAGAGCAGGGTGGGCAGAGGAGGGCAGAGCAGGGTAGAGCAAAGTAGGCAGAGGAGAGAGGAGGGTGGGCAGAGCAGGGCAGAGGAGGGCGGGTGGGCAGCGGAGGGTGGGCAGCCGCGGTCAGGGCTGTCCCCGCCCCGGTCCCGCAGAGCCGCCCCACGCGGGGCGGGGCGCAGCCGGGGCGCTGGGTCCAGCGGCGGAGCCGCGCCGGGGACGGCGGGTGCGCGGAGCCGAACGGTGCGGAGCGGTGCGGAGCCGAGCCGAGCCGAGCCGAGCCGAGCCGAGCCGGCGCCTCCCCGCTGCCCACCGGGCCGGGGCGCGGAGGCGGGAGCAGGTGAGCGGGGCCGGGGGGTGGGTGGGCTGCAGCGGCGGGGAGCGGAGGGATGGGGACCGGGCAAGGGGGAGGGAGGTGGGTGCTGCTCCCCCAAACCCCGAGCTCAGGGTCCACGGGAGAGGTCCGGGCTCGGGGTGCCGGTCCCGGCTCGGGCGGTGGCTGGGGAAGGGAAAGAAGGGGGGCCGGCACCCCGCCGAAAGGCAAGGAGAGGGGAAAAGGGGTTTTTTTTTCCCCCGGCGCTCAGTGCTCCGGGAGTCAGTCACACCTACCGGGGACTCACCGGTTGGATTTTAGGGAGTCGTAAGGATTCCGGTATCGGCAGGGTCAGGAGGAGCTGTGGTGTGTCCAGGGCAGGCTGCTCGGCACTGCGGGAGGGGGTTTGGGGAAAGCCCCTCCGGGGAGCATCTCTCCCACGGAGCCTGGCAGCAAGTTGGGCAAATCCTCCCCAGGAATCCCTTCATTTCTATTTATTCCGATTTCTAGAATCTTCTCGTCTATCCCCAGAGCAAAGGGAAGATGACATCGCGGCTCCTCTGAACCAGCAGTGCCCGGGGACCAGCCGAGCCATGGAGCTGGAATACGAGCTCCCCAATGCCACCGCGTTCTGGTTCTCCCCGGCTTCCCCCTTTGACAACTTCTCTGTGGAGGCGCCCACCAACGCGTCCCAGAACGCCACAGGACAGCACTTCGACCTGACCAGCAACGCCATCCTCACCTTCATCTACTTCGTGGTCTGCATCATAGGGCTGTGCGGCAACACGCTGGTGATCTACGTCATCCTTTGTTATGCCAAGATGAAGACCATCACCAACATCTACATCCTCAACCTGGCCATCGCAGATGAGCTGTTCATGCTCGGTCTGCCCTTCCTGGCCATGCAGGTCGCCCTGGTACACTGGCCCTTTGGCAAAGCCATCTGCAGAATCGTCATGACGGTGGATGGGATCAACCAGTTCACCAGTATCTTCTGCTTGACGGTTATGAGCATTGACCGGTACCTGGCTGTCGTCCATCCCATTAAATCTGCCAAGTGGAGGCGGCCCAGGACAGCCAAAATGATCAGCGTGGCTGTCTGGGGCGTCTCCCTGTTGGTGATCATGCCCATCATGATTTATGCTGGGGTGCAACATAATCACGGCAGGAGTAGCTGCACCATCATCTGGCCGGGAGAGTCGGGTGCCTGGTACACGGGCTTCATCATCTACACCTTCATCCTGGGCTTCCTGGTGCCTCTCACCATTATCTGCCTTTGCTACTTGTTCATCATTATCAAAGTCAAGTCCTCGGGCATCAGAGTGGGCTCCTCCAAGAGGAAAAAGTCCGAGAAGAAGGTCACCAGGATGGTCTCCATCGTGGTTGCTGTCTTCATCTTCTGCTGGCTCCCCTTCTACATCTTTAACGTCTCCTCAGTCTCCGTCCTGATCGTGCCCACGCCTGTCCTCAAGGGCATGTTCGACTTTGTCGTGGTCCTCAGTTACGCCAACAGCTGTGCCAACCCCATCCTTTACGCCTTCTTGTCCGACAACTTCAAGAAGAGCTTTCAGAACGTCCTCTGCCTGGTGAAGGTCAGCGGCATGGACGAGGCGGACCGGAGTGACAGCAAGCAGGACAAATCCAGGCTCAATGAGACCACAGAAACCCAAAGGACCCTGCTCAATGGTGACCTGCAGACGAGCATCTGAGAGGACAGCGGGGTTGTCCTTCCTTCGCTCTCCTCTCCCCACTTGCTCCCAACCGCAGCAGGGTGGTGGCACGTACGGAGTCAGGGCAGGAGTGCCAGTTTAGGGGACGGCGGTGCGCACACCGACGGGCGGCGGGCATCCTCAGCTGGGCTCCTCCTGAGCTGCTGGCGGGTTGGCTTTCAAGTGCTGGGAAGGATACGGTTCAAGAAGAGCTGCCTCGCCAGGAAAACAAAGACAACTCGTAGCAATGCAGCGCATTTCAACACCAAAGTGCCACCGTGGGCCACAGGTATGGCTGGGGTGGCTCCACTGGCTTCCCCGGTGTTACCCTTGGGGCTGGTTGGCTTTGGGTGCTTTGCCCCAGAACAGGCGCTTGCTTGCACGTGGACACACACGCGCAGCGGGGTGACCTCAGGAGGAGCCGAGGCCACGGGTGTGTGCCAATACGTGTGTCACCAGGGAGATGCACTGTCTTATAGCAAAGACCTGGTGGGAGCTCCCCAGAGAGTCCGAGCGTGCTCCCGCAGTCACCCTCCCCGAGGAGACAAGGATATTTGGGGTTGCATTTTGTCCACCTTATAAGTTACTCCATCACCTCCCCGCTGCTCTTTGACTGCATCGTTTGCAACAGCCACCCTGCCCAGGGGTGGCACGCCAGGACGGAGGTGGCTGCCCTGTGGAAAAGCAGCTCTGCCGCCCCGGCAGCCCGTCTGGTCCCGCCACGCTCCTACCCTGCCTCCTCCGGCCCCACCGTCACCCGCTGCAGGAGAGCCCCTTCCCTCCTCCTGCCGTGACGTTGCCTGCCTGCGGGTTTTCTCCTCGGATGAAGGATTTCCCCCTTTTCCCTCCCAAGTAGCCACTGCCCCTCCTGCCACCCACATCTGCTCACCGGTCCATCCCAGGCTGCGCCAGCAGCCGAGATCACCGCTCTCCCCGGCGAGCCACGGCTGGGCTGGCTGAGCAGCCACGGCACGATCGCCTGGCACCAGTCCCTGGTGGGAAATCCCTGGAAGCATTTAAGCAGCAGCAACACGCCGGGGGTTTGGAACACCCTGGCATGGGCTGTGGCACATCCAGCTGCTAACAGCTCCTGCACCTGGGTGAGACCTGGGCTTGTCCTACCCCTGCCGCAGCTCCGAGGATCGCTGGGACTGGGACTGCTGGCCCCAACGCGCGTGGTGAGCAAGCATCGACCGGCTGCCGGTGACGCCTGCCCTGCTCCTTCCAGGCAAGTCACGGAGGAAGGGATGACGGAGAGGATGAGGGGATGGGAGGTGGGGGATGCTGGAGACTTGGCCACGACCCTCGTCCGAGCCGAGGGGACCAGGCAGAGCGGATGACAGGGCTTCTAGCACCAAGGCACGAGGAAGAGCAGGGCAGCACACATCCAGCCCCCCCGGTCCCTCTCCTGCACTGCAGCGCAGGAAAGGGGGGGACACAGGGTGCAGTCCACAGTGTAAGGGGTGGCGGGTCTGGACCGGCATCCACTGCATTTATCTTCTCAAGACCGCCCCAGAGGGCTCACTCAGCTCTGTCCCTGGCCGCCCTTCCAGCTCAGCACACAAACCCCAGGCTCAGGAGCCCTGCCTGCCTGCTCCTGCCCCGGCAAAGCCACCATCCTCGGCCAGCGCAGCGGGAGCACAAGGGAAAGCCCAGGGGAGAGGGAGAAGTGCCATCTTCCTGCCAGAGCAGTTTCTGTGCCAGAGGCCAGATTCTGTTCACAGGCTCTTGCTCCAGAGCTGAGCCGTGGGAACGCAGCAATTTAGGTGGAAAAAACAGCCGCATCTCACTCACCCTCCCCTTTCCCATCCCACCCTGGTGTCCCCGCACCAGCCCCATCGCTGACAGACGTGGAGCCTTCCCCTTGCACTACAAGCAATGAGGAGGCGAGGATGAGCATTGCCCACAAGGTACTGCCTGCTTTGGGGTGCCGCCTTGCTCAGCCTCGTACCCCCAGTTGATGCTCCAAGAGCATCAGCTCTGGGAGAAGTTTTCCTGGGGCTCTTCCTGGCCCCTGCAGCGAGTCCCTGCCCGGGTCATCGCACATCCCTCTGTGCCACCCCAGCATCCCTCACCAGCCCCCCAAAAAGGGCTCAGTGCCAGGCTCGATACCTGCTCCCTGGCACAGTTCTTTTGGACGCCAGCTCCGGCACAGCAGCACTGGCACTGGGGACACATCGGCGCAGGGCTTGGGGGCTTTCTGCAGGGCAAAGCAGAGCATTGTCAGCATTTATTTGCTTTTAACTGTTTACTGCTCCTCTGAGGAACGTGTGTCTTCGTTCAAGTGCTCGGAGGCACCGCGTGGGCTCAGTGCTGAGCGGGCACCTGCCCGTCCCCTCGCTGCCTGCGCCAGGCTGTGCAGGCAGCTGCTCACCAAGCGCATGCCTGCACCGGCTTCATTAAGGGAAGTAAAGCCAAACCAGGGCTCTGAGACAGCGCAGGCTGCCCTGCTGATGCTGCAGGAATTAAAACACAAGCAGCATATCACACTACAGTGAAATATTGCATGGTGATGGCCAGACCTGGTGCAGCCGGAGCCTGGAGCTCTCGGTTAGGATAAGGCTTCGATGTCACAGCTGCAGCGATGCATCAGCGGGGCTTTGGATATTTCATATTTGGTGGGCGGTGAAGGAGTTATTTGTGTGGAAAGCGGGGGAAGCAATGGGAGGGGGGTGCGTTGGGCCCCCTGCCCGTCATGGGAGCTGATATTCATGCCCCCCAGCACTCGCCTGCAGCAGGGTCAGACCCAGACCTGCCGGCGACCAGCTTCTCCCAGGTCCTGTCCGTGCAAGCCCTGCTGCCAACACCCCGACTGATGGTGAGGGGAGATGCCTGTTCCCGGCCGCACATCCATGGGAGTCTCCAGCAGGAGCCCCCAGCCGGGAGCATCTCCTCTCTGTGCTGGTTTAATGTTGAAAATACAGAAAGCCTGGCTTTCTAGCCCTGGGAAGGACCCATGCCCAGCACTGCATGTGCCCATGACATTTCTGGCAGCTCAGAGCAGCGCGAGGGGGCTGCGATCTGAAATATCCCATTCCCTCTCTTTGCACCCAGAGGTTCTTTTGGTCTGGGGATAACGGGGCTGCAAGTGAGGAGCAAGGGGTACGGAGGGGCTGCCACTGATGTCCCAAAGGCCACCAAGGTGGGATGCTGCAGGGCAGGAACACGGGGCAGCTCCCAGGGCATCCCACGGCCACCCTGCTGCAGCTCACCCCGGGGGAAAGAGCAGGCAAGCAAAATGTGCTGCCTTGGTTCTTGCAGTGAAATCAGCAAAATAAAACCTTCTGCTGGTTCATTGCTGACTAATAAAGAGCAGCACTGTTGCTGCTGCAAGTAACAAAGTTTTCCTTCCCAGCCATTTGATTTTAGTGGGAACTTGACCTCATATTGGATCTGTTCTGAAAAGCCTCGCAGGACTGCTGGCAGCATAGTGAGAAATCTCTCCCGGTTATTGCAGAGCGAATAGGCTGATCCTGCAAGTGCTGGAGTGGCTCCGCTGCTACTTCACCCACAGACTGTCCCCGGGCAAGAGAGATTAATTACAGCTCCCGCCTGCCCAGCTAGAGCAGCAGGAGCAGATTTATCACAAATTGGAGGCGATGGGAAGCAGAGACCTGTGTGTCCCATAGAGCTCCACTGTATGCCAGGGGCACAGATCTGTCCCCGCACTCCTTGGAGCAGGGCTGGGGCTGGTCGCTTTGCTGCGTGTCTGCATGCACAACGGCACCGCCTCTGCTGCGGCTGTCACCAGCGGTGGGGCTGTGACCAGGGGAGTTTGCGGTGGGTCACGCTGGCAAGAGAATGCCAGTCCCAGCACCTGCGTGGCCCCCCCCAAGCCCATGAGAAACCAGCTCCCCCTTCCCCTCCCCACCACTGGCTTCCCCCTACGCAGACGAGGAACTCCAGCAAAGCCAAAGGTGGGCTCTGCAGCATTCCCGAGCCCCTGCAGGATTGACCTGCATGGAGACATCCTTGATGTCTCTGCTTCCTCAGTGCTTGGGGTTCAGGGACACAAAGCCTGGTGCTGTGGCTGGGCTGAGCATCACCCCAGGCACGCTTCCAAGCGTGCCCACCTCGGACCGAGCTTGGCTCCCAGCGCTGTGATGGCCAGTGCCCCCCCCCCCCCCCCCCCCGGAGCTTGATAGCCAAACCCCGCTCTGATGGGCAGGGAGAGGCTGGGTTTGAACCTGGAGCCTTCCTATTGCATCTCTACAGCTCCTCATACCAGCACCAAAGCTGCCTTGGACTTCTTTAAGATAATGATCTCCTAATGAACCACACTACCGTGTCTCTGGAGGGCTTCCTGACTCTCCATCCCGATGGAAAAAGCCTTGTCTTTGATGGAGACTCCACGGAGAGGTCCCTTCCCTCCCAGACCTGCACAGATGCAGGTGGTCTCGTGGGCAGTCATGCAGCCAGCAATCCCCAGCCAGCTCCATCCCCAGCAATGAGAGCTCCCAGACTCCAGATCTGTGCCCCTGCTTTAGAGTGGGACTCGATTCTCACATCTCTGGGGGTTGTTTCAGCCCTTGCTGTGAACGAGCTGATTTCAAACCGCTCACGGAGAGTCTCCATCCCCTCTGCCGGGGCTGCACCAGCCACACGCCCTGCTCAGGGCTGCTCAAAGGGGGAATCGGCAGTAAGGCATGAGCAAAGGGCACAGCAGACCCCAAACTGACCTTCCTGCTACTAAGTCTGAAACAAGAGCTGCTGCTTCCCGACCCAAGGACGCGTCTACCCTTCCCTGCCAGCCTCCAACCCCCAGCCTCGCACGCGTGCCTCCTGCCGGATTTCAGCCCTTTCCCTGCTTGCTCCAGGACCTGGACTGCAAAAAGCCAGGGCAGGACAGCCAGGCTGCAGCTGCAGTTCAGGGGAAACCAGCCTCAAGCCGTGTCCCGACCAGGAAATGACGAGGGACTCAAAGCCTGAGCACCCCCGCCATCCCACCCCCACGCGGCACAGCCAGGAGGGAAGGGGTGGGGGATTGTACATATATGTATATACTGGATGTGCCAGCAAAAGGTTTTATTATACTGACACTGTAGAGACACTCTGCAGCCCCTGTTTTGCTGTGGCTGCTGGAGCAGCCCCTCCCTGCGCACGCAGGAGCAAGTTGGAGTCAGCCCCTCGGGGGTCCCTTGGGTCCCCTTCACCCTCCCCGTGTGCCGTGGGGCTGGTGGCACCGTGCACGAGCTAGGAGGGACCATGGAGGGTGCTCCCGCATTGACAGGTGACTTCTGCAGGGCAAGGGAAGGCGAGCTTTAGCCTCTACTAAACAAGAGTCCTTCCCTACCAAGCCAGTGGCTGTAGAGATCCGGGGGTCTTCCCCCCGCCCCACCAGCAGCATTGCACCACACTGCCCACCTCCTGTACATACACTCCTCTGTATCTATAGCTGTGCTCTGTATAGTGTGCGTGGGTCTGGTGTATGACACATTGTGACTGGAACACGCCAGAGAGCGTTTCTCTGCTTTAAGTCTTGCTTTCCTCTGTAGCAATTGTTTCTTGGTGTCTCGGTGTGGAACTAAGCCTTCCTGCGGTGAAGGCTCCCAACTGCCACGGTCTGTGCTATGGGGAGGGAGTTGTGGATGGGGTGGGAGGGAAGTAAAAGAGTTTTCCTACAGTTTCTGACTCTGTGTGCGTGTGTCGGAGTTGGGTGGGAGCAGTGGGATATAACCCAGGCTTGGATTCTTCCCTGGGAGAAGAGGCACCGACCCTGTACTCCCACCAAGGGACGACTCGCACTCAGTCGCTCTCCCAAAAAACAGTTCTTTGTCACATCCATCTCCCTGCATCCATCTCCCCGTTGGTGAGCAACACACCTGGTTCTTCACCGGTGGGATGGTCTCAGTTTCAGAGGGTCCATGCAGCAGGAAAGCTGCGTTTGCCAAAACCCCCACAAAATCACTCCCCAGTCAGCACAAACTTGGGGCACTGAGGTACAGGTACATCTGTGCCAGCGTCAATCCCTAAACTAGATGGGTCACAGATTAAGCACAACTACAAATTGCTCTTCAAGTACAAGGGGTCACGGAAACTCGGTCTGAAGAGCTGGACAGGAGAAGCTTCTCTTCTCAAGATGGGAACACCTCCAGGCAGGTTTTGATGAGATCAGGGCATGTCAAGTGCCATTGCTGGAGGTTTAATCAGCTGGAGAGACCAGCAGCGGGAGGGGTTGCTTAGAGAAGAGGTACATTACGGGGGAAACACACCGATTTAAAGAAGCTGGCTCTGCTATAAACTCAAAGTTTGGCTCTGACCAGCTGCACAGGCCAGCTTCGCCATCGACACTTTCCATGCAAATAAACCCCTTCACTCCAAAACACCTATGATGTTTTCCTTCTCCCCCCAACCCCAATTTGCAACACAAACAGGGTTTTATAGGATTTGAATACAACCTCTGCCAGCAAAGCCTCAACAGCCTCTCCCCCAAGACCACACGCTCTGGTTACACCAGCATCTCCCGTGGAGCTGGATACTCTCCTGCCCAGCGGAGGCAAGCAGCCCCGCAGGCAACCTTGCCCCTGGAGATCTGCCTCTTGCAGGGGAGCAGCAGATTGCTGGGGCAGGATTTCCTCTGGGAACAAGCATTTGTAAGAAAGCAATTACCACGCTTGTTGCTACACTGCATTGTAGCTGGCTGAGTCAGCATTAGGTGCTAAACAGGTATGTTGGCTCCGGGTAGTTCTTCTGGACAGATCTATATATATGTACGCACAAGTAATACACAGAGAGATGGCTCTGGGTTTCCATCAGAAAAAATATTAAGTCTTTACACGAAGGCTGATACGAGAAAGGCAGTAACTGCCCAGGGAAGATTTTGCAAACAAATAATCCGAGCGCGGTGATTTCATTCTGCCTCCGCAGGCTGAAAATACAGGAGATGATGGAAAGCGTAGGTATTGCAAGTTGGGAGCTACATACAGAAGAGAGGGAGAAATAAAACACTACCCAGAGGGGCCTTTTTGTTTCCAGTGGGTGCATTCCAGCTGTGCCCCCCACAGAGACACCTTCACTCAGCATGATTTCGCCAAACCTGCGCAAGAGGAGCACTTTTTTTTTTAAATTAAAACCACATCAGACAGGGCCAGCAGCGTTTTGCTGTAAAGCATTTTGGGCAGGAAATCTTGGTGCGCAGAGTGGGACTGGTGGAGGGGACCCCTCAGCACACCCCCAGCTGCAGCCTCGCCCCCCATCCAGTTTGAAGACAGCCCTCCTAAAGCAAAAAGACCTGTCAAGAGGAGAACCAGGGGCTCAGCCGCCCCCCCCCCCCCCCCCCCCCCAGCTTCCCCGCCTCGGACCCCGCCATCCTCCGCCGTCCCGTTGTCTCCCTCTAGCGCTGCCGGGCTCTGGAAGGGGTGCACCGGGTGGTCCCTTCTGAGGGCAGAGCCGCCGGAGAAAGGACGCGGGGGCTCAGCGAGAGCGTCCCCACCTCCGCCCCGGCCCCGCTCCCCGGGGGCTGAGGCAAGGCCGCGGCCCGCTCCGCTTGAGGCAGGTAGGCCGCAACCTACCGCCTCCAGAGGGGCCTCGCGGGGTGTGTGGAGCGAGAGCGGCACCCGCAGGACGCGGGGACGGGCCCATTTCCTCGGAAAAAGGACCAAAAAAAAAAAAAATTTAAAAAAAAAAAATAAATCGGTGTTTTCTTCACCGCCGCCGTCCCGGGCCGTGTCGCTGTGGCAACGGCGCCAGGGCGCGGCTCTGCCCTACCCCAAGATGGCGGCGCCCCGCCCCAAGGCGCCAGCCCGGAAGCGCCCTCCCCTTCCCGTCGCAAAGATGGCGGCGGCGCCCGCATCCGCGCCGTCCCGCTTGCGGGCCGGGGCGATCATGGCGGTGCGGGGAGCGGAGGCCGAATCGCTTTTCGAAGCTCACACGGCAGCCGAGCTGCGGGAGGTCGAGCGGCGGTTGAGGGCCGGTATCGAACAGAAACGCGAAGAATTACGGCAGATGGTGGGCGAGCGGTATCGCGACCTTATCGAAGCGGCCGACACTATCGCCGAGATGCGTCTCAGCGCCGAGAGCCTCCTGGGCGCCGTACGGGGCCTGCAACGAGGCGGTGCGGCCCGGCCCTGTCCCGCGACGCCGGTGAGGGGAACGACGAGGGGCTGCGGTGGGGGGGTCGGCCCTGGAGCCCCCCGCCGTGATCCCTTCTTTCCCACTATTCCTCTTCCAGGCTCGACCACCGGCTCAGGAGAACTTCTACCGAGCGGCAGCGCAGCTGAAGCTGCTGCTGGACGTCCCCGAAAAGGTGTGGGGTGCCGTGGAAGCTGGCCGGTATCTGCCCGCCGCCCGGCTCCACCTGCTCGGCGGTCATCTCCGTCGCCAGCTCCAGCTGGATGTGGCCCGTGCCCGCAGCAGCCCGGTCCTCGCCCGTTTCCCCATCCTCCTGCGGCAAGTGGCCGCCGCCAACCACCTCAGGTGGGCCGGTGTGGGGGCTACGGCTTGGCTGGTTCTTCAGTGGGCCGCTGGGAAGCAAAAAAAAAATGTTGTACGAGGAAGGCGGTGGGAGGCTGGAAGAGGTTGCCCAGGGAAATGGTGGATGTTCCATCTCTGGAAGTGTTCAAAGGCAGGTTGGATGGGGCTTTGAACAACCTGGTCTAGCAGGAGGGGTCTCTGCCCATGGCAGGGGCGTGGACTAGATGATCTTTAAGGTCCCTTCCAACCCAAACTGTTCCGTGAGCCTATGACCCGAGACCCTGCTGCTGTGCTGGGGCTCTCGCTGCCGGCCACCCTGCCCTGTGCCAGCCATAGGTCAAGAATGCCGCATGCAGTCCTGTAACACCCCGATAGTCCCACTTCTGCCTGGGGAAAATAACATCTTCGCTTGGGTTGTCGCATAACCGCACCTGAACATCTCAGGCAAGAATCGAAACCGGTGACTGTCCGTCTCGTTCCCTTGCCAGATCCACCATCCTGCAGGAGAGCAAGTCCCTGCTGAAGAGCCAGACCGTCTCGGACCAGGCAGTAGCAGAAGCCCTGTGTGCTATCATGCTCCTGGAGGACAGCTCTCCACGCCAGGCCCTCGCCGACTTCCTTCTGGCCAGGAAGCTGGCCATTCAGCAGCTTCTCAACCAGCCACACCACGGTCAGTACAATGGGCTGCCTCCTTCTTAAAGTTAGGGTAACCCCCCGCTCTTTGCTTTGTCTCCCTCTTGGCCCGCAGAAGAGCAGGTGGGTTAGTCCCATAACGCTCACGATGGCAGTGACACAGCCATGTCATGCTACTGCAGTGGTGTGGCTGACACCACTGGCAGTGTTTTGCTACAGCGGCAAAATGTCACAAAAATTAACAGTGCTCAAGGGCTTAAGCCAAGCCCACCTGTAATGAGGAAGCAGGTGGTGCATGGGGCTGAGTCCTCTGCCCTCCAGCTCTTCCCTGGGAAGATTTCGCTAGAACTGCAGCCCTTGAAACACAGGGCTGCTGGCACCTCTGTTGAAGGGGCTGCCTTGGCTGAAAGGCATTTCTCCACAGGTGCAGGTATAAAAGCTCAGGTGTGTTCACTGATGGAGCTGCTGACTACTACCCTGTACCAGGCTCATGCTCTCTTCTACACCATGCCTGAAGGGATGCCACCAGATCCAGCCCTGCCCTGCGGCTTGCTCTTCTCGACCCTGGAGAGTACCACAGGCCAGCAGCCAGCAGGTGAGCACCCAGGCAGCTCTGCATTAGGCCTCTGCCTGTCCAGGTTTGCAGGCAGGAGGCTACCCGTGTGCTGGGCTGATCTGACCATGTGCTTCTAGGGAGAGGTGGGGTTCTGGAGGAGGAGGTGAAGCTGAGCAGCTGGTTCAGGTACCTCCCGGAATCCGTGGTGGAGTTCCAGCCAACCCTGCGGACCCTGGCACACCCTATCAGCCAGGACTACCTCAGAGACACGCTGCAGAAGTGGATCGCCATGTGAGTGTGACAGCGTCCCCCTTTGCAGGACTCTGCTAGACACTACACAGCCCCTGTGCCAAGGCAGCAGCACAAAGCAAACCCAAGCTCGCTCACTTTCTCGCTCACTCCAGCCAGGCTGCGCGTTCTGCTGCCTTCTTGCCCAGCATCCCCTCTCCCCAGCAGTTAAACAGCCAGAGGCAGCATAGCACCATCCTAACAGCCAGGCTGTAACACTCTGACAGAACAGACCGCCTGGGCTGAAGAAAGATAATTGTCTAGAGCTGCTTTACACTGCCATAACTGCCAGCGAACAACCACAGAGTAAATGAGAAGAAAATCCCTTACCTGGCTTGTTTGGCTCTTGATCCAGCACCTCCTTTCTCCTCGCTGCCCTTCCCTGGACTGTGTGGGGGCAGCCAGACCCCCTTTATAGAGTTGTCAGCTCCACCCCATCCCACTATGCCTTGCCCTGTGGATGGGGACAGCCCAGTAGCCCTGCCCACCCCTTAACAGCCTTGTCAGTCCTGTGTCATTATCTGATGGAGCCAGCTGGTCCCTGCCATCAGCTGCAGCCCCCCATGGTGTGCTTGCTGGGCATGGGATATTTCCCCAGCAACCCTTCCTGGAGTCCGCACCTGCCCTCCCTGCCTCCTGGCTTTTCCTGGGGCACTGTGCTCCCAGTTTTGACACCCACTGAAGCCCAGGGTTCCTGCCAGTGGGCACGTGGCTTTCCTGCAGGGCCCCAGTGTGGGATCCAGGGTGCAGCTGCCTTGCCAAGAGGCAGAGGTACCCTCAGCCCCACAGGTGATTTTGCAGGCAAAGCCTCTTCCCGACAGGTTAAGAATTCCCCCACCTTGATGTAGCTGATGTTCTCTCCTGCCTTCCCTGGGGCTGTGTCTGAGCAAGTCGGACTGAAGTGAAATGTTGCCTTCAGGTGCAGTGACGACATCAGGGCCGGGGTCAGCAATCTGCTCGTCTATGTGAAAAGCATGAAAGGCCTTGCAGGGATTCGTGACGCAGTGTGGGAGCTGCTCACGAGCGAGTCCATAAGCCAGAACTGGGAGGCAGTGTGCCGTCGCCTTTTGGACAAGCCTGCTTCCTTCTGGGAGGACCTGCTGCAGCAGCTGTTCCTGGACAGGCTAGAGGTGGGTGCTCTGCCACGGCAATTCATGGGGAGCCTTTCTCTGTGCCCCCTCTTGCTGTCTCAAACAGTCCACTGGTGCCTGTTAGCAGCGCTAAGTGTGTATTTTAAGGGCTGGGTGGCAGGACGCACATGTAAAAGGTGCTTTATTTTTTTTCTCCTGGTTCTGTTCCAGACACTGACCAAAGAAGGGTTTGACTCCATTTCAAGCAGCTCCAAACAGCTTCTCACCTTAGCCTTGCAGGAACTTGAAGTCAAATCCAGCACCTCTGCCCTGAGCAAGCACATACAGTTTGAACACAATGTGGCCCTGTTCCTGTGGTCAGAGAGCTCTGGCGACCTGCCTTCCGATGCCGCTTGGGTCAACGTGGCAAACCGTGGGCAGTTTGCCAAAAGCGGCCTGTCCATGAAGGCCCAGGCGCTCACGCCGTGCGTGCAGAGCTTCTGCTCGGCTCTGGACTCAAAACTGAAAGCCAGGTTGGATGACCTCCTGTCCTATCTTCCCGCGGACTCCTCGGCCGCCAAGGAGGCAGCTCCCGCGATGCAGGCACGCTCTGCCTTCGACCGCTACGCTGACGCTGGCACAGTGGAGGGGCTGCTCCGCGACCGCTGCATCGCCTGCATCCACCACGTACTGGGCTGTGTGCGCGAAGAGCTCCAGAGTGCCCAGAGCTTGCTGGGGGGACAAGCGGACGCTCCCAGCAATGCCAGACTCAACGCTGTCCTCTTCATGGCAAGACTCTGCCAGTCCCTGACCGAGCTCTGCCCTCACCTGAAGCAGTGTATCCTGGGCCAGTCAGGCAGCACAGAAATGGCACTGAAGGAAACCCGCTCCACCAAGAAGCTGGGGAAGGGGAAAGCTCAGGAAGTGACCCCCATGCAGGCCAAGTGGCAGGGGGTGAAGGCAGAGCTCCTGCAGCAGAGCCTGTTTGCTTACCAGATCTGGAGCTCAGCCATCACCAAAGTAGGGAGCTGTTTCTCTTGTCACAGCTGCTTCCTGCGTGGGTTTTGCTCGCTCAGCTCCTTGCGGTCAGCGCTGCTGCTCCTTAGCTGGCTGCTGAGAGCTCGCTGTGCTGCTGCCATGCTGCTCAGTCAGCCTGCAGGGAGAGGAGGTGGTGGCATCCAGTGGGATGGTCTCCATAAGATTCACTTTGGGAGGAGCGGGGGGATGCGGGAGGTCGGTCTCTCTGCAGGCAGGAGCAGCCTGCCCATCCTGTGGTACTCCTGTTAGAGCTGTCTGTCCTGTGACTGGGTGCTTTTGTGGTTTGCGCTCTAGGGTTTGGTTCAGTGCTTTACCCGCACTTTGCTGCTTGACACAGCTGGCGCTGTCTTGGCCACAGCCACCAACTGGGATGAAATTGAAATTCAGGAGGAGACGGAGTCTGGAAACAGCGTAACGTCAAAGATCCGGCTGCCTGTGCAGGTAGAAATGTCCTCGGTAAACACAGAGAAACAGTCTGCTGGGAGAAGAAAAGCACTGGTTTCCAAAACCACCGCTTTGTCAAATGGTGCTGATCTGCTGTGGAGTTTGCTTGATGTTATGAGCAGAGGGCAAACGCTCTCTGGTGTCCTCATTTGCTCTTTGAGATACTCACCTCTTAAGGACAGAGGTCAGAGGAAGGAAATTAGATAGTTGCTGGTGTATATTCAAATGAACAACATTGGCCCAGATCCTGTAAAACTGAGCCAAAGAAGGGACTTAGGCCTGGTTTATACACAGAGGCCTCCAGGAGAGAGATTTTATGGAAACTGGATGCACTGAAGGACAGGGCTGCAACAGTGAGACATGCAGAGCCTAAGAGAACCATGGCTTGCAGCTTTCTGTAGGGGTGGTGGTGGTGGTGCAGGAATGACACGGTGACAAAGCAGGTGGTGATCACTTGGAGGGAGAGGAGGGCCAGGACAAGAGTGAGTTTTGTGTTTGCACAGTACGGGAGGGGCTGGACAGGGCAATAGTCATTTGTAGTGAACCTTACAAGGTGAATTTTACTGATTCTGAAGGAAGAAGCAGCCAGATGAGAGCTCAGGATAGCTGGGAGGCCCAGGAGAAGAGCAAGGGAGTAAAATAACAAGCGCAGGTAGTGAGCGGTCAGAGCAGGGTCAGTGGTGAACAGAAGAGGCACAACAAGCAATTCTGTTCTGACTACACTCAGGTGAATACCTCTGGTAAAAGTACTTTTGAGACTTTGAGGACTGTTATAATCAGAAGTCTGGTGTGTCAGTAAATAAAAACTTGTGAGATACTTGAGCCATGCTATGGGGCAGGTAGGTCTTAGTGGCAGAGCTTTGTAGTTGCTGAGGAAGTAGGAAGCTCACATCATGAGAACTGAAGTGATGTTGTGCTGCTGATAAAACTAATGTAGCTTACAGACCACATGAAAATAACACTGTTTTCTTAAACAGCCGTCCTGGTATGTCCAGTGCCTCCTTTTCAGCCTGTGCCAAGAGGTGAACCGGGTCGGCGGTCACACTCTTCCAAAAGTCACCTTGCAGGAGCTGCTGAGGACCTGCATGGCAGAAGTGCTTGCTGCCTATGAAAAGCTCATGGAAGAGAAGCAGGAGAAGGTATGTGAGTAGCCCTCGCTCCAACTGGTGTGGGACGGGAGGGTCGCTGGGCACGCGATGATGCATACGCTCCTGTCCCTTGGAACAGAAAATGTCTGCCTGTGAGAGTTGGAAAGGGTGAGTACATTCTTTCCCTGCCTCCCCAAAAATGAGGCAAAAAGGGATCAGACACCAGATTGCATGCTCAGAATGGTTCAGGCACGTTGGTTGTTTCTCGGTGCTGGTGTTTTTAAACGTTTCCCCTGAAGCAGTCCTTTGGCAGCCCTCTCAGTGAGTGAAGAGCCCTGTTCCTGACTGTCCTATTTGCAGAAAGCAGGCACCTTCCCCATGACGCAGAACAGAGCTCTGCAGTTACTCTACGATCTGCGGTACCTGAGCATCATCTTGACGGCAAAGAGCGAGGAAGCAAAAACCAGCAGGATCAAGCATGACTCCGGGTGCGGTGCAGTTCTGGGGTTCAGATACCAGCAGTAGTTTGTGGGGGTTTAAATCAACGGCCTTACTGGCTGTCAGGAGGATGCCTGCAAGAGTGGTGCCTTCGGGCCTCACAGGAGAAGGGTCGTGCAGACTCTAAGCTCTGATATCTTCACTGACATTTAAGCTCATCCTCAAAATACAGAAGGAGGGGTGGGATTCTGCAGCTGAGAGCTCGGAGACAGCAGGTTGGTCCTCCTCTGCTTGCATACACAATGTGTCCATATGGTGGCAGCGATACCATCAGAGAACACCCCTGGAGAGAACAGTTAAGCTTCCACCCAAGAGTTAAAATGTTGTGTATGCTCCAGTCTTGAAAACTGAGGCATCTCTCTCTGAGATGTACCACAGGGAGAAGGTTCCTCTGCAATAGCAGATGTTGTAGGTTGTGTCATAGCTGGAAGCCATTTAGGCAGCTACTCTTCTGCTGAGTAATACCCATTTTGCTCAGTCACCTCTTAGGGGCAATTCCCTCAGTGTTTCAGAGGGATCAGTGAAACCGCCCTGTTGGCATCAGCAGCTGTTGCTAGGATGTAACCCCTGACAGCACTCCTCTGCTTTGCTTGTAGGATTGAGAAGGTGATTGACTTCCTGGAGGGACACATAGATCCATTTGACTTGGACGTTTTTACTCCACACTTGAACAGCAACCTTAATCGCCTGGTTCAGCGAACCTCCGTAAGTCCAAAGAAGAGGAAGGGATGGATCAGGAAGCAGGGCTGCAAAACACATTTTGAAGGGCAGCTGGGGTGGCTTTATAAACTGCTTAATGCCTAAAGATAACTACTGGCACTTACTTAGAAATGGGAAGAGTATTTAATGCCAGCTGAAGATAAGAGGAGCTTGCTGAGCTGGCTGAACAGCACATAATCATGCATGGAGTTGGCTGAACTTTATCTAACAGGATTCACTGGAGCCTGTGCAATGCTAATTGGGTTAAGTAGTGCTGAAATAGGCCTAGAACTCAACTGTGGTAACATAACGAGCAGTGCCAATTAAAAGGAAGAGTTAGAGGGGGAAGGGAGATACTTCATGTTCAAACTTAAAACCAGTCACAATTGGTGTGCCAGTAGACTCACCAGTGATGTACTGTGTGGTGAGCTCTGCAGCTGCCTCCAAATACAAACAGCTCCTTTGTGTCTTCCAGGTTCTCTTTGGCTTGCTGACCGGGACAGAGAACCAGTACACGAGCAGGAGTGGTGCTCTGAGCTCCCAGGAGCTCCACAACATTTTGCCGTTAGCATCCAGCCAGATCAGGTAAGGTGCTCAGCTCTTCCGTGCATTCTCATGTCTGTTTGGGAAGCGGGTCTAGAATTGCTGCTTCCCTGTGACCGGCCACATTTCTTTCTTCCATCTCTTAAGATTTGGACTTCTGCCACTGAGTATGTCAAGCTCGCGAAAGAGCAAGTCTGCTACCAGGAGCACAGAAAGAGTTCAGGTTGGTAAAACTGAGCCATACTCACTTTTTGCCAGTACTCATTCTCCCACGAAGACTTAGAGCTTGCAGGGAAAGAAGAAAGTAGCCAAACAGTTAATATTTAACCTGATTTTTATTTTCGGTAAAATGAGAGAACCATTACGGCAACACAGCATGAGATGGTTTGGATTTCCCCTTGACCCTCAAAAAAACCCCACCTGGTGGCCCCTGTATTTTTGGAGCCCACTGCTCTGTGGTAAAACATAGGCAATAACCACTACAAAAATGCAGTGAAGACTTACATGGGTGAGGCATTTTGAGATCAATGCATAGAAGACAATTCATTAAAAGACAGCTGCAGGAAACATTGAAGGATACTAGCTAATTATTTGAACTCCTTTCCAGTGCGATGCTGACCTTTAACTCCTGATGAAGCCTGGCTTGGGTATTTAAGCCTGTGTGAACAGAGTGGCTTGCTTCTCTTGCAAAGGCTCTGTGTTGTCCTGTTTATCACTAGACAACTATTATGTTGCTAAGTTTCCCCCAGTTTAAACATCTGCTTAGATGGAGTTCTCTGTGCTGGGGATTGAGAGAGCTAAGAAATACCTCACTGTGACAGGAAGCAGTAATTAATAATCTCTTTCCTTTAGCTATTATTAACTCAATGATCCATCTGTGGTGATGTCTTTTCAACTGTGACAGAAGAGTAAAGGTCTGGCTTTATTAGAGCAGAGTGTTACTTGAGATGCTAATGTTTACTCTGCAACTTTTGTTCTCTGTTACTCAGAAGCATTAAGGACCAGACTAGCATAAGGGCTGTTTAAAAGCCCAAAACTTCACAGTAAAGGTATTCTTTACCTCTTACATCTCAGCTGTAGTAGAGTGTAGAAGTATGCAGTGATGTTTGGCTCGCTCCTACCACTTCCCTCACCTGCTGTGGTGGCACATGTATGTTCTGTGCTAGCCCCACTTCTCAGAATCCCTGACAGATGCTTGCTCCTTCGTTTATGCTAGAACAGTTCTAGAGAGGTTAAAGTCCATAGTTACTCAAGAACAGCTCTCTGCAAGGGCAACAGCTGTACTTCTACTATGCTGGCATCCTCTTGCTCTCAGAGCAACAGCTCCTTCCCTACAGTTCAGAATGATTATTTTTTTTTTGAGCATTGAATGACATCTGAAAAGTTACCTGTTGCTAACAGCAGCAAGGTGCTGTGCTTCTGCCACTCAGAACTGCCTCTGTCTGTTTGTCACTAACCACCAGGAGTGACACCGCTTAGGTTGTGGTTCAAGCTCAAGTTGGTTGGGAAGAGCTGTTCTGCTGTAGTCTATGCCTCCTTGCAGCTACTATTGATGAGGGTATGGAGTAAGTCAAAGGTATGCTGTAATAGTTACTGACACTTTTGTTTTTAAAAACAGGTTCCAGCTCCTGCACTCACAAGAGCAGAAGACGAGGCATCGCGCCCTGGCGCTCTGTTCAGGCAGCTTGTAACCGAGGAGGAAGACACAGCTACACCTTCTCTCTTCAAGCTGGGATGGCTTTCTGGCATGACCAAATGATGCAATAAAACATAAAAAAGTTGTCTGTGTACTCATCTTCACTGAGATCGCTCTCTCCCCTTGGCAGGGAACGGTGACACCTCTGCTGGTATTGTCAGAAGAGAAGTCCTTTCATAGAAGTCCAGATCATAGTACGCCACTTGAACCAGGCTCAGGTCAGGATTGTCCTTGCCATCTGGTTGCTGGAACAGGGGTGTAGCTACTCTTTCACCTCCTATTCCTTAGAAGTTGTTAACCTTACAGTCAAATTAAAGAAAAAAAAACAACAAACAGAAACAACTACACACTGTAGCAGAAAACAAAACATTTCACAGCTAGAAATGGGTAGTGGAGCAACATCAAACCTCTCTCCTCCAAAAGCCCCTCCCCAGGCTACTCTGTACTTTTCTCCATAGGCACCATGACTCTGCTCTCTAAGTGAACCCAGCAGGCACCTGACATTTTAGCTACAGCTGCCTAAGTTTTCCTGGTTCTCATTTCACATTTTGTTTTCAATACTGCAGCAGTAAAGATCAAGCGAGAGAGGACTCATCGCACACCGAGCTGGGTGGAAAGTTCACCACTGGGGCAGTCCTAAGGGATTCCAGTGACTGCACCTATTCCTTACTGTCTTACTAACTCTAAATGCTCAAATAAATTATGTTGCCAAATAAATTTTTTACTAGTTTATTGAAATTAAAAAAGACTTATAAAACTGAAGATGAACGTTTTGAGAACTTTACATAAAGCAACAAATTGCTAACAAACAGATTAGGCAGTTGATTGGAATTGGACATTTTGCAATCCTATAACACAGATGTGGATTCCTCAGTCTCCTCTTGACACGTATTTTATAACCACCCCAAAAAAGAATCCTATAAAAATTGCTTCAAAGCCCCTTTTGCATTGCAATAGTGCAGCAAACCACAAGTAAACAATTTCCTGTTAACCTGTTATTTCAAATATAGACTGAAAAGGCAACAGGCGTTTTGTGCAATTCCATTTTAACAAACTTTTATGTTGAAATATCAAATCTACACAGTGCTGTCCCTTCACAGAAGGCAGGGAACTGCTGGTTCATCATGTAGGAAGGCGTCCCCGGCTCTGTAAGCTGTGAAAGTGTGCCTCCTTCAGGATCTGGTTGATGTGGAAGTAAGGACCTTGGCTTAGTGCAGACTGCTCATGGAAGGACTGAGAGGAGACAGGACTGGATCCTGCAATTATCGGGTTTAGGCTGGTTTCTGCACCGCACGCTCTGTCAGGGCTGTTGATGCTACTGCTACTACAGCTGCTGCTGCTGCTGCTGCCGCTATCGCTGCTGGAGGACTGAGACAAAGAGAAGGTTAACAGCAAAATCACACGGTTTTCTCTCCTGTCCATAATGAAACACCTCAGGTAAGCAAACCATCTTTAGGACAAGTCCCTCCCTTCCAGGCTCATGTTCAGCCTGATGGACTAACGTAAATCCACCAGGTGCTTTCTTGGCATTCACGGCTTCCGTTATTGCCAACACATGAAAAGCGTCACAGAGCTGAAGGGATGAGCAAGCCTTCACCCAGAGGTTCACTGACCTCCAGTACGTTGGATTTCAATCTTTCAGTTTTAGGCCCACCAGCTCTGCCCCCATGACCCACTTTAGCACTAGTGAAGTTTGCTGAATTTATCTGAGAATTGGAAAATAAAGAACATTCCTACTGAACTGCACGTGTCAGTAAAGGCAGGCAGGGCATGAGGAAAAGTTTATCACTTCTGTTCTAGCAGACATTTTAGGTAAGCACCATGCAAAGCATTTTCCTACAAGTCAATCTTTCTAAAATGAGATCTGAAGCATCCAAAGCAACAGGCTGTTAAAAACAAATGCAACATGATACCCATTTTAAGTCTTTGAACACTTTGACATACATACAACTACACTTCTCCCAGTTAAGTACTGGGATGGCAATGTTAACTGGTAGTTAGTTTTCCATAACAATTTACTTGACATGACAGTGAAAGAGTGACAGGCATCGAAGACTTCCACATGCAGAAAAGAGAACTCATGATTTAGCTTGCATAGGGGACAGGGCTCATTTCCCAGCATTTAGGATAAACACATTTCATGGTAATGACTGGAAGAGCATTAGCCATCGTTTTCAGTGTTTCAAAGACATAAAACTGTTTGGCTTACACCATTTCAAGGGCTGCTAATGAAAGGTTCCATTAGTTAGAGCTGAAATATTTCATTAGTGTGTGATACGCTGTTCAGGACAACACTGCAAATATTTAGGTGCTTAAGAATCAGAGAATGGCTACTCTGCTATCCCGTAAGAAGTAAATTCACAAAAGCAGCCAGTGTGACAGCAGCTAAAAAAAACACCCCACATTTTTGTAAGTATTAAACTAAAACCACAGAAGTCAAAGCTTGGTGGCCACAGCAGAGGAACACAAATTTAAAGAAGTCCACAGTAATTTAACAGTCAGCACCACATCCAGAAGGCCTCACTTTGGAGTAAATCTGAAGAATGGTGCAAACTGCACCTGACATATCTGTCAATGAGCAGTGAGAAAGGCCCAGGAAGGCACTGTATGAACATTTGAGGTGGCCCACATCTCAATGCTGACTGGAAACCCCAGGGCACTGGTTCCGCAATCGATTGTGACCATTCGACCATATAAATTTCCTTGTTTTGCTAAGCACCAAAAATGCTTTGGTTCTTTCTGTTGTAGTACAGCAAGCAAGACTATGGCACCGAGGCTGCACCCACGCTGGTGTGTTAGGTTGAGCTAGCAAGGAGAAACCAACAAAACACATGTGAAGTCATTCTTGAGGAAGCAGCAGATATAACTACATGAGCAACCAGCTCCTCCTCCTAATGCTGCTAACGCTAGAGAGGGAGAGAGAAGGACAGAGAGGAGCCACGAAATGGTGCTTGCTAGACCATCTCTTTTTGCATAGAAGCACAAATATTGAAATGCAATGCCGTTATGCTGAACAAGTCACAGCAGCCTTGGAGAGAAACCCACCGCACAGGACACTTTGTTTCCTTTTAGTCTGTGTTCCTTACTGTTTTTCGTTACAGCCACCTTCTGAAAATCAAGGTAAAAATCGAAATGAGAACCTAGTATTACTTACTGCTAAGGTTTCACATCTTAACAAACATTTCAGAGCTGTTAGTAATGATTATTTTATGCATGTCTAATTTTTTTTAAAACCGAGACAGTGTCCTGGGACGTGCTTCCTACACCTAAGGCTGTTGACAGATCTGGTTTGTCAGACCCTCTTTATTTCCATTTCTCTAATGCAAAAATTCACTAGCACGTGAAGCCCGTTTATTGCCCAAATCACGTCAAAGACCTACCATTTCCCCAGGCTGTGGTGCACATTCTGTTACGCATTTGGACTACAATTAGACAAAAAAAGAATCCTTAAAGTCATCATGTCAGCAACGACAGTCATCTACACAATGAAACAAAGTTTTAAGCAAAAGGGCAAAGGAAAGTAGCCCAATGAAAGTTTATGAGTACTCTTAAGTATCAAAAGGGCATCTTCAAGGTTTACCTGAGTCATTAGCCCCTCTTAACATCACACTGAGTAGCTACAGAAGTTTTAAATAACTTCCAAACAAATGCCCCATTAAATGTTTTAATCTGATCTGTGACGTAGCATTTCAATCACTCACGACAGGAACTTAAGAAACAGCCATTCAGACCCTGCTGCTCTCAAAATCATTCAAGATGAGTTTAACAGAGACATTATCTGGTTTTAGTTAGAATTTAAGACCAGCCCTTCCTCACTAATGTAATACTGTAGAGTGGCATAGCTGCAACGCTAGACAAACACTTTGATTTGAGAGAAGCAACTGCTGCTGTGCGTCAGCAATCTCCACCAACAAAACAGTGGTATTTCTAAGCTCTGGGGAATCCTGTCATCTGTCAGAATAACAAAGAGGAACCACAAGAAATTAGGTTTTACAGAAGTTATTCAGGAAGGAAAAGAGTTAGCCAGAACACTGCAGACTCCCTTCCTTCCCAGGGAAAATCAGAGCAAAGGGCTTTTCATTGGCGATTCCCCAGGTTGCAGAGCACAACTGCAGATTCTTGTAATTCCCGTGAGCGGCTGCTTGCAGCCAGGCCCCTCAGAGGATCCACTACAACTTTGCCTGACTTGGACATACGGGCCAACAATGACACTCCTGTAGGAAGGGCTTTTGCTGAATTTATAAGCAAGTACCAGGAAAAACAACACAGTTAACCTCTTGGTCAATGGAGGACAGGCTGAACAGGAAGGGAAACACGGTAGCAAACGCTCTGCTTCGCTAATGTTTAACGTTCGCTGTACTTCTAGTCTAGCATTTTTGTCATGTGCCTGTTCATGGACTGAACTGCAGAGCAGAAGTTGACTGTCATCCTCAGGGTGGCTGTCACCCAGGAGTGCGGGAGTGGTTTGTTCCAAGAAGAGCGGGAATTGCACATAGTTATAGTGATTTGCCAAGAAGCAGTGCTGACGGAGATTGAAGAGAATCTCAGTTTCCCTCCTGTAAAAGTCAGTCAGAGTCAAGGATGCTGTCTACCCTGGATGAAAGAACAATCCAGTGGGAGAAAACAGTGATAGCCTTTTGCATCAAATCTAGCTCACATGAGCTCAAAGTGAGGGACTGAGGGATAACATCACAGAACAGCCCACGTTTGAACTGCCACTAAGAAAAAAAATCTCCCTTTGTCTTACACATATTGCTGTCAGCTATGAAGAGTAAGACAAAAAATTGGAAAGAGATCCTAACAAAAGCCAAATCCAGTTTAGTAATATGGCTGCCTGATTTTCATACTGAGGTTATGTTCTCAAGTCAACCCCACTCTGTAAGAGAAAACAGTCAACTTTCAACCAAAGGAAGGCAAAAGGAATCAGTACTCTAGCTAATGTTTCACAAAAAGCAGGTGTGTGTATGCCATCAGATGAAAAGCAATTCTCTCCTCACGTACTCTTTGAAGTTACAAATTGCTACTACACACACACACACTTTCTCCCCTAGTTCAACATCCTAAAGCTACTGAGGATTTTTAATCAGCAAGAGCTGTCTTTGCAAATGGCAAAGTATCAGGAAACTAAATAAAAGTTTTACAAATGGTCAAGAATTTCAGTGACATCAATCGGAAGCACTTGTGCACTATAAGCAGAAGAATTTCTCCATTTGGCACAGGAAGTCCTTAAAGAAACATTTGAATAATACTGATTTAATCTCATAGCTTGAATTTCTGGGCATGCTCAATTCAGTGATCCTACCTTACAAGAGAACAAGCAAAAAAAAAAAGAAAAAAGTTCTGTTCATCGGTAGACAACATTGTGAATTCTTTACCCTTCAGAAAGGGAACACTGATTTATGTAAAACTGCATCCAGCAGGCACATTCCTCCACTTCAGCGTCAACAGAGATTCTCCTTGCCTGCACATCAGGATTTAATGTGTTAAAAACATACTTTTACAACGCAAGTGCATGCATGAAGCAGGAGTCTTAATGTTAGCCTCAGCAATTGAACTCTGCACTGATGTCGCTGGTGGCAGGGCAGGCAGTTCATGCCCATGCTGTTCACTTGCAGGCACCCCAAACAAAACAGCCATTAAGGACAGAGTTAAGGTCATCCATTCTTGTGTGGCTACTACAAGACTATTTCCATTTCTGCATTTTGAGCAGCTTTGCCCAGTCAAACGCCAAGTGTTTATATGACAAGCAAAGGTGCTTCTGCCACTCACCATTAAGGTTTTTCCTGATATTCTTTATTTCATTACTCCTACTTCAATCCCTTGTTCCACACTAAATTCTTCCTCCTCCCGCCACAAAGCTCGTTTAGCCATTAACTACTCTACAAACGAAGAGGTGTTTAACCTGTTGGACAAGTGATTCAGTGTCAGATGGCAAGCAACTATTTATGGTTCTACCCGTTATACAAATACGACTTCATCCCAGCAAGTCTTACTTCTGGCAAAACAATAATACAGGAACCAGGAACATCTTTCATCACAGCGAATTCCTTCATGATGAACATCTCAGCTGTTAGAGCATTTTCCATACAGTATCACTGACATTAGCTACTTGTAAAGGTGTACGGGTTAAAAGAAAGCCTCCCTCACAAAAGGAACAGTGGAGATACAGAGCTTTGTATCTTTTTAAGTGGAAATATACATTTGAAGCCATTGCCATATGATAAGAGATATGTTGCTCAAAGTTACATGGCATTAAATATTTTCTGCACTTGAAGTATAGTTAATAGTTCAATATAACTGCAATAGTTCGTAATTACTCACTACAGCCAATCTTTGGAGTGAGAGGGCTGTACAAAAAAACAACAAGGATATTTCAAAAACCTTAAAAGAAATCCATTTCATTAACTTCCAGGGACACAAACCAGGAGGGAGCCTCTGCTCTCCTTGCTCTTTTTCATGAATATTTTGCAACAGAACTACATTGCTAATTAGAAATGCATACAGTGAATTTGCAGATGATTAATACCGGCAACAATTCAGGAAATCTGGCAGCAGTTTGGAAATCAGCATTTTGTAAAAAAGAAATCTCATAGCTAGCAAATTGCACTATCCTAGAACACCTGTCATGCAAGCGATGAGAGAAGAGACAGTTTATCCCACATCCGACAAAAGATCATGGCAAATATGAGTAGAAACCCAATAGTTTAAGTTCAGGTGTTTTAGCTGTGAACAAGCGAGTCTTGCTTAAACTGCCACGATCTATCAGAGCATTTTTTAAACATCAGATAAGTGCTACTGTTTGCAAGAGGCACTTTGTGTATCGCACTAGTTGGAATGCTTTTTGACTTTCTACCACAAATAATCACATTACTATAAGTAAATGCAAAGTTGAAAGAGTAGATAGCCAGGCAAAGTGACCACACACACTTGTAATCCACCCTAGTCATTTCCTCGGTTCTGGATATGTTACACTTTGTTTCAGACAGCAAAACTAAAAGTGGCAGCAGATGCTTTTCTTCTATCTTCACTTGGGTGCTACCCATCAGTATTTGAAAGATATTAACAGAAATATTCAGGCCAAAGATAACCAAGTTCACTAGAAAACATGCTGATTTCCAAACCACATTTTACAGATTTCAATCTCTGAAGCAGGTAACAGAGTCAAGCCTCGTGACCTCATACACAAAGAAAAAAAAAGTGTTTTCATTAACTACTCTCCATGAATAAAATTTCACAGAATATTCCAACTGTTATTTAAATTCAGCATTAAAGGAAACTGAATTTGCCCAGGAAGGGTCTCACCTCAGTGTCCCAGGAGTCCTGCAGGACAGTATTCCTGGTACTACGTTTTGTCTGGGGAACATGACCATCATCTTCATTGCCATTCCGTCTCCTCTTCCTGAAGAAAGTTCAGGGAGAAAGGAGAAAAAAAAAAATATTATCGGTTTACTGACATACCTTCTGTTTTGCCCTCTAAAGGCAACTCTACAGAAAAAAAAGTGGGAAAATTAATAAAGGGTGTATCTAAACTTCTGATGTGCTGTGGACTTCCACATTCTCTTTTTAGCTGTTTTCTACAGAGAGAAAACTGTCACATTTCTCACAAAGTAGCCAGGCTAATGTTTTCATATCAGTTTAAGGGACATGGACTCACACCTACCATTAAAACCAGTGCTGAGCATCTTTCTAAATAAACTCGTTTGACAATTCTCAGCCTTGCAACTGCTCTCAGTACTCAGACATGTCTAAAAATAAGCCTGGGACTTTGAATAACATCTGACAGGCTGAGAAAAACACCCAGGAAGAGTGGCAGTGACCACACTTTCAGTAAATACTGAATTACGTTCATCTTGCTTACATGAGTCTGCCGTTAGTGCCTACAATGACTTTCTGTAGTCTCTCCACTCTGACAGCATTTGAAGTCAAGTCGCATTCCTGAACAACATTAATTTTCATGCGGAAAGGAAGTTTTGTCAGAAAACACCTCATGGAAGACAAATCCTTCCCTGTTTCTATGTATTTGCCATTACTCTTATGACATCAACACTGCTTCACAGCAGCTGATTAAAAACAGCAACCTAGAATTCCTGCAAATAAACATCTCTCAGCATCCGCAGAATTTTAATACTAATATCAAATCATTCATCCCACTGTACAAGCACTACGGGTCAACCAGGACCTCAGCACGCTGGGCACCATCCAAAAAAATGGGATAGAGCTGTTTTGCTGCCTAAAAATTAATACACACTCAAATGAGTCAAAACAGACTCAAGCGAGGTATTTATAACCAAATCTTTTCTTACAGACAACCTTCTGCAGCAGACTCAGCTGCCAGTATTTAGTCCACGCCTACGGACCAGGAGCTGCCTCCTCGCTCTCCCATCCCTGGGATGCCCACAGCACTCTCAACCGTTGTCCACCACTGTCCACCGGCTTCTCCCTCTCCCAGGGCCACTTTTCTTAGAGGCGCCCTCCCCGCCTCGCTCCACGTTTGCATTGCCTCTAGATCCCTCCTTTTCTTAACGCCTGCAGCCCACCAAACTCAACACCTCCATCCCCCACGGCCTACCCTGCCGCCTCACAACCCCGGGCACTCACAGCCCAGCTCTTACACACTTCACGGTCCCTCCTGTTTCTCCCCCACCCAGCTAGGACCTACCTCCTCCCCCTTCCCCACTAAGCCGAGAAATGCCCCTCCAGCACACCGCGAGGCCCCCCATCTCCTCTACGCCCCAAACGCAGCCAACCGCCCCCCCAAACCCAGCTACAGCTTTAACGTTCACCGCCGCCACTCTCCCAGCCCCAGTTTAACCCCTTCCAGGGATGAGGGGGCCGCTCCTCCCCTCTTCCCCCCCCCATCCCTCACCTTCGCAGCTCCCCCCCCTTCCGCGCCCCCCTCTTCCTCAAGCCACCCCCCTCCCCCTCCTCCCCACTCCAAAAAACCTCCCCTCCCGTGCCCGAGAGGCCGTTCCCCTCGGTGACCGAGCCCCTACCCCTCACCCCAAACCCTCCCCAACCACCACCTCCCCTCAGGCCCCGTTCCCTCCCCACACACACACACACACCTCTGTCTCGCTCCCCGTTCGCTCGGCAGCGGTTGCCGGCAGCTCATGGCGGGGCTGGGCTGAGCTTTACGAGGCCTGGACGAAGCAAGGCGAGAGGCTGCGATGCAGTACGGCCTAACCCGGCCCGTCGCCCACCGCTGAGGAGAAGACGTTTCTCTCTCTTCTCTACCCACCCCCCCCTCCCTTCCCCTCACCCGCCTCGCTCGGCTCCAACCGCCGCTTCCGGCGCCTCCGCCTCCTGCGCATGCGCAACGCCTGCCGCTGGCCGGCCGCTCCCCTCTCTGGCGTCACAACGTGCGCCGGCGCGGGGTGGGCGCGCATGCGCGTTGCGCACCACCGAAGACCCTCCCCACCCCCACCCCCCTTTCCCCCTCCCAACCGGGAGTAGTGGCGGCGGCGCCTGACGGAAAAGCGGCCCCGGGCGGGCGGCCCGGTGCTGTGCTGACATGGCGGCGGCACCGGCGGGGAAAGAGCTGTGCCCGTACTGCCACAAGCCCTTCAAGCGTCTCCGCTCCCACCTCCCGCACTGCAAGGCCGCGCCCAGCTCAGCCACCGGTAGAGCCCCGGGGCTAGGCCCGGGCCTAGGCCTAAGCCTAGGCCCAGCCGCCGGGCCCTCCGCGCCTGGGAGCGGCTCTGGTTCGGATGGAGCCGGCCTCTCTGCCGCCGGGCAGGGGGCAGGTAGCAGGCCGCGGGTGGGTAAGAGTGGCAAACGGCTGCCCAGCGCCAGCGTGGGGCAGGGGCTGGCCGGTGCTGTCCCCCAAAAAGCGGCAGCGGGACGCGTGGAGAAGGATGCGGCGGCCTGGAAGGGGCAGAAGGTCGCGGCTGAGCAGGGTGGGGGGTCCGACCCCGAGCTTTGCCACCAGTCCAACAGAGGCCACGCACAGCGGAAGGTGGAACCTGCAGTACAGGAGTTAGCCACGTCCCTTGATTTGCTCCCCGAGGAGGTTGAAGATATACCCCAAAAGCTGAGTAATGGAGTGAAAATAGTAATAGAGAAGCACCGTGCCAGGGTGATCAGGGAGAAGAGCAGTTCCAGGAGCAGGGATGCTTCAGCAGGGAGCCACGGCACACACGGGTCACCTGTGGAAGGGCCGGATCCAGGCAGCGCTGCTGACCGCGCTGACGCAGCCCAGCCTGACACACAGGAGGGAATAACTGATCCAGATACTGCAAACACAGAGATGCGCAGCCGTGGAGCGGTGGAGAACACATCTGTGAGCTCAAAGGGAGAAAAAAGCAGTAGTTTAAAGGCAACAAAAATACCCACACTTCAAGATCCCCCTGAAGCTGACTGCAGAAGTAGCCCCAGTGACCTCGTTCAGCAGGAGGCAATAGACAAAACCGTGACAGAAGAGAAGCAGATGTACCTTGAAGTTGGTGTGGAATACAAAGCTCCTGTTTCTGCTTTGCATACGAAGAGCCTCCATCTGTCAGCAATAGAGGGTTTCAGAGGTCACAACGAAGGGGCATCCAAAAATTACCTAACCAGCATACAAAAGCTTCGAGAGAGCAAGGAGCAGATGGCTGTAGTTTCCGAGCCCATCCTGAATGCAAGGAGGGACACAGAGCTGGCGCTGCACCAGTTCTTGCTCCACACCTCCAAAAGCCAACCCATCTGTCTATCCCAGGCCTCTGGCAGGAGCAGGCAGGCAGGTGCCATGGGCTTGGAGTGGTTTCCAGACTTATATCCTAATTATGATGGGCTGAGTATTTTTCCAGGGAAGCCTTTCCAAGAAGACATGGGGATCACAATGAAGACAGCAAGGGGCAATTTCTCAGAGGGACAACAAGGTAATGTGAGAAAAGTCTGTGCTGCCGAGATTTACTGCACTGTCAGGCTAAACTGTCCCGTGTGACTGGGAGAGGAGGGGTGGGAAACACTAAGCTGCTGAGCTTGTCCAGAAAGAGATCCAGGAAGGATCCCAGGAGGTTAACTGTCCAACCCTCCAGCCTGCAAAACTAATGGTTTATGTTTTTATTTAGGTTTGAGTCAGGCTCTTGCATGTTTGGGCTGGTAGAGCCAACTCACCTTGTGGGAGAGACTAACTGCTCCTCCCTTCCAAGCAGTCAGTCCCGAGCCCAAGTCACTTGCAGCCGTGTCAGATACCAGCTCCATGTTCGCCACCCAGCATGGGGAATGCAAGCACCATGCGCATTGCCCTCACTTTCCTACCTTTGACCATTCTGAATTCTCATCACACAGGTCCCCTCTCAGAAAGGCGTCTGATGGATGTAAGGCTCAGGGAGCTGCCCGCGTGGCTGGCCACCTGCGACTTTTCTCTTCAGGGGCTGCTTGGAGGAGTGCAGAAAGGTGAGGCTAAATTCTTCATTCTTGGGGCAGAATTGTTGCACTTACCAGATTTACGTGCTGCAGCCTGGTCCAAGTGGCCAGTCTGGATCTTTATGAAGAAGTAAATAAATAGACCCAGCCATTTGGCTTTGGAAAGTTACATGGAAACCAGTGAACTCCCCAAGACTCACGCATGGTTTGACCCTTGCATTTATGTTCCAACAGCCTGGAGCAGCTATTATGACAAATACATCAACGTGAAGAGGGGTGGACCAGCTGGGATCTCTATGCTGCTGGCTGGATACTGCCTCCTCAGCTATGGCTGGAATTATCAGCACATCAGTAAGATTTCCTTCTTGGTATCTTATTTCAGGCAATTCCCCCTTTTGCAGCATGTAGAAAGTCTATTTGCCATTCATGTTAGTTCAAACTCTGAAAGTTTAAATACTTCACATTTAAGACTAACACCAGAGCTTAAAGAACAGTATTCTGACCTGGCTTAGGTAGGCAGAGGAATTCAGCTACTAATGGTGGCAATAACAGTTGCTGATTCACAGCTTCTCCCTGGAGAGCACCAGGAACTGTCAGGAGCACTTTTAAACCCTGCACAAAGCAGAGGGAAGAGGTGTTGCAACACTAAGCACCCCTTCCCTGGATTTACTCATAACTGGCAAGGGATTTACTGGTGTTCCTGTAGTTTCCTCAGCAGGACTTGCTCTCATGCGCAGCTCTACAGCACGTAAACAGAGAAGGCTGCAGTCAGCCTCCTGCTCATCACTGCTGGGCAAAGCACCCTCATGTAGTTCCCAAGCATAGCACTGTGCTAACACTCATCTGGTTTTTCCCCCCCCCCTCCCCGTTTTTGTAGAGAGTCATCGCTGGCGTAAATACCACTGAAGAAAAAACTGGAACAGCACCCAAGGAACAGTCACAAATGTTTGACTGGGAGTCAGCAGAAGTGCTCAGGACCACTGTCCCAACGGGGATTCAAATCAGCAGAGGCCCATTTACTGTCAGAGACAGGTTCTTTAATGGGGGGGGGACACAACTGTTTTTCAGTTACTCTCCTATAGACAGGGGTGACACTGACAGTAACAGCCTGAGGTCACTGCTGTCTGGTTCAGGCAGCGTTTAGTACTGAAAGAAGAAAGTGTTAGAGCTGCCCATTGGAGGTCTGTATGCAGCAGAGCTCCCGTAGTCTGCAGAAGCCTGAATCTCTCACTTTGGGACACCAGACACAGGACAACTCCTTGACCTGGGCTGTTAATGTGGATTCATTGACATGTATGTTGTAGTCCGAGTGTTTGGCAGTAAAGTTTGTGATGTGTTGTAGCAGGGTGGGCTTCAGCTGGAATAACCATTCCCTTTAAGTTAGCAGAGTTGTGCCCCACACAGCCCGTTTCTTACTTACCCCTCTCCACAGCAAGCGCGATGGGGTTTGCTGCCAACTGGCAGGAGAAGGGTGGTCCCCACAGAGCCCTTCCACAAAGAGCACCCCAGCTCCTGCTTCGCTGTCAGCACGGCACTGGTGAGACTGCCCAGGCTCTGGGGGAAGGACCTTTGTGAAGGCTTTGAAGCAGCAGCACTCAGACCACAGCGCCCTATTTCTGGAGGAAGAAAATCTATTGGATTAGCTGTTGTGCCCAAAGGGCAAACCGATGTCTGCATCAGACAAATGAGGACAGTTATGAGAGTGCTAGTTGTAGCCTGCCGTCATCAAACATGTCTGGAAAAGGGTTGGTCATGTTACAGACATGAAGGGTGAAAAAAAAAATGCCAAAAAAAAAATCTGAACTCTTTATTCAAAGAGCAGTGCAGTAGTACTGTGTCAGAGGTGTTTCACCAAAAACTCCCTCTCGCTAGCAATAAAAGCCTTTGTGAATTTTCCTTTTCTGCTTGGTGCTGTCTGTTCTCAAAAGTGGTGCTCCTTGATCCCCTTCACAGGGGATTAGCACACCCACACCCTGATCTCCCAGGACCCCAGCACAAGCTGGTCCCATACTCCTTCAAACGTGTGATCACATAGTGACTTACTGCCCTGATCCATATGCAGCCAGCAGCTGCGCAGGGGGGAAACAGGCAGCTGTGAAGAGTCCAGTTTTGGTTGCATTAGGGAACCTGTGATTTCTCTGCTGCTTGTGCAAAGAGCCGTGAGAGCCAGCGCTGAGCAAAACCAACTGGCTTTTCTAGTCCAGCAACTGCCCTAATAGCCGTCTGGCTGGCTCCATTGTGCCTTACGGTGTCCTCCTTCCGTGTTCCATGTGGGAGCACTTGAGTCACTTCCCCAGCAGGATTTCCAGCTGCCTCTTCCCACACTTACTGGTGTAGTGACCTTTCTGTCCGCACTGTGGGGACAAGGAGACGCAGGCATCAGTTTTATGCTGGATCAACCCAGTGCCATCCTACCACATGTTCATTTCCACACCATTTCCCAGCAAATGGGCTGATGGAGCCATGCTGTGTTCCAGCACAGCTCTCACCTGCGAGCAGCATCCCGAGACCTCCAACTGCAACAAACCTTCAACCCACAGGGACGCAAGGGGCTCACTGCTCTCCAGGGCTATTCCACTGCATGCCAAGTGTTTATTACCACAGAAGTCCCTTGTGCCCATCATCACTTGCCGTCAGATTATTTCAACCCAAGTACAGCCTCCTTCCCTGCCAGTTCACACCCCAGCTGCCGGGTTCCAGGTCTAAGAAACAGCCCAGAGAGAAGACAGACATCTAGAGTCAAAGAAGCTGTTTTGAGAGAGCTGTGGGAGTCCCCGCACCACATCCTGCCTCTCACCATAGAGCTTTCCCCTCCCTCCAAGGCTAGACCATTGTTCCCAGGCTTCCCAGTCCCAAAAACACTTACACTTGAAGCAGGTGCCTTGTTCAAACAGGCTCTGTGGGCCCCGGGGCCAGGTATTGGTGTCCCACAGCTGTGCTGACAGGTGCTGGGCGCTGCCGGTGACTGGTAGGGGGGGCTTCATGGGTGGCACATCCTTGTATCCACTCTCCTCACCAGCAGCCACATCCAGCTGTACAAGCTCCCGAGGACAGCCAGCTCCCTGAGGGGACATGGGGTAAGAGGGGCAGTTAGCAGCTGCTGTCCCACCAAGCTCCCACAAAAGCTGGGGCAGAAGCAAGAGCTGTGGGGCAGGGGCAGCTGGTGCATCACCCTGATGGGCAGAGGCACAGAACAAAAGGGCTTCAGCTCAAGAGGGAACAGCATAGGACCTTCCCTGCATCACCTTGGATGGATCCATGCTGCTCGTCATCAGCCCGGCCTTGAGGCTGGAGGACACAGAGGACAGGTAGTTACTCCCCAGGACATGGCAAGTGGTACCCCCAGATCCCCCCATGGCTCACACAGCCTCTCAGGGCTGTTCCGGGGCTCAGGCAGCTGGTACAGGCATCCCCATGGGGATAACCCTGTGGTCACCAGCTCAGGTTGGACATAGGGAGAGACCGGAGGGGTCCAGTTAGTTCAGACAAGGACCCAAAGCACCCCTGTCCTTGACCCAGACACTGCAAGGGCCATGGCCACCTCTGCAGCCTCGGCGAGGGGCTGTCCCCCAGCCACGTGCCTAGCTCCCCCCCGAGCCTGCCCAGTACATACTGCATGAATTTGCACTTGGGTCCTTCTGGGCAGAAGCCGACAAGGTAGTTGGCACACATCACCCGCTGCGTGTGCTTATACTTGCACAGGGGACCTGCCGTGCAGAGGAGAGGCTCCTGCTTATGGGGACACGGCATCACCCCCTGCCCCACAGGGATTTTGGGAGCCCAGCTTTCCCCAGTAGCCCCTTCCCCTTCAGCTCTATGGGGTCTCCGCTTCCCTGAGCCCAAATCCCCACCGGGTACCAAATCTCCCTCCCAGGCAGCACCCAGACAACCCACTGCGGTTCACCCCACTCTGGCTCGGTCACCTCAGAGGTGGCAGGAGGTTGGGCCAGCAGTGGGGTCCAGACTCCCCATCACCGGTGGGTAGGGAACATGGGCAGTCCCTGCTCACCCCAGCACTCATCCCAACAGCTCACCGTGCCTGCAGAAACCGCGGTCGTACCAGGGACAACCCATGGTGCTGGTAGTGGAATCAATGTGCAGGAAGGGACAGTCCTTGTTGCTGCACTCGCCTGCAGGAGCAAGGGGTGGGAGAGGTGCGACAACGCTCACTAGAGCCAAACGCGGTGGAAATCACTCAAGGATGGGCTGGATGGGAGGAACCGAGGTGCCCCAGGAGCACCCAGGCTTGGCCTGGGGAACAGTGGCCCTGGGCAGGAGCCAGTGGCATTTCTTCCCACAGACAGGAGATGGCATCAGGCACTTGCTCGAGGCCAGACCCGAGGGACACGGGTGATGGGGTGGGAAAAGTTCGCTGGGGTCCCCAGCCCGGTCCCGCACCTACCAAACTTGGAGAAGAAATAGCATTCGGGCATCTTGGTCGCGTCGTACTCGTGCAGAAAGTTGCATCCATCGCCCTTCTTGCAGAGCCCACGCAGCCAGTGCTTGCACACCACCGTCTTCTCCCCGATGACGTGCCGAAAAGGGCACCGCATGCCTGGCCGTGTCACACACCCACTATCACAGCCTACCTGTACCCCACAGCCCCTGCCATCGCAGCCCCTCCAACCCTGCCTGCACTCGGGATCCTCCCCCCTGCCCCAGCACCTCCCAGCTCCTCAGCTCGGGACACACCAGCAGGAGTTTTCCAGGATGTGGAAGAGATTTGCAGCACCCACTGGGTGCGTGGGGCTCAGTTTCCCAGGCACTGCCAAGGTCTGGTTGCCCTGGAGGTGCTCAAGCCCTCCCCAGTGCTTGAACCGAAGGGCCAGGGGAAACGATGGACTCTGAGCAGCGTTAGCATTTTGGGCCAAAACTTGCCAACCCACTGACCACAGAGCAACCTGCCACGGACTTGGGCTGGTCATGGAGCAGAGAGGGATCCCATCCTGCTCCCTGGTGTCCCCAGGATCTTTCAGGGCGGTGCCAGTCCCATCCCTGTCCCTTTGCAGCACTCACCCTTGGCACAAAGCCCTCGGTGGAAGAACTCGCAGACGGCAGACCCCAGCTCTGCAGGGGAAAGCAGGGCAGGGAGAGCTTCACCAGCCAGCCCCAGTGCTGGGACCACTGTGCCATCGAGGGCGAGAGCATCTCAGCCCCCTCCGCTGGCACCCCCCCCCCCCCCCCCCCCCCCAAAGCTGCGCCGGATGCATCCATCCCTGAGGGAGCAATGCCCGGAGCCAAGCAGACCTTGGGCAAGAGCCCTGGGAAAAGGCAGGGCAAGAAGCACCCAGGCACTGTGGTGGATGCAGCAAGAGCCAGGAGCACCAGCAAAGAGGAGAACCCCAACACTTCCTGCACTCATCATCCTCCAAGGATGCCACAGGACCCTGGCCCCAACTTACTGTCCATACCCGGGAAGGGCAGGGGCTGAGCTCCTCGCTGCTGCTCCACATCAACCTCCAAGTCAAACCTGATCTTCTCCACACCAGCCACCAGCTCCTGCATCACCTCCGCTCCGGCAAAAGCCACCTCCAGCAGGGAGCAGGGCTGCCCGAGGAAAACAGGGGTCTCCCAAGGGAGCACCACGCTCTGCAGGTCACTGCAGCTAACGGGCCTCAGCCATGCCCAGAAACCCTCCTCCTCCTCTCCAAGCCAGAGCAAAAACAGTATAAGCTCCATTTAGAGAGAGAAGCTGCCCACATCTGATCTCAATTTGCAGCCGTGATTGCCTGGTGCCGCAGCCCAGCTGCGGGGAGCTCAGCCCATCGCATCCCCCCCGCCCCGTAATTGCCTCTCTGCACTGACATCTGCTTTTCCTCCAGCCCCAGCTCTGGGGCAGAGCAGCTGGCCCACATCTCCCCGGGAGCATTGGGGTCTGCAGGGGCTGGCCATGAGCTGGGTTAACCCCCTCACACCGGGGCCGCTGCTCAGCCTTCAAACAGAGCCAAATGTGGCCCAAGTCCTGCAACTAAGAGCTCAGATCGAAAGGGATGGATCCTGTGTAGTTTTTTGTTGCGTGCCGAGTGCTTTGAGCATCGCTGGGTGAACAGCGGCACCATCCCCAGCCCCGCGCTCCAGCGCCTGGTGCCCGGCAGGACAGACCCACGTCCCCGGGCTCCTGGTGAGGATGGTCAGATCACATCTCATGCTCTGATGAGAAGCCCCTTCGGTCCCCACCACGGGGCCGGGGGCTCGTACACGTGCCAGGCTACAGTGGCACATGCCGGGCACGACCACGGTGCCACGCTGCTTCCCAGGGCTGCCGGGAGCCCACCCGTTAAACACCACGCAGCCCGCGGGGTTTAACCTAACGCTCCGTCCCTCCTCCATCACGCGGCTCCCACGGCCACGCGCATCCCCGGCACGCGCCCGGAGCGACACGGCCTGACACATCGGGGATGGAGACCTGCTCCCATTCTGTCACTAGCTATAAATGCACTGGACCAGTGCTGCCCGCCTGCCGGAGTGCCGCCGGCGGGTGCTGCGGCCGCAGCCCCGCACAAGGTGCCGTGCACCGACCCGGCACCGAGCGTTCGTGCCGCCCACGTCCCACACACGGGCCAGGTCCCACACCGAAACGCCCACCCTGTGGTGTGCAGGTGGAGGCATTTTGGGGAGGCTGTGGGTGCAGGTCAGCCGACCTGCCCTCCCCTGCAGAAGGTGCTGGCCCGACACTGCTGGCATTGCAGCGGTGCTGGTGTTACTCCCCACTAGCCCAGGACCTGTTGCACTGGCCCCGTGCTCGCTTGCCCGCAGTGTGCCAGGGCCGCCATCCTGTCCCGTTGAGCGGGGCCACGTCCCGTGCGTGCTCAGCGAGCCAACACGCGTTTTCTGCCCCGTCGGCTCGTGGCAGCGCGGTGCTGCCGAGCTGGAGGCTGGAGCCGACAGGCGTCACAACGATCGCAATTGCCAAGTGACGGTCACAGCCAGCCAGTGCCGGGTCACCCGAGGGACTCTCCCCTCCCTGCAGCACCAGCGAGATCCCGGGGGAGCAAGGGGGTCCCGGGGAATGGGTGCAAACCCCGGTGACCTGCCCTGCCCCATTGCTATGTGTCAGAGCATCCATAAGGGACAAGAGGAGCCAGATCCCCCCTCAGCAGCCTGCTGACCTCCCAGGAGGCAGCGACCAGGACCATCAGGGCTCAGGGGATGAGTGCTCAGAGCAGAGGGGACAGTGGCCCTGGGACCCTGGCACAGTGCAGGGGGGCTGTGCCGCAGTGACCGGGGTAGAGGCAGCCCGGTGAGCTCAGAGCCACCAGCTGCAGCTGCTGTTGTTCTCCCCGACCCGGACAATAGCCCAATGTCCCACGCCGCGGGGCGTTGCGTCGGGCATGGCACACGCACAGGACCCCATTGTGTCCCCGCTGTGGCACAGCACTTGCCCGCTCCCACCGGCTTCACCAGGGAAGAAGCCTCCAGGAGGACAGGGACTCCCAGCCCCCTCCTAGGGCCAGGAGACGTCGGAGGGGCCAAATCCTTTCCTCCCCCCCTCCATCACCGGTGAGGAGAACCTGGCCGGTGCTCCCAGCAGAACCATGCTCTCCACCCGCTCCGGGAAGGACTCTGGGGCTGCTCCTGGCACTTCACCCCATCACAGCCCAGCTCCGTCAGCGGGGCTGGGGAAGAGAAGGCAGCCCCAGCACCGGCACAGCTCCGCTTCCACCAGGGGCTGAGCTGTGGGATGGGAGCAACCTGCCCCACTCACCACCCCAGGCCTGGTAGGGGCCACGGCAGCCCCAAGGGACTGGGAGCCCCCAGGGCAACCCCAGCCCTGGCCCCCAGCCCACGGGAGCAGGGACAGCCAGTCCTGCCCTGCCATCCCCTTCCCCTCCTGCCCGGCTGGCAGGGAGCGAGAGGGGCTGCAGGGAAGAGAGCGGAGTCTTGGCAGAGCCGTCCCTTGGCAGGAGCCAGCCTGGCCGGAGGGTCCCAGCCCGGAGCCAGATCCGGACAGCGGGAGCTCACCCGCTTCCTCCCACCGCAGGCAGCCCCTCGCGACGGGCAGATAAAAGTACGGCCGCTGCGGGTGCCGAAACGCCGGCCAGGGGACCAGCCTCCAGGCAGGACTCCAGCCAGGGACAGGCAGCGAAGGTGGAGGCAGCAGGACAGGGTCTGGGGACGGTGGCAGCACAGAGAAAGCCAGTCCCCGCTCGTGCAGCAGGGTGCAAACACGCACGTCCCCAAGCGTCTCGTCCCCCAGGAGGTCAGGCCACTGCTGTCACTACCGTTTCCTTTTATTCTTTGCATTTGTACATACATGGTATAAATCCCTCCTCTTCCAACCACCCGCACCGGGCCAGTGTCGGCACTGCCCAGTCAGACCAGCCCCGTGACGGCGGCCACCCGGGACGCAGGACACCGGGGCTCACCCTGGCTCACGAGGGGGTCTCGGGTGTTCCTCCCACGGGGGACAAACCCACGCTCCCATCGGCATCCCCGGGAGCAGCCAGTGCCAAGGCTGAGCAGGAGGCATCCCCATGACCTCCAGGCTGTTTGGAGGGTTGAGCACCTGGGATGGATCCATCCATCCATCCATCCGAGGGCTGGGGAGCGAGCCCCCACCACAGCATGGGGTTGGAGGCTCTTGGTCTGCAGAAAGTCCCCAAGAAAGCTGGGGAGCTGGAGCTGCCCACGATCCTGGGCCCCTTCTGAGCTCCAGAGCCAAGTTCTTCCTCATGGGAAATCTCCCCTCGGTTAAAACCAAAAGCGAGAGTAAAGAAAGTTAAGTACAAATCAGAGAGCAGTAAAAACCGTACGGCGGAAAAAAATACATATATTACTAAAGGGGCTAAAACTTCAAAGCCTCATCTTGTTTGATCCTATATGCTTTACATTGGCAGGGGGGGGAAAAAAAAACAAGAGCTAACATCCAATGTCCAACAAAGAACCAAAATCAAGTCTGCTTTCCCCTCCTGGGATGTGCTGGAGCTCTCTGGGGACCGAGAGGCATCGGAGCTGCCCCCGGCCCCGGGAGCAGAGCGCTGTCCTGCCGCGGCACGTCCGACGGGGAGAGGGAACAAGTGAGGAGTTGAGTCTTCCCCGGTGCCACCCGTTGCAGCACCGGGATTATTCAGCCCCGTGTCCAAGCAACCGCAAATGAGAACCAGACCCCTTGGCTCGGCTGACCGCCTTTTATACTCTGATCTCGTCATCGTCTTCGTCGGCGAAAGAGAACTCCTTGTCGGGGCGTTTCGGGGGGCCCCCCCGTTGGCTCGGTGGCCCAGGAACGGGGCTGCGCTCCTCCGGCCCCGAGGTGCAGCTGGACGCCGAACTGCTGTCCCTGGGGCAGCGGCCGCCGGCACCGCGGGATGGGCTCTGGCTCGGCAGGGCTGCCGCCGCCGCCGCCACTGCCGGGGAGCCGGGCAGGGTAGCATCCACCTCCTCCTCGCGGCTCTCCTCTACCTCGGGGTCTTCATCCTGCTCCCACTGCTCCTTATCCATGATGCTGAGGACGTCCCCGAGCATGGAAGGCCCCAGGTCGATGTGGAAGGACATGATGGACTCGGCGTGTTTCATGCCCGCCCCGCTCTTGGCTACCACGACGGGCAGCTCCGTGATGTCCCCGAAGTCACGCTCATCCAAGCCGGGACTCAGCGGCCCGGCGGCCGCCCCGTTCGGGCGCTGCTGCTCTTCGGGGCTCACCTCCTCGGGCAGCTTCTTGACGGGGCTGGAGGAGAGGCTTTTGGGCAGCTGCCCCGCGCTCCTGTCCACCTCCTTCTCGTTGAGCTGGGGCAGGGAGACGGCGTTCTTCACGAAGAGCGCCGAATCCCGCAGCGAACCCAGCATGTCCCGCCGGTCACCTCGCGTCACCGACTGCGAGCGCTTGCTGCTGCGGAAGCGGCGGGAGAGCAGGCTGGGTTTGGAGGCACCCGGCTCTTCGCCAACCTCCGGCCCCGGCTCTCCCGCCTTGCTGGTGAGGAAGGAGGTGTCCCCAAAGGCATCCCCCGCTCGCCCCACGTGCATGGTGTGGCGAAAGTCCCCCAGAGGCGCGCTGATCATTTCGGCCGTCAGGTCGGCCCGCGAGCGCCGCTTGGAGTGGGCAGAGTTGGAGACGAGTTGCTTGAGGATCGGCATCGCCGCGGCAGGGAGGGGTTGCGCCGCGCTGCACCGGGATGGCCAAGACGGAGCCGCGCGTCCCACGGACCCGACTGGTGCTCACGCTTGGTGCTCTCTGGCGTCACGGACAGGTCACTCCTAGGGGACAGGAGAGAGGGACACGGTCAGGCTTTGAGGACACAGACGGGCATGGCTCTGCCGACACCAGCCCCTCACCCTGCCAGGCTGCAGAACGTGACCCCATGCCCGCCAGCCGCTCCGCTCCCCTGGGAAAAACCTCCACGCAGGGCATCGCTCCAAAGGGAACGGGTCCCCAGACACCCCTGAGCTCCTCTCACCCCCCAAACAAGCGGGTCCCAAACCCCAACCATGGAGCAGACATGCAGAAAGGACCGCAAGAGAAAAAAACCCGGGCACGGGGGTGTTGCAGGACAGTCCCCAACCCTGTCCCCCACGTAAACGGGCATAAAGAGAGATGTGAGGTGCCACGGGCACCCGCCATCCCCTCCCCACGCAGCCCCAGCCTGCCAGAGCGGGGCATGGCAGCGCTCGAGCCTCTGGGAACCGCACGCCGAGAAGATGCCTGGGATTTTTTTTTTTTTTTTGGATTTTTTTTTTTAATTGGAAGAAAGCAGGGAGGAGCAGACGCCAGGAGGAATTGGAAACAGACGGCAGGAAGTGTGCGAGGAGGGCGTAGAGCCCCCGGGAGGCACCGCCAGCCAAGCAGCGTGCCGGGGGGAGCGGGAATGGGGGACGGAGACGGGCAGGGACCCCGCGGGTACCCCTTCATGCTTGGCAGGATGGGGACGTGGGGACGCGCGAGCCTTGCTGCTGCCCTCGAGCACCCCAAAGCCCCCCCGTGCCACTCCTCGCTATAACCCCGGCGCTGAGCCCACGCGTGGCCGTGCCCACCCTCCCCGGCCACCTCACCGTCACCGCTGTGACTCCAGCGGTGGCAGAGATCACAAGGGCCCCGGCTGACCGGCACGTGGAGAGGAACATTCCTCCTTCCCGTGGCCACCTCGGTGCCACCGGCCAACCTGCCCAGCCCAGCGCCCGTGGCTACGCAGGAGGGGACAAAGACATCGGACCACGTCGCCGCATCCCATCCTTCTCCTGGCGCCAGGCAGCCCCAGGTGGTCCCGGGAGAGGCTGCCGGGGAGGAAGGGCTTGTGGCCGCCCGCTTCCTCCCTTCGGGCACCGCCGGCGACACCGCGGCCCCGCAACACGCACAGGGAAGGGATCGACATCTCTCCTCCGAGTAAGCCTCGAGTTGGGGGCCGTGTCCCCCCCTCGTCGCCCACCCAGCCCCTGGGTGCACCTGAATGGCTCCGCTGACCACAGGCAGCGACAGCAGCATGGTCCCGGCACAACCCAGTCCCGTACCTGCTCTGCCACGGCGTGTGCCCCACAGCTCGCAGCACAGCTAGGGGAGGGCTCCTGCCCCCCATCCCTTCCCAAACGTCCCCTCTGATGCCCGTCTGTCCCCCGCCACGGCAGTGGGGCCTCAGGCAGGTTGCGGCCGATCCGGTCCTGCGCAGGCAGGATGGACTCTGACCCCACAGGGGTGCAAAGTCCCGGTGCCCAGCCCTCCCACGTGCAGCTTCCATACGTGGCCGGCCAGGGCAGGCACGCCGCACGGCACGGTGCTGGTGGCACCGGTCCCCATCCATCGCCGTGCAGGATCCCACCACCCCGTGGAGGCGAACCCTCCTCGGCAGGGCGACCGCCCGACTTTGCTGCGGCAGAGCCCCGGGGATGCGACGGTGCATGGGGGGCTCCGGCCAAGGGACCCCTCAGTTTATCCCCAGCAGCTGGGGGAAGAGACAGAAGGGCCGTGTCATCTTCTCCGCACCCTCAAACCAGGAGCTGGGTGGACTTCTTCCCCCCCACTCCGAATGCAGAGGAGCAGCTTGCTGGAGCCCCGCTCCTCTGGCCAGGATCTCACGCCCGCCCAGCTGAGCCTGTGTGCATGGCACAGACGTTTTCCCCTTGCAAGGTCTCCTTTCAGGCCGGCATTCCTCCAGCCTTTGGTTTTACATAAAACAAACACTCCCGGCGAGCTCCCCAGCTGGGCCAGGCAACCGTGCTGCTGATTTAGGCCATCTGGGGACTGTCCCTCCCTTGTATTTAGATTTCGGGGCCAAGTTCAGCATTTGTGAGATACTTTGCAAGCCTCGGCAAAGGGGCCACGGGGAGGTTGGAGCGTTACCGGCGCGCCGCGGCAGCCTCCCCGGCCAGCAGCTCTCCATCACCGTCACAGCCTCCAAACAAGCCACCGTGTCCCACCTCGACGCTCCGGCCCACGAAGCCTTTTCATAGCAGCCAAAATCTCCCCCATCCCTCAACGCTTCGCTCCCAGCTCACCCCAGGAGATGACGGCAGCGCGGCGGGATGCTGCTGCCCGCACAACCCGGCCGCTGGCCCCATCCTGCCCAGGGGGAGCAGGACACAGAGCTCTTTTTTTTTTTTTTTACTCTTCTTGCTTGCGGAGAGGAGAGCGGATCCTGTGACATTCCCGCTGCCGGCGCTTTCACAAAGGAAACCAGGCCAGGGCAGCTTCGCCGCCACCGCCTCTCCAGCTACCTACCAGGGAAAGCTGCTCTGTAACCCGAGAGACTTTGCAGGCAGGCTGGCAGGCAGCGCTGCCCATCCTGGGGCAGCGAGCCCAGAGCACCGCCAAGTCCCAGCAGGGATTTGGGGAAAGGGGAGGGCATGGGACCTGCAAGTGCAGGATAAAGCGTACCGACAGACCACACACTGCTTCCCACCTGCCCTCACAGCCCTTTGGGACCGTGAGCTCCGAGGATTGGGAGCCCCAGGTCTCCAGGGACACGATTTTCCCTGCGAATGGGTGTCTGCTTGCAGGACAGCAGGGTCCTGCAGCCAGCGTGGAGGGTGGGACAGCCCTGGCCGGGTGCAGGGCAGGCAGCGGGGACCGCGTGCCCTGACGGTGCAGGCTTCCCACAAGATCCCCCCCCATCCTCGCCACCTCATCCCACTCAGCACCAGTCACCCACGGGGACCAGAGGCACATGTGGCTTGAAGAAAGAGGCCAGTGAATGGGTGCGCACAGGAGAAACGCCGAGTCCAGCCGTCCTCCCACGCGTCCTGCCCCCAGCTCATCCCGCTTACGGGGTGGAAGAGCCAAACCTGCAGAGGGGGAAAGCATCCCAGCCGGCCAGGCTGGCTCCAAACGAGCCTCCCCGGCTTTGCCGTGCAGAGCACCCCAGGCAGTGCCCTCCAGCCCAGAGATCAGAGGATGATGCTCTCCCCACCCCGCCAGGCGCTGGGGCAGGGGCTGTGCTGGACCGGTTGGGTCCCCCCATTGCCGCCTGGGGCCAGGGAGAACCGGCACACCGAGCAGGGAGGACACACCGGCTGCTCAGCCCCACTTTCTGGTGCGCTGCCCCTCGGGGATTGGGCTCATGCGGCCCTTTGATGTTGCTGCCTGGCAGACAGCTGCCGGAGACAGGGCACGGATCACACCTTGCCACCGCCGGCCCCGGGAGGGGACAGGCCCGCTGTCACACCCTCAAATTGGGCTCCCCGGCGAGTCTTCCCAGGACCTGGGGGCAGAAAGTCCTGTTAGTGCGGGCAGCCCAGGCGCCCCGGTGACCGCCTCCTCCCCGGCACGGGTGACAGGTCTGGTCCTGTCCCCGGCATCGGGACGCCGTTTCAGTCGTGCCATGGGACGCGTGGAGCAGCCCCGGCAGCGACTCTGGAAGCGGAAAGGCAGCCGGCAGCGAGTGTCAGAGCCGGGGCCGGCGAGACGGCTCGCCGGGGTGGGAGGCAAAGCTCGGCTCTCGCCAGGGCCATCGGCACGCTGATCAGCGCCAAGCTGGGGAACTCGCCGTCCCAACGCCGGCACGCCGGTGCCAAAAGAAGAGCAGCGTTCCCGGAGGGACTGCCGACGACCAGGAGCTAGCCAGAGTTCAGCGAGGAACTATTGGCAGGACACGCCAGAACACGCACAGGACCATAAATCCTCCTGCTACGGGGACACGAACCAGCCTGCGGCTCTCCAGGGCGAACAGGGGACGTTTCCGGGGGGAAAGGTTATCTCCTCGCTGGCCCTGGCTCCGTCTCTCACAACAACAGGGACTGGCCGGGGTCTGACAGGATACCGGGGCTAAACAGACCTCCCGACCTCCACCAGGCTCCAAATTCCTGTGGTTTCGCTGGGGCGGATGGGAAGTAAACAGGCAGGCTTCCCACGGCTTGGCCACGGCACCCTACCTGCCGGCAGGACCCGGCACCCCGTAGCCGGCCGGCCGGCTCAGGGGGGGCCCACGACCGCGGTGGCTGTTTGCGCTCACGACAAAACCCAGGGAACAAAGGGAGATACCGCCACGGTCAGCACAACGCTGCCGGCAGCGGGGCTGCCTGCGGGCATCGGCGTGCGGCTGCCCATCGGGGCCGTGGAGGGAGCCCCGCTGCCGGGTCAGCCCGTGGCACAGCGTCAGGCGGCTGGCCCCGGCGATGGGGATTTGGGCCAACCTTACTCTTCCCCCCACCACTCCCCCCGCCGGGACCTAAACCCAGTGAACTTCCTCGGTGCTAAACCTCAGCTGGATTCACTCCATGGTCTCCGAGGGAGCTGCGTCCAAAACAGACTTGTTTACTGTGAGCCCAGCTCGGGAGAAAGCCCCGTCCTGGGGTGCAGAGACCTGTGCTCCCTCCGTTCCCTCACTCCGTGCCTCAGTTTCTCCCCCAGACTGCTAACGATCCCAACTCCTGATCTATATATTCGGCACTCGGAAACATCTATACTTAACGCCGCTGCCGTCGGGGTCAAACCAGGGCGGCGAGGGCTGAGTCCAGCTCCCCAGGAGCGGTCGCTGCCCACCAGCCCCCAGTTCTCCCAGCACCGGAGTGGGACGGGGAGCCAGCCCCACGCCCAAGCTTCCAAAGCCGGGCAGGTCCCTGCTCCCCACGGGAACCAGCCTGTGCTCCCCAGGGATGGCGAGCAGTGCTGGGGGGCTGGGGGGGGGGGGGGGTCAGAGGGGAGGGCTAGGGAGGGAGGGGGGGGGGGAATAGCCGGGAAAGCCTGTCCCAGGCTGCAGGAGGATGAGCTGGAGGGGGATTTCGGACGGCTCTGACTCAGCACCCGCCTGCGCCCAGCCCCGGCCAGCCCAGGGGTGCTGCTGGACCCGCTCCAGCGAGGGGAGGATCAACCCTTCCGAGAAGGGCCGCGGGCAGCCACCGCCCCGCCTGCGCCCACCGCCGGCTCCGCTGCACCGCAAAGACGACCCCCCCGCCCCAACCCGGTCGGGGAGCCGCGGGCGAGCGGCCACCGATGGCCACCGGGGCTAGCTGAGCCGGTTTCCCCCAGGCTGGGTAAAAACGGCTCCGTATCCTGTTAACCCCTTCGTCCACCCGCGTTCAGGACCGGCCCCACGTTCCGGTGGTGGGGTGGGGGAACGTATCACCGCCCCTCCCGGCCCGCTACCGGAGCGGGATTCGGGGCAGCCCCCGGGGACCCCGCCCGCCACCGGACAATAGCCGAGCTGGGGCCCGGCTGCCTTCCAGCCCCCCCCCCCCCCGCGACCGAGCCGAGCCGTGCCGGCCTGAACCGAGCACCCACGGTACCCCTGACACCCCCCCCCAACCCTCACCTGAACGCCCGGGACCCGCCGCCGGTCCATGGCCGAGCCGAGCCAGAGCAAAACTGTGTGTGTGTGTGTCCCCCCCCCACTCCACTACCGCCGCGGCGGAGCATGATGTCATCGCCCCGCCCGGACCAATGGCGCGGCGCCACGTCACGCGAGAGCCCCACACCCTCCATTCAAACCCGAGTGGGGCGGGGGGAGGTAAAACCTTCTCCCGGGAGCGGCCCCGCCCGTGGGGGGGTGTCCACACGAGTGGGGTCCTGGTCCCCTGCTGGGTGGGGTGCAGGGATCCGCCAGGGTATGGGGGGGGGTCCCCGAGTGGGGGGGGGGTGTCCCGAGTGGGGTTCCCGTGGGCAGAGCGGGGGCTGGTTGTACCCCCGGCTAAGCGGCCGGGGGTTGAGGAGGTGGGAGGTGTCCGACTCTAATTAATTAAAGGGAATTAAAAGCTGAACTGAGCTGCCGAGAGTAGGTGGGTTCAGCCCCGGGGCAGCACCAGTGTCCCTGTTCCACTCGTGACCGTGACACCCACGGGGCTGCAGCACCCACCCTCACCCTCCACACCCCCCCCCCCAGCTCTCTGTCCCCAGCCCGTCCCGCTGCTCCGTCTCCCTCGGGGGGCCGCCAGGCCCCTCCAGGGCCGTGGGGCGGTTGGGGGGTCCGTGGCCAGGACGCGATGGCGGGGGGCACCCCGACCACCCCAGCGCTGGCGATGTGCTGAAAGGGAGAGTGCAGGGCTGCACAGCCGCTCTCGGGGATTAAGGCGAGACCTTTGTGGGAGAAAAGAGGCGGGAGAGATGAGATTATCCCGAATCTGCCTAATGCAGCGTTTCTTGCATATTCCACAGCGTCTGGCATCTCTGCGGGGAGCCAGGCTGGGGTGCAGGGGGGCGGTGAGTGGGGTCCCCAGACGTGCAAGCCCAGGGGCTCCGGTCCTGGGGCACGATGCTGGGCGGGGGATAAAGATTTCTCATGTCACCGGTGTAAGGAGATGCGTTCCCCAGGCTGGGTGGCACCAACCCAGGGGTCGTGGCCGCGGCGGCAGCCGGAGCCGGGCATCATCGGGCGTTTTGCTGGCTCATCGGGTGCAGGCACTTCTCTCCGTGGGAAGGGCAGGAGGCCACTCGCCGCATAACCACGGAGCCGCCGCTCCTGCGGGCAGCAGGGGCGAGCCTGGCACTGCAGAGATGCTGGGACTGGCACGGCAGAGAGGCTCTGCCAGACTGAGCGACGGGGCCAAACCAGCCAGGGCATGGCCTCTGCCCGCAGCCTGGGTGTCCGGCACAACCCCACCTCCACCGGTGCCTGCAGTCTGCTTCCCAGGCTGTGCTGCTTCCTCGGCCCACACCAGTGCCGTTTTCAGAGCCGATTTGTTTGGCAAATTTTATTTCCCTTGCTTTCCATATGGGGAAACTGAGGCAGGAGGCAAAACCCCCGTGCCCACAGTTGAGCAGGGGTCACCTGGGAGCCACCGCTGGATGCAACAGTGGTTTGTCGGTGGGTGAGGAAGAGGAGGAGGGTTTGCCAGAGCCCCCACCGGCAGTTCTACCCTCTTGCGTGGGGCCAGCGCGCCTTAATTGAAGACCGGCACGGCGCTGCTCGCCTCACCTGATGCTGTCACAGGAGCACGGCGCTGGCTGAGACAGCGCAGTCAGGAGGGATTAATGTCAGCCGGCTGGTGGGAGCTGACGGGGAAGGCTCCTGCGGGCTGGCCTAACTCTGGCTGGGAAGAGCAGGCACCCACTCAACTTGAAAAACTGCCTGGGAGAGATGGGCCCTTTCCTCTCTCCTCCGCGGCAGCTTGGGCAACGCAGAGCCCTGGGGCTGGATCCGGCCTTGGGGAGATGGCAGCGAGGTCGGGGTGCGGGGAGGCTCGGGATCAGGGAGCGGGTGGCTGCATCACTCCCACCCTTCCTGAACCCGTCACCGGTTCCTTTTACTGCTTCTCAGCAGCTTTTGAAAGCAGAGAAGAAAAAAAAAAGAAAAGGCTTGAAAAGCACTTTGAAAAGCAGGGCAGGGAGAAGCGCCCGAGTTTCCCAGCAGCCCCGTCCCCTCCTCCTGCTGCCAGCGCCTGCCAGCTTTGTCTGCCGACACAGCCTCGGCCGCGCAGGAGATGCTGCCGAGCAAGCCGGGTGCATTCCCCAAGCCTCCATGCTGCAGCAGGGCATGGGGATCACTGTCCGGACACCCCAGGGTGCTGGGAATGGGGCATTACCCCTCCAACCCTCCCAAACCCCTCCAGCCCCCTGGCCCAGTTCTGGTTGCTGCCAGACACCTCCCCAATAACCCCCGCCAACCCCACGGACACCAGCTTGCACTCACAGACGTGGGGTTTCACCCCTTCCCCGTGCCATTCGCCATGGGATGAGCGGTTAACCGGCGCACCCCGGCAGAACCGCACAGCCCGCTCACCGCTGGCACCCGTGGGTGCACGGGTGAGCACCAGGACAAGCTGTGCGCAGGTCGGAGCCTGCAGCCACTCGCCTTTCCCACCCGGCACACTCCCCTGGCCAGCAGTGCCAGGGAACAGGCTCGCAGAACCCGCTGCCCACCCGGGAACCCATCGCCCAGCCACAATACAGCCACCCCGGCTTTCCCCCAAGGGGATCCCACCTGGAGCGTGACTGCTGCAGTGACCCAGCGCCCGTGGAAACCCCCTGCCCTGGCAACAGTTTCGGCGCAGGGACCCCTTCGGATGGGGTGCCACAAGCACCAAGCGGGCACCCATGCCGGCAGGACAGGGTGCACAGACCTGGGTCCGTCCTCTCCGCCGCTTTCCTCTCCCCGCCGTCCCGGGAAGGCTCCGCTGCCGTCCCTGCTGCCGGCAGCTCTGCCCATGCCGCGGGCTTCGCAGCCTGGCACGGCGCAAGACACAGCAGGGCCTGGGGCACGTGGGGCTCTGAGGATGCGCCGAGTCCTGTCTAGTCCCCAGCGTGGCAGGAGGGGCTGTCCCTGTCCCCGCAGCCCAAGGCAATGGAAAGGTGGGGACACTCGGCTCTGCCCCGGGAGCTGGCGGGGAATCGGGAAATCTGGAGGAAAGGGTAAGCCCAGGCTGCAGGGTTGCTTCTCCTCCACTGCACACCGAGCAGTTCTCTTTGCTCTGGTTACTCCTTGCTTGATCTAATCTCAACCTGGAAAATAAACTGTTACTACCTGACTCCTCCAACACCAACAGCGCTTCAGCTAAAATAAATAAATAAAAATAAATCACGGAATTCAGCCCAGCTTTACAGGTCGCAACCCCCATTTCTGGCACGTAAACATCTCTCCATCGCATCGAAGGCAGCGACCGGGTACCGCTCCAGTGCTGCCCCGTCCGCACGGCAAGGTCTGAGGGTACAGCTTCTCCCCTCTGCCCCGCTTTGGCTCACCCAGCCCTGCTAAGCGAGCGGTGTTCTGCCCTTGGGAGAACCGCAGGCCACCGCCGAGCCGCAGTCGAGAGATACGTCAAGGCCAATTTGGTCCCTGGGGACTAATTGTTACCGACAGCTCGCCCTGCCTGTCTGCTGCACAGAGCAGCCTGGAGAGCCGGCAGCGCAGGCAGCAGCGGGGCTGGGCACGGGCAGCTCAGACCTGCCTGGAGGGACTTTTGGAAAAAGCCGGTTGTGGCAGCAGCATGGTGAAAGCCAAGGTGGGAGAGAGGTGGCTGTGCTCAGCAGGGAGCACGGCATCTTCCCCCACGAGCCCAGCCGGTCCGGTTGCATGTGTGCCGTGGGGAAACTGAGGCAGTACAGGTGAGCGAGAGCTCCCGCTAGTGCCGCTGGTACTCAGCCCACCTCTGCTGTGCCCGTATTGGGTTTTGTGTCCTACGCAGCTCCCGGACGGTCCTGAGGAGGTTCCCTAGTGAGCAGAGAGCGAACCCACAGCCGCAGTGGGATGTGGGATCCGCCGATTCCTCAGGTGCTGCATCCTTCAGCTGCGGGAAACCACGAGCAGAAAGGGATCGCCTTGGCTTCGCCACCACCGCTGCCACAGGGCCCCAGGTCCTCCGGCCACAGCCACACCGGTGGCTTCACCTCCCGGCACGGCACAGGTCCAAACCTGCCGCAGACGTTGCTGCACCCTCTGGCTTCTCCTCCTCGTGGCCAGGGACAAGCCGGGCCAGGGCAGGCGAGCGGGACCTGGGCTCTGCTCTGCCTCGGCTGCCGGCGCTGCGGCACACTGCCGTGCCGGGGAGCACACGCAGACCCCACGCAGGAGACTCCTGGGTCCTGCATCCCACTGTCCCTGCGGTGGGAGACGCATCCAGGGACCACGTCGGTGGGTCATTGCTGCTCACAGGGGCTGGCACGTGCCCTGCGCTGGAGGGGAGCATCCCTCGCACGGGGAGAGTCCCTTGCACGGGGAGCACGCCTTGCGTGGGGAACTCGCCTGTGTTGCTCGACTCCTCAGACCTGCTCTGCCCCGCGTCTCTGGCGGCTCCGCGTCCCAGTCGCGGTGGGAGGAAGGTCTCTCTTGCACAAGCTGGGACGCCTGGGGCTGCAGCTGGGCTGCAAACGAGGGGCAGGATTTGGCCGGCCAAACGCAGACCCCCCTCCCCGACTGCCCCCGTGCAAAACATCTCCATCCCAGCGGAGCATCGGGACTCTCTCCGCTGCCCAGGGAGAGGACGGGCACCCCTGGGTGCTGCGCTCCCTTCGGCGCCAGCTCCCAAGTAGGTCAGATGAGTCACCTGCCAGAAATGCCCTCTGCTCGCGGCGATGCGCCAAGGCGGGGACGGCTTTTCCATCGGCGGCCACCGCAGCATCCCTCCCGTTTCTCCCCCAGCCCATGGGATGGGCGAAGGGGGGCTGCGGCACTGGGTCCCACACACTCCCCCACCCCCAGCTCCAACCGTTTCCCCAAAGCAGCACCTACAAAACGCTCCCTCTGGCCGCCCCAGACCCTTCCCCACGCTGGGGTGAGGGTCTGGGCATGTGCCCGTAAGGGGGTCCGAGCCCTCCGTGGGGTCCTGCGGCAAGAGGCTGTGCAGACCCCACAGCCCCCAGTCCTGGTAGCCCCCGGCGAGGGAACAGCCCCCGGCCAAGGAAGCGGGGGCCGGTGCTTTGCTAGCACTGTCAGCAGGCTGAGCTTTCCCCAGCCCTTGGCTCCAGAGCCATGCTGTTTGCTGCCAGAGGGGTGAAGGCGATGAAACCCCAACACATCACCTGGATTTTCCTGCCAGGCTTGAAGGGCAGAGCAGCCTGCACCCGGTGAGCGTGACGGCGAGGGTGGCTGCAAACCGCCCCGGGAGAAATCCCTGGCGCTGGTGATGCAGGACTGCTGCTGGTGATGCTGAAAGCACCCGGTGCAGTGGGGTCACCTCCCTCCTCCCCTGTCCCACCACCAGGTCCTGTTTTCCTCCAGCTACAGACCCCACTGGGATGGAAACATGGCCATCACGGCTCCCCGCACCGTTCTGGACCCTATCCCGGCACCGCAGCCTCTGGCACCCTCTGCCCGACTCCTTCCCCAGTGCCATAGGGCCGACACGAGCCTGGCCAGGACAGCAGGACAGACGGACGCATCCCGCCAGCCCCTTCGCCGACGCAGCAGGGTGACAGAGAGGCGAGACCGGCTGATCCTCAGGCTGTTTATTGGCATCTCCCTCGGCTCAGCCCGGGCGCCACGGCCCCGCCGGGCTGGTGCCTGGCTCACCGGTAGGCACTGCGGGGGTTTTGCCATGCAGAGACCACCAACACGGCCACGGCCCTGTAGCCCCCACCCCGGGGCATCACTGTCCCCTCGTGCTCCCAGGTCTCTGCACAAAACCCCATTAAAAAAAAAAACCCAAACCACCAGAAATGCAAAGGGGTGGTTACGGTCGCCGCATCGCCCCGTCTGAGCCCTCACCAGAGCCTCTGCATGGCTCCGGGGTGCAAAATCAGTGGGAAAATCAGCACCTCGTGCACCCCGGTGGGGCTCTCCTGGGGTTTAAGTCCTGGGTTCTCCTGGGGGGGGGGGGGGGGGGGCTGTGCTGGGCCAGGCACAAATGAGGGGAGGAACTAATTGCCCCTGGGTTCCTAGCACAGTGGCTGCCCCCTTCTCCCAAAGGCTGGGGGATCCAGGGTGGGGGTTTCCTGGCCAGCGCTTTTTAAGATCAGCAGAGCTCCTCTTCTCCTCTACAGTCGGGGGTCTCTGTCACCGCTTAGTCCCCAGGTCCTGGGGGAGCCAGAAGCGGAGGCTGGCAGAGGGACCGGGGTTTGGCACGGCGAAAGCCCCTGCACCCAGCCCGGCAGCACCCATGGGACCCCAGTCAGCAGCTCAGGGGCAGCCAGGGCAGGTGGCAAGGGAAAAGTCCGGTGCAATCCTGCCAGCACCCCGAGCCCTCCAGCCCCACCTCGGCTGAGGAGTCCATAACGCAGAAAGCTTTGGCCAAAAAGAGGAGCTGGGTTTTTTTCCCTAGCCCCAGGGAAGGCGCTTGGCGTTCTGCTCCGGCACTGCTGAGAAAGCTAAACACCCGCTGGAACGCCGAGCCTGAGGCCGCTGCCCGCCACGGTACTGCTGCCATCCCCAAGGCCCTTCGGCCTCTCTGCTTCCTCCTCCTCTTCTCCCCCTTGCCACTTTTTTCTGTTTTCTTAATTTCTTGGGGCTTTTCTTTTTTTTTCTTTTTTTCTTTTTTTTTTTATGGGTTTTTTTTTTTCCTTCTGTTTGTTTTTGCTTCTGTTTAAATATCAAACAAAAGAAGAAAATCCAGCGATGGGGGCTCTGGAACCAGGGGCCAGGCTACTAGGTGGACGGTAGAGTGTACCGGGCTGGCTAGGGGGGTTGCCGGGGGTCTGGGGGGTGGGAGTCCTGCTGGCTTTGGGGCGGAAAAGGCTGCCCTGCTGCGTGGAGGTACTGTTGGAGAGGGGCGCGTGGTCGGGCTCCCCCGAGTCGCTCTCGGTGTAGCTGTACGCCTGCGCCCGTGAGATGCCCTTCTGCTGCCGCCGCCACGAGTTGTAGTAGGTAGGGTCGCTGATGTAGTGGTTGACGAAGGAGTGGGCTTTCTGGTGGCCGGGGTCCACCTCGTATTCGCTGTCGCTGCCCTAAAAGAACAGGATGGGGAGGTGAGCATGAGGTAGGGGGGCATCACCCACCAGCGCCCAAAACAGGGTGACCTTTCCCAGTGCTTTTTTGGGGATGCTGGCAAGCACATCCCAAAAGACTTTAAGGGCTGGGACGGCTGCAGCGCCGCTGGGGTGTTTCTGCCTCTTGCTAAAGCAAAATAAAACCTCATACAAAAGGGCTGCAGGGTCCTGGGGCTCTGGGGGGGGGGGGTGGGGGGTGGTCCCCGAGGCCACGATACCCCAGGGCTGATGGGGAGGGTGTTTTTGGGAGGCGGGTGCTGGCGACCCGGCCTGCCCGCTGGCAGTAATTGGATTCAGCTTCCCCTGGCCGTGCACAAAGGGCCCATTGAGGGCGGTGGGGAAGCTGCTCCGAGCCAGCGCCAGCTCCCGCCGCTCTTCACAGCTCCTCAAAAGCCACTCGAGCCTCGCTCAGGCAAGAGGGAGCGGAGCCGGCATCTGCTGCGCAAAGGCAAAAGAAACAGCCGGTGTAGGCAATGACAGGGGGGCCCCCTGGGGCTGATCCCCCTCCTGCTCGGCGACAGCCGTGGGGACCCCCAAGGACCTTCCCCTGGGCTTCAGCCTCGTCTTTTCAGATGCCGCCCAGCATCCATCCCGGGGGCAACGCTCCCATGGCCTCCCCCGGAGCTGCTTGCCTGAGGAGCTGCCCGCGGCCACGCTCCTGCCCGGCCACAGCTGCCCGTTTCTCCGGGAGGAGACAAAGGTGCCATTTTGTGGGATTGGCAGAGCCGCGGCCGTTGCCACCAGCGACCGGGCAGCGGGACAGTCCCCAACCCCGCTGCCCTCCCGTCCCCTGTCCTCAGCAGCCCTGGGGCTGGGGGCTACACACGGGCTGGGGGCTGTGCCAGCTTCGCTCTGGCTCCGAGCCACGAACCCACGGGGGATGCTGCTGCCTAAAAAGCAGGACGGGGTAGGAGAGAGCGACCGGCGTTCCTTTTCCCAAATGCGCACCAGGACCTGCATCGTGGTGGCCAGAGGGCAGGGGCGATGCTCAGGGAGGGCTCCCAGCACCGTCCATCCTCTCCAAGGTCCCCATCCCCATGGGCAGCCCCGGGTGGTCACCTGAGAGTCGGAGACCTCGGAGGGCTTCTCCGTCAGGCTGCTGCTTTCGGCAGGGATCAGGTCGTTGTACTTGGTCACGTCCTCGTCCGAGTAGTGGAGGCTGCCGGGGCTGGGTCGTGGCGGGGACCTTGGGGAGAAGCGGGTGCTCAGCGTGGGTCCCCCCCTGGGGCTGTGCCACGCAGCGATGAGCCCAGCTGAGCCCCGGGGCGGGCGCAGGGACCACCCCCTAAGCTGTGCAGAGCCCCCACCAAGGACCCTGCCTATGGTCCATTCCCAGCTTTTCGGGCTGTTCAGCACCCTGGCACATCAGGTGCCAGCCTTCCCAGCCCCGTGCCCATCCCACAGCGAGTGCACGATGGAGGGACAGGCACGACGTCTGAAAAACTTCCCCCACCCCCTGCCGGGGAAGGGGCTGCGGCGAGGGGTCCTTACCGGGTGTAGATGCCATTCTTCCGGCAGAAGGAGTTCTTGACGGAGAGACGCCGGTTGTTGAGCTCCAAGGCGGGGAAGCTGCCTTCGTCCAGGCTCACCATCTCACCGTGGCTCAGGGCGGTCGCCTTGGAACCGTTCCCTGCGGGATGGGATGTCAGCCTTCCCCAGACCCTCCCCAGGCAGCACAGCATGGAGGGGCCTGGACCCTGCACGGGGGGGGGGGGGAGCCAGGGAACGGCCCAGAGAGGGTTGTGCCAGCTCCAGCGCTGGACAGACCAAAGCCTGGGGATGCCCACGATGTGCCAGTCCTGGGGCATCGGCCACGCAGCAGCCCCGTGCCCAGCGTCGCCGGCCGTGCCGAGCCCTGCCCGCCTCGGCTCACACCCTGACCTGCCCCATCGCCTCTGGCTCCCGGCTCAGCCGCTCTGTTTGCTTAACGAGGAGGTCTGGATTTTCCCCACAATTTGAGCCCTTGATACAGCTAAGAAAACAGAGCTGTGTTTGACTAATCCCAATGACCTCTGCCGAGCCCCTGGGCTGCCCTCCCTCTGCAGCTGACAGCGGGACAAGTCGCTTATTTAATCTCTGGTTCCCAGTGCTCTCCAGGAAGCCCGCAGCATCTTTATCGGCTATCACCAAGTCTCTGGAGGAGCCGTGCCCTGAGGCAGGCTCCCACCACCCCGCTCAGACCCCAAAGGCAGGCAGGGAGGCCCCAGAGAGGCTCCTATGGGATTGGGGCTCTGCATCCCCCAGGAGGCACCCCAGAGGGTCCCATCACCACCCACCACATCCCCGGCACTCACCTGAGTCTGACTTCTTGGCGTACTTCTTGCTCTGCCCGCGGATGATGAGCACAAAGACGAGCAGGAGGATGAAGATGAGCCCCACCAGGGCGATGACCACCAGGAACCACCACTCCTCATAGAACGGGTTGGCTTTCTGGGCTGGGGCACAGCAGGGAGGATCAGAGGGGGACAGGCATGGGGGGCAAACCAGTATGGGTGGGTGGACCCCGCTGCAGGGCATGGAGTCTCCTTGGGGAACTTTGTGAGACCTGGATCCACGTGAGGGAGGGGGTTAAAGGGGGATAGCAGGAGGCTTTGCTAGCGGAGTGCTGGCAGAAGCTGCTGGCAGCAAGAGCTGGGGCTCTGTAGGAGCCAGGCAGGGTCAGGGAGATGGGTTTCAGTGATGGCCATGGGAACAGAGCAATGCTGGGACTCTCCCTCCGGCACATGGGTGACAGCATCCCCCCAGGGACACCCACATGCTGCCCCCGCTGGCTACCTGACACGGAGGGGGAAGGCGTGCTGGGGGTCCCGTAGCCATAGTCATTCACAGCGATGACGCGGAAGTCGTAGCTGACCCCCTGCTTGAGGATGTCCGTGCTGAAGGTGTAGGAGGTCACCTCCTTGGGGATGTCTTTGATGAGGATGTCCCAGAGCCCCTCGTCTGGAAAAGAGAAGGGGCCTAGGATGGGGAGACCGGCTCTGCAGGACTCCCCAGGGTGAGAAGCTGATCTCCCTCCATCCAGGACCGTGTGCCCTACGCCATCTGCCCGGCCCTCCCGGCCCCGGCAGGCACCGAGCTCACTCGCTGCAGCATCATTAAAAAGCCGTAGCGATGCACGCAGCTGATTGATCGCCTGCCCTGCTCAAAAGCCCAGGGCAAGGCAGCTCCCTGGGGATCTGCTCCCACTGCAGCCCCGGAGCAGCGCCAGCAGCTCTACAGGAGTGAGGGGTTTCCCTCCCTGGGGCTGCTCCCAATGCGAGGAGTGGTACCAACCCCCGTTAGCGATCGATTGGGTCGTCTGAGCTGCGGTCTCTGCGGCAGGGAGAAATAATTAACTCGGGGCTGCAGGAGAGAGTGTGGCCGTGCCTGCTGGCTCCCTGCCGCAGGGATGGGGAGTCCCAGCTTCCAGCCCTGCCTGCCCCTGCCTGCACAGGAACAGGGCCTCCCTGTTTTGGGATAGCCTTGGTACCCCTCAAACCCCCTTGCGTGGCTGGGGGAGCATCGGGACCTCCGTGCCCGTGAGAGCAGCAGCATCGGCAACGTGGTCCTCATGGACCGGCACATGGCCGACATCCCAGACACCTGGGTCCTGATCCCCAGCCCAGCCTGCCGGGTGGCCTCGGAGAGGTCAGCACTCCTTCCTTGCCTCAGTCTCCCCTGAATCCAAGGCACTGCTGATATTGAGGTAGGGATGGAAAGCAGACAGGAGCTCCAGTACCTGAAGGACGGGCTTCGATGACGTATCTGGTGATGGGTCCTTGGCCGGGGTCCCCACTCGACCAGTGGATGGTGATAGCCGAGCCGTAGCGAGAGATGAAGGGCTCGCCAGGGGGACCGGGGGCACCTGAGGACCCAGAGCAGAGCTGGAGGCAGGGGGGTACAAACTGGCATGTGGCCATACCAGCCCTGGTGGCACTAGGGGAACTGTGCCCACCACATCTCCTCCCTCACCCCGGCACAGCCGTCCCGCACATCCCCCCCTACCTTCCCCAGGCCCCGTGGTGATGTTTGCCTCAACGTCTGGCCCGTAGGCAAAGGTTTTGGCCCGGATTCGGAACCGGTACGTCACACCCTCGGCCAGGTCCTTCACCTTCATCCACAGCGGGCTGTTCCCTTTCACATCCACTGTCACGATCTTACTGACACCTGCGGGGATGGAGGCTGAGCTGGGTCTTCCCCGGAGCCCTCCCAGCTCCTGCCAATGCCCCCAGCCTCCCCCCAGCACCCCCCGCCGTGCCCTCACCGTCCACGGGCATGCAGGGCTCGTAGACCAGCCTGTAGCCCTCCAGGACGCCGTTGGGCAGCGGTGGTGGCTCCCAGGACACGTTCACCGATGTGGTGGTCAGCTCGCTGAATCGGATGGAGCCGGGAGCGCTGGGGGCTGTGAGGGAGCAGGGTGGCCGGGGCCAGCTCAGCACTCCCAGGGGTGACCCCCAGCACCAAGCCAGCCCCTCTCCTTGCCTCCACTTTAACGGGGCTGGGGCACTCGTCATCACCATCTCACACCACCCTGGTGCCACCCCACTGCGCCCTCATCCCCATTAAAGCAAAGACCCTGCCAGGCCACCGTGCACGGCTGGGGGAATGAGTCTCCTTCTCCTTGTCTCTCCTCCCGAGACCTTCATCCTTCCCAAATCGTGCCCCCACCCCAGAAACCCTCTGTGGTGAGCCCAGGGCTGGTCTCTGCTTGGGATTGCAGGAGCTGGGGTGCAGCTGGGATGAAGGGGCATCAGCCAGACATCACTGGAGCTGGACCCATGGAGACACCTCCCCGCAGAGCCCAGGGGCGGGAGGGTCTGGATGCGACCGTGCTGAGTGAAGGGCTGGGGGCAGCCGTGCCATGGGACCCACCTGCCTGCTGCGTTCGCCCCTTAACGGGGGGGCTGCGGGGTCCGTCTCCCGCAGCATTGAAGGCGGCGACGCTGACCCAGTACGAGGTGTACCCCGTCAGGTTCTTCAGCTTCACCCCGTTCTCGGGCAGAAAGAGCGTCTTCACCCGCGCGCTCTCGTTCTGGCTCTGGGCCTCCCAGAAGTGGATCTGCAGGAGGAGGAGGGGGCATGGAGACCCGGGTGATGCGCAGATCCAGCCCATCTCGCCTTCCCCACACCCTTTGCTACGCCCAAACACCCTGCGCAGCCCTGTCCGGTCTCCTAAGCCCCTATATCCCAGAGTGGCCGGGGGTCTGAGCATGTCGGAGTAAATGGAATGGCTTCTCCTCCAGGATGGCTCCAGGCTGTGCTGGGCATCAGGCATGACCCCCGCTCGCAGCTGGCTCAGGACCCAGCATCAGCACGCTAAGATCACCTTTGAGCTGTGCCTAATTCTCAAAGGACGGCTCCGAGCAGGAGGAACCACCGTGGATGTGACCAAGGAGGTGCCTAGAAGCGTGGGGCTGGGCATCCCGGCTCCATCCCGCCTGGATCCCGGCTGGATCCGAGGACCGACGGCGCCATCTGCCGCCCCGCGGCCGCTCGACACCGGGATGGGACACCCAGCATCTCCCCGGGACACCCAGCATCTTCCCCGGGACACCCAGCATCTTCCCCGGGATCCCCAGCATTTTCCCCGGGACACCCAGCATCTTCCCCGGGACACCCAGCATCTTCCCCGGGATACCCAGCATCTTCCCCGGGACACCCAGCATCTTCCCCGGGACACCCAGCATCTTCCCCGGGATACCCAGCATCTTCCCCGGGACACCCAGCATCTTCCCCGGGACACCCAGCATCTTCCCCGGGATACCCAGCATCTTCCCCGGGATCCCTTCCCCAACGGCATGCATAGCATCTCCCAGGGCACCCAACATCTCCCCGACACCTGACAACTCCCCAGATCCAACAACACAGCGTCTCCCAGGGGAGCTCAGCACCCCCCAAAGACGCCCAGCATCTTCCCAGGGCACCCCGTGCCCCTCCTCTGCCAGGAACCCAGCACCTTCCCAGTGCACCCAGTGTCTCTGAGCCCCGGCTCGGTGCCAGCCCCCCTGGACGTGGTACCTTGTAGCCCTGGATGTCCCCGTTCTGGCTCTCGGCCGGTGGCGGTTCCCAAGTGACATCCAGCTGGGTGGCCGTGGCTGCCTGTACCGCCACGTTCTGCGGCGCGCCGGTGGGCACTGTGCCGAAGGGGGGGGGACAGTGTCACAGCTCAGCCGGGACCAGGGAGGGGAAAGCCCCCCCCTTGATGCAAGGGTCCCGCTGCCTTGTTTTGGCGTGAGCGTGGGGTACCAGGGCACTGGAGCCCCCTCCCCGCAGCTTCTGGTCGTGGGCAGCCCCTCGCCAGGCAGGACCGTGCCAGCAGACTCACCCGCTTCACCCACGAAGACCTCCTGGGGGGGGCTGGGGGGACCCTCGCCCACGGCATTATACACACTCATGCGGATCTCGTAGCGCCGGTGCTTGCTTAGGTCTGCGGGGGGGTGGAAAGGGGAGAAGGGGTGAGAGGAGCCCTCCCTGCAGCTGGAGGTGTGTGGGGGTCCTGCTACCCCTGGGGGACCCAGCAGAGCAAGGGGGGGGCTCCCCAAGGAACAACAGGAGCAGACAGGCAGAGGTGTCCCCCAGGGACGGAGCGTGCGGTTCACCCCACGGCACAGGCAGGCAGAGGGGAGGGACACACGGTGTGGGGGGGGTGGCAGTGGGGAGGACACGTACGGGGGGGGCAGGGGAGCGGTGACTTACTGTCCAGCTCATACTGGGTGAGGGAGACCTCGCTGAGGTTGTGCACGGCGTAGACGGCTGGGTGGCACAGGGCAGGGAGAGCAGGCAGCTGGTTAGTCCCGCAGGTGGCATAAGTGGGTTCCCACTTCTGAGCACCCACCCCAGCACAGCTGCCCACCCCAGGGTGGGCCAGGGGTCCCCTGCAAGGGTCCTGTCACCCCCTCAGGAGCCAATGGAGCTGTCACAGCACCAAGGAGCCTTTCCGTCCTTCAGCCCCATCCCCCGAGCAGCACAAGCTGGGCATCGGGGTCTCCACAGGGGGGTCCGACCACAGCTAAGAGTGGTGGATGGGGCAAAGTCCGGTCTTGGGCTCTGCCCTTGTCACTCGTGTCTCTGCTGTCCCCAGAGTGGATGCGACCCTGTTCCCTTTGGGGTCTGAGGATGGCAGCAGACCCAGACACACAGAGCGGGACGTCACACAGACAACCCACGTTAGGTGCAGACACACGGACACCCACGCTACAGGGACACGGGTGCTGAGCACAGCGGGACTGAGCCAGCGACATCACAGACAAGCGTGTTAGGGACCACGGACCTGGTGGCACGAGGGAGCCGGTGACAGCTCCGTGGGGCACAGCCGAACCCTGACAACTCCAGGTTGGTACCCAGGAGAGGCCGTGGAGCGCAGGATGCTGCCCTGCGCCATCCTCCATCTGCCACTGCTGGGTCACCCCCCCCCCCCCCGCTCCCAGCCACGCACCCCCCCAGGGTCCGTGGGCACTCACGGGTGAGCTCGGCCCACGTGGCGCCGGGGTTGCCGATGCCGCGCAGGGTGAAGCCGCGCAGGCTGTCGTACACCAGCTCGCGGTAGCGGAGGCGGAAACCCAGCAGGATCCCGTTGATCTTGTCCTCGGCTGGGGGCTGCGTGGGGAGGACGGTGAGGGGCTGCTCTGACCCGGGGCTCCCCGGCACCCCGAAACGGCTGTCCCCAGTACGCCCCGGTGTCACCTCCCAAGGGGACAAGCGGCCAGCCCTGTGACACCCCGCAAGGCGGAGGGTACTGTACCTGCCAGCGGATAAGCACCGACGTGGTGGTATGTGGGGTGACGGAGAGGATGGTGGGGGCTTCCTCAGGGGCTGGCGGGGGGGAGAAGCGGGTGGTGAGGCTTCAGAGATGCCCTGGGCATGGGGGGATGCCCAAGTAGGGGGGCAACCCCTCTCCCTGCCCCAGGAGTCGCAGCCTGCTCTGACCTGCCTGCAGGGTGGTGAGCGACTCCGACTCCTCGCTGTACTCGCTGTCCCCGATGTCGTTTGTCGCCTTCACGCGGAACTTGTAGGAGGTGAAGGGCTTCAGCCTGGATGGAAGCAGAGTGGGTCGGTGATGGCGAGACCGGTGGACGACCCCGTAAGCCACCCTCCCTCCCGCAGGGCACATCGGCCAGTGCTTCCCAACCTTGGCGCAAGCACTTCTCATCGGATGGGGAAACCGAGGCATGGGGCAACTGCCCAAACCAGAGCCCATCACCTCCCCGGCTCCCCATCGCGCCACAGCACTGTTGAAGGCCAACCTGTCCACGACGAAGGCGGTGACGTTGTGGCTGACGGAGGCAGAGTGCAGCGCCCACTCGCCGTCGGGCAGCTCGCGGCTCTGCACCGTGTAGTAGCGGACTGGGGAGAGCCCGTCGCTGCCCGGCTCCCAGGAGAGCATCACGCTGCGGGCTCGCACCTCCTCCTGCTGGGCCAGCGGCTTCCCGGGGGGCTGCGGGCGGTCTGGGAGAGGCGAGGGGCTGAGAGCACCACGGGCACGCCGCAGGCATGCGACAGCCCCGTCCCGCAGGCTGGACCCCCCCCACCATTACCTCTCTTCTCCGTGGTCACCACGAGAGCTTCGGCCGCCTCGCCCCAGCCCTTGCGGGTCTGCGCTGCGATGCGGAAAAGGTAGGTTGCCTCGGGCTGGAGGCCGGTGGCCGTGTACTGCCGGGCGCTGGGCTCCAGCACCTCCACGGAGGCCGAGTTGACGGCGGTGGTGTTGAGGCGGTGGGTGACCTGGTACGCTGCGGGGAAGGGAACGGCACGGTGGGGCTGGTGGAGGGGATGCCATCCTGGGCTCCCCCCCGTCCTGTGCATGCCTCCCTCCTCCAGCCCTGCTCACGCTGAGGGCCAGCAACCAGGAGTTTTTTGGCTCCCTGCACGGGGGAGCTGACACACAGCCAGGGACCCAGCACAACCTGCTGAGTCGGGAATCGCCAGCCCTGGGGGTAACGGGCTTCGAGATGCTCGGGGGGGGTCTCGGGGAGCTGGTCTCTGCCACCCCATGCTGATCCCTGCTCTCACGGGACCTCCGGACCTGTCTGCAGAGCATCCCACCGTGGCACAACTGGGATGGCTCCCCACCTACCCAGGATGATGCCGTTGGGTGCTGCGGGTGGCTGCCAGATGAGGCGCACCAAGGTGGTCCTCACTTCGGGGAAGAGGATCCCCACGGGTGGCCCAGGCACTGGAGTGGGGAGAGATAGGGTTCACCGGGGAGTGCACGAGCGCGTGCAAAGTGCCAGTTCCCATCCCTTGGGAATGGGAGCCCAGGGTGTCCTGGTCAGGAGGGAGAGGGATCACCCCAGGGAACAGGGATGGGATGGGAAGGCGTTAGGCACCCAGGGGACCCCCCCCCAGCCTGTTTGGGTCTCTCTGCCCATCCAGGTGCTATTACCCACCATCATCCAGCGTCCGCTCGAGGACGGGGGGCCGGCTGGGCACACCGTCACCGATCCTGGTGAAGGCCAGCACACGGATCTCGTACAGCGTGTATTTGCCCAGCCCGGTCAGTTGGGCGCTGCGGGAGGCATTGCCCTCCGCCAGCCAGAACTGGGCACGCGTGTCCAAGTCCTTCTCCTTGTACATCACCTGCAACAGACCCCGTGTGACACGGCTGGACAGGGCTACAGCCCCAGGATGGAGCAGGGTGGCAAAATTTGGCACAGGTGGGCACCATCTCTTGGAGGTGGCACAACCGGGAACCCGGCAGGCTGCAGGGTGATTCCCCCCCACCCCAGGGAAAGCCATGCTTCCCGGGTCTGCGGGTGAGGTTGGCAGGGCACGGGGCAGGGTTGCAGGCAGGCAGAGTCACAGCACCGGGGCTGGGGTAGGTGCTCACCTTGTAGCCCAGGATGAGGCCGTTGCAGTCTGCCTCGGGAATGTCGCTCCATCGCACCAGCATGCTGCTGGAGGAGGTGGCCAGCGCCGAAACGTTGCTGGGGCCGGAGGAAGGCACTGGAGGGGAGAGTTAGAGCAGGGGTCAGTGGTTGGATCCAGCCGGGGTGGGTGCCCGGTGCTGCAGGGTGGACAGCGGTACCTGACTCCCGGGTGCGTCCCACCACCGAGCGGCTCCAGGGCCCCGAGCCGATGGCGTTGAAGGCTTGGACCTGCACCCGGTATTCGGTCCACTCCTCCAGGTCCTCGATGGTGTACTCCCGCTCCACGCGGTCATGGATGACGTGCATCGCCGGCTGCCCTCGCCCATCCGAGCGTGCGTACCGGATCTTGTAGCCCACGGCGTCGGGGTTCCCGTTGTACTCCTGCTCCAGGAGGGGCTGGCCCCAACCGGCAGAGATGGCCACCGTCACTCCCAAGTTCCCGCAGTCACCCCAGCTCGTCTCCCCACCTTCCCGCCTGCCCCTACAAGCCCTGCGCCCGTGGGCACAGACGCCCCCCCAGGGCCACGGTGTCCCCCCCCTCACCATCCAGCGCAGCCACAGGCTGGTCTCGCTGGCTGTCCTCAGGGTGACGTTGGCGGGTGCCGTGTCCGGGGGGGCCTGGAGGGTCTGGATTCTCCGGGAGGGCAGGCTGGGGGGGCTGGTACCCACGATGTTCACCTGCCGCATGCGGAAACTGAGAGACGAGAGGGGGGGGTCACGGCGGGGGGCAAGAGGGCTCCGGTCCCCTGCGGAGGATGCCACGGAACCATCCTGGCCACTCGCCTGTAGTAGGTGTAGGGCTTCAGGTTGGGCACCTCCATGGAGCGGGCATCGGGCTCATTAGCGAGCTGGTGGACGAGCCCCCACTCTTCAGCCTCACCGTTCTGGCCCACCTGTGGGATGGGAGTGGGGTGAGTTGTTCCCCAGCACCCCCTCGCCCCCCCCTCCCCTGCACCCCCATACCTGCGCCTCCACCTGCCAGCGGGAGATGGAGGTTTTGCCGTCATAGCCCGGGCGAAACTGGAGGGTGACGGAGCGGGGTCCGATGTTGGAGATGCCCAGGTTGGTGGGCGCACCGGGGAGCTCTGCGGAGAGAGGGCAGGGTGGATGGCACCGGCCGCTCGCCCCCAGCACCGCTCGCAGCCTGCCGGCATCCCCGCACTGCCGCGCTCACCTGGTGGTACCCCGGAGGAGATGGTGGAGGACGAGACCTGGCCCTGGCCCTTGGATGTCATGGCAGCTACCTCGATGGTGTAGGTGGTGAGGGCGGTGAGACCGGTGACGCGGTACTCCAGGGTGACGTTGGGCAGGTAATGCGTCACCCGTGTGTTGGTGCGGTTGTATTCTTCCCACGAGATCCGGTAGCCTGAAACGTGCCCCGAGCCGTCAGCCCCCATCATTGCCTACCCCGAGGGGCTGAGTGGGGCCAGGGGAGATGCTGCGGGGTGGGAGATGCCGCGGGGTGGGAGATGCCGCCGGGTGGGAGATGCCGCCGGGTGGGAGATGCCGCCGGGTGGGAAGGGGACCGGGGGGAGAATGCTGCGGGGTGGGAGATGCTGTGGGGTGGGAGATGCTGCGGGAGCTGGATACCCGTCGGTACTCCCTTACCCGTCAGGATGCCGTTCTTCTCCAGTGGCTCTTGCCAGCTGACTTTCAGGGACGTGTCCAGGATGTCACTGAAGCTGAGATGTCCCACGGGGCCAGGCACTGCCCAAAGACACCCAGGCTCAGCACGCAGCCCCACACCCTAGGGCAGGAGCCCTCGGCACCCACGGGACCCCCACAGGGAGCGAGCGTGGAGGGGACTCCCCTTGCCTGGGGCTTCCCAGGGCTCAGCGGCACCCTGCTTCCACATCCCCACCGGCAACACCAGTGGGACCGAGTCCCCCATTTCGGGGCTGCTCCCACCCTCCCCGGGAGCCGCGGGTGGGCAGAGTCCGTCCCGCGGGAACGCAGAGCCTCCCCGTACCGTCCTCGTGGGTGCGCACCAGCTGGGGGGGGCTGCGCGGGCCGTCCCCCGGCGTGGTGAAGCACAGCACCGAGGTGAAGTACTCGGCGAATTTCCGCAGCCCGGCCACGTAGCCCACGTGGACGCTGTCCTGGAAATTGGGCCGCACCGTCACCACCGTCGCCTCTTCCTCGTGCTCCGGCTCCCAGGCGATGAGCTGCGGGAAGAAGGAGCTGGGACAACAATACCGGGTACTGGCATCCCCGCCGCGCACATCGGTACCACAAACACCCTCCTCCGGGGCACCTCCGGCCTCTCCTTATTTATTCAGAGTTGATTAAATATCAATTAATTGTGCAGGGAACACTTGATGCCTTTAACAGCATGTGTTTACCCCTACCAGCCGATACGGAACGCGTGCTTTGTGATTAACTCCCATTGATAACGGCGTGTAATCGCCCACTCGCCTGCATTTAGGAGGGATGTTTGGGCATTTAATTGGTATTGTGCGAGATAGCCTATAGCAACTTAATTAAATACTAATTAGGCCCTAAAAATACTAATCAAAAATACTAAGTGGCATTTAATAAGAATGTTAAATATCCTACTTGCTCTGGTTATCTCATTCAGTGGCAATTAAATTCCTGAACTTCTTTTGAGTGGATTAAGAAACAAGTTGAATGTTTTAATTCAATTTCATTAATGTAAATTTGAATTAATTGCAATTTGGAATTAATTACAGAGCCGGGGAGGCTCCCAGCCCATGCAAGTGTTAAATCTCAGTAACTGTTATTTTAACAGTCAGGCCGGAACCAATTCAAATCTGGGGTTTTGGTGAGAAGTCGAGCCAGTTTGTGAAGGTCGGCTGAGGAGTTTCCCCTCCCCGGCTGCCCTGATTTTGGGGAGACCCGCAGGAATCGCCCCTCACCTTGTACCCCTGGTTGATGCCGTTGATGAACTGGGGGCTGGGGGGGTTCCAGGTAAAGCGGATGGTGGTAGAGTTGGTGGCCTCGGTCTGCACGTTCCCCGGCGGCACCGTGGGGACTGCCGGGATGAAAGGATGGCTCACAGCGGCTCCAGCTCCACAAGGTCCCCTCCATCGGCCAGGTGTCAACCCCTTGGGACCCCCAGCACCCAGGGTGGTGCCCCAAGACACCCCTGACTGGGTCAGCCCTGCCCTGGCTCTGCAGCCCCTGCTCATCCCTCCCCAGCAGGTCCCAGTCTCCCTGGGACCCCCAAACCCATCCTCCCGCCACCCATCCCCAACAGCCCCATGGCACAGCCTGTCGCCATCGGGACGAACGCCAAGCTCCTGCCCGTCCCTACCTACCTCCCTGCAGCGTCCACTCGGTCACCTTCATGCTGTACACCCCCAGGCCGGCACTGTTGTACGCCGCCACCTCAATCTCATAGTTGGTCCAGATGATGAGGTCCTCCAGGAGCAGGTTGTTGACGTCGGCGTTGGTGATGTTCTTGAACTGGTAGCCCACAGGCAACCCAGCCAGGCAGTACCTGGGGACCAGGGGCTGTCAGAACTGCCGGCGTCCTCACCGGCACCCCGGGATGCCGGGGATGGGGCACCCGCGCTCCCCCGCCGGTGCCTACCGGATGATGTAGCCCTTGAGGACACCATTCTGGTGGCTTTCGGGGGGCGGCTGCCACTGGATCATGATGGACTGGTTGGTGCGGCCGCTGGCGATGACGTTCTGGGGAGGTGCGGAGGGGGGCTCCTCAGGCAGGGACACCCTGGGGGGGGGGGGGGGGCGGGATGAGCCAGAGATGAGCACCCAGGGCCACCGGCCCACCCCTGGGACCCCCCAGCTGTGGCTCACCTCTCCGTGTCCTTGCTGAACTGCCCCCTGCCCACATCGTTCACAGCGCAGAGGCGGAACTGGTAGGAGCGAGCGGGGACCAAGCCCCGCACCATCACCGACGTCGACTCGGGGTCCACGCTGGCCAGCAGCACGGTCCAGGGCGCGTCTGTCGGGGGGGAGAGGGGGGGCAACGGGGTGGAGGACCCGACCTACAGGACATCGGGGTCCCCTGCCCAGCTTACGAGTCCCGTGGTCCCCAAGCTCCCTGCAGCATCCCTTGCCCACCACCCCTGGGTGATGCCAGAGCCCAGACTTTGCCCGGTGCCAGCCTAGCTGGGGCCAGCGGTGCCGAGGAGGTGGGAGCAGCCCCTTACTGTTTTCGGAGACCTCCACGACGTAGCGGAGCAGGGGGCTGTTGCCGTCGAAGGGCTTGGCCCAGGTGAGGTTGATGGCCCGTTTCTCCAGGGAGCTGAGGGTGGCCGTGGGGCTCTCAGGGGCGTGGGGGAGCTGCCTGGACAGGGGGGGTTAGGGAGGGGGGCGGTTAGGGAGGGGGCACAGCCCAGGGCGTGGGGTGCTGGTGGGGATGAGTGTGTGTGTGGGGGTCTCACCGGACGCGGAGGTGGGCGCTGCGCGAGTCGTTGCCCCCGGCGGAGACCACCTTGCAGGTGTAGGTGCCGATGTCGCCCGACCAGGTCTGGGAGATGTGCAGGGTGCCCGTCTCGTCCAGGCGCACCCGTGGGCCGCTCTCCACGCTCAGCGGTGCCCCGTCCTTCTCCCAGACGTACCTGTGCCGGGGGGGGTGGGTGGGTGGGGGGGTACCCAGAAGTCCTGACACCCTGCAGCCCCTCACAAGGAGAAGGGACCAAGGGTCCCACCGGTGTGCAGGGCTCCCCGTGCGCAGGGCACCAGGTGGCACTGCAGGACCAGCAGTGCAGGGCTGGGGATGGAGGCACCCACCATTTGCCCACTCCCTCCCCAAGCCCCCGGGGAAGCGGTGATGGCAGACAGGCAGCCTGGGGGTGCCTAGATCCCCCCCACAAGCCTCCCAGCCCCATCGCACATACCTGACATCCACGCTGGGGTCGTGGGTGACCCCACAGCTCATGATGGCTTTGGTCCCTTTGATGACGCTCTGGTCCTGTGGCGGGTCGGTGATACGTGTCCTTGCTATGGGTTGGGGGGGACGGACACATGGGATGAGGCATTGGCACCCGGAGGGCTGCCGGGGTGGCATCGGCAAGGGACAGCCCAAGTTTGCACCCACGCAACCCAACCAGCCACGTGCCAGAGCCCATCCTCGGCACCCCCAGAGAGCTCCATCCCGCACCACGCGCGGCGGGAGACAGCACCCAGCTGCCCACAGAACTGGTCAGGGTCCATCCTGCACCGTGCAGGCAAACAGGGCGGCAGGCAGAGCCGGGTGACGCGGGCACGCTGGCGGGCGCCTTACCCCAGACCACCAGGTCGGCAGACGCCTCGTCCACGCCGCGGGAGTTGGTGGCCAGGCAGGCGTAGGTGCCGGCGTCGGCGAGGTGCGCGGGGCTGACGAGCAGGCTGCCCGACTCCAGCAGGGTGAAACGCGGGAGCTGCACCGAGCCGCTGGCCAGGATCCGCTCCCCTGGGTGACACGGGGGAACCCCATCAGCAAACGGTGCCTCAGCCATCGGCCAAGCCTGGTGGCCACTGAGCCAGGTGGCCGTGGAGCTTGCGGAGGATGCCCTGGTGGCCATGCTTGCCCGCACCCCAGTGCCCTCAGCCCCTTTACCTTTCTGCCACGTGATGGCCGGGCGCGGAGCCCCCGAGGTCTCGCAGTTGAGGATTACGGACATGCCATCAATCACTGTGCTGTCCTGGGGACCCCTGGTGATGTTGGGGGCGATGCCTGTGGGGTAGAGAGATGCACAGCCCCTCCTGAAGCCCTTCCCAGTGGCCAGCCTGGAGCTGACCCGCTCCTGGGGCATGGGGGGGGGGGGGGTGTCCCATCCCCACGGGAGGGTTTCCTAGTGTTCCTGAGCCCCCCGTGGAGCCCAGCCAGGGTGTCCCAGGCACATCCCACCCACTGCCCAGGCAGGGCACCCTGGGCTCCAGAGGGGGGGGGCTGGCACCTACTGGTCACGGCCAGGTACGTGGTGGTCTGCACCTCTCCGGCCGCGTTGCGGGCAAAGCACTGGAACATGCCGGTGTCGTCGGGGACCAGCCCGCTGATCTGCAGGCTGCCGTCCGCCAGGAGCTGGAAGCGGGACAGCTTCTCCAGGCGGATGAGGGCAGCATCCTTGTACCAGGCCATCTCAGGGGGGGGGACGCCTGCAAAGGACAGGGCCAGGTCAAGCACGGGACCGTGGCGGCACAGGGAGGGCGGCTGGGGAGCGGCTCACCTTTGGCTTGGCAGGGGATGGCCACCACCTTCTCCATCTCGGCTGTGATGTGCCTCTCCGGCTCCTTGACGAACTGTGGTGGCTCTGCAAAGGGAAGCCCGACGATGGGCAGGGGGTTGCGTTAAAGCTCGGGTCCTCTGGCCCCACCATCAAATGACTCCCCTGCCTGTTGCCTCCCATGTCAGCCCTGGGGCTGAGACCGCCTCAACTCATTGCACGTGTGGTTTAGGCTACCCGTGGCCAGGGCCTCACCCAGGACGGAGAGGTAGGCACCCTCAGCCACGGCGGGCACGCTGCTGCTGCGGAGCACGGCCTCGCACTCGTAATAGCCGCTGTCGCTCAGCGTGGGGTTGAGGATGGTGAGCCGGCGGCTGTAGTCGCTGATGCCGCTGGAGAGGGGCACCCCGTCCTTCTTCCAGATGATGTGCAGCTTGATCAGCGGCCTGGGGTGGGGGGGGCGCGAGCATGTTGAGAGACAGTCCCAGCCCCTCTGCACCCCACCAAATCCCCACCTCACTCCATCCCGTGGTACCCAGGAGCCCTGGTGGGAAGGGACCTGGGGGCATCCAGCCCTGGAGCCGGGCGATGCCAACAGGGAGATGCCCCGTCCCCATCCCGTCTGCCTCGACGCTACTCGCCTGGCATTGGCCACACACTCCATGGTCACCTCCGAGGTCCCGGCCACCACGCTGGTGTTCCTGGGTGGGACAATGATGGTGGGTGCGATGGGATCGGCCGGGCCACCCACATCTGGGGAGAAGGAGGCCAGAGGGACAGCCGTCAGCACCCCCTGCTCACCCCTATGGCAGCCCAGCCCCCAGCAAGGCTGACGGGGCACCCAAAGCCCCGTGCCTGCTCTGCCTGGCATGGACGAGATAAAGGTAGCAGGGACCAAAGGTCCGTGGGCTCTGCTCTCCTGTGGAAAGGACGGGCAGGTCCAGCCCATCACCTTGGCATCAGGGTGCCTTCATAGCTCTCCCTAAGCCCTCTCCTCCTGCAGGAGCCTGTGGCACCAGCCCGGACCCCAGCCTGCGTGGCAGCACCGGCTGGCAGGGAGGAGGGAGAAGGGGAGTATATAAAGCAAAATGATTGCAACAATAAAAAACCCTCATGTAGGCGCTGTAAAAATGTGATCGGCTTGAAAGCTGCTGATATAGCTGAATCCATAAACATGGGCTCCAGGTTGTTTATTACGCACCAGGATGCCCAAGGTACAGAAAAACAGATTAATGAGGCAGGAGGGGAAGGGGGACAGGCAGAGTCCTCAGTGGAAAGGGATAAACCCCACCACAGAGCAGCAGGGGGGGGGGGGGGGGGGGGGGGAGATGGGATGAGAATACCCAGAGGATTGATGCCACTTTGGGGCATCTTCCCCGGGATGGGCTGTCACCACCTGAACGGGGGCCGGGGGACCTTCAGCCAGGTCTTGCAGGGTCCAAGGGGACCGGAGGGATGGGGGCCACAGGGGTGTCCCCCAGGCAGGGGCTGATCCGGAGCAGCATGGGCTGAGAGGGGAACATGGGCAGGAACGGGGCAGGGTGTCCCACAGCAAAGCTGCTCCCGTTGGGAGCACCATCCCATCCCACAGACCAGTCCCGCGGCACGGCCGGATCCAGCCCCGGCGGTAGGGACGGCGGGGGAGGCTCTGCCCATGGTACAATTAGTGCCTGCAGCACAGCCCCAAGTGCCTAAATAAATTTTGAGGCGGCTGAACTGTTAAGTCAGCAGAAGCCGGAGCATCCGAAGAGATTTACTGCAAATTAAACTCAGGGGTGAGCCAGGCGGTGCAGGGGGAGCGGGGCCAGGGGGGGGCAATGCCCCCGCACTCACTGGCCACGGTCAGCGTGATGGGCTGGCTCGTCTTGTTGTCCCCGTTCTTGTCATTCACCGCCTGCACGTAGTAACGTCCCGCGTCCGGGGCCACGGTGGAGAGGATGACGAGGGTGTTCTCCAGCGTGATGGCTCTGCGGGGACGAGCGGGCGGTGCGAGATGAGGACGTGAACCCAACGGGGATATCGATGCAGCGAGCTGGGATCCCGCACCCAGCATCCGCACCAGCCCCAGGGCACCCAGGTGGGATGGGGATGGGGATGGCCCCCAGCCTTCCTCCCGCCTGCCCCCGGACAGGGGCTGGGCTCAGGCACTGGCCCCAGGAGAGAGCCAGGACCATGCCGGGACCGAGCCCCAGACCCCCGCACCAAGCGGAGCACATCGGATGGTGCAGATTAATAGGACTTTTTTTATTTTTTTTTTTTTTTTTTTTTTTTTTTTATGGAACGATCTAATCTGCTGGAAACATAAAATGGTTTGGGGAATATATATTTTTACCATTAAATATGAGATAAAGGAGTTTTATCTCCTCAATCCTGCTTTGCAAATAGAAAGGAGACCAGTTCAATTCCTGCATAATGTGGGTTACAAATTCAATTCCTACACGCTGCATCTGCCAGCACTGGGCTTGCCGCTCCGGTGGCGCCGGGGCCTACCGCAGCTCCACGGGGATGCCTGGCGCACACACATGTGCCGTACCCGGCTCTGTCACGCTAGCTGCTGCCCCAGCACGTGCTCTGCCCCTTTTGCCCACTTTCCTCCCTCTTATTCTCATTTTTTTTAAAAATTTCATTTCCCCTATGACAGAGCCATTAGTCACCAAGTCTGTCTCCGGGTTTTAGCACGACGCGCTCAAGACGTCTGTTAAACATCCTTATTGCAAGGACGACGGCAGCCGAGGGAAAGGCAGCCCCCCCAGAGGGGATGCTGGGGGGATGCCGGGGGTACTCACATGCGGCTGCTGGGGGAGATCTTTCGGCCGTCACGAAACCAAGTGACCTGGGGCTGGGGGAAGCTGGCGATGCGGGGCGCACGGATGACGGCCGCCTCCCCGTGGGACACGCTCTGCTGCGTCTCGCTGTCCTCAAAGCTCCCCATATCTGCAAAATGTGCCGGAGAACCACGTCAGGGGTTGGGGAGGGGCCGGCAACGCAGCCGGGGACCCAGTCCCTGGGTCCAGCTGGGGAGCAGGCTGGAAGCTACGGGGATGGGCTCCCCCAGGGGATGCAGAGGGGCTGCCCTGGGGTCTGGGCTCTGCTCCCCTCCTCGGCTGGGCTGGCTCAGTTGGCACAGGGCACAGGATGGCGGCGGGCACGTTCCTGTGTGCCAGGGGCTGCGCTCGGATCAGGATCCGTCCCTGCAGTACCCGGAGTTGCACAGCCCCATCGTCTGCATGCCAGACCGGGGACCGCTGCCCACGTGTCCCCCACCAAGGATGGGGTGCAGGCGCAGCAAGGAGGGCTCAGTCCTGGGGCTCCCCAGCATCTCTCCCTGCCCCAACCTGTAGCCCAGCTCCGGGAGGACGCCGGCATGACCTTGGCTCCGCGGGCAAGGTTGGGGCACCCGCCGCCTCCGTCCTGCCCAGCCGTTTGCAGGCTGGAAGCACGCAGCAATTGAGGAAAGCAGAGCGAAGCAGGGTGCGCGGAGAAGGGGGGCAGGGGATTTTTATTGACTTCGCTTAATTGCTGTAATTAAAAACATGTAAAGAATCTTTTTTTAACGACTTTGCCATTATCATTAGTTGTTAGCACAGCTGCCTTATTAATTTCTCATTAGTTTCCTGATTTGTCACTGCTCCTCAGGAAGGGGTTTAAGTGGATGGGATTGGGGACATCCCGGAGAGAAGGGGTGACAGAGAGGGGTAAGTCCCCTGGGGCACAGAGCCAGCATCCCAAGGCCTCAGCACCCTCCTATCCTGCTTAAACCCCCCACGGTGCCTCTGCATCACCCCCCAGTGCAGACCCCCGAGGTCTGGCCCGTCCCGCTCGGGTTCACTGGTTCGCAGGATCCGTGCCAAGCCGTGGCAGCAGCACCCGGGACCGAGCCGCCGGCCCGGCTACCCCTGCTCCCGTGCTGACGGATGCAGCCGCCCAGCCCCGCACGCTCCTGTTTGCTTTCAGTAACGATTATAAACGGTGTTTGCTTCCAGCGCTCCACGCAGCTGGGGAGAAGCGGGGCTGCTTTCATGCTGCAAAGCGTTTTATCCCTCCAGGGAGCTGAAGCCGCCTGCCCGGACACGGTGCTGTGGGTTTCCCAGCCCCAGAGGTCTCTGCCTGCACCCTATGCTCTGCCCTGCCCTTGGGGTGCCCCCCTGCACTCCCAACCACCACGGCTCCAGACCGGGCAGCGGGAGCAGCAGAGGCAGCAGCAGCCCCATCCCTGCCCAGCATCACCCCAAGGATGCTCCGGACTTGCGTGGGCCATGGGCTGCACCAATGCCCGAGCCATCCCGGCAGTGTTGGGGAGCTGGGGGTCCCCGGTCGGTGTGTGTCCCCCAAACACGAGCGGGGCTGTCACTTACAGGCCACCTGCACCTCGGTCTGGCGCTGCAGCAGGGCTCCCATCCGATTGCGGACGATGCAGCGGTAGAAGCCGGCGTGCGTGCGGTCCAGCGAGGTGATCATGTACCTGCAGGAGAGAGGAGCCACCTCAGTGGTGGACGGGGACATCCAAGTCACCGTCACAGCCCCCTGGGAGAGGCTGCAGGTCCTATACAAGCCCCCCAATTACTGCTGGGCAGCAACCCCAGTGCCAGGTACCGGCTCCTTCCCCAAGGAGCGGCTGCTGGAGGTGGGTGTACGTGCATGTAAGTGCGTGTCCATGCAGGCACGCATGTGTGTGCACGCTGGGGAGACAACACGGCATCCCTCGCTGCCACAGAGGGACTCGTGGCCACGCACACAGGAGGTAATTTCACGGCACGAGCCGGTGACCGTCACCCGCCCGGTGCCGGGGGTGGATGGTGACTCACTGCCATGAGTGGGATGCGCTGGGGAAGTGGCTTCGAGCTGTCAAAAGCGGAGGCGGCTGCCGGCAACCTGGCACCCACTGCCCTGACCCCTGCGCTGAGTCCCGACGGTGCGCGGCAGAGGCACGCCGGGGTCTGCCGGTGTCACTCTGCCTCGGCCCCGTGTGCGGCCGAGCCCAGCACCGCTCCGATTAGCTGGGGCTGAGCCGCCTTATCATCCCCAGAGGCTGCTCTTATCAGCCGCCAGCGCCAGCAGCTGATAAGCAGATAAAGGAAATAACCACGTCTCGATTCACCCACCGCCCCCGAGCATCGCCCCGGTCTCCAAGCCGGACCCTGCTGTCACCAGGCATCCTCAAGCAGTCCCCGCTCCCAGGAGGGATGCAGGCGTTCCTGCTCCATCACCCCCAAAATAGGCTGGATCCCCCCCCCAACAGTGGTGCTGATGGGCGACCCTGGGGGGGTGAGCAGGCGCCGCAGCATCACCTTCCCCGACGGGGAGTGCTCGGAGATAAACCAGAAAGGGAATAAATAACCAAGCTCAACCCTCCTTGCCCAAAATCTAATCTCACATTAAAACATGCCGCGGGCTGTTTCGGCAAAGCTTTGTTTGTTCTTTTGATAACTGAGCGTAAATTAAACTTTCATAAGACACAAGGAGCACGTCCCCTCTGCGGCGGGGCCCCTGCGCCCACCCGTCTGGTGCAGGAGATGGTGCCGGGGACACGGGGCTCCCACCTCGCCCAGTGGCACCACCGAGCCACGGTGGGCACAGTGGGACTGGCATCAAACCCACTGCCGACAACCACCCACCCACGTGGTGTGCCAGGGATCACCCGTCCCCGCGGGATAAGGGAGGATGCCCTTTGGGAACACATCCTTGAGTGTCACAGCTGATATTTAAAAATGATCCCCAGAGGCTTTAAATAAGATATTTCAATTCCACAGAGCTGTCAGGAACTGATGTGGACACCAGGAATAATGGGCCCGCTCTCCTTGTGGTGTCCTCGTTAATAAATCACACGCACACACTGTGACTCCTAAACACACACACGCACGCGGATGGACGGACGGATGGACAATCGCTGATGCCCACCTGCCCACTCAGCAGCGGAGGGTCACGCACGGTCCCCACACAGACCCCCTGCCACGTCCTCGCTGCCACGTCCCCTCCAAACCCTCATCCCAGGAAGGGGCCAGCACAAAGCCCCCGGCGCAGCCCACGAGCCACCCTGTGGGACCCAAACCCCGCCTTGGGGCTCACGTGCACCCACGCACGAAGCACCCACCGATGCACAGCCCCACTGCAGCGCCTTGTCCACACACACGTGGAGCCAGGACACCTCCGTGGGCACCCCCCCCAGATGGGGACACCCCTGCAGATCCAATTAATGGGGTCCGGTCCCCGCACCACCGGAGCTGGAGGAGCTATTAAGGAGCCGAGCTTCTGCACACACCTAAGCGGCTGAAAATAGCCCAGAGAAAGGAAATCAATTACCGGGCGCAGCCTGGCCCGCAGTCATTAACCAAATACGAGCAGAGACTTTGTTCTCTGCCGCTCGGCTTCCACGGAGGCTTTTATCCAAGACTGCTCTGATTTGATTTCCTTCTCCCATCACGCCTGGCTGTAAGGGGACGGTAACCAATTTCACCCCCCTCGCAGGGAGAAGCGCTGCGGGCGGGAGGAGGGGTGAAGCATGCAGCCCCAGCACCCCACACCGCTCCCCCCCCCCCCAGTTTGAGCAAGCAGGAATGGCCACGAGCCACAAGCCATGGCTGCTCCTCCGTGGCCAGCAGCTCCTGGCTCCCCAAAGAGGAGGCTCCTCCACTTGGGGCCGATCCTGCCACCCGGTGCCGGCAGGCACTGCTCCAACCGGGTCGCTTTGCCCATCTGCCAGCCCAGAGGCGCTTTTCGTACCGCTCAAGCCGGGACGGAGGTCTGGCCGTGCTCCCGGCGCAGCCCTTGCTGCTGACTCTGCTGTTTCGAGGGGCTTGTTTGGTTTGTTTGTAAAGACAGAGGTTGACAGGGCATCGTCTGTGGGGAAAAGCACTTCCGAAGCGAGAACTGACCTGCGCTTCAAAAAAAAAATAAAAAATAATGCACTGATGGAAAACAGCGGCGGTCTCCAGGCTCGGTCAGGAAGCGGCTGTGCCACGCTCAGCCCCGGGGTCAGGAGGGGCCTCCGGAGCCAGAAGCTCCGTGCCGGGGGAACGGCGGGTTTGCAGAAGCAGCCGGCCGGTGGAAGGCTTTGGCACCGGATCGATCTGACAGATGGATGGGCTGCACGTCGGGAACGACAACCTCCCCATCCATCTACCCAGCAGCTCCACCGCAGCGAGGCAGGGCAGGGGTGCAGCACCGCGCTCAGCCATAACCCCCCTCCTCGCCGTGCGACCCTGGCGAGGCACCGGCAGCGCCGACACGCCGGGCTGCACGCACCGCCTTGTTACGGTAGGGCTGCTCACGGTGCCGCGAGAGTGATGCCCCAGTCCTGGCTGATGCTCCCAGCTCGATTATTGTAGGGTTGCTGAGAAGCGTGGGGCTGACGCTGCCGAATTATTATTAGATTGAGGGGGTGGAGAGGGGCCAGGAAAAGCATCAGCCAAAGGATTTGATCCATCAAATTGAAAGCCAGAAGAGTGCAGAAATCTGTGTGGTTCTTCCAATGTCACCCAGTAACAGCAACAGCTGGATCGGATTTTGGATATCAGCACATTGGCATGGTCCCCTTTGATTAATATCCTGTATAACGACTAATTAATTCTAGAGGGGACATGTATTTGAATAGTTACTGTGCAATAATGAAATGTCAAGCGAGCATTAAAACACACTTAGCAAAGGTTTAACGACTCCCAGCACCTGAGCCACGTGTCCCAGCACCTCCGCTTGCACCCATCCGCCACGCTGGGCTTCCGCTCAGCATGTTTTTAAATAACCCCCCTGGTACTTCATCAGCCCGTTAACTGTATTATTGGAACTCAATTAGCTCCCGATTGGAAAGGGCTCTGTTTTGACACACACGGTGGGAGCTATCAACTCTCCGCTTGCCAAAGTGTTTTCCTTTGGTCAGGGGAATTCGGCGGGTGCCGGCAGCCCTGTAAATCGCTGCCTCGATCGGCCCTGCCAGAACAATGAGCCATTGAACAATTAATGCCCACATATTAATCTGCCACCTTCCTGCAGAGCATCGAGGGGAGCAAGCGCACAAGCCTCAATCCGTGTTACGGCATCCGGAGGGCTCCGGCACATCCCTCTCCGGGAGCTCGGCCACAGCTGCCGCCCACCTCAGGTGGCATTTTTGGGTCCGAGAGCCCCCCGCCTGTCTCCTTCCCACAGCTGCCTGAACCCACGTAAGGTCCCAGCAAGGAGATCTCCTCCATCACCTCCCCCCCCGCCCCGTGCCTCTCGCCAGCCCCGATGCCCCCCGGGCACCACTACCCTGCACCCGGCAATTGCTGCCGCTTGCTCACGCCAACCCCCCCATGTCCCCCTCAAAGCCAAACGAGGCACAGAGAAAGGCAGGAGCCTTCACAGCACAAGCATCACCAGCAGAGCCCACCCCATGCTGCCCATTACCGGCTCCGCGGTACCTCACCGGCACTCCTGGGGGCTTTGCCACATACGGCAATGCCAAATACGAAGCCGGCCAGGCTGGAGCCACAGGCAGCAGAAACTCACTGCTAGGCTCCTACTCAGCCTGGCTGCAACCCCTCCAATGCTCATTAGCTCCCATTAATTATATTATTGAATGGCAATTAGCTCCCCAGGGGGGAGGACTGTGCTTCGCACCTGGGCTGGCAACGACCTGGTCCAGCCACAGCAGGGACCTGCTCCCCGCAAGCAGCAGCACAGTTTGGGGTCCCAGCAGGGAGCCAGGTGTGAACTGCCACCAGGTTTGTGTATTTGAGAGCATCCTGGCTCCATATTTAACACAATCTGGGGACAAAGTATGGGCATCAAACATCCGGGGTGCCCAAAAAGCCATAAAGGCTTGGCAGAGTCCCATGTGCGTAGCATGCCGTGTTCCCTGCATCCCTGGGGGACGCGCACCCCAAAACATCCCAACCCAGCAGGATGGGGGGTTGAAACAGCCCCAAATCTGCCTCTCCTCCATGAGCCCGTGTAGGGTGGCTCCTGCCAACCCTCCCCACGCATGGAAGTAGATGGGGATGGGTAGAAGGCACCACATGCTGGAAAACCACCCCGGGTGGCCTTGGTGAGGGGCGGTGGGGCTGCGCCGTGCCCGAGAAACCCAGGGGAGCACCCAGGGAGGCTCAGTCGTGCAAACCTGGTTTTGCTGGGGGAAGGCACGGTGAGCACAGCAGCGGCAAAGCCAGCCAGCGTCGGAGATGTAATTACACTTTCCCAGGCTCCGAGCTCCCGGCAAAGGGTATCCGGGCTCTTGGGAAGAGACAGGGGATCCTTTAGTAGCTGCTGGGCTCCTGCACCAGCTGCGGAGGGACATGGGGAGAGGAAAGAGGGCTGATTTAGTAGACAGAAGATGCATCTCTACGGATGGGAGTCTGTCCAGAGGTAATCTATGTGTAAGGTAATTTCCGAAGGCAGCAGGACTCGGTGCAACCCTTAATACGACAATCTCATGTGATAAATTACCAGACCCAACTAATCTGCATGTTAAATTTCTTGTATGAGAAATAAATATCCTCAATTCACCAGAGAAGCGCTTTCCTTCTGAGGATTTCATTAAAGACATCAAGCTGCCTGATTTGCATGTTATGATTCCTCGTACGAGAAGAAGTCAGGCTCTGGAGAGCTCGCAGGAGAGCCCGGCACCGGCGAGATTATGCACGGAAAAACAGAGCTGGCCCTGGAGAGCGCAGTGCCGGCGTGCCAGGGCACGGGAGCAGAGCGTGCGGGAAAGGCTCCACCGCCCACCCGCCTCGCCGTCACCTTAACGAAGGTCACGACGGGCATTGGAGGGGACGGGGTTTAGCTGTGGGGTCCCCAGGCACGGGAGGCAGCTGGGGTCCCATGGGATAGCTGCCTCCGTGCGCCCCACGCCAGCGGCAGGCAACGGAGGCAGCAAGTGGGTGAAGGCAGGCTGGTCCTTGATCTCCCGCAGTCCCCAGGGATGCTCCCGAGCGGGGATGACTCCATGCACACACAGAGCCGGGCTGGTCCCCAATCCCTCTGTGGTCCCCGATTACACTTGATCCCCAGGGATGCTCCCGAGGGAGGACATCTCCACATGCACATGGAGCCAAGCTGGTTCTCGATTCCCCCGCGGTCCTGAGGGATGCTCCCGAGGGGTCGGCTCTAGCTGTGCGCAGAGGCACTGCCTTGGCCCTCGCCGGCTCGGGGCCGGGGGTCTGCCGAGCCCATTCCCCACCTGCCCATTGCCGCACGCCAACAAGTCGCTCCGGTGGCAAGCTGGCGGCTGAATCGCTGCGGGAAGGAAAGGGCGGTCGCCATGGAAACTCGCTGCCAAACTGGGAGAGTGGTTCCTTCCCTTAAAACGCGGCGTGAGCTCGTCTGACCATCAGACGAGGATGAACTGAGGTGGCTCGTGGGGAGCGTGGGGCTGAAGGGCCGAGAGCCCCAGCCCCCAGAAAAATGGGTAAAAAGTACAAGGGCGATAGCAGCCGGCGGGATGCCCTGCTGCAGGAGAGGATTTGGGGAGGAGCGGTGAGGATGCCGAGGACGGGATGCTCGCTGACATGCCGTCCTAGCTGGGAACCGCGAGGTGATGCCACCAAGCCCGGACGGCTCCCTGGGGCTGCTCCCCCCCCCGCAGCACATGGCTCTGCTGCAAAGGACGGTGCATCCCATCATGGGCATGGCCAGGCCCTGGGGAAGGTCCCTCCTGTCCCCAGAGTGGGGACATGCCAGGGGCCACGTGCCAGCCCCAAGCTGGGGGGGGGTGGGTGGCTGCACCCCGCATCCCTCACCCACACTGCCGATGCACCCGCAGCCATTCCCGGCCCCTGCACGGACAGGAGCATCCCTGAGCCTCCCTGGCCATAAACACCAGCCCTCCCCTCTCCAAGGATTACTCTGTTTCTAAACTCGTTAACTTTTAATTACTACCTTCCCACTGCCTGAGCAGGCTGGCTCCGTGCCACCGACATCTCTATTAAAATTCAATTTCTGCCCATCATAACTAATTTTGGTACTTCGCCTTCCTCACCGGCAGCCTTCAATTCCAGGCAAGATGTCCAAACTCTCATCTCGACACATTAAATCCCTGCGGAGACCCAGGGACAGGCAACGCACGCCGGGCAGAACGAAGCTGATGCCAGCAGGTTGCATCCTCGCTGCCGAGAGGACGGGTTAAAGCCAGGCAGCGATTTGCATAGAGGCTGTTTGCTTCATTAGCTGCGGCTGGGTTTGTTTGGGTTTTCCCTACGTGTTTGTTTATTTTCTCGCTTCCTTCCTTAATCCTTTCTGGCTGGATGCTGGAGCCAGAGGCGGGGGCCGGGGGCTCCGGGGAAAGGGAGTCACCTTGGCGCAGGGACACGGGGCTCCAGAGCTGCCGGGCATCCCAGAGCGGAGATAAGAGTGGTGGCTCCTTTCCTACAGAAGGGTAAACTGAGGCACAGAGCAAACCCAGGAGCACAGTCGTGAAAGGAAGCCAGGAATCCCCGTTCTGGGTTTGGAGGTGCCCCCCGGATTCCCTGACCCCCTCCAAGGGTGGGGGAGAGCCTGATGCCTTTCTCCTGCCTGGGGCGGGTGGCTCTGCCCCAGTGCTGTGCAGCTGCCCTGGAGGAGCCCCTGCACGGGCCCTGCGTCCCCCCACCCTGCTGTCACCACCTTCCCCACCATCCTATTTAAGGGTCGACGTTTTGCCTTGTTCCCACTGCAGCCAACGTGACCGCCCGACAGGCGTGAGCTGTGGGAATCGTGGGGCTCAACAGGTCTCCGAGCTTCGACACCGGGACTAGGGACAAGGGACCTGTCCCACGGGGCACCCAGCACTGCTAAAAAAACCCAGCACCGAGCCTGGGGCGTCGGGGACTTCACAGAGCTGCAGTCACCGGTGGCTTGGTAGGGGACAACCCCCCAAGGATTGTCCCCAAGGATGGCCACTGCTCCAGCACCCAGCACGGCACCGTGCCGGGGAGGGGACCCAGCACGGCACACGGTGCCGGAGAGGGGACGTCACCCAGCCACATTGTCTGCGTTCCTGGCATCCCGGAGCAGCCCCGCGTTGCTACAGCAACACGAAGCCTTTGGATTCAATGCCTTTAAACGGGGAACGGCTTGTCTCGGGCTGAATTATTGATTAAAACAGAGAGGATGACACACGCACACAGAAGAGACGGCGAGAGGTGCCCGGCTTGATTTAGAGGTGAGCTCCAAGAGGGCTCTGACGTGGGGGACGGCCACTCTGCGGCAGGATTAGTCGGCACATGGGGCTGGATGCCCGAACCCGGGGCGATCTCTCGTGCCGCCCTTCCCTTGCTCTTTTCCCCCATCGGGCCGTTCTCGGGGAGCCACGAGCCGGCCGTGATCTGTGGCCGGGTGTTAATCCCGCTTGTGCAAACGCCTCTTCCCTGATGTTGACCTGCTTAAATCCACCATTTGCTCTCCAAACAGAGGCGGCAGCTCCCGGCGTGCTAACCGCTGCCTCCACGCTGCCTGCCTCCCCGGGACGGCATCCCCTCGCAGGGACGCCGGCAACGCCCTCTGTGCCACGGCGATTGCCGGCAGGGACCGGCGTGCCGGGCGGGATTCGCTGCGGATGCTCGGCAGTGGCGGTGGTGGGGACTCACCGGTACTCCAGGGAGAACTTGGTCAGCTCCCGGCTGTTGTGAAGCCACTTGAACTCGAGGGGCCAGCTGCCCTCCGCCATGCACGTCAGGACCAGGCGGTTCCCCTCCAGGTGGACCTGGCTCCGCACCGGCTCCGTCTTAAAGTATGGGGAGACATCGTCTGCGGAGAGAGGAGGGAAAGGGGGTGAGAAACATGCCCGGCCCCATAGCCTGCCGGCCCCATAGCCTGCCAGCCCCACGGCAGCAGGACCACTTCATCGCAGGCATAAACATAAACCTGCAGCACGTGGGCAGGGGGATGCTGGTGGTCACCTCCCCGTCCCCCTGTCCCAACCAGGGCCCCCAGACCCCTCCACTGGCCGTTTTCCTCCCCTGAGCCATTTCACAAGCCTATCGACAAGAGCTTAGCCCATCTAGGGTTTATCTAAGCTGCTTGCTTTGCTTTATTCCCGGCTGCCTTTGTAGCGTTTCAGAAGCACTGAGCTTTTAACTCGGGGGGCGAAGGGGGCGGAGGGGCTGGGAGCAGAGCGAGACATAAACACTTACTCCTCTCCTGTTTTATTTGCTAAGTAAAACTATAAATCGAAACACACAGCTCCATTTTCTGCTTAACAAATGGAAGCCCTTTTACTTCAAAGACACATTCATATTCCCCAGCAGCTTTCAAGTGCGCTTTCAATCACAGCTTTAGGTTTTTTCTTTGGGGTAGGGCTTCACTTTCTTGTGTGCGCGAGCTGAATTCCTGCCACGGCTCTCCGCACACTGAGCCGGCACCAAAGCAGTGCCCGTGGGCTCAGCCTGCTCCGCTGCCCCACTGCCCTGGGGGGGGGATGTCACGAGTTTGCAGGAGCTCAGAGGCACCCAGACACCGCCAGACCTGCACTGGGGGGTCCCTCTCCTCTCCTCGCCGGCAGGGCACGGCTCCTGCACACCCTGGGGCGCCAGCTTGGTGCACCCACGTGGAAATGCCCATCTGATTTACACCCCGCTGCCCTGTCCTGCCTGTCCCCGGGGCAGGCACGGTGATGCTAAATGCCAGGCAAGTCATTAGGCAGGGAAGGAGCAGCTCGTGGCTCCTTAATTCAATCCTCCTCTTTGACCTTCAGCAGCGCTGGCTGGCACAGGCAGCTCTCACCCCGGTGCTCCTGCCCCAGGTCCGGGCTTGATCCGGGCACCAGGGCACCTTGCAAAGCAGGCGTGGGGCACGGGGGCCGAATCCTGCCACAGCCCAGCTCTCCAGCAAGCCCCGGACGCTGCGGGGGGGCAGAGGGGTGCCCACAGGCACGACGGCAGCTCGGTGCCCCAAATGTGGGGTTTGGCACCAAGGGCAGCTGGCTGCGAGCCCGGCCCGTGGCCGTGTGGTTCCCCGGTCTGGAGAGCTCGTGGCAACCCCGCGGCGGCTGAGCTGCGGCTTTTGGGATGCCCAAGGAGCGAGGCACACACGCTGGGCCTGACCGAGCCGGGCTCCTGGGAACATCCAGGGCGCAGGATCTGTGCCTGCGCACGACGTGTGCCACCTCTGCACGCGTGTGCGTGGGGGTGCGCACACGTGTCCCCACCATGGCGTGGCAGGATCTTGACCTGCAATGCCGGAGCTTCGCCCACGTCGGGCTGGACGGCACGGCAGGACTGAGACCCGGCGTGTTCAGTGCACCCCCCCCCCCCGCAACTGAGCCCAGCACCCAGCTTTTGGGAGGTGTTTGGGAGGCAGGGTGCTCCTGGTGCACCTTCCCCTGGGCCCGCACGCCGTTTGCATACATCCTAATTTGATTTTAAGCAGCTAAGGCTCATCTCGCTTTGAAGCACCCGAGCCATCTGTTCTGCATTAAGGGGTGAAAAACGGCACAGAGGAGGAGAGGCGGCTCCTAATTCCACTATTGATCGTGCGATCATTATCCACCCGCGAAGGTCACGGCAGCCGCCTTGGACCAAGCGGCTCCTGTCCCCTCGCCCGCAACCGGCTCCTCTGCTCCCCTGGGAAAGCCAAAACAGCCCAGCTGCAACAGGGGACAGCGGGGCTGGGGATCCCGGGTGCACCCCGGGCATCTCTTGTGGGGGGCAAAGGCGGCACCGAGCTCTGGACGGCTGTGCCGGAGCAGCTCCGGCTGCACGTATGGGCGACCGTGTGTGAAATCCTCATCATCCTCCAGCCGGCCGGTGCCCACCTGGGAGCCCCACACCCTGCCAGGGACCCCAGCCCAGCGCCGGGGACGGCAGGAGGAGCGGAGAGACCCGGGGAGGAGAACACGGCTGGTTTAGTGCCGACATCTCTGGAGAGGCCTCCGGGAACAAGACAGGCTGTTCCCGGCGTTCCCCTGCCCACCAGCTCCCCGGCGGCTGCCCGCGCCGGCTCTCGCCATCAGCGCGACGTTCTGCGGCACCGAGGGGAGACGAGTGGGGGGCCCTGATGTTGAGCAGCGTGGCACCCCCTCGCACCCCAGCCCTTCTGGCAGCCCTCCCTGCCTCAGTTTCCCTCTACTCCCCGGCACGCTGGCAGCACCCAGCGTCTCAGCTCTGCTCCCGGCAAGCCGGGGGGGGGAGCTGCTCTCTCCCACCATCCTGGCAGCATGACAGGCCACGGCATCACCAAATCCGGGGTGCACGGGGGTGCCCACCACCTCATCACCCCACCGCCGAGCCGGCGTGGATGGGGGCTGCTATTGCCCCAGTCCTGGACCCAGTAGGAGATTTCCCGATGCATGACAGCTACGTCCCCCCAAATGAAGGGTCACTATTGCTAATTCCGCCTCTCCCCCATCTGTTGTGACTGTTTACACTCCACTTGCTAATTAGAGCCTAATTAGCTGGTGCAGAAATTCATCACTTTCCAAACACAGGCGGCAGCGAGAGGCGTCCCCGGGAACATCTGCACATCTGCCGGTGGCACGGGCCGGTGCTGAGCTCCGAGGGCCGCCGGCCGGGTACCGTGCTGGCTATGCCAGCACGGCATGGTCACCTCCATGCAGAAAGGTGCCTCCAAACCACGCCATCCCCATCCTGCCCGCACCGGTCCCCCCAGTGCTGTGACCCTGGTGCTGAGCCCTGCCAGGGAGCAGCGCAGGGGACGCTGCCTCCAGGCTGAGCCGCTCCAGCCGAGCTGCCGGCGGTGATGGATGGGATAAATGGGATGCCAAGAGCTGGCAACAGGGAAGGGGGACAGGAACAGGGATGAGCCCAGCTCTCTTCCTCCACTGCGGATGACATTTTAATGCCAGGGCCTCACAAGGCACTAATCCTGCCTAATGGGATCACAATCTTTGCCCCTGCACTTTATTTACATAAGGGTTGCCGGGAGCTGGGTCTGAGCCCGGTGCATTAGTGCCGGGGAGGGGTGCGGATGTAGGGCAGGGAGCCCCGGTCTCATCACAAGAGCAGTAATGGATCCTAATTCCTGGGCGTAATGGGAGAGCTGGGAACTAAGCCCCCCTCTCCCCAGCTTCAAATCCCTCTTGATGGGAAGGGACGGGGAGTTTTAAGCCCGGAGGAATCCTGGAGTGCCTGCCAAGGGCAGGGCTCTGCCGGGCAGCTGCTGGTGGGGGTGGGAAGGAGGGTGCGATCCCCCCTGCGGGATCGAGATGGGGATGGGGGCGCAAGACGTGACTCCACAGGTCCCCCCCGGCCACCCACGAAGAACCAGCAGCTTGTGGGACACCCGGGTCCTTCTCCCGTCTTTGCTGTGGATGCCTCGCACGAGCACCGGCAGGCGTGGGTCCCCCTCCTGCCTGGCACGGTGACCCCTGGGACAACGCGGTCCCCCTCCCCGCTCGGGCTCAGCCCTCCTTCGGCTCGGGGTCACCACCCCACCGCCCCTTAGGGACAGGGGGTGACACGCAGCCGCTCCCCTCCCCGGCTCGCTAACTGGAAGCCGATCAGCCCAGCACCCGTTCCTGCTAATTGACATGAATCGGGGTGACAAACAGTGCGATGCACCGGGCAGCCCCAACCGAGCCGATGCTCACCAGCACCGGTGGGATGCCCTGAATCCAGCCCGTGGGCTCCAAGCACCCGACAGAATCCAACCACCACCGAGTACTGGTACCCAGCACCGTGCCTGCCACCTCGGCCACCCAGTGCCGACATCTGCCTCCGAGAAAATAACACGTTCACCTCCCTCCCTTCCCACCGGCCCCTCTTTGGTCTGGCCAGGATGCGGCCGGTGCAAAGGGGCAGCCCTGGGAAGGGAATGCTCCGCTGTCTGCACCCCACCTCAACCAGGGGAGGGGGGACAGAGCTGTGTCCCTGGTCCCCCAAACTTTGCAGGGCTCCCCCATCCCTCCCTGGGCATCACTGCCCAGAAAGCAGGACGGCAGCCCTGCGGGAGCCCTGGCACAGCCACCGAGCAGCCCCGCGCTCCCGCTCTGGCCCCCCTGTGCCCCCCCCAGCACGGGGAGATGGAGCTAAATCTCTTCTGCATCAGACTATCGCTGGCGCTCCGCAGCACGAAGAGATTAAAAAACAATAAAGAGAAAGCGAAACCCTCTGCTATAATTACCAGCCTTTAGCCGCCAGCGGAGGCAGGGAGGGAGGGAGGGAAGGAAAAAGGGGGAAAAAGAAACAGAGAAGAAGCAATCCACTAAAATTTTAATAGGAACCACTGCATTTAATTTAACGACACATTTTTTCAATTACCAGAATAATTGTTTTATTCATAAAACGAGTTTCAATAAGAGGGTAATTTTCCTTTGTTTTTATTATTCATTTGTGTAACATATTCGCAGCGCAGTTCCCCGGCGCTGCAGCAGCCGCTCCGCATCTGGGGGGCAGAGGGGGAGAGCGGGGGGGACCCTGCACCAGCACGGCAGGAAAGGGGTTAACATCACCAGGGTACCCCATAACCCCCAGACACAGCACCCATGGGGGACCACCTGAGCACCCAGGTGGGGTCAGAGCCCTGGTTGGGTACGATGAGAAATCGCCCCAGGGAACCCATCCTGGCCATGGCACACTGTCCCTCGGGACAAACCACGTCCCCTCCGTGGCCACCCCAGCTGGGTGACCCTGTGCCCCGGGACGGGCAAAGCCCTGGGGCCGTGCCGCTGCCCAAGGAGCCGCCTCTTGGCTAAGTTACGTTTTCTGCTTGTCGGATGGCAGCGTGCGGTTGGGAGGCATCAATTTTTCAGTGGATGTTGGTAAAGTCATCGGGCTGATTAAATGGCACGTGTCCCCGCGGGTATGGAGGGCACAGCCCCGCCGCGGGGATGGGAACCGCTGTAACATCCCGGCACGGTCCCCGGTGTCCCCACCACGGTTCCCTCCCGGGGAAGTGACAGGGACCACGCAGGGTGGGTGGCCAGCAGGTGCTGGGGGATTAGCAGTGATCTCCACCGCTGCCGGAGCCATTAGTATTCCTGAGATGAGGCTTCATCCCCTTAATAAAAAGCAAACACAGAATCGAAATGCCGAACGCTCCGGGCACCTGGGGAGCTATGGAGCACAACGTGCTGCTGAGCAGGGACCCAGGCGTCCAGCGGGGGTGGGGGGGTGGGGGGGGGGCACCCAGGCATCCAGGTGGTGCCAAGGACAAAGCCAAGCACGGGGTCGAGATGCCACAGGCATCTTCGCTGAGCCCGGTTTGTCCTCCTCCCAGCACCTGAGCAGGCACAAAGCAACCCGAGTCGCTGCCCCCCGAGCACAGGCCCCCCCAAACTCGCCGCACATGTGGCCCCCGCTTGCCAGCACCCATCTGCTCCGCTGGCAGCCCCCAGCCACGCCAGCCTCATCTGGCACAGAAGGGCCAGCGCTGAAGCCGTGCCTGCACGCACGCTCCGGCAGAATGAGTCCCTTTCAATTCATCGTCTCTCCCACAGTGACTTGATGCCGGGTTCAAATTTAGGGGAGGGATGGCAGAGAAAGCACCAAACCCAGCCACACGGCGATGGAGAAGCACCGGCAGGAGCAGGGATCACGGCACCCACGCAGCACCGCTCACCTGCGGGGACATCGGAGCCCCGAACGTGGCCGAGCCGTGACAACCCCGCCGGCACGGGGCTCTCGGCAGAACCCAGCTTTCATCTCACCGCCTGGCAAACGCGCGTTTGTCAGCAAAACCTACCAGCAAAGGGTTTTGGTGCCCGGCGGCAGCGTGCCGAGGTGCCGCGCCAAAGCGCCTTTGCTCCTCTCTAATCTGCCTGGCTCATACGAATTCCCTGGCGAAGCGTGGCGGCGGCGTGGCCGTGCGTGGCGGGACGGAGGCACGGTGCGGCACGGCACGGCATTCGGCTCGGCTTGCTCAAACCGGGGATGAAAGGCAGCGTTGCCAAGCTGGATGCAATGGGCGAAGATGCCCTTCGTGTGGCACCAGCCCCCCTTTGCTGGGACCCCCAGTCCCTCCACACCCCCCAAAGCGTCACGGCCATGAGCTGCAGCACAGGGACACAGTTGGGGGTTGAGGGTCTCCCCTTCCCGCTTGCACCAGGACCGGGTGGCCCCGGGGCTATGGGTGTCCCCACGTCCCCTGGTACAACCCGGGGGGCTCCAGCCCCGGCCGCATGCTGCAGCCTCCCTGGGGCTTGCCCAGGGCTGGCAGCGGGGCAGGACGGGTCCATCCTCCCCAACCCATCGCCCACCAAAGCCAATATCCATCCCAGCATCTGCCCTCGGTCCAGATCCCAGTGAAATGCCTGACCCAGGAGCACAGGATCAGCCACAAGGGACACCCCAGCCATCCCCTGTTCCCCCCAGGCTGGGCGGGTGGTCACGGGGTGGCCTCAGTCCCCGCTGGCACACGGAGTGGGGCAACCGCACATAATCCTGCCCGGCACAGGATCCAGCACAATCCTGCCCATCTCAGACCAGCGGATCAGTCATGGACCCATGGTCTGTCTTTTAATGTGCTTTTTTTTACTTTTTACTAAGAAAAAGACTTATAATTGCAGATATGTCCATTAATCGTCACAACTTACTTTGTTCCCTTCCTTCCCTGCTTTTCCCCTCCCTCCCCTTCTCCCCCCACTGAGACCAAGAGCTTTAAAACTCTCCTTCTGGCTATTAATCAAAAGCAACCTCTGTGCTATCATGAGCGTACTTGCCATAAATTAATAGGGGCCTTCTTAATCAAATCTTATCTCCTCTCCGAGCGCCCGGCACATGATGCTGGGGTTGGTATCCCAATCCGCCTGGCCGTGAAATGCAATTTCCAATACTCCGGTGGACTCGGCAGTTCTGCTCAGTCTCCTCCTCCCTGCCCGTGCCTGTACCTGTGCCGGCCCAGCAGCACGGCCGAGAGGGAGGGATTCAGCACACTAACCGCGGAGGTGGCCCCCAAAAGACACGCTCCATTTCTCCGCCATTTACCGTGTTTATCCACAGCTCCTGCAGACAGCACTCGCCTTCCTGTATTATTTAGAGGGCGCAGCCCGAGCCAGGGGGTTCGGTGCTTGCCGGCGGCAGGAGGCTGGGAACAGAGCGATCGTGGGAAATCCTCCTGCCCGAGCTGGGGGCATGGCAAGGCAGCAGGGCCAAAGCACAGCTTCTCGGAGGGTCAGCCAAGAGCTCTTGGACCTGCAAGCTCACGGCGCTTCACTCACCATGGCACGCTAGAGAACACCGTCCCTCCGGCCCCCGCAGCACAGCCCCCCCATCCCTGTCCCACCAGGTTTCCCTTCTCCCCATCCACCCGGTGCCTTCTCACCGCACACCCTTTCCCAAGGGCAGCTGCAACCCCAGCGTGACGGCAAGGACCCACGCGTCCCACGCAATGCCACCCCAGGGCAGCCCTTGCCCCACGCACGTCACCATCCATCCCGGCTGCAGCTCCGACCCGTCCCTGGGCAGACCTCAACCCCGGACCTCCCCTCCAGCCCTGTCTGAGCTGCAGCAGTTCCCCAGTCCCATGGGGTTCCCAGGCAGCAAACATTGAGCCGGGACAGAGGGGGGACCTGAAAACAGCGCCCTACAGCTGCTGCTTCGCCACGCTGGGGCTGCTAATTACAGCCCTCTCCTTTGCCACTCAGAAAATCCTGTGCCGGTTGTGATTTTCCTGCTTGACGGAGGCAGCCGTGCCTCCCCAATGGTCTGAGACAGGCGTGGGGGCCTTCGGCTTGGTCCCTCCTGCAGCTCCACAGTCCAAGCCAAGCCCCGAGCGGCGGGGAGACGATGGGGGCTGCAGCCGGGAGCCACGCCAAAAAGGAGCTGCTTCTCGTAAAGCGACTGCAGAACAGAGCTAAGAGGGTTTTTAACCGAGGCAGAACAACCTGGAGAGCCTCCCTCACTCGGCCCCAATCACACCGAGATCACAGGAATAAAACCATCTTTGTTCCACGGAAGAGAGGCCACGGCCCCAAGCCACCGGCAGGTCGGAGCAGGGCTCCGCCGCCTGCGTTCAGAGGACATGGGAGCATCTCGCAGCGGCCGCATCCCTCCGGCAGCAAACCCCAAGTGCCATGCCCATCCTGCCCAGGACCGGGCACCAGTGCAGCCCTCGGAAAAAAGAGTCGGAGCAGGATGGTGCAGCCGAGAGGCTCCCAGGCTGCAGGACACCCGGTGCCCTCCAGCCATCTGCCGCCGGCACGCACCCTGCAATGACCTTGCTGCCGAAACGCATCCGTCTCTGCTCCGATGCCTCACGCCGAGCCCATCAGACTGCCTCACGGCACGGGGATCTGCTGCTCTGGCACGGCAAAGGGGCACGGGCAGAGGGAGGGCTGCCAGCCAAGGGCACGCTGCTCCGTGGGCTTGGGCGATGGAGAGACACGGCTGGAGCCGGGCACCTTTTCATCTCCATCCAACCCTCCGCGGTTTGGTGCGATTGCTTTAGCGATTTCCTCGCGGAGGAAAAAGGTCGTCTGGGTGGTGGGGGAGCCCTCGGGACATGAAGCCACCTCCCAGCAAGGGTGCAAGGACACGTGCACGTCACCCACACCGCAGGAGGGGTCCGGCAAAGGAGGGGAGCCGGACCCAGCGCTGCCGCCCCAGTAAGGAGCCGGGCTGGACCCGGTAGAGCCCACGGCTCTGGCACTGCTGTCCCACTCCCCTGCGCCTCCCTCGGAGGAGATTTGGGGTTTCTTACATGCCGTAAGCTGATTGCAGAGGTGTGTTAACTGGATTAGGTGGGAGGCTGAGAGAGATGCAGACCTGGAAGAGCTGCTCAGCGGAGCTCCTGTCCGTGTGACGCCGGCAGGATTTACAGAGCCGGTTTTTAAACTGATTTTCTTCCCTTAAGCCTTCGGAAAGGTGAAGCTACGGGAGGGACACGGGCTCTGCCACCTCCTCGCCCGCTGCAAAAGTCCTACAGGGCCCTGGTGTAGGCTGGCAGTGGGGTCACGTCCCCACATCGGTCCCCGCGGCCACCCCGGCCCTCGGCGCTGGCAGCAAGATGCACAGCGTGACATCGCAAAACCTCGGGCAGCACCAGCCTGGCTGGGCACCCGCAGCACCTCGGGGAACAGCACAGTGACCCCGAGCCCCCGCACGGCCCCATCAGCACCCACCCACCCACCCACGGAGATAATCCCCGTGGGCAGCAGGCACTAGCTCAGGGCTCTCGGTGACAGCCCTGCGGATAATGCAAGCTGACCGCTATAGGGCACAGCCGGGGGGGTGAGGGCCACGGCCTCAGCACCCCCCTCCCCAGCTGCACCCAGCCCTGGGGAGCTGCCCAAATCCCCCCACCCAGACCCAGCCTGGGGCAAAGGAGACACCGACAGGGACCACAGCAATCCCGGGATGCAGGAGCAGCCCAGCAAGCGATGTCCCCCGCACGGCACTGGTGGCACCTGCAAACTGCACAGCGGTTTTGCCGGTGTCACGCTTCATCCATCTCCGCCGGAGCTCTGCCGCGGTGCTTCCCAGCCTCAAGGGCAGGGGGAAGAGGCAGCGGGTGCAATTTCCAGGGCCAGCGGCATTGACCAAAGCCCAGGCAGAGACCAGGAGCCCCCAAATCCAGCCAAGGTGGCCCCGGCACAGTACATAGCCTGATCTGCTGTGGCACAGCCAGCACGAGCCGGGATCCAGCCCCTCGCACCCAATGGCTCCGAGCGGGGTTGGCGCTGCCCGCCAGGGCCATGGCATCCCGCAGGACAGACAGATGGATAGACGGACGCCCTCCTCCCGTGCTGCCTCCCGCCAGGCCGGCGGGACACCCCGACCATGCTGCCGTCTCCCCTTCCTCCTCCCACATCTGTCTCCAGGCCCATACTTATTTATTTATTTGTTAATTAACTGCCGTTTCCATAACAAACGCTCCAGCTTCTCCCAGCCTCCAACAGCCCTGGGGCTGGATTGTTAACTAGGATTTTAATTTGTTAATTAAAAGCAGGATGGCTCCATAACAAGCTCCTCTTCTGCAGCCGGGCTCTCAGAGGGCTCAGCGGGCCATCGGCTGAGCCGGCAGCCTCGCCATGCCCAGCCGAACCCTCGTACAGGAACGGGGAATACGGCGAGGGGTGAGCACGGCTCCCCCAGGACAAGGGGTGTTTGGAAAAGGGACATCGAGCTCGGCAGCACTGCGGTGCCTGCTCAGGACCTCCCTTCTCCCAACAGCGGTGCTGGAGATGACACCACCTCCCGTTGCGGTTTCATCCTGGCGATCCCTTCCCCAAACACCACGCAACCCCCAGCACACGTCCCCGGCCATCGGAGGGTCCCAAACCTGGCGACCGACCCCCCTTTGCCCGCTGCGGCAGAGCCGGAGCTGTGCCAGCATCATCCCCTCTCGGCTCCCACGCTTCTGCCCAAGGACCGCAGCCCGGGGCAGCCCTCAGCACCCAGACCCTGCGGCACTGAGCACCCAGCCCGGGTGCACCCCGATGCAGACGTGGGCCAGGTAAGGCTGGCGATGCTCCTGGAGCCAAGGGAGAGACGTCAGCCCTGGCCGGGGAACAGCGTCTCATTCAGCCCCGCGGCGAGGCCGTGGCTGGGAACAGAGCGGGGCTGTGTGCCTGCCCGTCCCTGCCTGCCTTCGCACACCCAGCCCCTCTGCCCGCCCGCCCCGGCAGCACCGGCTGGAAAAAATAACATTTCCCCTCGCGGGAAACCCCGAACAGACGCACACACGGCACCGTTGTGTGTTCCCAGCCCGCGAGCCCGAAGGGGGGCCGACAAACAGAGCTTTGTGCTCTGAAGCACCGCGGGGCCCCTACGGACCCCCACGCCTGGCCCTGAGCACACGGACCCTGGGAACCTGGCCCCAAAGGCACAGACCCCAGCGCGGAGCTCCAAATCCAAGCCCAAATGCACGGAGCTGCAGGGAGCTGCAAGGGACCCGCAGCAAAGGGGCCATGCAGGGATGCTCCTGGGGGGGGACAGGAGCTCCCCCAGCCCAGGGGCACATCCCCAGCTCTTGCCCTGCTGCGGGTGGCATAGCTGGACATCGCCGTGGGCTGCAGCGAGCCTTTCCCCCTGCCGAACACGTCCCCACGCAGGGCACAGCCCCGTCCCCAGCCAGGGATGTTCAACAAGGTCCAGGCTCCAGCTGAAACTCCTTCCCCAGCAAACTCCTTCCGATGCCACAAATCCTCCCGACCCCGCGATTACGCAGCTCTGCCATATCTGGGTCACTGCTGTGAGTCACGGACACCCGGAGAGTGACTCAATGCAATTACAAGGGCCAGATCCTGCGGCTGATTTCCCCAAGAGAGACTCCAAAACAGTAAGGAGGGGAAGGACAGACAGACATCACCTCCAGGCCCCCCAACAGCCACCAGCCAGACATTCTGGGTAGGAGAGAGAGTGAACACGGATCCCCCTCCCTGCAACCTCGGAGGGGTGGAGGGACCCTTCCCAGCCCCATTCCCAAAGGCTTCACAGCCAGGACCGGAGCTTCCCCGCAAGCGTTTGGCAGGAATGGGCTCCACACCCAACTGCCAAGCAAGGCGGGGGTCCCGACAGCCCTGGCCCCCAACCCCAGGGTGGTCCCAGCACTGGGTGGGATGGAAGGTACACGAGCCCGGTGCAGCGCGGCACCGCTCGGGGCTGGATTTAGCCCCATGGGACATATGGAGTGTATCCTCCAGGTATTCCTGGAAGGCAACCACAGCCCTGGGCTGCGGTGGCTCCCAGGGCCACCATGGCCAAGGAGGGGTGGAAAAGCAAAGCCACCACCAGACCTGCTCTGCAGGAGCCCCGACAGCACCTGGGATGTCACTTCTGCAAGGGACATCCATCCCCCTCATCACCATCCCCAAGCTCCTGCCGCCCCCCGCATCCCCCAGAACCGCTCAGCACAGCCCTCGCCCTGCGACCCCCCTCGCAGACAGACAGACAGCCGCTTTCCAGGCTCGCCGCGAGAATCTCAACAAGGCGACGTTTCCCAACTGAAAAAATACAGCGGGGAAAGAAAAACAGAAGACAGAAACCACAAGAAAAACCCCACTCAGCCTTTCCCATGGCGCTGACGCAATTAAGTCGCCAGCCCCGCGGGATGGAAAACACTTTGCCAGCTCCCTACCCCCCCCCATGCCGAGCGGGACGAAGGCACGGGCGGCCGCGGTCCCCCTCCCTGCAGCACAGCCCCGAGCCAGCAGGCACCGGGCACTCGCCGATTTACTGGGGTGTTGCCCAGACATCCTTTTTCCAAAGTATTAATTAGTCATTGCATTGCTCACTTGAAACATAAATAGCTGTAGCATGACAGCGAACACGAGTTTTCCTTGGAAAAAACCTTTTCCAAAGCTTTTCCTTCCCAGACGCCCCTGTTTGCAGATGGGGGACAGGAATAACTCGCAGCCTGGCAATCCCCCCGCCAGCCATCCACAACAGCCCTGAATTTCCAGGCCAGAGAAGCGAACTCTGGTCATTGCACTTATTTACACACTTGTGGCTCTCCCAGCCAGAGGGGCTTTTCCAGCCAACGCCACGATGCCGGGCCAGCGATTCCAGCGGCAAAGCCAGCGCCGCTGCCCAGCCTGACGTGAAGCTTATGGGGGAGAAGCCAAGCGAGCGAAACTCCACCACCGCCCCAGGTGAAGCGCTCCGGCAGCTCATTGCCCCCGCTCGCTGCACGTGCCTTGTTTCCACCCTCCACTGCACAACTCGGCTCCCCGCCGCTGCCCTCCCAGCCCTTCTTTCCACCACGCAAGCGAGGAAAATGGAGAAACTGGGGAGGTGATCCATTCGCCTTCCTCCGCTCGCACCCCATGCGTGCAGGCAGAAGCCGGGTGCTCAGCGCTTCCCGGTGCTCAGCCAGCGGGGAGGGCTCTCCCAACGGCAGAACTCTGAATTAAACATACCACCCTAATGAGTTGATTTTATTAGTTTGCGAATGCATTGAGAACTCATTATCAAAATAAACATCAATTCACTCCACCGAGCGCGGTGCCGCACAAGCGCACGCCCCGGCAGCGCTGCAGCTGGGGCCGCACGCGGCTCCCACCCCGAGACGTGCCGCTGGTCCCCTCTGCGCCCCATCTCCAGCACCCATCACGGGCTGGCCCCAGGGTGGTACAGGGGCAGCAGGCACCTATCCATCCCCCAAAACCCAAAGCCTCTTGCACTCTCATTTTGGCTGCCGGGCTTCAGGCTGGGCATCCAGTGCTGCTGCTAGCTGGGGTGGGACAGTCCCCAGCTCCTGCCACCGCAGCAGTGGGATCTGCGAGGTCCCCTGGGACCCTCTCGGTGCTGCTGGAGGGCGAGAAGCCCAGCCACGACCCCTCGGGGCTGCTGCAGGGCAGGCAGAAGCCCCCACCCTGCCCCAGAGTCTCCAGCCCCTTGCAGTCACCCCCGGGAGGCTGTGCAGCACCCAGCACGGGTACATCGGGGGCTTGGCAGACCCCAAGACCCCCCAGGGACAGCCAGGGCAGGAGGCAGCACCCCAGCCCCGGGGAGCCAGCGCCGAGCCCCTCTCCGGCAGGGCCGGCGCGCCGAGGCGTGAAGCGGGGGCACAGCGGGCGCATTGTCCGGCTCGGCAGGACTCGCTCCCTTTGGAAACAGCAGCTAATCCCATTTCATCCCCCTTCACGGCCATCAGCTGTTTTTCAGGCATTCAGGAGGCGGGTTGCTGAAACCAGAGCTATTGTGTCTGCCTTGCCCCAGCCCCCTCCATCCATCCATCCATCCATCCCGGCCCCACGCTGGGCCAGAATCCGGCAGCACGTCCACACCCAGCTCCTGCCCCAGCACCGTCCCCAGCCAGACCTTCACAGACTGCCGGGAGATGGGGATGCCGGACCCATGCAGGACCCACTCCTCTTAGCCTCCCCCCAAGCTCTCAGCCTGACTCCATGGTCCAAGCCCAGGCAAAGAGGAAGAGGAGGGGAAGCACCGAGCATCTCACCATGCCGAGACCCATGGGCACAGGCTGAGCCCCAGAGACAGCCACCTGCACAACCCAGCGCTCGATTGCTCCTCACGCAGGCTCCCAGAAGGGATGAATAAGGAACATAAGTGACCCCCACAAAACCCCAGTTAATGGCCAGCCTGTGCCCTAGATTCAGCCCGGTTTCCTCACCCAGCCGCGGCTCACAGCCAGTGAACCGGGATGTGCTGGAGGCGGATGGCTCTGCAGGACAGGGACAGAGGGACAGGCTCCTCCGACCATCCTGGTAAACGTAGCCCAGCCCTGCAGGTCCACGCAGGGAGTGGGTCCCCAGCCCCGCTCTCACCCCAGGGGAAATGCCCTCTGGCTTGGGCAATTCACACAGGAGTGGGCACAGGCGCCCTGATCTACGAAGGGGCTCTAAAAATAGCGTTTCTCTTCATCAGCTTGTTGTAAGCCATGAACACAGTCATGCTGCCGAGTGCTGGGGCTCTCCCACCAGCCAGGGTGACCTGCTGGCCTCAGGGGACAGCCAGAGTCTTCCCCCCCATGCCACATGTGTCCCTGCTCCCCAAGAGGCACAAGGGACACCCATCCTTGCAAGCCAGGGGTAGCAGGACCCTGCCAGGCACCCCAAACCCTGCCAGCTTCATACATGGACCCGAGTATCCTGGAGAAACCCCTCCAGGGACCAGCGCTCCCACCAATAAATCTACATCCCGCTCCTCACCCCGGCAGGACCCGGGCGACGCTGCTGCACGGAGCCAGGAGGGCTCAAGGTTACGGATGAGGACTCGCAGGTTGTCGTCTCACCCAGCAGTGCAAAAAGCAATTAGCTATCGCAGCTAAAATTAGCTCAGCGGTTTCTTTCTGCTAATGGTCAAACTCATCAAGGTTTCCCTACACCGGGGGCCTCGGCACCTCCGCGTGGGCAGGCAGTGATTGATGAGAGCTGACGGAGCCGCTCACGTGTGCCTGCGTATGCAGGGCAGCGGGACACCAGCCGGCACTGCACTGCAGTCCCCTTCCCACCATAGCCACCGCCACCTCTGCCCAGTGCCTCAGTTTCCCCCGCTCCAGATACCCAGGGGCAGAGCTCCCGGCACGCTCAGGACGACCAGTCCGGAGCTGCCACATGCCGAGGTGGACGATGGGGACGACGACTGCTGGCGAGGGTGGGTGGTTTCGGCATGGGAGCTCCGGCATTCCTCAAATTTCCACCGTGCCATCCCCGCTGCCGGATGGGATGCCCAGCTGCTGGCACGCAGCAGCAGCCGGTCCCAGCGCCCAAGGCCTTCCCCAGCCCATGGTGGCTGCCGGCCAAGAGGTGACACCGATCCACGCGAGGAGGTGACAACGCGGAGCAGCCGGCTGCTGCCAGTCACAGCATCCCCAGGGATGGCTCTGCCTGAGGTCCCGGAGCCCCCCGCTCCCCAAGTCTCTGCTCCTGGGGAGGGGGGAGGGCTGAGGATGGGAGGAGGTGGGGAGCAGAGCCACCCCATCAGAACGGGGAGACAAAAGGGGGGCCGGGGACCAGCTGCAGCCCGGGAATGTCCCCTGCCCTCGGCCCCGTTCCCAAGGATCAGGTTACCCAGTTCCCAGGCAACCCGAGCCCGGCATGGCTTTCCAGGCGCAGGCATTCCTGCACCCCGCGGGGCTGGGGGCGAGGGGAGGGGGCCGCCGAGGGGGCCTCTGCCTTCCCTGGGTGCAGGCAGGTGGTGGGAGTCAGGCGGGGAAGAAAGGGGGGAAGGTGAAGCAGCGCTGGGAGCGAGGTGGGGGATGCACCCCCAAAGCAGCACTGGGAACAGAGAGTTGCACCCCCAAAGCAGCGCTGGGGGCAAGGCAAGGGTTGCGCCCCCAAAGCAGCGCTGGGGGCAGGGGGCTGCACCCTGACAGCCGGTCCCCAGCCCCACGGAGGGGGTACTCGGGGCAGTGCCCACGCAGGCAGCATTGCCGGCGTGCTCAGGGTGCGAGGGATGCCAAGCGGGACCAGCGAGGCAGGGAGATGCTGCCAGCACATTCCAGTCTGCCGGCGGGGCGAAGGGTGGCGGGAACGTGCCCTGAGTCCGGAGAGACCTCCAGGGATGGCTCTGGGGGTGCAGAGGGTGGGAACCTCAAAACAGAGCAGCAGCCCCGGGGATGGGGGAGGTCCCTGGCATTATTGCTGCTCTGAGTGACCCTGGCCCCGTGTCCAGCTCCATGCAACGTTCCTCTGCACAGGAGGAGACGCTCCCAGGACATCACTTTGCTCCCACCATCCCCAGTCCTGCCGGTCTCATGGGTGCTAGATCCCCACGGGTGCTTTGGAAGACCAAGGCTCAGTGCCATCCGCAAGGAGCCATACGGCGCCGGCAGAGCACCGCAGCCACCGGCTTCTGTGCCCACACACCAGCCCCGGCACAACCACGGGGACTCAGATCGCCCTTCGTTAGCACGATCACATCACCACTGACAGCAGTATATTTATTACTGGCCTGGCACTGACCATTTTTCACCCAGCAACATGCGACTTACTAACAAGCTCGGGGAGGTAATGAGGGCTCAGAGGCGAGGGGACCCACCACTAACCCACCCCAGCTGGGACCCAGCACCCAAAGTGTTTTGCTCCCACACAGCTCTGCACCCTCGTCTGAGCAGGCCCTTACTCATCCCAGGCAACAGTCTGTGGTGCTGCTCCAAAACATCAGTGCACCCCAAAACAGTAACGTGTGTTGTGGCTGGAGCTCATCCCGAGGCAGGAACCAGCCACATCAGGGATCAGCTCCAGGCACAGGCTGGGGACAAGGACACGGTTCATAAAGACGCAGGGTCACCCCTCATCACACCGCCCTGCCGGCACCCCGCGAGCCAGCCTCCCTCCTCCCAGGTTTCATTATCAGCATTTTCCCAGGTTCACAAGCAACCTGCATCTGCCTGACTCCCTCCCTCCAACTCCTTCATTTGCTCCCACTGAGCAGAAATGCCACCGCATCCTAATCCCCATCACTAAGGGACAAGCAGCACTTGTCACTGCCACCCTAGCTGGCATCGGGGCAGGAGCCGCTCAGCCGTCCCCAGCTATCCCAGCCCACCGACGTGTGCCCAACCGTGCCAGCAGATCCAGCCCTACCAGGCAGCCGAGGTGGGTATGAGCTCACAGCTGCCCTCCTTCCCGCTGGCAGCCCTTGTCCTGCCTGTTGTCCCCCCCAGGACCCGGCTCCCAGCCCGCAGGCACGGTGGCATACCCCAGTGCTGCTGTGGCTCGCATCACTGGCACCCCAAACCTTTGGGGACCGGCCAGGGCACCAAGCACGGCGATGGAGCGTGGCGACACGGACTGCCTGGGATGTGACTGTATCCCCCTCCCCTTATGGTTATCAGGTCATCAAAATTTCATTGCTGTGCTTGGTCACTAATGGCTTCCAAAGAAGCATCAAATTTTAATCTTTTCTTCCTTTCCCCTAAAAGCCACTTTCCTTCCTGAGCCAGAGCTTTGCACGAGGCCACCGGCTAACGTGACGGCCACGCTCGCGGGGAAGGGGAAGCCAGGGCAAGAGACACCCACGCTCGGCCATCCCTTCCCCAGCAGCACCCTTCCCAGGAGTCCTGGTGTGAACCTGTCACCAGCATCACATCCCCGGGAAGGAGCAGGGACTCATCCCCCTCCTGCTCTGCCCCACGGGGCTCCACGCATGCGGACGTGCCCAGGCACCATGCATGGGTGCCAGAAGGTGCCAGCACCCCCCCACTCCAGTCCCTAATAAGCCTCTTTGGTGCAAGCTGCCCGTCTCAGGCCTCTGCCCCAAATCCCATCTGGAACCTTAAGCCTCCCAAATCCCTCCTGGGACTGGCCGCAGCCTCCTCAATCCCATTAGAGGTGCTGTGCTAGCCACTGGGGGTCCCATGCTGCACCCCCAGCCCTGGGTGGGGGGAAACTGCATCCCTGGGGGTCTCAAAACCTACAAAAGGTGGGGAGGAGGGGACTGGGACACCCCCAGACACCCAGCCCCCCCCCCCCCCCAGCTCTTGGGGGGCCCTTTATTGTCTTGCTAATCGGCTGAAGGCACCTTTGCTGCAGCTGTGGGCTGGCTGGGGCAGGGCTGGCAGCAGCGGGCTGCCCGTGCCCCCCCGGCCGTGGCACCGGCGCTCAGCCCCGGCACAGGTCGCACTGCGACACAGCTCCCGCCCGGGCGGCGCTGACTGATTAGCCTTCCACCCAGCACCGCATTCGGCTCCGGGTAATTAGCGCGAGGCCTCTAATCAATAAGTTATTTTTTGCCGTGGATAATTAATAATTACACAGCACAGACGGGCTGTAATTAAACTTCCATCCCCTCTCTCCCTGGCAGCGCGGGGCCTTTGTTTTACCAACTGCAGGTATTAAAGTGTTTCATCCTGCGCCCGGGGAGCCCCCACGCCCCGGCCAGGGAGGTCTCGCGTCGTCCCCTCCTCCTTCCCTTCTCTATTGATCCCATTTTCTTTGGCTGCCTGAATCAATAGCACCGGCACAAAGCGCTGCCTGCCTCCGTTCCCGCTGCCAGCTCCACCGGGATGCCCAGGCAAGGGCTGCCCTGCCCGCCCCACCGCAGCGGGGCTGAGCCAGAGGCCAAAGCCGACGCGGAGTTGCCCACCCGCACGGCAACTCCTTCGCCGGCTCCCTCGCCCCAGCGCCCAGTCCGCCCCAACGGGCTGCAGTGGTGAGCGTCGGCAGCCCATGCGTGCCGGGCACCGCAGCCAAGGAGGTGACCCTGCCGGTGCATCCCCGGTGCCATCTGCAGCAGGGGAGACAGGCACGTGCCAGGTTTTGGCAGTGCTCCCCCCCACCCCCCACCGCAACTCTATCGCGGGCAACGACCGCTTTCCCTCGCCCGTGGCTGCTGCCTGCCACGCAGCGCCGGGGCCGGGCACCGAGCAATGTCACACCGCCCGCGAGGACGTGACACACACCGCAGGGAGCCGAAGCCGCAAAGCTCGGCTCCTGCACCAGGGGAGGGGAGCAAAGCCCCTTCCCCAACGCTCGCGAGGGCCAAAGCACAGGCAGCCCTGGGTCTTCCACCCCACGGCAAGACCCCAGAGCCCAACAGACTAATGGAAGGAGATTCGGTCACACCAGGAGCCCGTCCCGCAGGCGGGAACAAACGGACCTCGGGGGACCCGCCAGTCGGAGACGCCAGCCAGGAGAAGAGAAACTCGGCAAGGGAGTGAATCAATCAAAGAGACCTTCACAGCTCCCCACACAGGGCCTGCCCAGATAATATACTGCCGCTTTAGATGTTATGTTCTGAACTTAATTACTGAGAAATTATAGCAGTGCTGGGGGAGGCTCAGGGGGAGCGGGAGGACGGGAGCGCACAGGGACTTCTGGCTCCGCTTGCTGCCACAAACAAGGGCAAGAAATGTCGCGGGCGAGGACCCCCAGCGCTACGCCCCACTGTGCCCCCTCCCCGTTCCACAGCCTGGATCCGCTCGGTCCAAGCGGCAGGGACGGAGGCGGCCGTGCTGCAGCCCTGGCAGCCGGGAGCCTCCTCTGCAGCCCCGTGGGGAGCCTTGCTGCTGGGGAGGGGATGGGACCCCAGGGCCCCCCGGCATCTCTGAACCCCAGCTGCACCCCAAAGGGCCACAAACTACTTCTACATCCCTCTCGGGTAGCTAAAACCAGACTGTGCCATGCCACAGCTCCAAAGGCGAGGAGCAGAGAGGGGCTCACCCTGCCCAGCGGCACTGCCTCGCCCCAAGGGCCAGCTGGGTGCACAGGGAGCCCCGGGCACCCACGGGGGCTCAGGGCTGCAGACCCCCTCCAGCCCCAGCCCCCTGCCCCGTCTGACCAGCCAGCTGGAGGTCGACGGGACCAACCCTAGGGCAAGAGTTGCTCCCTGGGAGCTCCCCAGACTTGCGCCCCAGGTCTTGCGGTTCAATGGGAGCCCCCTGGGAGGGGGTGAAATGGGTGCCTTTACCCTCCACCATCCCCAGGGGATGCTCAGCCTCCCAGAAGTGGTCCAGGGCAGTCTCTACCCCGTGCTCAGAGCAACATTTCCCCCTCTCATCCCCAGCCTGGGGGCAGTTATATGGGGCAGGGGGATGGAGGAGGCAGAGCAAAGCCATGCTGCTCGACCCTGCCGAGCCCTCCCAGTCACCGCGCTGTGCTCAGCACCAGCGGGCCCCGGGCCCCCAGCTCCGGGGGGGGCTTCTTGAACACCATCGATGCTGTGCCCCCCCCAACGGGACCACCTCGGTCCCCACCCCCCAAGCTGGCACAAAGCTTCCCCAGCCCGGGAAGGTGAGGGCTTGGCTGAGGGGAGCAGAGCCGGGACCCATCCCCCCCCGCAAAAACCCTCCACGGTCCATCTCCAGCATCAAAGTCGGAGCTGGAGGGTGCCCCCCCCCAAAACCACATCCACTTACCTTGGGCACCGGCTCCCGGGGGGCCGGGCAGGGCGAGCACCGCGAAGCACAGCAGCCCCCAGCTCCCGAGCCGGGCCATGGCTCCGCCGAGATAGGGTGGGGGGGTGCGTGGGGTGTGGGGGGGCAACTTCCCCCGACTTTATAATCCGGTCCCTGCTGCTGGCCGGGCACCGGGGCGTCCTCCGGGCTCCGGCGCAGGGACCCCCGCAGCAGCTCTGCTCGGGGGGAGGCGAAGACGTTGGGCTGAAAGGCTTCTCGTAGAGCTTAGGGGGGGGGGGGGGGTCCGCAGGCAGCTCCCCACCATGTGCAACTTCCCCGGGGCCGTGCGGAGTCGGGACCCCCAAATCCGGAGCGGGGGCCGGCAGCCGAGCCCCTCCCCAAGCGTTGCGCCCCGCGTCAGGGAAGGGAAGGGGAAGCGCAGGGCTGCTCGCCCCCGGCCCTTCCTGCCCACCCGGGCACCATGGGGGCCGGGTCCCCGCCGCCCGCCGCGCCCGGAGCCGAGCGCACCGCAGCCGCTGAAAAGTTTGGGGTCCGGGGGCTGGGGGCGGCAGGCGGCCCCTCCCCAGCCTTCAGCTCCTGCCTGAGGACATCCCCGCCTGAGGCGGCTCCGGGCGACGGGGGGGTTGGGGGGGAGCCCCCTCTCCCCCCGTTGCCTCCCGCTGCGTCCCGGCACCCGCGGGGAAGGAGGGGTGGTGGTGGGGAAAGTGCGGCGGCGGCGCTCGGCGGCGCGGGGTCCCGCTCGGAGCCGCCGGCGGTGCGCGGCGGGCGGGCTGGCGGCGCCGCGCCGTCCCCTTTCGGCGCTCCGGCCGGCTGCTTGCTTCTCCTGCGCGGCTCGGCGGCGGAGTGAGCCGCGGCGGCGGGGTACGGCGGAGCCGAGGGCAGCCCGAGCCGGGGAGGCGGGGAGACGGCGCGGCTCCGAGCGCTACCCAGCGGCCGCTGCCGGGCGCGCACGGAGCCGCGGGGGGAGCGGGCGCGGCAGGCGCGTCCCCGTCCCCCGTCGTCCCCCCCCCGGCCACCCCCGGTTCGTGCGGGTCCCCCGCCCCCGGTATTCCCAGCTGTAGAAGCAGGAGCTCCCGTCTGCAGCTTTCGCCTCTCCAAGCGCCTGGAGCCGCCCCCCCCCCCCAGCCCCTCCGACAGCACTCCAAGCATCAGCAGCCATCCCTGGGAAGGGGGCACAGCGTGTCCCCGAGGTAGCTCAAAAGCAGAACTCATTGCCACAGGATTATCCAAGCAAACATTTTAGGGTTCTAAAAAAAAAAACAAGTTCTAACCAGCAGCACCTCCCAGATAACGTATCACCTCTTCAGGCCTGATCCTCCAATTCCTCAAGCCCAGATCTCCCGACAGGATTAGGCCTTGAATGCACATCCTTCAAAGATGTCTGTGCTTTATGCCAGTACAGTGCCTTGCATTTGGTGGAGGAGAGCGGCTCAGTCACGGCTGCTACCGAGCATTAACACCCAAGGACCTACACCATCTGCATAGAAGGAAATATCCACCCTGAATGCTGGATCAGCCTCCTGAGCACACACAGTACCTCTGAGCCAAGGGACCTACAAGGATCAGGGTGAAATGAAAGCATGAGCAGATTAGCCTGAAGCCAAGCCCAGCACTGCCAGGTCAAATCAGGGCAGGGACAGAGGGAGCACTCTCCCACAAGCATCGATACGACTGTGTGCATTAGTGCCTGGGCACCGGTGTGCATTTCCACTATATTATACGCACTCACGTGTAAATCACGCACAGTCCTCGGGGGGACAATGCCTGTGTGCACATCGCGTATTTGGAGAGCTACTGCCAAATTTCCCATCGACCTCTTGAAGAGAGACTGAACAATAACCCAGCACTTGCCCACCCCAGCATTAATCAGCTCCGTGGCTGGCATTCTCAACTGAGATGACGGGGATCGATGTGCTGTGGGAGGCTGCAATCCTGGCTCGCCCCTTGAGGAGGTGTTTCCCAGTACAGGCTGGAACAAGCACAGGGAGAGAGGCTGCCCTACCAGGGGTGAGCTCAGACCCCTGTGGTGGGCTTGGACCCCACTCCCCAGGCACCGACACACGTGCTGCAGTGGGGAGCAGCCACAATAAAGCTCAGCACGCTCCCAAGCCCCTGCGGGATCAGGGCTTTGTTCCATAAAGAACAGGAATTCCTGTCTCCAGGGCCATAAATTCAGCGCCTGCCCCTGGTGCCTGCACTGATTTATGGTTATTACAATTAATCTTGCCAAGGTGTGAGCCATTTATTACCCACTTGCACAGGTACCTGATTCCCCACCATCACCCGGGCAGACTGGTTGAATTTTGATCTTGCAGCAACACTCCCACCAGAGCACGTCCTGCCTCCCAGCCCTGGCAGCACAGCCCTGCCCGCTCCATACCAGCTCTCCCCTGCCCAAATCCATCCAAGCAGGAGCACGTTCCAGCACGCAACACTACAGCTGTCTCCCGGAGTGGGTGGAAAAGCTGACAGCTGCCCCAGACAATCCTGGCACATCCTGGGGATCAGGGAGGGCAGCAGGCTCTGCTGGCACTCACATTGCCACCAACCTGGTGACCCTGAGGACATGCCAGGTGATGCCCAGGTGGCCACCACATGCTTCTGGGTCACCCCTGTCCCATACAGGGCACCCCCATCTCTCCATATCTAATGAGTTTTTGGCCCAACCCTCTAGGAACACCACATGGCTTATTGAGAATCCCAACTCTTAGCTATGATTTGAGGTAGCGTCACTTGTAATTGCACCAGGAATCACAATGACACATGCACACGGACCAGCTACGAGCCATGTTGCATGACTCTCGCCTCTCCGAGACTCTTCTGGAAGGGGTGAAGATGCACAGGTCTTCAACTACAGTCAGGGTCAGGGCTTTTGAGCTCATCTCTAGACATCCCTGAGCCCCAGTTTAGGGGGCTCCAGCCCCCAACAGCAGCAGCACATTCGGCTGCTGCCGGAGACCTCGGCTAATGAGGGGTTCGCCTTGCACAGCCGCCGCACTGGCCCCGCGGGCAGCAGAAAGCTGCCTCAGGCCTATTTGTAGATTTGAAAGCTGTTATTTTGCCTCCTGCTTGAAGAGGGCGCATCAAAGTCAAACCCAAAATACGTCGCCGGACTTGAATTAAAAACTCTTGTCTGAAACCAAGGCAAGTTCCAAAAAAAGATCAAGGCTTTATTTGAAATGTAAAAGTCTTTGCTGGGATGTCAAGCACTTTGGGGACAATCAGCATTATCCAAAGGCTGCAGAACAACAGCCAAGAGCTTCCTTTGGCTGTCCTCAGCATCCCTTGTCTTCCTTGGAAGAGGCACCAACTCTCAGCAACGCTGCTGTTCCTTGAGCACAAAAGCAGCATCCCATGGGAAGCACCGTGCCCCCTCCAAGCTCCCTGCTTCAGAAAGGGGCTGGGAAGTGTAAGGATAAGCAAGGTCAGAAGCGCTGCCTGCGAGTGAGAGACTCCAGGAGCTCAGTCCTTCTCCGCTATCAAAGGGGAGAGGAGGTAGATGTAACCACAGGCTGTCAGCACCAGCATGAGGAAGAGAAATTGGATAATGGAAGCTCTGCAGCCTCACAGACAGAGGTATAACAAGCTCCCACAGGCAGAAGCTGAAGCCAGACCTATCCAGACTAGCAATAAGATACATGTTTCTAATGGTGAAGATAATTGACTGGCTGCAGTGAGGCTCCCCAATACTTTTTTTTGTAATTAAGATTGGAAAGGGCGTTTTAATTCTTCAGAAGCATCTGCTATCCCAGAAGACTTAATTCAGGGTAGTGCTGTAGGCCACAATCAGTCTTTGTGATCTGTTAACTCCTCTTTTTAAACCTGGGTTGAGGTCCCCTCTCCCCAGGAGAACACCTGCAGCACAGGGCGAGATGCAGCCATCGCACACCCCCGAGCCAGGGGGACACTTCCCAGCCCCCAGGCAGGGCCACACACAGGCAGATGCTCCGTTTTCAGTGGGACTGAAGCTGTCTCCCCTTGAAGGGCATCAAACAGGGCTCCATGCTGCCCTCAAATGCTGTGCAAGGAGCCTCCAAACCAGCTCAGAGCAGAAACATCTTAAATATTTGATGTCTTAAAAAAAATACTGAGAGAAGGAATAGCAACAGGAGCAAGCCCTCTCCTTCCTGACAGCACAGCTCCTCTTCCCAGCCCGGAGCTCTCTCCCAGCATCAGCTGCTTAGGGATTCTCGGTCCAATTAAGATCTTCCTTCAAGCCCAGAGCAAGACCATGCTCAGTGTTTGGGCTGCAGAGCTGGGGAGCTCTGAGCCGGCAGAGAGCAGAGCAACAGCATCTCCCCAGCAATGGGTACAGGAGCCCCGTTTCTGAGCAGGATCTGGCTCTCTCCTTGGAGAATTTAGGAACAAGCCAAGAAGGGCCAGACACTTCCCAGGGAGACCTGCCCACAGCTGCCACAACTCTGCTCCACCTCCGCACCCACGGGTCCCCACTGTCAGACAGATCCATGTTCTCAATGAGCCCCTGGGACAGACAGGGGGGGGGGGCCCAGGCAGCCCTGATCTTCCCCAGACCCCCTCACTGGGGGTCCACATCAGCAGCATCTCCCTAGGAACAAGACACACCAAACCCAAAGGGCTTCCCCAGCACTGCCGGCAGCGCAGTACCAGCCCTGCCCAGTGCTCCCACCTCCCCGCGGTGGGACATGGGGACCGGGACAGGGGGCTCAGCCCTGTCTCCACTGAGCCCAACTGCCCCCCATTGCCCCCAAACACAAGGGTTTGGCACATGCAGCACCATGAGGCTGGGGCCTCCCAAACCCGCTGCCGTGCAGACAGTGCCCGCATTAAAGCTCTTTTGCCTGCTCTAAACTGCTTCTAATTGAGCACCCCGAGACAGGCTGCACTCTTTCCCTTCCGCCGGCGAACAGGAGATGCAAGCGGAGAGGAGGCATTAATCCCAGCAGCCATCCTCTGCCGGGGAAGCTGGAACAAACAGGAGCCTTTCCTCCAGCCCAAAGCTTTTATCAGCCTTCCCGCAGCGTGGCCAGCTCTGCGGAAGAGCTCGGGGCAGCACGGCAAGAGCTGCTTGCAACTAGGGGGGGGAGGGCCTCTCCCCCGTGCAAAAAGCAGGAGATTGGGGTTCCCAGCTGGATCCCCACGTGCTGCTCCAGGCAAGAGGGTCTGCAAGCCCCACAGTGGGGGGAAACGCTGTTCCTGCTGCTCCAGACCCATAGCCCTTCCTCAGCTGGGGGGCTTGCCCTGGCAAATCCTCCTCCAGAGCATCTTCTCGAGGCCACAGGTACTGGGGTGCAGACGCATTTTTTAAATGTAAAGCAACCCAAAGCCACAGCTGTGGGACCAAGAGCCCCACAGCTCTCAGACACAGCAGCTGTTCCTCCACCACCCTGCAAAGCTGAGTTTTGCTTTTTTTTTTTCCAAGCTGGAAAGAGCCAAGAGGAGCCCCCAGGATGGGCCATGGGGAAAGCTGGCTCCGCTGTGTACTGGCAGGGTAAAGGTACAACTGCTGGCTTCGTGGCAGCAAGCTCGGTGCTGGCCCCGTGCCCCGAGACCACCAGCACAGAAACGCCTGCTCAGCAGCACCAGCCCCTGCCAACAGTCCAGGCCTCAAGGCTGATTTTTAAATCAGGAGATTAAAAATTTAAACTAAGGCTCTGGCTCATTTTAACTTGATTTCTTAACATTTAAAGGCCACCTTCCTGAGCGTTTCTCAAGAATAGCAGCTGGGGACCAGCCGGGTTTGCTAGGGGCCAGATCCAAGACTCTCACTTAATCACACACTTCCAGGAGTTGAGGTTTTAAAGGCACTCGCTGCTGAACCCCACACACCAGCCAGGGCTGGGCTGGGGGTGCCAGGAGCCCCCCCAGCTCCACTCCCCTTGGCCAGAGTATTTGCAATAGACACACTTCCAATCCAAAGCTCACTGCACGCCCCAACATCTGATGCTCAGAGAAGAGGTTTTTTTGCTGGGCACTTCAGACCCAAAAGCAAAGAACTTGGGCACACACAAAGTCACTTTTTAGGAACGCATATCACATCTGCTCACGCTCTCCCCAGCACCTCTGCCTTTGCAATCACCACACTGAAGCACATCCAGGTATGTGTGTGCCCACTGCAGCCCTGGGCACTCCTCACACCCCACAGCTCAGGGTGTCTGCAAGCAGAAGCTCACAAAAGCAGCAGAAAAGCAGCAAAGCCCATCTTACCTGTCCCCCACGGGCATCTGCTTGTGGCTCATCCCTCACAGAAAGGGTCAGCTCCAGCATCTTCTTGCCCTGCCACAAGGCTGGGCATCCCCAGCATTTCAGAGCAGCAACACAGAGCTCCTCACCCCAGCCCTGCCACATCAGGGTCATTTATCTCCTCTGCATTAAGCCAGTGGATTTAACCCACCTGCAGGTTAAACCCCCCCCAGGTGTGTGCAGGGAGTGGCCGCAGCCCCCAGCTTCCCCAATTACTACACTGTTAGCCAGGGAAGGGGGAAGCCCCATCCCCGACAGTGGGACAGGATCCTCGCTGGGTCTGCCACCCCTGGAACAAGGGCAGGGGGCTGCTGGCTCCTTGCCCGTGGTGGGCTGCAGCACGCGTTGGTCCCCAATGTGATATAATTAGGAAGCCACAGAGATGTCCCCAAAGTGGCCGGCTGCTCCCCAGGGCCATCAGAAGGGGGGCAGGAGGCTGAGCCCCCACGTCCTTGCCCCCCACACCCCAGCCTCGCCATGCCCACTCGGCTCGGCCCCGGCCTCGGCGCTCTAGCCCGGCGTATTGCAGGGGCTCTCCATCATCCGGCGGGCAGTTTCCCAGCACAGGGTGCTTCAGGTGCTGCGCTGATTTCCAGCACTACAAGATTAGGTGATAAATAATGGATAATAATAGGAGAAATAGTAAATAATATATTTATATACTTGCATAATGAATAACACCGAGCACAGCCTGCGCGGGTGATCGCCGGTGCCTGGCAGAGCCGGCTGCCACAGCGCTGCTGAACCGGCAAAGGGGAGTGGGTGCAAGCGGGGACCCGGGAAGGGGGATGCGGGGATCCCAGAGCCTGTCACCCTCCAAATATCAGCCGTTCGGTCCCTGGCTTGTGTTCCCACAAAGCCCCAGGGACATTTTAGGGAGATGTAATTACAAGCTCCTCAATCAATCCTGTTAGCAGCAGCAAAACCCGAAAGTGAATTACTCCATGCTCACGGGCAAAAAATCGGGTTGGGATAAGGACTGTGGGGGAACCCCAGCAGAGGGTCCCTGCCCAGCCCCCTCCCCACACCGAGCCCACCGGTCCTGCTGGGTTCGCAGCTCCAGCCAGCTCTGCTCTGCTCCCTCTCGGGGCTCCGACTGCTCCCAGGGCCGGTGGGATGGGGGGCAGCGCCGGGGGTCACTGCACCCCGAGCATCGCCCCACATTACCCCAGGGAGAACCAGGGAGCACGCAGACGCTCGGGAAATGGATTCCGGCTGGTTCCTGCTGAGTAATTACGCTCAATAAGGGGCCGTCGATGGGATTTGCTGTCAGTTGTCACCCCGTGTAGGGGGGGGGGAACGGGCTGCGCGAGAGCTGCTGACTCATTAAAAATTAGCGAAGGAAGCGGAGGCCGTTCGGCAGCGGGGTGATGGGGGCAGGTCTGTGCTGCAGGGCTGCTCCGCCAGCTTATTTCTTCCCACACCAAACAGCCTCATGGAACACAGCCGGAGAGACCCGACTGCTTGGTCCAATTCCCAGCCCGAACCTCGCAGGCAAAGGTTGACTTGGGGGAAAACAACCCCTCCGTGCCTCAGTTTCCCCATGCCCAGAGGTAGGAGAGCTCAGCCGGGTGAGGTCTGGCACGGCAACGCCGGCTGCCGCCGTGTGCCATGGGTGAGAGGTGGACCGGTGCGGGATCACGTGGAGCCCTTCACAAATGGCTTGTGCCACCGTGCCGGCCGGGAGCGAGGCGGGAAGAGATCCATCTTTCTGCCTGCCAGATAAAACGGCTACGTTTCAGATAATTCCAGATAGTAAATTTTTTGAGTCCCTATAAGCTAAAATCAATATTGGCACAACTGTGCGTCATTAAAAACTAAATGAACATGACAAAGCCAAACTGCTGCCTATTAAACAAATGAGTTTTCTATCCACACAGGCACAGCGGGTTATTAAATTCTTTATTACAGGAGCATTGCTTTTTATAAAAGGGGGTGGGAACACATCTCCCTGGAAGGTGCGCTGCCGCGATGGAGCAAGCGTGTGCCTGCCCTTCCCGTGACACCGGGGACACGCTGCACTGGGAGCAGAGCAATATATTGGGCAGCCCTCGGCTTTCTGAGCTCAATGCATGGACCAATGTGGAGAAGCTCAGCCCCAGACCCTGCACTCAGTCCCACGGGCCCCCCTCCTCGACCGGGCTTTGCTGCAGCAAGGAAAAGTCACCAGGATAAGAGACCTCTGTGGCATTCAGACTTCAGAGAAAAGCTGAGGGGGAGAAACCCTATCAAACCGGCGTGCTCCTGGGGCTGTGCTGGATGCAGGGCTGTGCAACACCTAGTTGGCAACGATAGGGTAATGCGATGAAAATGGTACAGCAATGCAACGGTAACACGACGGCAATGCAATGGCAACACCATGGTAACGCGATGGTAACATAACGGCAACGCAACGGAAACACAACGGCAACGAAATGTCAATAAAACAACTGCACGCCCATGCAGGGTGGCGGGTAACCTCCCTTCCCTGCTCTTGAAAGCCAGTAGCATGGTAGGAAGGCTGCACCGTGCCTTTTCAGCCCAAATCTTGGAAGTCCTGGGAGCGCCCGCCATCCTCCGCAGGGAGTGGGAAGACCAGACTCTGCCCGTCACCCTCATCCGCCACCATCACTCCCTGGTGTCACAGGTACCACCACGTTGGACACATTGCCAGCAACCCACTGCCTGTCCCCGTGTAATAATTGCGGCGTCCTGATTGTGTCCAAGTTCTCAGCGCACACCCAGAGGTATAAATATTAATAGGTGCTGGATGAGTGCTGGGGAGGAGAGGGCTGGGAGGGGACGGAGCGGGGGGAAGGGGCTGGGGCTGCTCAGCTGCAGTCTTTCCCCCCCTGCCTCCCACCCGCGCCGAAGCGGGCAGCCGGCAGGAGTGATGGCTGGGGGCTGAGCCGGGAAGCGCTGGGAAAGGTCAGCGTGCTCAGCCATGGAAAGGAGAGCGCTGGCGGGCAGCTGCTGGCTGACTTGCTCCGACAAGTGCCAGCGGCTCCGGGGATGCTGGGGAAGGTCTTCCCATCACCTTCCTCCAGGACAGACTCCCCCCCTGCCAGGGACACACACACGGGGCCAGCACGGAGCAACGGGTGCTGTGCTGAGCTCTGCACCCATCTGCACCTGATTTGCACTAGCATCGCATGATTCCTGGTGACGCGCGGTGACCTGCACCAGCCCCTGGCCGTGCCCTCCCCCGGGACAGACACGGATCCTGCCTGCTCCGCGCCGGTGCTGTCCGCACAGCTAAGGGGGATCTCTGCAGCCGCGCACATCGAATGGTACAGCGGACTGGTTCGCCCTGGCTGCTGCTGGACACGGCTGCACGCCAGGGCTGATGCCCATGTCCTGCCTTTGGCAGGGCCCACAGCTCCCGGCATTTCCAAAAGCAGGGACCGGTCTCACTGCAGGCACGGGGGGAACAGAGCTCCATGTCCCCGTCCCATTCCCGACCGGCTGGGCTGTCCTTCCCAGCTCCCGGAGACCCGCTCGGGTTCGGTGATGATGAACTTGTGCCGACACACAGAACTATGCCTTCCCCGCGCCGCCGGCTGCCGGTGGCACGTGAGGGGACCTGCGATGATTAACGCTGATGAACTGTGGGCAAGACCTTCCCTGTCCCTCTGGCACACACCGCCGGCCTCACCGTGGCCCCGTGCCGCCCCGCCACTCTCCGCCTCGACCCTCCAGCGTGGCAGCACCCTCACCGCTCAGTACAGGGAGCTGTGCCGCATGGCACCAGTGCAGGATGTGAGCCAGTGCCAAGATGGATTATCCCACTGGGGACAGCATGAAGCAGCCCAGTTCCTGCCTTGAACGGACCAGTGGCACCGAGGGCTGTCACTTGGAGACCATCAGCAGAGTGCGAAGTTCACCTCTACAAGGAGAAAAAATTGACTCGGAAGGGAAAGCCGCGGCAGGAGGCCGAGTGCAGGATCCGGCCACAGCCCCCGGCCCCCGGCCCGACTGATGCTCTGACAGCGTGATGGATGGCACGGCGGCACATGCGCCGCATCCCTTAACTGGAGCGGCTCCGACGGGGAGCTGGGAAGAAGCTGCACATCCAGGGATGCTGGATATAATCCCGCTGCAGGCAGAGGAGTCAATCTATTGAAGAGAGGCAGAGCCGGCTGGGAGGGGTGGAAGCTGCTGCAGGAAGTTTTATGGAGCCTGAATCAATCAGTGGGAATCCCATAAAAGTCGGTGGGTATAAATGGGCTCCTCGGATAGGTTTTGACATCCAATTGTCTTTTCCATTTCAGTTGTCATAAAGCTATGCACACCCATATATACAGCGAGAGCGAGTATACACACTCAGAAATACTGATGCGCAGCCACGTGTACAGCAAAGCTCGACACACGTGCACACAGGCATGGAAGGGCTCTGGACACACACGTGTTGCACACGGAAGAGCCCCCGCTCCTGCCCGGGACCTGGGGATCCGTTTACCTGCCATTAACCACAGCAGGGTGGGTAAAGGGCAGGGGATGGGTGACAGGGGATCGATTAGTGAGGCTGTTTAAAAAAGCCTTCATTTAAAGAACAAAAATAAAAGACCCTTCCAGCATCCAAGCGTCGCTGCCGTGTCCCAGCCACGTCCTGAGCGACATGATCCAGCGGCCAGTGGAAGAACGAGCCTGCGAGGAACCCCCCTCCTCCCAGCCAGCGCCGCTCTCTGCGGAGACATCTCAGCTACAGGATGAGCCGCAAACTTAGATGAGCAAGCAGGTCGTACATCATCTCTGTGTAAATCGTTTGCCGGGCTCGGGTACGTGAGCATCAGAGCCCAGGGATGGAGGGCAGCTCGTGTGTTTAGATAAAACGATGGGGAATTTGCACCGCTGATGGTAAGCAGAGACATGCAAACCCAGAGCAATGGGGGAAAGCGATGCTCCGGGCATGGCACTGAGGCAGCACGTGGCTCCCAGCCCACCCATGGACTTCATATTGCTTTTATTTTGCCAGTGATTAATTGTCCCTGAAAGCGCCACAGCCTCTCCATCACGCCGTCACATGTCACTCTTGTTCATGGCCAAGGACCTGTTTGGAGGATGAGGTGCAGCATCGGCAGCATCAGGCACGGGAGAGAGGGGAAAGGAGCTGGAGGGGGACAACCAGGGGAAGGTGACTCTGCCGCATCGCATCGCAGATTTGCTTCTGGATAAACAATTACGGATGATTTGCCTCTGCCCATCTGGCGCGCGAGAAGAGGTGTACAGGAATGAAACACCCGGCTCCGGTGCCTCCTCTTCCTCCTCCTTCCCCATCTTGGGCTGCAGCCTGTTTGTAAATGAGAGCTGAAGAAGATGGAAGGGCTGCGGGGAAGAGGAGGGACTGCGTGGTGCAGCACGGTTCAGCTGCAAGGCGTCACAACGTGGCACCGGCATGGGACAGGAGGGGACCGGGAACCGTGGGGTCCCCTGCACATCTCGGTTGCAGCCATCCTCCCCATCATGATCTGTGCCGGAGACCCGGCGTCCCTGGGATCCCACACCAGAGATGTGGCAACCCTGGGGTCCCACACCAGCTGGCATGAGTGGTCCCCAGCCAGTAACTCACGGCCGAGCCACTGCCTTCCTTCAAAAGCCATCGCATCTGAGCGCACGGCCGTGGCGAGGGGGATTTATCACTTCCCTGGGTGCTGGATCCCCTCTGTGGATAAAGTAGTTTGTGCAAACAGATGCCAGCCTGTGTCACCTTCTTATTTCTCTCTCCTCGACTCGCAGCTCATCATCGGTTACAGCAGTGACTGGTCACCTAAATCACCCAGCTTTGCTCTCGCTCCCCGCTCTGATTGATGCTGTGATTTTTCTTCTCTCCAAACAGCCACTCACTGACTGCAGCTCTGCAGGGACCCCAGGGAGGGGGAGGCTGGGACCGAGGGCCTCCGAGGTGGCACCTCATCCATGGGGCACTTTGGACCTGCAAAGGGGTCCCCAGAAACCCACACCCTGGCACTAATCCTGCTTGTTCAGAGCAGGCACCAGAAAGCATCAGGCTCATGCTCAGCAAAGATCGGCATCCACAAGCCCCGCCGATCCTGTGGAGAACGGTCCGACAGATTAGCAGGGGTTTGCTCACCTCCGCGGCTCCCCGGCTTGGCACAGGCAGCGGCACGGCTGCCCGCTGCCGGGCTCTGGCAAACAGCTGCTTCCTTCTGGCTGCCGTCAGGGCCGAAGGCTTGGAATCGCTGAGAGCAACCAGGCTGCTGGCAGGGCTGGGGCAGCGGCGCTGGGAGCTCTGCAGCCACGAGAGGTACGGGCTGCTTTGACACAAGGGTCCTAAATAAATTCCAATCAGGGTCCTCTGATGTGCTGGGATGGGCAGTGGCTCTCACAGCGGAGCCAGCCAGGGAGGGATGCTCTGCCCTACCCGGTTTTGGCAGTGGATGATGCTCAGCGTGCCCACGCCATATTCTCATTTGCTTTCTTGATTAAGTGTTGAAGTGGAGGATGCCGGCGTCCCACCGGGGGCTCAGGCAGGGTCTGCTCCTGCACCGTGGAGCTGCAAGGGAAGGCAGGGACAGAGGGACCGTGGGCTGTGCGGGACTCGAGCATCCTGACTCAAGCCTCTGCTGAAGCCCGGGCACTCGCAGCCAAAGGAGGCTGGAGGGGAATAAAGCGCATCGCCTCGCAGCATATGCAAGCTAAAAGCGAGCGGTCCCCAGGCAGCGCAGCGAGCAGCCGGGCGTGCGCGGAGAGCTGGCTGCTGGAGCCCGTATCCCCTGCCAGTGCCTGCCCGCATTTACACGCTCTCGTCCCTCTGCCAGGTTTCGTCACCGCCGGCTGCATGGCAGCGGGGGGTGGGTGATGTGCACTGATCCGCGGTGCTGGGCTCGGCCCCTGGCATCCGCGGCCAAGGACGTGGCACAGCCCCATGGCCCCGGGGGAGGCCAGTGGTGAGGAGACCGCACTGGCTATGGTGCAGGATGGAGCTGGAGGTCCCCATAGCCACCGTGACCCCTAAAGGGAGAATGGACCCATCTGAGCCCCCAGCTTGCTGCTGCCCATAGAGGGGAACCCGGCAGAGACGGCAAGGACAGGCAGCCGGTGCCCCTTGCTCCCTGTGCCATGCAGAAGTGACCACGCGCAGGCCATGGGGACTCGCGTCTCTGGGCGCTGGGAACAGTGGGACTGATTTAAATCCATTTTAAATGCACATCCCCCTCTAAGAGTTCTGGTCCTGACTCGTGTGATATTAAACTCCAGCATCACCAGGGCTGGATCAGCTGCCCTGCACCACGGCTCCCAACCGAGCCGGATCAGGCCCCGTGCTGCGTTCAGCTGCCAGCAATTCAGCTGAGCACGAGGGGGTTTTGCAGGGCGGCGAGCTCCTGCCGAGTCCATTTGCACCTCCCTAGCAGGGCGCTGCCAGCCCAGGCGAGGTGCGAATGAATCCCTCCTGCTCCCCCCCCTCAATATGCTGCCCTCGTATTGCCCACCCTCACCCGGCCACCAGCTCCTGCAGATCCCCACCCTGCGTGTCCCCGTCCCCCGTGGAAGGCTCTCAGCTCAGCTGAGCTGCGGTCCCCAACGTCCCACAGGGCACCCCGGGACACCCCACGCCTCCCCCCCTGCCGGAGCCCGGGGCCGTGCTGGCGTGGGCTCCCCGGTGCATACCAGTAACAAGCTTCTGTTAAATAATTGAATCCCTCAAATTGTTCCCTTTTCCCTCCAGTTTCCGTACACATTTGTCATCATGCCATTAGGCAGACGCTTTGCTCGCACTTCATTTATTCATAAGCGCGGCCGTGGCTCAGGCAGCGGCGATGACAGCGGGGCTGAGCGCGACCGCTGGCACGGGACACGGCTGTCCCCGGTGCTCCCGGCTCTCACGGCAGCACCGGGACAGCATCGACACCAGCGTGACGATGGAGAACGGAGCCTCTGTGCATCCCCCATCGCCCCGGCTTGTTGCGTGCTTCCCCTTGTTGGGGGACAGATGGGCACGCGTCAGCTCTGCGCCCACCGCGCCCCATCTCTCCGCAGCAGCTTCGGGTGCCGGCAAGGAGGGGGACCCCCTTTTGGCAGCGCGGAGGCGGCACCCGCCCACGGCTCGTGTCACCGTAAGCGATTCCTGTACCGAGCAGCCAGTGACAAAGCAAAGCAAATAAGCCCATTATGGGACAGCATCCCGTCAGCCAGCCGGCCCCCCCACCAGCACAGCGGCACGCACCAGGCGAGCTGAGCTGAGCCGGAGGGACGCGTGCTGCCGCGCCGCTGCAGCACGTCCCAATTACGCGCTCCGTCGTGACAGCACGCGTCAGCAGCTGAAACGACTCAAAGGCAGCCGCTCCGCAGCGTGTCCCCCACTGCCAACAACCCATCCCCGCAGCATCCTGTGGGCTGCCCAGCCCCGTGGGACCCATGCTGTCTCTCTCCAAACTGGGCTCCCCTTCTCGCTGAGCAGAGCAGCTTTGCGAGACCAGCCCAAAGACAAAGGGTGAATGCGCCCATTACCGTGGCCTCTGGGCTGCTCCACCTCACCAGGGCCAGCGCAGCTCTCAGTGCTGCTGAGTGCAGGAGGGGAGCCACCCCGGGACCTCTGGAGTCCCTGGGACTTGAGCCATCTCCATTCCTCATCTCTTATGTTGCGTATGGGCGAAGGCCCAAGGGAGGAATTCAAGATAAAACACGGGCAAGCAGCGGGAGCTGCCGACACCTCCCCAGCCCCATTCCCGCTTGGCAGAGCTGTGGAGCTGCTGGGGGCTCCTGCTGCGGTGCTGGGAGCCGCAGCAGATGAGAAAAGCCATTAAAGGTCAGCAGGGAACAGCAACGCCTTGGTGTTGAATGTCACCAACCCCACCGCAGAGCCGGGGGACCGGAGCCACGCGGTGCCGCAAGGCATCGGCACGTGCCCGTCCCACAGCAAACTGCTGGGTCCCTATCCCAGAGGGGCAGTGCGGGGTTGGGATGGGGATGGCCGAGGCAGCTCCAGGGGAGGGCAGCAAACCCATACGCCTGTCCCAGGGTCCCCAAGTGACTGAGCACCCCTTCAGGGTGCTGAGCTTGAGCCCCCCAAGCTATGTGGAGCATCCTCACGTGGTCCACGCGGGCCACGCTTGGTGGTGCCACCACCACGGGCTGCAGGGCTGGAGGGGACGCGACTTGCCATGCACAGGCCAGCAGGCACTTGCAGGAGCACTGCTCAGCTAATTGCAGTAATTAGCCTGTAATGAAGCAATTATTTGAGGACATGGTGCCATGTGTTCCTGCAGCGGAGGAGGACAGGGGGATGCAACCTGCATGTCTCGGAGCAGTGCAGCGGGCAGCGGGCACGGGCAGTGGGCTGAGCTGGAGCGATGGAGGGGACAGGGTCATCACCACCCGAGGTGACCGAGGGGACATGGGGGTCCCCTGTGCCGCTGTGAGGCGCAGAAATGGAAACCAGAGAGAACGAGACAACCGGGGCCAATGCTCCCCCCAGGTCCTCCATGGCTGTACAAGGACGTGTCCTCCCACTCCACCCATTTTTCCATGAGAGGCAGTAAATCTCTGAACGAAGCCTCATTGCCGAGCGGGAGCGGCTGCTGCTGGCAGATGCCAACACGGCTCGCAGGCTGTGCCCGGCAGAGCTCGCTCCTCCCGCAAACCGTTTGGCAAACCCAGCCGCCTGCTGTTGGCTCTGCCGTGCCACGGTCCCACCTGGATGCGCTGCCCGCGCGTCCCAGTGGCGCACACAGTGACAAAGGGGCGTCCAGCTGTGACAGCGATTTACAGCACTGAAAAATTGCCGAGATCGGTTGGACGCAATGCCCGACCGCTGTGCCGCTTTCCCCTTGAGACTGACCCCTGCCATGCCCTGGTGTCCCCACTCACAAAGCAGAGGCAGGCTGCAGTTTCTCCATCAGCTTTTGCCCAGGGTTGCCTCCCAGCCCAAGGGGGACACCGGAGGGATCCTGTGGTGCCGGTGTGATAGGCGGCAGGAGGGATGGAGCCGAAGACCCGAGCGGGTCGGACGGCTGCGCTGGCGGGCGCTGCACAGACACGTTGCTCCGGAGGCATGTGCTGGTGCCGGAGCCAGGCAAGGGGCTGCAGCCAGCTGGCCGGCTCCTGCCTGCCGGACTGGCTCAGTGCCGGGCCCTGTCTCCGCTTGCACGGTGGTGGCCAAGTTAACCCCCTGTGCACGAAGAAGGGCCGGGGCTGGCTGCAGCCTGCGGCATAAAGGCGTCGGCAGCCCCAGAGAGCTGCCCGGCGGCGTGGGTGCATGCCCTGGTGGTACCCCCGCCGGCAAGCCCTGCAGTGCCGGAGCCTCGTGCCGGAGCACAGCCAGGGCACCCCCTCTCCTTAGGGCTCCCGGGGCGGCAGAGGCACAGCCAGAAGTGTGGGGGACCCTGGATCCCCCTTGGGGGCTGCCGTCCCCCAACCCGTCCCCACTTGCACCGATCCCACCAGAGCAGCCAGCAGCCGACAGCCCGGATTTCCCCGCAGCACCCACGCTGTTGGAGAAATACGGGCTCGTCCCGGCTCCGGCGAGGGACACGAGGAGCCTCCGATGCCATCGCAACCGCCAGAGCACTGGCACCCACCCAGTCCCTCCACGGCAGGCTGGCCCCAGCCCACGCCTCTGCACTGGGAACCAACATTCATTCAGCGGCCCCCCGGCTATGCCGGCACAGGCCGGGCTTGCGGCAGCAAAGCCCTCGGCACGGAGCACGGCTGACAAGTGAATCGTGGCTCCAGTGGGGAAGGAGCAGACGGGAGGGAAATAAAAGCAAATGACATCAGTGCTGGCATGGGAGCCCACCCCAGCGAGCTATTTCGGGAAGGGCCGGGCCGGCTGCGTGGTTAAGCGCTTGCAGATGTTGCTTTGTGCATCTCGTGGGGCTCCTTCCGCCGGCGCTGCCGGGCAAGGATGCTGCCAGCACCGGGGATGCGGCGGCGGAGCAGCGGCGTGGGGCTCCCTCCACCACCCCATGGCGCTGGATTCTGTCCCCCGGGGTGCTGGGAGCCCCGGGAGCCCCAGTACAGCCTGGGTGATGCTGGATGCCTGGATGGGGCCCTCGCGCCGGGATGGGGAAGGTGATCCCCGGTGCAGCCCCGCTGCCACCGCATCCCTCTGCCACGCGTGCCGGAGGAGCTGAGGGACCGGCGGTGGGAGCAGCGTGGGGGGACGCAGCGTGCCCGGCTGGTGACCGGGATGTGGTGGCATCTCAAGGTGACTGGCAAGGGCAAGGAAACAGGAACCTGGCCGTTGCCATGGTTACCGCCTAGCATCCACCAGCGCTGGCTCCAAGCACATGTAACGCCCGTGTTTAATCACCGGAGTGGGTTTTAGGAGGAAAGAAAGGGCTGGACGGCTCCCAGCTGCGCCAACCGCAGTGTCGATTGGTATTGGGGGAAACTGAGGCACGGCCCTGCACCCACCGTGCCCACAGTCAGCACCCGCGGGAGCTCAGGCACCCTTCGCTGCACGTTTGGGCACTAACGCAGCCCTCCTTCTTTCAAGGGCAATTAAGGTACCCCAGATTTGCATGGTGAATTCATCCTGTTGGGTTTTTTGCAAGGCACAATTTGGGGGTGAAGGCATCCAGCCTGGCGAGAGCTGAGCCTAGGCCAGGCGGGGGGGGGCTTTGGTGCACATCACCCCCCAAACACCGCTGCTGTTGAGCCATCTCAGGAGGACCTGAGCCTTCGGCAGAGATCTGGACTCAGCTCTGGCTGCCGAGGGCTGGAGCCCGGCTCAGAGCTGGGAACTGATCCCGGGTCTCCATCAGCCTCAGCATTACCCTTAAACCAAAAGAAAAAGCAGCTCAGGGTGGAACGAAGTCAAATGAAAGACGTGGCAGATGTTTCTCCTCTTCCCAGATCCCGGTTTTCTTCACAGGGTACGATGCTAGCGGGTCCCCGTCCTCGCTGCCACCCATGTCACCCAGCGGCACAGGATGACAGGCACCGCGATGGCAGGTGGCATTTGCCAGCTGCCCCTGGCCGCTGCGGGGAAATCAGCATCTCCACCGCGACAGGCAGGAATAGCCCGTTCGTTAGCTGCCGCCAGATGTTTCTCTGCAGAATAATTTGATGGAAAAACAAGGAAGGGAGAGCGAGTTTTGCCAGCAACATCTTGCTTTAATAAAGAACTAGGAAATAACGTTGGAGGAAGGAAAGACATGCCCAAGTTTATCCCCCTCCTGCGCAGAAATATGCTCTGTTTGGGGGGGCGGGGGTCCGCGACGCTGGGCTGCACTACTTGCCCCAAAGGGATGGCTGTATGAAATCCCATTTCCAGGCTTCACAGCCCATCCCAGCCCTGAGACCGTCCCGGCACCCCGAGGAGCCCAAGGGTGTTTGGGCAGACTCTGCGTGGGCTGGCGATGCTCCGCAGTCCCCGGCCACGCAGGGGTTTCGGACTGACCCGCGCCACATCTGACACCCAGGATTTATAACCCAGCCGGGCAGCCAAGTCCCTCGGCAGCCTCCGAGGAGGAGCCAAAAACAACACGGTCCCTGTCTGACCCAGGAGCAGCCTCCCCCAGGCCCCGGTTCCCGGCCCCACCAGCTCGGGGTGGCCCCACCGCAGTGGGGGGAGCACGGGTGCCCCTGCCCCGGCTGGCACTGGGGAGCACCCAGGGGTAACCAGTCCTCTCTGCCCACCCTGGGGAAGGCAGAAAGCCCTAAAATCAGGCTAAGGCGACGAGGTGGGAGTCACCCACGGGGCTTGGTGTTCACGGCCACCTTCCTGCCCCCGTGCAGTCGGCTGCCAGCAGGCTGCAGGGACAGGATGGGGAAAGGAGCAATTAAAAACGCAGGCAACCAGCTCCAGCCACAGGGCCATGGGTGGGCTCTGCATCTTCATCCCCTTCCCATCCTCATGCCCATCCCCATCCCATCCTCATCCCCATCCCATGCTCATCCCCATCCCCTCCTCATCCCCATCCCCATCCTCATCCCCATCCCATCCCCATCCCCGTCCTCATCCCCATCCCATCCCCATCCCCGTCCTCATCCCCATCCCCACCGATTGTCCCCGTCATGGTCCAGGCTTGCTGCCGTGTCACTCCCACCATCGAGCAGCTGCAAACAGGGACCGGGAAGTTGGGCTGGAGAAGGAGCAAGGCCGGGACACAGACACCAAAAGGCAGCATGCTCCCCAAGGAGAAAAAAAATCCCCTGGGAGAGGAGGGGGAAGGAGAAGAAAAGGGAACCAGCAGGAAAAAAAAAGTTCAATCAGATTTGTAAAGGGCACAATTTACAAAATCCATCACATATTTTACTAGGCTGGGATTTACGGATTAGCCTGTAATACTTAGGTGGCTTTTTGTAATAAAACCCTGAGCTGCAGCAGCCTTGGGAAAGCGAGAAGGTGGAAGAAGTCTCCTCTACATCCCGCGCTCATTTTCCCAGCATTTCCTCCTTTTCTTTTTTTTTTTTTTTTTTGATCTAGGCAGTCCCGTTAATCTGGGCTTTATCTGCCTATGGAGAAAGACTGAGCTCTTTATTGGATTTTTGTCAAGAATAAATGATTTAGTTTGGGATATTGTGGAAAAGGTTTCTGTGGTATTACACCATCTAATAAATGAAACAGCGGGGATCAATTCCTCCCTTGCAATGCGATCAACAGGCTGTGGGAAATGTGCCCCGCTCCTACGTGCCGCTGCCGCAGGTACGGCAGGTACGGCAGGGACGGCACAGGGACGGCACGTATGGTGCAGGTACAGCGGGTATGGTGCGGGTATGGTGTGGGTATGGTGGGTACGGTGCAGGTATGGCTCGGGCACGGCGGGTTCAATGCAGGCATGGTGGATACACGTGATGCTCACCCAACACCAGTGGGCACCTTCGCTGAACTTCCCTGCATCGTCCCTGCCAGGCTGCAGCCAGCTCCCGGCACCCTGGATGGTTTGGAAGCCAGCCGGAGGAGGATGCTCGCTGCCGCGCCGGGGCAGCGGCTGAACCATGTCTTGCCTCCCCGGTGCACTGCCAGCATCAGCATCGCTCACCCACGGCTGTCCAGCCCCGGCCCAGCACCGGGATCAAACCCAACCGATGAATGGGCAAAACCGTGCCGGGGAGGACGTCGGTCGGCATGAGGTCATCAGGCAGGAACGTCTCCGCTGGGGACAGGAGAGACAGGGCAGGGGAAGGAAAGCGGAGGCGCGTTTCCCTTTCAGGCAGGATTATAAAATCCATCACTAAAGTTCTTCTTAATCGTCTTAGCACAGACCTCATTAGGGAAGCGAACTTCAGGGGCCAGGAACGCGCCCCGTCCTTTCTTCCCTGGGCTCAGCCCTGGGGGAAGCAGGTTCCCTGCGCCGGGGGCTGGGGAGAGGGTCTGTGCCCCCTCCTCGCCGCGATGCCGCCGCGATGCCCCCGCGCCGGTCGGGCCCCAGTGCCCGCCCGCAGCACTGCGGCAGGGTGGGTGGGCAGAGCCTTTGAAGAGATGGAGATGAGTGGGTGTGCGTGTGTGCGCGATAGCGAGCTATGAAGTTTCCTAATTAAGAAAATCCTTTGGGGAATGAAAATCCCTTGACTGTCAGGTCTGTGTGGGAACGCGAACAGGCCGAGCCAAGGACCTTGGGGACGGGGGTTTTGCCAGCAGCACCAGCAGAGCCACCCCTGTCCCCCTCCCCATCCCTGTCCCTGTCCCATCAGTGATACAGGCAGGGGTCCACAGCCCCCCTCCCTGCCCGCAGGCAGGAGACCCAGCTGTTCTTTGGCATTACATCAGGGAAAATGCGACGCTGCAGGACGGGGTCCCGGGGGCACCCCTGCCTGTGGGCACCCAGACATGGGGGTGAGGAGGTGCCCCATCCCTGCTGGGGTGCCAAGGGCCCGCTCAAGGGTGCAGAGGAGCCCCACCACCCACCCTGGGGAGCGTGGTGAGTTATTGCTGCAGGAAATGAAACTGCTAATAAATCCCCAGGCAGAAGCCGGGAAGGTTAAAACTCCATCTATAAAGGGAGACGATGATATATAAAGTGGCATCCAACTCCTCTTCCCTGCTGTGGGGCTCTCGGGCTCTCGGGAGGGAGGGTTGGGGCTGGTACCCCCCTCTGCCGGAGCTTGCCGGGGCATGGGGCTTCTGTCTCGCCTTTGGGCTGGTGGTCCTGTGAGATGGAGGGGAGGGAAAGTCCCACAATGCAGCCACCATCCCACCCCATTCCATCCCATGACATTCCATCCCGTGACATCCCATCCCATCCCATCCCATCCCGTGTCTCCCAGGGATGAAGAAGCACCTTGGGCAGCCCTGGGTGTTGGATGCGACCTGCAGCACCCCAGGGTGCAAACACCACGGCTGATGCTGCCTGGCCCTGCCGGGGAGGTACAGGCAGCGATGGGGTCGGTTTCTTCGCCCACCCCACTCCCATCACCGCTGTCCCAACATCGCTCCTCCCGCCATGCCACGGCCGGCAGCGGGTCCTGCCGGACACGCACTGACACACGGCAACTCGGAGAGAGAAAACCAAGGGAAAATGCAAGGCAGCGAGCGGAGCAGGAGAGCCCATAAGTCACCACCACCCTGAGACGTTCATAAATAATGCACACGGCACAGGGCTGGGGAGCTTTTTACCCAGTTAATTAATATGTACGGTAAGCGCACGCACGCTCGACATGATGGCAGGGCTCCCCCCTCCCTCCCAGTAAAAATACTTCTAGCAGGACTGACACATTTATTATTTCTCCCATAATTACCTTATTGTGAGCGTTTGTTAGAAAGCACCCTGGGAACCCCAGCCCCGTGCAGGGCTCCCAGGCGGGAGCCAGCTCTGAAACGCTGGCAGAGACTTTTTTGCTCTGGAAAGTGGGTCAGGATCAGACCCGAGGCCTCTGTGCCGTGATGCTGTGCACAGCTCGGTGCTGGGCTCCGCTCAAGCTGGTGCACCGTCTCCTGGGTGGAGCGGCGAGGATGGGCAGGAGCTAAACCAGGGCTGGAGCCGCTGCTCCTGCCCACAGGCAGTGGCTCAGGGCAGCTGCCTGGATGGGCAGCAGCAGGCACGGGTGCTGTGTGTGGGCGTCTTGGCGCTCCGGCACTTGCCAGGCTGTGCAGGGATAGGGATGGGATGGGATGGGGATGGGACGAGATGGGATGGGGATAGGGATGGGATGGGATGGGATGGGGGTAGGGATGGGATGGCATGGGATGGGGTTGGGATGGGGATGGGGATGGCATGGGATGGGGCTGGGATGGGATGGGGATGGGGATGGGAACGGGAACAGGGCTCAGCGACTGCAGTGTGAGCCACGAAAGTGGATATTAAAGGCTTTATTACAGGGTGACGCTTGCTAATTGCAGAGCTCCTTTCAGGGAGCCAGCAGCAGATGAGCTTGGGCGACAGCACCCAATTATTGCAGCTCAGCAGGGGGAAAAGGGAAAGAAAGGAAGAAAAGAAAGCGCAATTATCGGGACCTCGTCTGCAGCGCGGCACAGGGCTGCAATTTCCTAGCAGGCTCGCTTTGCCCGGCCCTGCTTTGCTCCCGCTCCCGAGTGCGTGACAGCTTGCATTTATTTTTAAATGGGCAGTTGCCCATCTCTGCCTCCTGTCCTTCATCCTTGCACCTCTGAGACAGGCTCCTGCATCCCACCAATGCTCCCCCGAGCATCCCTGCCACCGGCTCAGCTCCAGCCCTCGGTGGGTACCAAAACACCACCCGGCTGACTGCACTGGGAGGCTACGATGCTTTTTCTCCCCCCCTCCCCATCTCACTTGCTCCCACCTTTTCCTCCCAGAGCTGCTCCCGGCTCCGAAATTGCAGCCTTGTATATTAAAAAAGGTCAGATTTCAGCTCTTGTGAAGTAGCAAAAACCAGAGCAGCGTGAACAGACACAGCGCTTCTTTCTTGGGGGATTGGGAAGCTGGGGCGCGGGGGGGTGGTCCCGGTGCTGGGACCCGCTCGCCTCCACTGCAGCAGGCTGGGGGCGTTTGTGTCTATTCCACATCACCACTTAGTAATTGACAATTAAATTTAATTATACCTTTGAGAAATAATAGTGTACGTTGGTTTAATGGGCCTGTCTAGAGTGGGGCAGGTTTTCTCCTGTGCCTTCTGCTCAATAAGGTGGATCCCAGGGTGATGTTCGTGGCACGGTGATGCCGTTTGCTGGGATGGGGTGCCAGGCACTGCCAGCACCATCCCCCGGCAGCACGTTTGTGCCGTCCCTGCCAGCGTGGCGGGGCTGAGCAGAGGCTCCGGGGACCCCACCACCCCGGCATCATCGGAGCCGGCCTCGGCACGAGGATGTGGTCCATTGCCAGCAGCGAGCCCAGCCCAAGGTACATCCCGGTTGCTTTGCCCAGGGGGATCCGGCAGCGTCCAGAGGAAGCAATGTCATCAGCTTCATTTGGGCCCCGTGCTGGGGGATGCTTCAGAAAGCTGAAGAACCCCCAGAATGGCTTAATTATTTATCTCCGTAGAAAAGACAGGACATGAAGCTGCCGCACTGGCTTTTTTTAAATTTTCTTTGAAACAATATCGCAGAGATCTCCCATTATTTGCTGCCTGATTTATGAATCCTTCAGAGGCTCTCAAGGTTTCTGCTGCAATTAGGGAGGTTTTCAAGAGCGAGCAGGCAGGTGTTTGGTGGGAGCCATGGTGGCTGGGGGCTTAGCAATCCCAGGATTCCACATCCATGGCTAACTGGGAGCTCAGCATCTCCCTGAGCCTGGCAGCCTCTACCTTCCCCATCCCCCTGATTCACAGTCCTCCCTTTCTCTAATTAAAGATAATCACCTGCAATTACCTAATTAGTTACCTGATTTTTGCCCTCTGATCCCGTCCACGTCGCGCTCCCTCGGGACGGGATGCTGCTCGGTGCCGTCAGCACCCACAAACACCCACGCCGGGGCTCAGCGAGGGGTGACGAGCTCACGGTCCCACAGCACCCCGACGTCCCCAGGCAAGGGACCCTCCAGCTCCCCCTTGCGCTGGGGTGCTCGCAAATATCAGCCCAGCGTGGACCCAGCCCCTGGGGCAGCTCAGGCAGCCCTTGCTGGGACAGGAGAGCCCTGGTCCCCCCCGAGCCGCGGTGCCACACGTGCCACGGCGGTGCAGCTACCCGGCCAGCTGCCTGCGGAGGCACGTCGGGCAGGGCTGGTCCTCAGAAATAGCCGTGATCTCCCCGGTGTGTGCCGGGCACACCGGGCAAGGGGGAGACCGGGGGCAAGAGGCCAACACTGGTGCCGGTCCAGGGGAGATGTGCCGGTGCGGTGCGTGTGCGTGAATCCAGCATCCCCCTGCAGCTGCCCAGTCCCTGGGATCCCCACGTCACCCTCCGACGGGGCATGGGGACACGTGCCAGGGCTGCACCGGCGTCGGGTTGGGCTGCGGTGCTGTGGGTGCACCAGGGATCTGGGGCAAGGACACCCTGCTGGAGAGCGGAGCGATGCCTCGAGGGATGCAGGGGGAATTTTGGCCAGAAGCGGGTGGGAAGGGCAGAAGGAGGCCGGGGAGGCAGTGGAGACACACGGACACCCCAGAGTGCGGGGGCTTGTCCTTGGATTCCCCGGGGCCACTGTGCTCCTGAGCGATGCAAACGTACCGGCACGAGGTGACCACGCAGAGACATCCTCGCCATCCAAGCATTCCTGCTGGGGAAAGCCGGTACCTGGGCAGGGACCGTGGGACTCAGCGTGGCATCGCAGCCCTGCTCCAAGGGACGGGCACAGAGCTGGCAGGGCCACTGCTGCCGGCTGGGTACGGGGACAACCCAGGCTACTGGACACACCACACGATCATGGAAGAAAAATTAGGCCAAAGTAGGGCCCGTCTCTCTCTCTCCCTCTGAGTGCTCATCGCCCTCATTAAAAAACAACTAATTATTATTCTGGCTCATTAGCAATTATAAATCTCCAGCTCCGGTACTTCATTAAAAAAAATGACAAGTTAGCACTTAATTATGTTCCCCAGCAGCCCGATGGGTGGAAGCATTAACCCTCCCCACACTGCTGCCCGCCAGGGCCCGCCAGCACCCACCAGCACCAGCACCCATGCCAGAACCCACGCCAGTGCCAGCACCTGCACCAGGACCCACACCAGTGCCAACACCCACACCAGCGCCAGCACTGGCACCAGCACCCGCAACAGTACCAGCACCCACGCCAGTACCAGCACCTGCACCAGCACCCACACCAGTGCCAACACGCACACCAGTGCCAACACCCGCACGGCACCAGCAAGCCACACCAGCACCAGCACCCACACCAGCACCCCCACCAGTGCCAGCACCCATGCCAGAGCACTTCAGGCTCCTCGCTCCATGCTCCACAGAGGGACACTGAGCCCCGGCATCTCCCTGGATGCTCGCCTGCGGCTGGGTGCCCTGGGCTTGCTGAGCCTCCCCCCGCGGCACAGCGCCGTGTTCACCCCGGCAAGAGGGGAACCGGGAACGAGCAATAAACCAGCCCGTGCACCCAGCCAGCATCTGCAGGGAGTTTACAGGAGGCAGCGAAATCACCCCTGCCCAGAGGGCAAAGCTGCCCCTGGGCGTGTGTCCCCGAGGAATGCCATCTTCGTGTCACCCCCACCGCGGTCAATGATGCTGCAGGTCCCCGGGGCAGAGGTTTGCAGGCAGCAGCCGGCAGCAAAGCCGATGTTTGGCGCAAAAGACCTCAAAAAGCAGAGCCGTGGTGGGGCTGGCAGCTCCCTGTGTCCCCAGCACTGGGCTGCCTCGCCAGTACGGCACATGGCACACGGAGCCTGCAGCGAGCACCTTCCCGCTACCCGATGGATAATTGGCCACTAAATCCCTCCGGGGGAGAAACGGTGGGGAAAAAATTACAGCTGCAGAACTAGCTCTCCAAAATTATATCACCTTCTCTGACAGGATAATTGCTCCTTTTCCCCAAGATTTAATACGGATCTCACATCCTTAAACAGTTGTGTGTTATTTTAAGGGTTCCCAGTGTTTTTCCCTCCTCTCCCAGGTAGCGCAGGATCCAGCGGCAGAGGCAGTACCCCCACCAGCACAGTGTGCTGTTTTGAGGTGGAAGATGGTGCTACCGGCACCGTGTGTCGCTGCTGGAGGGGTGATGCAGGGAAGCACACGCCTGTGGTGCCCCGAGGAGAAGCAGGGAGCGGGAGGATGATCCTGGTCCGGGTGTCACCGACGTCTGCCGCACACGAGCGAGGCCCCCAACGCTGCGACACCGGCGGCATGCCTTGCTCTCCCTGCACTCTAATGGCTACATCAATATTATCTCGCCTGCAAGTTGCCCTGTGACAGATATATTAATGATACGGTGCAGAGCCCGCACGGCGCCCGGGAAGGACATGCACAGCGTACAGGGGCCGGCGTGGGCAGCGGCCTCGCTCGGAGCAGGCACCACCAGGCAAAGCCCCCCCGAGGGAGTCCAGGGGAATATCTGGGGGGTAAAGCCCTTGGCCAGACCCCAAGGACTCGGGCTGTTTTCAGCCCTGGTGCTCCTGGGAGCCAGGAACCCCTCCCTGAGATGGAGCCCGATATTTTGGGGTGCCTAGTACAGAGCATGTGTGGTTACCTGGGGTCTGTGCCAGTGCCGGGCACCCACTCCCAAACACTTGCACCCAGGAAAACTCTCCCTCTGGCTTTCATCCAGACTTCGATCCTACAGACCCATCGCAGCGAGCGATAAATCAGCCTGCCGACGCAGGAGCCCAGCGGAAACGTCCGCCCGCACTGCCACCGGCTGAGCCCCATCCATCACCGGCTCGGGGCCCGACCCCGCCGTCCCCGCTGCCGCTTGCCACCTGCGTGCCCTGCTCGGGGACGGTGGCCCCTGCACCCTGCCAGCCCCCAGGGATGCTCTGCCACGGGGACCGGAGGGGGGGTCCCCAGCAGCACCAGTCCCCCCTTCCCCAGCACAGCCCTGGGTGTTCATTAGGTTTCCCACGCACGAGCCTCGTGCCGGCAGCGAGAGCCATAACCCACCTCCCCGGCAAACCAACACGCCTGTCCCGGCATCGATTCGGCAGCAGCTGGCAGCCGGCGCGCAGGAGCAGCTGGGGAGCGTGCGGAGCGTGCCGGCGAGGGGGTCCCGGCAATCACCGCCCTCCCGCTGCCCCACGGTGCCGCCAGCCCACTACCAGGCTTGAGATGGGTGAGGGGTCCCCTGTGTCACCCCCCTGCTCCCCCTGCACCTTCCTCTCCCTCGCTTCCCCCATACGCTGAGCCCGCGCCAGCTATCCAGGGCGAGGAAAGGCAGTCCTTGCTATTGCATGTATTGCGTTGAAAATAAACCACCATTAAAACGTTTTTGGATTACAGTCAAGTGAGATCGAGTTGTTTCGGAGCCAGGGACCATGCAAAGATGGCTCAGCAAGAGGCTTTCTGTCGCGCAAGCCCCATTCAGGAGCAATAATCCACGGCGTTTGGGAGCCGCTGCCTGATTACGCCTCCATGCCGTTCACCGGTGCCTCCCAGCCACAGGCACGGCATGGGGCCTGGCACCTTCCAGCAAAGGTTGGCTTTTCCAAGCTGCACCAAGCCACAGCGTGGCACTGGCCATGCCCACGGCTGCGGGGACCTGCCGGCCCCATCCTCAGGAGCCGGCTGGGGCAGGACTGCAAGTCTGTAAATATATTATTTATTATTTCTATTACCCTTCTCCATTATTCATTGTTTAATTCACTCCTGTTCTATTATTAACTCTCCCAAGTGCTTTGGCGATGCTCTGACATGAAAGAGGCACCGTGAAATTTCACTTGTGTACCATGGTCCTCGCACCGGGGGCAGAGGTGGGTGCGGGACCGGTGGCCCCTGGATCAGGTCCAGCCGTGCCCCATCAGTGGCCATGGGGCTGGCCGGGATCCGGCCGCTGAGCCCACAGCTGGAGCCCTCTCCCCGTGTGCCATGAAGCAAACTGGAGCAAACTGTTTCCTAAAGCCTTTGTAGGCAGAATTTGGCTGTGCAGGAGTCTTTTAGCTGAATTAAAGTGCAGCTCTGCATGTAAAGCTGCTGCTGACGCCTTCACTTGCATCCAGCTGCTTCCCTTGGGGGGTTTCGGCAGGTTTTACCCACCTTGGGGTAGGTGGGGCTGGTCACGGCCGAGCCCCCTCCTCTCATCTCCCCCACAAGAGCCAAAAAACTAAGGCATGGCAGCAAATCCATGGGAAAATTTGTAAAAAGAGACAAGAACCTTGTTTACCTTAAAAGCCACAGTTTGTCAGAAAAATGGCCAGAGCTCGGCTGCGTGGATTCCCGCTGACCCCAGGCTGCTGGCCCCGGGCAGCACCGTGGGGCAGGGGTGGCTGACCCCGGCAGTCCCCTCGCCACCCCGGCAAGTTCCACAGTCCCGGCATTAATCTCTGCGGGGTCAGCGCCGGGGCTGTCGAAAGCAGCTGTGGGTTGTACGTCCTTGGTCCTCCAAATTCCTGCTCCACGGTCAGACATGGCAGGGATCTCATTGAAGAGTCTGAGCCACCATGGGAACCCCAAAATACAACAGCCCCTCCTATTCTTTGCTGGAGCACACTTCTGCTGATGTGTTTTTGCATGGCCAAACCCTGCCAGCGTGCTCTGTCGCTGCTAATGTGTTTATCCGGGAGCGAAGGGAGCGTGCCGGGCTGTTCAGCAAATAGCCGTGGCATAATAGATGGGGCACCCACAGAAACATACATTTACAAATGGCTCTAGCATTTACCTAAATGTTACACCAGCTGCTTGGCAAAGAGACAGGTCCCCAGCTCTGCCGAGCTGCCAGAGGAGCTGCGTGGCATTTTGGGGCGCTGGGAGGTGCTGCCCAGACCCCTCAGACCTGCAGGGACCCCTCGCCTGATTCCAGCAGCTCCTTCCCATCTGACGGGTGCCTGTGCCGGCACAACCCACCCGGCAGCGTGCGTGTCCTTTCAGCGGAGCGCCGTGAAAGAGCTTGGGAAGGCAAACTGCAGGGATCCATCCTGAATCTCCTCATCCATCATGTTTATTCCCCTTCCCTATTCCCCCAGGTGAGGGGATTGCCAAGTAGCTGACCTGGACTAAGAGTCCTCATTTATTCCAATTTATGCAAATGTATTCCTTCCCCACGTTCATTCTTTTAGCCGGGCAGGCGGTGGCTACAGTTTGCCGGGGGGTACCCGGGTTACACCCCAAGCACCAGGCTCCCCTGGTCTGTAACGCGGCTCCGTTGCTTTTCTGCTGATTTGGGCACATTTTTACGCAGGACGTGATCCGTTTGTTGTCCCCGAGCTCATCCGGGGCCAGGCATGACGGGGACCCAGGGAGGGGATGGATGGCAACAAGGGGCGCACAGCCAGCGATGCAGATGGTGCTTCACCCAAACCAGCTCCGTGCAGGGCCGCATCCTGCCCTGGTGCCGCTGCAGGGGGTAAACTCCCAGGGCAGGGGGCTGGGGACTGCATCGGCTGCAGCATTGCAGCACAGGGCAGCCCACCTTCCTCGGGTGCTCACGGGAGATCCCATGGACAGGAGCCTCTGCATCCCAGCTCCCTTCTCTCCCAGCTGGCCGGAGAACTTGGTAAAGCATTAGCCCCTGACACCATCTGGACCGCACACTCCTGACAACTCTCCGCAGATTAATACCTGGGGCGGCTGCTTGCACGCAGCTCCGGCGGCTGCAGCGGGTCCCTGCATCACCGCCGACAGCCACGGTCAATCCTCCGCCGTTGCAACTCGGCGTTGGTTTTACCTTGGGTGCGGAGCATGGCCCTGCCAATAAACCTCGCCTCCCGCTGCCGTTAGGGATGTGCTGGAGCAACAGGCAGGTCCCTGCTCCGGGCTGGGCTGTGGCTGCTCTCCGGAGGGAGATTTGGGATGCTGGGGGAGCAGCGAGCATCCCCCCTGCAGCGATGGGGATGAGTGTTTCCCACGGCCGCCTGTGAGTCCTGGGCCCCTCCGTGCCTGCCCGCCGTCCCCGGGAGGATGTCTGCTTTAAATTGCTCTGGTTAAATTATGCATTAGCTTTTTAAAGAGCCGTTTAAGCTTGGAGCAAGATGGTGGGGTTTTTTTTAACAGCGCCTGGTGCCCACCTCGGGCTCTTAAATTTCATCTCAGGCCGATCAGATGGGTCATAATTTCTCCCGTTATTGAGACATGGGAAGAAGCTCCTGTCCTGGCACATGGGCACCGCGGTGCCCATCGGCACAGGCTCTCCAGTTCTGGTGCCTCACCCCTCCTCATCTCGCTCCGGGATTAGCTTTTTGGGTTGATTTTCAATAAAAGCAATGGGTGTGAGGTATCACGGAGATGGTGGGACCCTGAGCCCTGCCTGCCCCTACCCGCTGCCTGCCCATCAGGATGCATTTATACCAATGACTGGGGAAAAGGGATGCTCATTAATTTGCTGGTGATCACAGCGAGGGCTGCGCTCTGCAGCCGGTGCAGAGGCAGGATCTGGCACCAGCAACCTCTCCAGGTCTCCATGAAGGTGGTGGGGAAGGGGAAACAGCATCCCCCAGCCCTCCCTGGGGGACCAGGACCTGGTGCAGACCCCAACACCCTGGGGACGCAGCCCCTCGCACCGTGGCCGGGGCTCTGCTCCTCCATCACACCTCCCGGTGTCACACACCGCCACCAAACCTGCCCCCAGCCCTGCACCCTCCTCCGGCACTGGGGAGCCAGGACAGCAAGGAGACACTTTAATCTCAATCAATTAGAAAAAAAGCAGTTCAAATGGCAGGGCAATAAAAGAACACTTTAATTTTAGAGCTAATTAAATATCAACAATTGGAATGCAGCAACAGACAGTTAACCTGGAGTAACCCATTATTTATAAGGAATATAATGCATTGACTGGGGGGATGAAGTGAGTTGTAGTCATTTTAATATCAGCTGTCACAGTCTAACTGTTCTCTTTTGTCTCACTCCAGCACAATCATCTCGCCGGCTTCCTCCGGGACCATTACCACTTCTCTGCTCGACAGAAGATTAATTAAGCCCAGGTCCCAGCAGAGGATGGGTACGCGTGCTCCTGTCCCCGCTCGGTGAACCGGGGTGACGCCGGGGTGCAGCCAGGGCTTCGGGGCTCCACCGGCCCAGCCGAGCGAGGCGATGCCTCCAGCCTGAGGGTTCAATGGTAATTGCAACCCACCGACTGTCTGACAACACATTAGAAGCTGTAAATTATTAATGGCGAGCAATCACGCCTCTGCTGGGTACCCCACAGGCTGCCGTGGCTCCGGAGGCGAACAGACCCACAGTCCCATTGGGGACCAAGTGGGAATGGCTCCCCTGGGGGGCAATCACCCCAATATCCCAAAACCCACAGCAAAGCCCTCTGCTCCCCATGCTGCCACGAGCCCCCGGCCCCCCACCCTGGGGAGCAGAGGCACATGGAGCTGGGGGAATCCCAAGCTTGCCAGTACCAGCACAGCCCCTGGGGGCTCTCCTGGGGGGCTCCATGCACCGGACCAGGGCTCTGCACCCCTCGCCGAGCCAGGGAGCCGGGCAGGAGGGGATGCTCAGCCCCAGAGCAGCTGTTCAGCAGAGACGCACATCCTTCCCGCAGCCCCAAAAGCCTCCGTCGCTGCAGCCCAGGCACATTCATCACAGGGCTTCGGCAACCTCCCGGCCTGCTGCGGGGAGGTTCATTTAATATGTGCGAAAGCAGTATTTAATTTAGCGCATTTGTTACATTTTTTAATAGCTTCAGTGGCAGGGAGGAGCAGCAGGGACAGAAGAGCGAGTCCAACCATCGCAGGCAGCAGCTGGGTTGCTGGGGGTCCCCAGTGCCTGGGCTGCTGGGGGTCCCCAGCCAGTCCTAAGGGGACACGGGACCGACGTGACACCACAAACCCCCTGTGATTTCAGCCCCTGGAGACCTTCTTCCAGCCAAATAATTTCTGGTGGACTAACCCCCCCCTGTCAGGGGCTGTGCCTCCCTCCATGCTCACTGGTAGGCTCAGTGCCAGCGTTACTCCCGCAGCAGCAGCCGTCGGGCGAAAGCAAAACTCCCGTGTTCCCAAAATTTGCGTTTTCCTCTGCAAAATGTTCCCTGAAACTCATTTTGGTCTCACCAGGGCACGGTCCCAGAACTCACACTCAGCCACTGCTGCTGTGCCACCCCTGTGCCACTCACGTCCCACATTCCCATCCCAGCCCCTCCGGCATGTCCCTGGACCGGGGGCTGCCTCGTCGGCTTGTGCCCGCACCCTTCCATCCGCTCACCCTCTGCGGCACTGGCACGGTCCGGGGGGGATGAGCCACCCTTGCCACATCGGGGATGCCCCATGCCGCTAATACCTGCCACTCCTGCATTTAATAAGAGCTGCTGACAGTCAGATTCACACTAATAGAATTATTCCAATATTCAAGTGATAGGTTGACTTTCCCCCTTAGTTATTCGCGCTGCCAGGCTGGCTCCAGCCTCGCTATGTCCCTAAGCATGCGATGAGGCTGTAAATGGAATCATAGAATATCTCAAGTTGGAAGGGATCCATAAGGATCATCAAGTCCAAGTCCAACTGTTCGGGATCCGCACCAGCAGTGCCGAGCCCAGCGTGGTCAGCGTCGCCCCAGGACCATGAGCCACGGGGAAAGGGGAGGAAAAGGGGAATTTGGGGGACGCCGCAGCAGCAGGAACAAGGGGCATCTTGGCAGAAACCCAAGGCGCTTCGCTCAATGCGGAGAAAATGTTTTGACTCCCAGTCACCGGGCTTTTGTTACAGGTTTGATATATTGGCTTTAAAAGAAAAATGCCGTCGTGTGACAAAAAGTCAGGAAATTTTCACTGGGAAATGTCAAAACGAAACACTTCCAGAGTGAAATGTCTCACCAGCAAAAGGCTGGCGGCAAATCCCCCCTGCCAAGGCTGGCACCGTCACCGCAGCCCCGAGCATCGTCACTGCTGGCAGTGAATTGCCACCGAGCTGCTGGGGTCCCCAGCAGGAGCAGCCACCGGGGCTGGGAAAGGGCAGGGGGTGGGCAGGGGGAGGGCAACCCCCCCCCCCAGCCACCCCCTCATCCGCAGTGTTTCCATGGGAGCTTGTCACAGCCCTAATTACTGGGAAAAATCACAGCCCTTTTCCACCTGCCAAAGCGGGAGAGGGGCTGCTCTGAGTGGGAAGTTACGTGGGATTTCATTAGTATTATTATTGTTATTATTTAATTCTCAAGGTTGTAGGATTTATGGCCTGAGCTTAGTTATTATCAGACCCAGCCAAATAAAAATGATAGATTCCTGTGCCTGCCTTACAGCAGCTCTCGGTGGCTATTATGGTTGCTAAAAACGTTTTCTGTAAAAAAAAAAAAAAAAAAAAAAAAAAAAGAGGAGTAAAAAAAGAAAAGGGGGAAGAAAAAAGAGCAAAAGGAAAAATGCAATAGGAGCCAGGGAAATGATGGATTGTGGGAGATAATCCATCTTGTCAGCCCAGGACTACATAACCTTGATGTCAGCGGGTATTTTTCTCTGCCTGAGCTCTCCGGCTCGCCAGCACTGGGATGGAGCCGTGGTGTGCCAGAGAAGGCGGGTACGGCTCCCACCGCACCTCCAGAAAACTGCTGGGATTTGGGGGTTCCCCCTCATTCCTGTGTCACAGATGGGGAGAGGGATGTGAATGCCCAGCCCCGGGTCCCCACGGGGATGTGGGGGAGGACCAGGGCTGTGGGCGAGACGTGGCAGGGTGGCAGGGGACAGCGGGGGACAGCGGGGGACAGCGGGGAACCGTCCCCAGGCACGTCCCGGCAGCAGCTCTGCCTCCGCTCTTTCCTCCCCTCAATCTCTTTTTGTCATCTACCAGTCCCCCCCCCGCTCCCCCCCTCCACCGCCGCGCTCTCTTCCCGGCGTCTCTGCCATTTTTATCTAACGCTGGCCGTGAAAATTGGTGTGAAATAAAAAAAGGCATCTCTGCCCACAGATGAAATCAATTGATTTGGCAGGTCGCCCGTGGACACCTCTGAGCAGCACTTCCAATTTGCAGGACGGACGCCGACTCGGTGCAGTTTCTTCCCTTTCTTCTCCTCCATCTCCCCCACCCCTGCTCCTCCGCCCTGATTTTTTTCTTCTGTATTTCCAATTTCCCTTTGATGTTCCTGTTATTTCTGCTTTCCACTTAATGGAAATCAGCCCTGGGTGGGTGGGTGTGGATGCGGGGTTTGTTTAGGGAGTCTCCGCACACACGTCCCTGTCTCCTTTCATCGGAGGCGGCTCAGGGACATGCTTGGTCCCGGTGTGCCAGGGGACAGGGATGATTTTGTGGATCCCATGGACCTGGGCGGGAGCTGTAGCATCCCTGGTGCCGTGGGTGTCTGGTCTCTCACCTCCCATCCTGCCTCTGCCTGGTCTGGTTCCATAGGTGGTCTCTGGGCTGGGGACAGTCCCTTGGGCTTGGAGCAGCCTCACATGTGGCAGGGCACAGAGAGGACCTGGAGAGGCTGCACATGTTGCCAGCCCTGCCCCGGGCTCTGCTCCATCCCTCCTCTGTCTCCTTCCTTCCTCCATCTCCATCCTTCCTCCATCTCTAACCCCCTTCCATCTCCATTCCCCCTTCCATCTCCATTCCCCCTTCCATCTCCATTGCTCCTCCATCTCCATCCCTCCTCCACCTCCATCCCTCCTCATCTCCCTCCCCCTTCCATCTCCATCCTCCTTCCATCTCCATTCCCCCTTCCACTTCCATTGCTCCTCCATCTCCATCCGTCCTCCATCTCCATTGCTCCTCCATCTCCATCCCTCCTCCATCTCCATTCCCCCTCCATCTCCATCCCACCCCAGGGACACACTAGAGAACGGCAAAAATGGAGTCAAACAGGTGTAAAACCAGCTCTCCCCAACCTGCAAGTGGCCGGGCAGAGGTTTCCAGCCCCAGACCAGCCATGTGCATCCCTAAAACCCAGCAGCACACGTCAGGGGCAGCAGCCCAGTCTGCCAACTGGGATGCAGCGAGCCACCCCTCTGACCATGAAGAACCCCGGCAAAAACCCAGCAACGGGATGGAGAGAGCCGGGACCACGGCAGGTCCCATGCTGTGCCGGCAAGGAAACATCTGGGGGGCTTCGAGCAAGTGCAGCCGGGAGAGAAATCCTTCTCTGAGCCACGGCAGAGCCTGGGGGCTGGGAAAGCGGGAGCCTGGGGCTGCTGTCTGTCTGTCTGTCTGTCTGTCCATCCCTGCAAAGTTGCTGCCTAGCAGGGAGGGAGTCACCTGTCCAGCATTTTTAGCAAAGGGTTAATTAAATATGGGTCTTCCTGGCCACAGGCACCTCTGGGGCTGATGGGGCCGATGTGCCGGTGACGGGTGTGCACGGCGAGCGCCAGGCTGGCAGCATCGGCTCCTGCCCGGCTCCTCCGCTGCCCTCCTGCCCACGCAGGCAGGAGCTCGGCAAAGGTTCATGTGCAGGCAGGCACTGCCTCGGTCCCGGCTAACACGGGCCCAGTTATTCCCCAGAAGTTAAATGTTACACAACTCCACTTCATTAGAGCTTCAAGGCAAATGTGACGTTAATCACAAAAACCTTGATATTCTGCAGGAGACTTAAGCCCTGAAAGGGAAGGGGGAAAAAAAACCACGCTTTCTTTCCAACGCTTTCATTTTACTTTGAGGTTAATAGAAGGCTAATTTGAAAGCACTCAGTTAATGAGAAAGCTAAAAATACTCCTCCCATGCAGACCCCTTCCTCTGTAGCGCCTGTCTCAGTGGCATCAGCTGCAGATGATGCTCCTTACAGCCTGGGGACACAGTGCCCCTCACCTGCCCCCTGTCCCTACCCTCTCCGAGGACAAAGGTCCCTCGTGATGGGGAGACGTGGTGCCTTGGTGGCCTCCCCAGCAGGGACGTGTCCCAGCCACAGCTGAGGTCATGCCATGGCCCCCGGGCTGGCTCGGGCAGGGATGGGGAGGGAGGGGGAGACCCGTGGGGGGTCTGCAGGGCTGTGGTTCCAAGGACATCAGGTTGGCCACGCGTGGGGCAGGGGATGCAGATGGGGACAGGGACAGCCGGGGCTTGCAGCCATGCCATCACCCCCCCAAAAAGGAGCAGGGCTGGGGGGACCAGGATGCCCATGAAACATGAGCCTGCATCCCGCCAGTCCCTGGCTGCCTTCCCCATCATCTGGAACACGCCGCTGCCGAGGGAATACGTTGTTTTCCAGTACATCACTCTGTGATGGGAAGCTAATGTTGTGTGGCTGGTTCCAGCATGGCCCCGGCGTCTCGGGGGGACAAACCATGATCCGCCCTGAAAACACCCTGCGGAGCCCTGAGGCGATGTGGAGGGCTCCCCCCTTGCACCCCCTTACCCCACTGCCACCCCCATCCTCTGAAGCTGCCTGCTCCCCTTTGAACCCACCGCAGCTCCCAAGGGACACCTGCGGGCACGGACCCCCTGCCACAGGGACACGGCTTGGCAGAGCCCCCCTCCCTCCGCTTCTCCCACCGGCACAGCCGGAGAGGCAGGCACCCGCCGTGCCGTGGGGCTCAGCCACCCCATGCATGAAACAGGGTTAATAAAGCTCCTCTGCCTCCCCTGGGTGTTTGCACGGGCTCATCCATCTTTCTGAGCATCCTGGTTTAATTTCCACAGTGAATCCACGTCGCCCTCCCGGAGCAGCCGATGATGTTCCCGCAGGAATCAACCGGCAGTAATGGGTAGGCAGAGGGAATTTGCCAGCTGCGGGAGGGTTTGAGTCCGGGTCTGCTTCACCCAGCCGCCTGCCTGCTCCTCACCTGGTTTTCCATCACGGAGACTGGACCGGCTCCAGGCTCGGCGGGTGGCAGCGGGGGGCTGGCGGGGAGCCACCCATGCGGGCCGCTCGGCACAACCCCCTGCCCGATTGCACCCCTGGGAGCTGGCGCCTTCGCCGGCGCTCCCGGCTCGCATGCAGTCGCTTGGGATGTGGTTTAATTAGGAAATGATCTGCATGGAAAATTGTGCGTTCGAGTGCCTCGAACCTCACATTCGTGGCTCAGCTCCAAACCGGCGGAAAAAAATCACCCAAGTTTGCGGCCAATTCCTGGAGACTTTCCGGAGCTGGTGGTTGGAATCAGCAGCCGGCGGCCGCGTGGTGCCGCACACACGTGGCACGGGGCTGAGGACGGCACCAACCGCTCGGAGAGCTGCCAATGCCTGGGGAGTCATCAGCCATCCAAAAAGAAGCCATGTCCCCTGCAACCCCTAACTAAACTGCTTCTAAACTGAGGTCTGGAGGAGTCCTGGGGCCCTACCGGGCACTGCCGGGCTGTGGGCAATCACCTTGGTACCCCTGGGAGATGCTGTGAGGTGCCAAGAGGTACTGGGACATACTGAGAGATGCTGGGATGTGCCATGACGTGCTGGGAGATGCCAGGAGATGCTGGGCCATGCTGAGAGATGCTGGGATGTGCCATGGCACGCTGGGAGATGCTGGGCCATGCCATGAGATGCTGGGGGATGGCAGGAGAAGCTGGGATGTGCTGGGAGATGCTGGGTTGTGCCATGACATGCTGGAAGATGCCGGGAGATGCTGGGCCATGCTGAGAGATGCTGGGATGTGCCATGAGATGCTGGGACAAGCAGGGACATGCCAGGAGATGTCCCGGGCAGCGGCAGGCAGCGAGCGGCTGGCTCTGCCCACCATCCCCGGTGCTCGCCTCTCCAAAGGTGCCCTAGCGATACCAAAGCACTTAGAGCAAAATGGAGTTCAGAAGGACAGGGCTAAATTGCCTCACTGGAATAAATGAGGAGACTTTAATTCCCTTTCTACAGAGCCACATTAAAGGGTTTCTTGCTCTCCTTGCTGGAGAAAGGCCGTCCCTTTCCCTGTCTCTCTTCTCTGCTCCTCCGGAGGCAGACTCACGTCTTTCCTTGCCAGCCCTTTGAGGAGGGCTGGATGTGTTTAACCTCCGCTTCCCTGGACTATTAAGAAGCTTTACTGGGGGACACGGTGAGATGCGGGGGGGAGGCACTGGGGGCACGCACACCAGCACGCCGGCGGATCTGCTGCTGCCACCATCGCTCCCTCCGGCTCCCTGACTCCTATTGATGGTTTAATTTTCCTTGGGGTTGGGGGGGAGAAGAAAAGCACTAGATAATTGTAGTGGAATGGGCTGATAAGTAATGTTTGGTATCCTTTTTACAACCATTCCCCAGGGGCCCATTATGGTAATTTTTCTTCTATAACTGGCAAATTGTATAACAAGTCAGATGATAAACTAGCAAGCCAGGCAGAAATTTGCATTTTAATACAACTGTCTAAATCACTTCTCCACGTAGGGCCGGACAGGGCACTTCAGCCATCTCTGCTGTGCAGGGTGTTTCGGGGGGGTGAGGGTCGGGACCCCCTTCGCTGGTCCTGGCGGGGGTCTGCACCCCCCCACAGCGTGCACGGACAAGGGCCACACCGTGGGGTTCCACGGGGCTGGGTGCTGGGACCCTCCCACCCGCAATGGCAGAGCTGTTTACCGAAGCCTTTCCCGGGATGCAAAGTCCCCAAACCCTGTGCCACAACGTCCCCTTGCCCTGTGCCATGACGTCCCCGAGCCCTGTGCCACGATGACCCAAAGCTCTGTGCTGTGAAATCCCCAAGCCCTGCACCACAATGTCCCCAAGCTCTGTGCTATGAAATCCCCAAGCCCTGTGCCACGATGTCCCCAAGCCCTGTGCCACGATGTCCCCAAGCCCTGCGCCGGCTCCACCTGCCCGTTCAGCAAGAGCTGTTCGCAACCCATTCACTAGAAATCTGACAGTGAAATGCCAGGCTCCCTGACAGCTTTATAAATAGCTGCTTGGAGTCCAATTTGAAGTTTTGATTAAAAAGAAGAACAAAAATAAAAGGAAGAAGCTGGGGACGGGGGGGAGAACCCTGTCTGGAGAAGCCATCAGCCATCCCTCTGCAGCTGCCGGGCACGCGTGGAGCCGCAGCATCCCCGGCGTGCGAGGCCGTTATGTCAGAGGCTTGTACCCATCCTCGTTCCAAACATGAAACCTGATTAAGATTTTATAAACACTCACCCAACACAGAAAACTGCCACTGCATTAACAAGGCAAATAACACCCAAATTAAGTTATTTTCTTGCCTTGTTTTAGTCCAATTTTTAATTAGGTAGCTGCTGAGATGTGGCGTGGCCCCGCATAATCGTGTCACTGTGATTTATTAGTGCTCTTCGCTGGAGTTACTGCTGCACTCCAACCTTTGCAGCTCCAGTCACAGATCGGGTCCTTCGTGCCAGAGCACAGCAGGGAGCCGAGGATGTCCCTGTCCCTCTCTTGTCCCCATCCCCACGGTAGCTTGGGGACCCCCTCCTGCTGCTTCCCTCCCCACTGCCTTCCCAGAGGAGAGGGAACCTGCTGGGTAACCACGACACCGCTACAAACAGAGTTTTTTTAAAAAATAACACAAAAAAACCACAACAGAGCTGAAAAGATTCTGTGCCTACATTTTTAACAATAGGAAAAATGTTTTTGAACAACACCTGATGATGACCCGCACCCTCACGCCTGTGCCACCGTGCTGCCAGCCAGTGGGGACGGTGGCACGTCCCCATGGGGTTCAGGGGAAGGAGTGGGGTGCCCCAGCACGGGGCTGCAGTGATGCACTGGGGCAGCTACACCCACTTTTTGGGGTGGGAAGGGGTAGGCAGGACTGTGGGGACGGCCGCTGCGTGCCAGCTCTTCAAAGGACATTAAACCGATTGCCACCGTCTTGCCGAATTAGCACAAGTGACACTTGCTTTGTACCCACATGTTTCCAGCGCGGAGCAGATGGCGAGGCCGCTGGATGCGATTCAGCACCACTCCACAGCACTTCGCCGAGCCGGGCACTGCGACGACAGAAAAACCATATTTCCCCTTGATCCACTGGGATATTCATTAGCTCACAGCCGAAAAGGCATCAGGGCTCCGCCAGCTGCCAGCGCGTTCCGCGCATCGCCTAGGAGCCGGGAACAATCCTGGCGCGCTCCCACGCTGCCAGGGCTTTGGCTGGAGTTGGCTTTGTTTGGGGGCTTATGGGATGCACAGGTAATTAATTCATAGTGACAACATTTGCATTGCCAAATTGCCTCTAACGGAGGAAGAAGGGGTAAGAAACAAGCTGGTTAAGAGCGGGTATTTACCAAATGGCGAGGACATTTCCTACGTGGCGCAGCAGCCGGGTGATGGGCAGTGGGTGCCAACCTGGGTGACAGCCGTGTGTTTTGGGAGAGGACCTGGCAACACTATTGGGATGCAGGGATGTGGCACCAGAGCCCCATCTCGGGGCCATCATGGATCTGTGCTGGGGTGCTCAGGCCCTTGTGAGGTTTTCAGGAGGTTTGCCCAGCACAGCCCCATATGAGCGGGATGCTGGGGCTGGATCCGTCCCTCCCATGCCAGCAGAGCGAGGCGGATTTCCTCGCCTTCCCCTTGCAGCCTGCCTGGCTCCTGCCACCTCCGCTGCTGCTCTGTGATTGATGAAATAATTCAAGCCCGAATGACCGGGAGAGAGAAACACGAGCACGTTGTGCTTTTTCTTTATATAAGGGGAAAAAAAACCTCCCAGGGAGCTCTAATGGCAGAGCCAGAGAGGGGAGCCGGGGCGAAGGGCTGGGGCGGGAGGGCGAGCTCTGCCTGCCCGGCTCGGTGCGTGGTCCGGGGGGGTCCCACAGGTCATCCCCTCGCCCCGCCGCCGTCTCTACTGATAGAGCGAGACGGGTGATGCCGGGCAGAGACACTCGGGATGTTCTGCCAGGTGCTCCCATGGTTCCAGACCCCCCCGCATCCATCCTGCACCTTCCCCGCCACCCCGCTCTCCCTGCCCTCCTGAACTTGCCGTTTTCACCGCACTTTGAAGTCTCAGCTATTTTTGTGCCCCTTGGCAGGGCTGGTGCTTGGGGAGCCCAGCCAGATCTGAGGAATTTGCTGCCCCGTTTGTCAAGCCACAGCCTTCGCCACTGGTTGCGCCAGCAGAGAGCCGGGCGAGCCGGGACGGATGGGCACCGAGGCCAGGCTTTGCCTGGGAGCAATCCTGAGCATCCTGCTGCAGGCAGGAAAGCACCAGAGGGACAGGGAATCTTTGTCCTGGGCACCAGGGGCCATGAATAATGAAGGAGGAATCCATAAGTAATTACATTCTAATTAATTAAGGATGATGGATAGAGGGGACTGGGTGACTCCACGTAAATTGCACAAGCTGTAAAGGGCCTCGCTCCTGCCACCATCAAATTGATTTGCTGGTTTGGAGGAGGGGGGGGGCAGAAAGAAGAGGAAAAGGAGCTTCACGTTATAACATTTACAGCCTCGGGGGTACCACTGCACCACGGCTCCCTGGTCGCCTGTCTGAGCAGGGCATCCTCCCAGCCTGGCACTGGGGCTGGCACATCCCCATGCCGGCTCCCGCCTGCGGCAGAGGAGAGGCGAGGGGTGCACGGCACGGAGCCAGGGCAGCCGCGCAGCCACGGCCGCTTTGGGGGCAGAGGGATTTGGCTTTGCAAACCTCAGCCCCCTGGTTCGTTTGCAAGCTCACGCGCAAAATCCTAATGACCTGGCAGCGCCGCGGCTGCCGTTCGGCATGACAGCCGGCACTCGGCTGAGGGCTCTTCTGTCAGCCGGTGCTGCAATTAATTAGTGCTCTGTCTTATTAGCACCTTTATCTACTCGGCCCTGCACAATGCAAACGCCACGCTGCTTCCCATCCGCGGCGACGCGATGCCATTTGGCAAAGGGCCCGGCGTGGAGCTTCACGTGCCGCCGGCCACGGGGCTGCAGCCTGGCGGGGGTCCCCCCCCCGCCGAGCCCCGCACGCCACCGGCCCCGAGCGAGGGCTGGAGCAGCAGAGCTGCCACCGACGCTGTGCCGCCGCCGCAGCGGTGCGAAGCCGGAGCACCGGGGTCGGTTCCCCGGGGCCGGCAGCCACCCCCCCTCCACATTTGGCACTTTGCACGTTGGTCTCTGGTTCTGCACACGCGTGCACACGCGTGTAACCGCCACGCTTCCCCGCCTGCTCCCCTCCCTGCCGCCCACCCGCTTCTGAGCAGCTCCATTTCCACGGCAGCGACGGTGCGTCGTCCTCGGCAAGGGGCTATTGTCGCATTACTTCGGAGACTAATTAAGGCGACCGTGAGAGCTGGAACACCTTGACCGGGGGAAGGTTAATGGCTCGCGCCTGTCTCGCACTTGGCGAGAAGAGGCTGGAGCTCAAGTCAACTCTGCGACATTAATTGCGGTATCGAGCGGCGCGGCGCGAGCGGCCCTGGAACCGTTCCTCGCCATTACATTAATGGTGTTGCCGTGTCTATATTCTTTAAGTAATTGGTAGCTTTTTCTAGGTCTCATCCTCCATTTATTTTCCCAGGACATTAGGAGTCATTGTGTACAACCGCTTTGCAAACTCCAATTCCCACATTAAGTGGGATCGTGCAGGAAAGCAGCCGGTAACAAGGTGAGGGACAAGAGGAAGGGGCAGCGATGCTGGCAGGGTTATTCCCTCGGGAAGGGAAAACCTCACCAGCTGGGACCACAGGACTGCTGGGGCTGGGCGTCAGGGATGGGCATGGCCATTGAGAGCTGAACCCCCAAATCCCCGGGCAGGGACATGTGGGATGTGCACCGGGCAAAAAGAGCGTGGCACGGCTGCTTCGCTGCCAGAGGAGCCGGGACAGAGAGGTGAGGGATGGGATGGGACGGGATGGGAAGTGCCATGATTTTGGATGTCAGCTGAGCCATGCCTGGAAACTCACCGCTGTTGGGAGGTGATGGGTGGATTGTCCTTGCCTGGCAGAGCCGGCTTGGCATGCCGTGACCACGAGCCGTGCCGGAGGGCTGCAGGCGCTGGGCTGCCAGTGGGGAGGCTGCGCCGCTGGTTAGCATTCTCCCAAGGAGCCCAGCAGGTAATTACACACAGATTAAAAATGTAAGCAAAAGCAATTTTTCTTCCTCACAAGTCTGGGCAGAGACGTGTGACCTGGTGCTGACGGGGAGGATGGAGCTAAGCTCTCTCCGCAGCAGCCGGAGCCCCGCAGGGAAAGCAGGGTGCTGCACCCCACAGCCCATAGAGGGGTCCCGGTGGGCCACAATCCTCCATCCCCATCCTCCTCCTCTTCTTCCACAGCTCAGGGCTGCTAGACCCTCCTTGAACCTGGGCTCTTCCCTCCACGGTGGCATCTAGCAGGCTTCAAAGAGCAGCCAAGGAAGCGAGCTCCTGGTGCAAAGGGCACGCTCGATGCTCCTAGCTCATTCCTCTTCTGTGATTGCTGGCTTTTAGCAGCCCAGGGAAGGAGAAGTGTTGTTTAAGAAAAAGCATATTTAAAAAAAAAGTTGCCAGCATCCCTTTAATTAAGCGATAAAATGAGTTAGAGTGTGAGGAACTGCACACTAATTCATCCTGAAGACATTGGGCACCAGGCCAAGAGAATCCTCTTACTGCAGCGATAAAATTTCGTTTAAAAATGTTTTATTTTAACTTTTTTTTTTTTTAAACACTTGTTAATTTAACCAAGAGGCTAAGAAGTTATGAGCAGGGAAAGCTGTCTTCTACGAACTTGGCACCCTGTGAGCCCCGGCGCTGCTCGCTTCCCGTGTGCTCCCTTCCAGCGGCCGGGGAAACGCTTGAGCCACCGCCTCCCTCTCCCATTCCTACATTTAATCCAAAATTATTTTATCGCCCACTGAAGAAAAAAAAAGAAAGTGTCTAAGTAGTCATTTATTAACAGCTATAAGTATCATTAGGCAGAGAGATGTGGTAAAATATAGATTACACCGGGAAGAACCAAGTATCCAAGTGCCATTTTTCCTGTTCAGCATGTCATTACACATCCCGTCGTGGCATATCACAGCGATGATTAGTAGCATCAAATGACTTCTGAAAAATGATTATGTGCCATTAAAAACATTAGTCTGTCTGAAACCAGCACAAACAAATGGCCGTGCTGGGGATGAGTCATTAGCTCTGGGGCCGGGGGATGTGACGGGAATCCCGGAGACACGGTAGGTGCAACCGGTGGGTGCCACAGTGGCACCTTGGGAATAAGGATGCTGCAGACACTGGCAGGGTGAATGCTGATGGACCGAGTGCCGGGCTGGCTGGGTCCCGAGCTGGCGGCTGGAGGGACCCATGGGGAGGGCGGTGACAGGATGGGTGCAGGAGGCACCTGCAAATAACTCCTGTGCCCGCGGGTCCCAGACGTGGGGCTGCCCCTGCTCTGCACTCAGCTTCCCCCGCTCTGTCTTTCCTTTTCACCAGGTGCAACTCCAGAACACGGCCCAGGCGTCTCCTCGCCCTGGCACAGACTTGCCTGCGTGTACCGTTGCATCAGCTCCACCACCTCAACCCATCGCTCCAACCTGTCGCCCCCAGGTCCGTTGCCCCGTCTCCATCACCCCAAGCCATTGCCCTGGCTCCCCCCAAACCATCACCCAGGCCCCACCACTCCAACCCGTTAACCCAATTCATCACCCCGACCCGTTTCCCTGGCCCCAAACCATTTCCATGGCTCCATCTCGCCAACCCATCATCCCAATTCGTTGTCCGGGCTCCATAATCCCAGCCCATCCAACCCATCACCCCAGCTCCATCACCGGGCCCGGCCATCCCCACCCCACAGCAGTGCCCACGCCGCGCCAGCCCGCTGCCGGCACTTCACTCCCTGCTGCTTCCATTTTAAGAGGACATAAATCCAGTTAGTACGTCCAAAGAAGAAAAATCAAAATGTCACATCTGTGGAGACAGTTCAATTGAAGGGGTATTGATTGTCACAGAGAATATTCTCACTTTATTCACCTACTTAGTCCCTTCCCCTAGGCACATATGAATTCATCAAACATTGTCACACCACATAATAATACTTGTTCCCGGGTGTTGTCGCAGCAGCTCAGACTTTGTCCTGCCTTCCTGGGCAAGCAGGAATTTAGGGAAGAAAGGCTTTGCTGGCAGAACAGATACGTGATGGCAGCCAAGGTGCAGATTAACCCTCTTGTGGCCAAGGGAGGAGTCAAACCCTCTCACCACAATCATGAGCAGGACTGCTCAGTCTTTGTTTCCAGTTCCTTGGGATTTTCGGTGAAGGGTATGAAAATAAGTTGGGGAGAAAAGACATTTTCCCTTTGTTTGCAACCTTTTATTGCCGCGTCTTCACTGCCTCACACGGCCCCGGGAGCCCTTTGGAGCAGGAGCTGACAGAGCAGGGATGCGGTGGCTGCTTTCCTTCTCTAGAGGGGAAACAGGGCAGCGAAGGACAAAGTACAACTGGAAAAGAGATTTAGATGAGAAGGAAAGGCCACGGAGCCGGCAGCGTGTCTCAGGAGGAAAGCAAATGCCTCCTCCCCAGCCAGCCCCGCTGCCAAGCTGGGGTCCCGCATCCTGGGGATGCCCGGTGGGAGCACAACTGGGAGAAAAGGGGAGGGAGTGTGGGGTCCCCAAAGACCCTCACCGGGGCAGAGCCGGGGCCACCAGACATTGGCGCAGAGCGCCGGGGTCACGCTCAGGTGCTGCCATTGAGGGCTGCTAATTCCTCCCAGGTAAGATGTTGCTGCTAATTACAATTCCCAATTACGAAGGCTGGACGGGGTGCTGTGGCTCAGGGATACAACCTCTGAGGGCCGTGCTGGGGTGCTGGTGCTATGGAGGCTGCAGGGTCCTGTTGGGGTGAGCAGGCTGCTGGTGGGGTGAGCCTGGCCTGGACCCCCAAAAAAGGGGCTGGGTCACACCAGCACATCTCCCTGGGGATGTGCTAGGCTCCCTGAAGGCCGGTGATCCATGGGGACGTCCCGGGTGGTGCCACTGTCCCCAACCATGGACCTGCTCTGTGTGCCCTCTGTCCTGCAGGGAGCTGAGCCAAGTGCTGCCACCGCTGTCCTAAGGCCATGTGGGGTGGTGGCAGCCACCAGCCCTCGTCTTCTGGTTGAAATAAATTGGAAGCCTGAGCTGGTGCCTCTGAGCCATGTTTATTATTCATATTATTTGTGCGTTGATCTGATTCTGTGTAATGATTTAATCTGTTAATGGCCCCCGATTCAATCTGCTCCTCTCCGCTTTAATCTCCTTTTGCCATTTGCACCTGATTTGTTGATTTATCTGACGGCCTTTTGGCAGCTCGGGGTCAGGTTCGCGGCTCTCCGCACACCGCAGTGGCAGGTCACCGATGGGTGATGGCAGGATGCCGGCACGCTGTGGCCGTGAAGGGTGAGGAGGAGGAGGAGGAGGAGGCAGCATGCAGTAGGTCCCTCTGCAGGGAAACCCCTTCCCAAACCTGGGCACCCGGAGTGGGGCTGCGGTGCAGGGAGCATCTGGGCAGGTCCCAGCTCCATCACCGCCACGGGACCCAAAGGTGCACCTGGGTGCCGGTGCTGGATGGGACCGTGCCCCGGGATGAGGACCAGGAGGGGTGCACGGAGCCGCAGCCCCCCCCGTGCCTGGGCAGAGGCGTTTTGCATCGCACCTGATTTACAATTCATAACCTGCATGACGGTGGCGTGCAGCCTGCCGGGGTTGGTGTAATTTAGACCGAGGAAATATTTGCAGCGTTTTCAATTCCCCTGACATGTCGGGGGGGAGTGGGAGGGGGATACCTTCCCCCCGAGCCGGTGGCGGAGGAGAGGGGCTGGGACCCCCCCTGCAAAGGGAGGGAAGGAGATGGGGGCACCGGCAGCCTGCCTGTGTCTCGCGTGCACAGAAAGCTCTCCTGCTGCAGACCCTCCACCCAGACCCCCCCCCAGGGAAGGGGCAACTCCTGCCCCTCCGGCACACGGTGGCACGGCGATGCTCGTCCCCTGCCCGTCCGCTGCCTGCCCGAGAGGCATCCGCCGTCACATTGCCATTCCCCACCTCACGCTGCCAGACCTCCGGGGCTGATTTATGGCGGCGCGAGGATGCAATCAAGGCCCTGGCCTCCGAGGAGGACGACGATGACGACGACGACGACGACGCGGCTCCTCCGCTGCATTTTGACCGGGAGCACGCGGCAGGCGCGGCGGCTGCATGCCAATGGGAGCCCGTCCCGGCAGCGGTCGGGGACGCGGCAGGTCTCGTCCTGGGAAGATGGATCTCTGCACCGGTGCCTGAGGATGCTCATAGCAGGGCTTGAAGGACCGGGATGCGTTTCTGCTACCGGGAACGTGGTGTCAGGAGAGCTTCGGGGGATGCACTGAGCTGCATGTAACCGTAACGGGGCAGCGACAAATGCCATCCCTCCGGGAAAGAGCCCTCCTGAGGCAAAGCAAATGTCCCCTGGCCAAAGACAATAGCAACCGTGGCAAGTAAAAGGATTTGTCACCAGTTTTTGGGAATAAGTCAGAGCCAAAGAAGGAGCCTTTGCCTTTGCCTTCACCTCCCAGGAGTCCCGGGTGTCCTGCACATCCCTGCCTTGATCCCGGCACGGCCGAGCCCCAAACGGCAATTCCCGGCATCGGGCTGGTCTCTGTTCTGGCTCCTCTCGCCTGACGTGAAATGATTTTTGGAGGCAGTTGGTGGCGAGGGAGTACAGCTGCCGCTAAGTTATCCAAACGATTTATCTTAAGATTCATACAGAATTCATTGTGCGGGGAGCCTGGGCAATGTCGGCTTTTAATATTCATGCGGATTTGGAGGCAGTGTTAATCACAGGGTCTGACAATTTGCAGTTCCTTTAATTGCCCGTGCAGCCGGCTCTGCCTGGCCACAACCCCTCGCCCACCGCCCCCGAGGATGGGTGCGGGGTCCCCCCAGGTCCCTGCTTGACTTTTTCTCCCCCCTGCAATGCTTGCCATTGCTCGGCCGGTGTGGGTGGCTGGAGGTGGGCAGGGGGCTGGCCGGGGGGACCACGCGGTGCCAGAGGAGCACCGTGGCCACTCGCTGCACCCCAGCTCCCCGGTCAGAGCATCCCCAGTCTCAGCCCAGCTGGGATGAGCATCCATACATCCCACTGCAGAGCTCAGGAGCCCGGAGCATCCAGCCCCCCGGGGGTTCTCCCCGTCCTCCCGTAGCGTGTCCCAGCATGGGGACGTAAGCAGAGCTGTGCCCTCGCTGCCGACCCGCCGGCTGCCGCCGTCCCCGTGGCTGACGTTACCTGTCACCGCTGTCACTCCGCTCCCATCCAGCCAGCTGCCACCGCGCGGGGACGGAATACCAATGAGGCTGACGGAGCTGCAGGCTCGCAGGAGGCCCCTCCTCACGGAGCAGCACGGCGGACACCCCCGGGTGTGCCGGGAGCAGGGGGGGCAGCTGTCCCCCACGCCGTGTCGGCGAGGTGCTGAGACCCCTCCAGCTCGTGACAGCCAGCGAGGTGAGGGACAGAACTGTCACCGGCATACGCAACCTCTGGGTCCTCCAGCAGGAGCCCCGGTGGCATGCCCGTTAGGGGACACATCCGAGGCCACTTCCATCCCCTCGGGGCCATGCACCCCAAAGCCAGCGTCACCCCAGCATGACCAGCACCACGAAGGAGCCTTGGGACAGCGACTCACTGACCCCATTGATCCCCCATTGCAGAGCCAAAAAGCCCCCAAAAGCCCCAGTCCCCCCCTCTCGCCGCCAGCTCAGCCGAGGAGGCTGATCGTGGTGCGGCTTTGGGTGGGTTTCAGCTGTCCTCGCGCTGTAATTGTCCTAATTAGATCTACATATTTTGATGAAGGTTTCACAAGGAAAAAAAAAAGAAGGAAGGCAGGAGGAGATAATCGAATCGCAGATGACATTCCCATCACCCAGCCTCTCCGCACAGCCTCTGCTGCAGCCGAGTCGGAAAATTATGCGTAAGGGGGGAGGAAAATTACCATAATCTTCCTCTGCAGGATGACACCAAATTCGGCTGGAGCTGTGCGGGGTGGCGGGGAGCCAGGCGGGCACCGCAGCTGCTCTGCCCTCACCCTGACGGTGCCGCCACCAATGCCACCCCTCAGTGCCACCCGCCTGCCCGGTCTGTGTCCCGTGGCCACCGGCACCCTCTGGGGTCCTGGTCTGGCACCTTTGGGGCTGCCCACCCATCGCACCCTCCCTCCTTGCAGCACCCCTGGGGTGGTGGTCCTGCCTGCACCGCTATCGGCCCCTGGATGTGTCGGGCTGGTATTCGCATCGCTGGGTCCCTAACGGTGACCCCCCATGAAGGCAGGTGCAGGGGACATCGGGGGGACACGACACAACACCTCACACAGTGCCCTGTGCCCCTAACCAGGGCAAATCCCCTTTGCACGTGGAGAGGGGCAAGCGGGGGGTTGCATCGGGGCATCACCCTCAGCTCCCCCTGCTCGGGGAGCGGGCAGGATGAGGCATCGGGGTCCACAGCCGGGGCTGCCCACTGGGACCCATCCTGCAGCCAGCGGGTCCGCCGGAGAGCCGGACACGTCCTGCCCCACGCAGGGGGATTGCCCACTGCTAGGGTGGGGGTCCCAGCCTGCGGGGCACGGCCCACCACCCCAAAAGCCTGCTCCGCACCCTGCCCTGTGCCTCAGTGCGTCGCACGCTGGAGACCCAGCTGATGCCGGGGGAGCGGTGGGGCTGGGCGGTGGGACTTGGCTCCTTTTTATCTCTCCAACTTCAGAGGGGATCCCGGAGCTGGGCTGCGAGAGGGTCCCCGGGGGGGGTGAGGCCGGCATCGGGGCGGGCTGGGCAAGTAGAGCGTGCTGTAATGAAATGCAATTAAGATGGAGTTCTCTCCCTTTTCTCTGCATATCTCCCCCGAGTTGCGGAAAAGCTCCTTTGGAGAGGCGGCTGCTGCTCCTCCGCAGAGCACCTGGTTCTGCCGACACCGGCATCCCGGGCCACGAGCTCGTGCCATGCCGTGGAGCACGATGGTGCCCGCTCCACCGGATAAATGGCACACGGTGCCATCACACAGATACCCTGGCAGCAGGACCACCACCACCATCACCAGCTTCTCCCAGTACTCGCATGTACACGGGCGATCGAGGAGGAAGGAGGGGAGCAGCCCTCGGCACCTCCAAAACGCCAAGCCCTTGGAGCCAGCATCTCCCCCACCAAGTGCTGGCATCCTCCTCGGGGCCGGCGGGTTATTGCTGCTGTTCGGTGGCTGTAATTTGCAGGCAGGAGCCCGGAGCTGCCTGCCTCGGCGCTGGGCTCTGCTCCTGCCTTTGCTGCCTGCATCGCTCATGCTGCCGGGTAGGATGCTTGGCTGATTTCGGCCGGACGCGGCCAGCGCTGGCGGCAGCGGGTCCGATGGCATGGCCGAGGCACCGCACTCACACCCGCCCAGGTTCAGGCCATTTATCCGTGTGGCAAACGCCTGAATTCCAGGAGCATGAGATGGGAAAGGGGGGGCTGTGCCTCCCCTCCCTGCAGCTATCTCACCCTGCCTAAGCAGCCAGCCTCCGGGGAACAGATTCACTTTTACTTTATTAATATTATTTAAAGGCAGGAGAGCCAGTCCCTTGTGCTGGCATCGCCCACTCCCCCCCCCCCATCGTGCCACCTTCCCTTGGGCTTGCACAGGCACCGCTCCCTGCATCACCACCCCAGCCGAATCTCACCCTGGGTAGAGAAGCATCCTCACCCCCCCACCCTGTCCCCCCCGAGGGACCTCACCCCACAGCCCTCCTGGGCCCTGGGGCTCTGTTCTGCATGGCCACATGCTCCCACAGACCCGCTGAGACCGGAGCAATTCATGACAGGGGTGGCCAGACACAGCACCAGCAGGAGGGGCAGCACGGGCTGCAGATGGGGACCCCAGTGCCTTCTGCTTTGCATCGCTTGGATTTTCTTTATCCCCTCGGTTTTTGCTCCCCTGCCTCCCGGGGAGGGACGCTGAGCACGGCAGGCGATGGGGGACCCAGGTATTAAATGGCTTTTCTGCTGCAACGCCACAGCCCATTAAATCTCCCCAGCTCCGGCCTCTCCCGGCCCCCCGAAACGGCTGACAGCGGCAAAGCAGGAGCCGCTCCAGGGCCAGATGCTGATCCTGGCTCCCGTGCGGCTGCTCCGCCCGGGCAGGATCTGGCCAAGCCCAACACTAATTAAAAAAAAATATATCTTCAAGAGCTTCAAACGGCTCGCGATGCCTGCGGGAAAACTTCCAGCCGCGTTTATTCTCCTTTTCCCTGCTCTGGCCACGCTGCGATGCCGCCACTGAAGTCGACCCCCACCAGCTTTTTCCTCAGCCCTGGGTACCCCCCCTCCCCAAATTTCCTCCCCCCTCTTCAGGGCATTTCCATGAAAACAGGCTCTTTTGTTTCTTCGGATTTCATCTGCCTCCGCTGCCTGTTCCCCACCTCGAGCCTGCGCCTGCCTTTGTCCTCTGCAAATAAAGAACAAAAGGGGAAGAGACGGAGAAAATATGATCTCGCCTCCAAATGGGCTTTTTTTTTCCCCCAAGTCGTCCATGAAGCTTCGGATGCTCTTTAAGAGCCGGGCTGATGAATGCGAGGGCATGGGAGCTGCCATTAGGAGTGAATTGATCGGCTCTTGGCAGCGCGCTGCCAGGGCCCTTTGCTTTAAAAACCGAGAAAGGAAGACAGAACGAGAGTGAAAGGGAAAAAAAGAAAGAAAATACCGAGTGATTGGAAAGAGTTTTCTGTCCCTGTTAATAATAAATGCATCCAGCAAATTGCACTCGCACTCCGGAGCAGGTAATCGCAGTTCAGGGCCTTTCTTCTCTGCACCAGGGGGGGAGAAACTCAAGTAAACAGGGGGGAAAAATCAATTTCTGCCGTCGTTTGTTCCCTGAATAGGGGAATCTCCTGGCAAACGTGTCCTTTCATGTCTCCTATTAACTCTGCCAGCTCCCCACCTCCGCTGTGCGTCACCTCCCCGCACAAACGCTTTTGCACGGTAAAGAAGGACCCGAGATTTGGAAGAACAAAACGAGGGCTGGATGGCGGACGCCTGCGCCGGTGCGATGCCTCCACGGTGCTGCGCGGGGGCACCGGAGGCCACGCGGCTCGGGGACGTGCTGCTCGGTGCGCACATCTGGAGCACACGTGTCGGGCACCGGTATGCACGGCTCGGGCAGGCATGTCTCAGGTGTGCACCGCTCGGGCATGCAGCGCTCGAGCTGTGTGCATGGCTCCATCTTGCACATCTCAGCCACGCTCATCTCAGCCATGCGTGTCTCGAGCTCGCGCGTCTCAGCCATGCACGTCTCCAGCTTGCGTGTCTCAGCCACGCTCTTCTCAGCCACGCACATCCCAGCCGTGCACGTCTCGAGCATGCATGTTTCAGCCATGCACGTCTCAGGCATGCATGTCTCGAGCTTGCACGTCTCTGCCACGCTCATCTCAGCCATGCACCTCTTGGGCACGCACACCGTGGTCCGCCCCGGGGCTCAGCAGCCGTGGGGTGCAGCCATGAAGTGGGGCTCCCCAGGGTGCCCCAGGGGAGACCGCACACTTCTGTGGACACGTCTCCCGGCGTGCAGCTAGCGCAATCACATCCCTGAGGACAAACGATGCCTCCCACGCTCTAACCACCCGTGGGACCCAGAATCCATGGGGTTTGCCTGCTGGATGTCCAGGGCTGGGCACGGGGACACCGGCAGCACTGCTACGGGAAGATAGGAGCAAATATCTGGGGGTGTTGCATGGTGTCCGTGAGCAGGGGACAGTCCTGTCCCTGGGAAGAGCAAGAGGAAAAGGAAACCACCCACACTTTGGGTGGGCAGGGGGCTCCCCAGTGACTGGGGATAGGGAGAAGAGGAGGTGCTCATCTTCCAGCGGGATGCACTGGAGCCAAGAGTGCAGAGTCAGGCCCGGGGGTCCGGGTGGTGAGCACCAAACGCTGCTGCAGGGACACCCCTGCTCGCTGTCCCGGGGCTGCAGGGAGCACCGGCACGCTCGGGGCTGGTCCGATAGCTGGGAGCTCGCCCTGATGCGCAGACAAGCTGCGGTTCCCCTTCCCGCACGGCCACTCTCTCCCTCCGCCAGGAAAAATGGTTTGCAACTCCATTAAGGACAGTGTAATTATGCATAATAAAAATACAGCTGCCCTTGTGTGTGTAAATACCGCTTTGACGGAGTACCCTTCCGCACCCAGTCCTTCTGGCTCGCTCGGCTCTTGGGCGAGTGTGCGAAGCGAGCTGGCCGGCTCCCAAGGAGAGAGCAGGACTCGGGCTGCCGCCGCCAGCCGAATGCCCCCGAGGTCAAGGCGAGCGGTGCTGAGGGATGGAGCCCACAGCAGATTATCTTCGGAGGTTGTCTAACTTTGAATCAGACAGATCGGCTTTTTCTTCTTTTTTTTTTTTCTTTTTTTTTTTATTTCTTGCTGTTACCCCCCTCCCTGCAGCCCCCGGTGCTGCTGCCGCTGATAAGGCGATACCATCTAATCGCCGGGTGACACACGCATCTCGCCGGCTGCCAACACGCCGCTTAAACCTGCTGCTGCAAATAAACGCCTGTGTAAGCTGCCGGAGGATTGCCACCACCCGCGGCGGACGGGTCCCCGCTGTCCCCGAGGGTGCCGGGGGACATCGCCGCACCAGGCTCGGCGGGCAGCACCCGCGGGTCCCGGCGAGGGTTGCGTTTGGGGATGCGGAGATGGGGTGTGTTGGATGTCGGCAAGGCATCGCAGGCCAGATCCGGCATCCCGGGTTTTCTCCATGTGGCTCCATTGACATCCACCTCGCTGGAGCCTCCCAGAGCTGCTGGCGGAGAAGAAGCTGAGGAAGAGAAGGATGAGGATGAGGATGAGAGGAGGAAGGGTCATCACTGAGTTGTTCCCCAAACCTCACATCGGGGGGGGGGGGGTGTCCCATGGTGCCCCCAAACTGCGGTGCTAAACACAACTGCAATCCTGGCACGGCGCTTCCCAAGCAGAACCAGAAAGATTTTTTAATATAAAACTGGTAGTCAGCGGGTGAATTAAGGATGCTAATTGAATTTCATTAGGCAGAGGAGCCGGGCCGGTGGGAGGCAGGGAGGAAATGTATTTGATGTGTTTTAAAAGCTGCAGTTTCAGAATGTGGTGGGGTTTGGTTTTTTTCTTTTTTTAATTTAAAGCCGGTCGTAAAAAGATCCCGTCTTTGAGGAGCTAATGACTCTCATGAATTATTTTTGTTGATTTATACACCCACTTGGCTTTTAAATAATATTAATAAAGTAAAAGTGAACCCGTTCCCAGGGAGGAGCGGGAGCGATGCTGCTTGGGGGGCATGGGGGCTTTAGGATGGGGGGGGACACGGCCACCACCTGACCCACATGCCCCCCATCTCAGGCTCCGATGGTGAGACCATGCTGCACTTTGGGCCAAAACCAGGTGATTTTGGAGGCTGCCACAGCATGCCAGCATTTGCAGCCCCTCGCCGGAGCCGGACGGTGCCTCACTCCCCTCGGCCGAGCATTAGTATTCAGCGTCGGTGCCGTAATGGGCACTTTTCATGCCAGTTTAGTTTTATTATTATGCCAAGAAGCTTGCTTAATTCTCTGCTGTCTTTCTTCTGCACTGTTGATTTACACTGTTAGTGTTTTAATTATACAATTCAGCACTCCTTAAAACATGAAAAACTGCTCAACTTTTGAAGCAATTAAAAGGCAGCAGAGTAGATCAGCCCATCAGAGATGAGATAAGTAAATCAAACAATTAAAAAACTCATTTGGTGGTGAGGGAGAATCGTCCCACCCAAAAAGCCTCCCATCGGTGGGAGTCCCACAGCTCCCGCCCCAGCTGCAGGCCTCGTCCCAGTAACTGCTCTTAGTGTGATACTGGGAGCAACTGGTGGGACTGTCACTGGGTGGGAGCGCTGTGGGATGCAGGGTGATGGACACGGGGCGATGGGAATGGGCGATGGGAATGGGCGATGGGCACGGGGCGGTGGGCACGGGTGGGCACGCAGGAGCCGTGGTGGGGACACCACCAGAGTCAAGGATCAGCATCCCTGCAAAATCCGCTCTCCCATCGTAGCGGGACACCCCAAGCACCCCTTCAGCCGGGAGCAGCGGGGCTGGAGAGGGGTGAGCCCCGGTGCAGGACCTGGGGAGAGGTGTCCCTTCCCCAGTGTCACCTACCACTGTCCTTCTTCCTCCTCCTTCTTCTTTCTTGTAGCTTTAATTCCATCATTCCAGGGAGCTGCCAGAGTCGATGGACTCGCGTCCCAAGGGTTTTGAGTCCCCAGCACGAGCTGGGACACATCCATGCTGCCGAGACGAGACATGGACCCACGACCCTCCGGTCCCCTCATAGGCACATGGGCGCTGCCAACAGCATCCTGACCCCCCAGCACCAATTAAAAGCAGAAGGTAATTAATTACCTGTCTCCAAAACCACCATGGCTTCAAGATCAGGAACCAGCAGGTAATTCATCTTCAGCAGTTTTGGCACCCAGCACCAGCTTGGGCTGCCCTGCGGTGGGTGCCCGCAGGGGCTGTGGAGGGGGGGACCCACGGCATCGGGGCACGGTCCCGGGGCAGGCTTTGCTTTGCGTGGCAGCTGTGATGCATGTGCCCAGCCACAGCCCCCACCCCAAAAAAAATTGCAGCCCCCCGTGACTACGGGTGCACCTGGTCCGACGGACGGGGATCTCCACAGACGGGGCCACGGGTGACGGGGAACGGGAGCTCATCCTCCGGCTGCGGAGCGGAGGAACCTCTGCGGGGCCGTAACTCTTCACCCTCCATTAAACATTGTTGTTTAATAGGCCTGGAACAAAAATCCTGCTTTTTAGTGAGTTTCCCCAAAGACCGTGGCGGTGATCACCCCCACTCCGGCAGCCCCACCACCACCATGCCACCCCCCATGCCGGCATCACCTCGCACACACACACGCTCGCTGGGGGTCCGGGGGGGTCCACGTGTGCACGGACACCAGTGACCCCATGGGAACCCATCCTGCCACAGGGCGGCTGGGGACCCTTGCTCGGCTGCTTGCAGGGGACTGCTCCGCTCCCCTCCCGGCCCTCTCCCCATGGAAAAAATCCTTCTGCACCCACCCGGTGGGAGGGATGGAGCCAGGGATGGAGGGCTTAGGGTGAGAAGCCTCTCCTGGCACCCACAGGCAGCCAGGCAGGAACGGGGGCTGGGGGCGAGCCGGATCCCTTGGCCATGCCATGCCGGGGACCCCTCAGGACACCCCCAGCTGAAGCAGGGACCCATGAGAATTATGGGCTTGAATTTCCCCCAATTCTCATTTCTATCCCTGCGGCCTTGTCAGGTGTTTGTCTTCCATGATGGTTTATTCTCTTTTAACTTGAACCATCCATCAGTGCCTGTGCTGGACCAGGGTGCCGGGTCAGGGTGCCACACCAGCCCCACGGGACCCACCAGCTCCACCAGTTCCCTCTCTTCATCCCAGGAACGTCGGATCTGGACAAGCAACCCCGCTGCCCCCTCACCCAGGGGGTCCGGCCCCTCCAGATGATGACCCAAGTTGGGGGGATGTCCCTGCACAGATGGGGCAGGGGGTCTCCGATAGGGACGGAGGGACTCCAGTACTCATGGCCAGCACAGGGCAAACGGTGGCACGTCCCCAGAGCCAGCGCGGGGTGGGTGACCCCCCCACCACCAAAAGTACCTCCAGCACAAGAATTTGGGGCAGAGCTGGAAACAACGGCCAAGAGGAGGGTATGCAGCCCCCTGCCCCACTGTCCCCATCATCCCCACTGTCCCCATTGTCCCCACCCAAGCACCAAAGCATCCACAAAACAGCATCGTTGAGGAGCACCCCAACATCCCCAAATACTGGTCCTGCACCAGGTAGGGCTTGGCAGGATGGGGACGGGGCGAGATGGACCGAGGGGGGCGCAGGGACAGGGACAGGAGGGGTTCCCTCGCCCCCCCCGCCATCCACCCCCAAGGATACTTGCGGGGATTTGGGGTGGTTTTGGGGTTTTGAGCGTGGCTGAAGCTCTCTCTTGTGGCAAAGCTGCTCCATTACAACCCTACCCGAGCCTCAGCATCTCTCGGGGGGGGGGGGGGGGGGGGAGGGCCGACCCACCCAAGCGACCTTGCTCCTCCTCCCCGACGGGGCACGGATGGATCGGGAAGGCCGGGATTGCCCGGTGGATCCTGCATACCCTCCGTTAGCCGTGCAGCGGGGGCTGAGACCCCGCCAACTCATCGCAGAAACCGCGAACGCGCGACACACCCCCTTTTCCTTTTTGTCCCTTCGCCCGAGCCGTACCCTTAGGGGGCGGGGTTAAGACCTGGATGCGGAAGTGCGCGCTCACTTCCGGTCTCTGCGCAGAGGTGGTGGAGGTAAGAATGGGGGTAGTGGAGGGGGGGTTGTGCGGGATCCGCCGCCATCCGCGGCTGTACGGAGCCGGGTGGCTCCGGGGTGGGTCGGGAGAACAGAGGGGACTCGGGGCGACTCGGTGGTGGACGGTGAGCGCGGGGCGGGCAAGGGGAGACCGGTGTTGGGTGGCCGTTGTTGGGTGGCCGTTGTTGGGGACTGTGCTGACGCCATCTTGGGTTGTTTCTGCCGCAGGTTGGAACGCTCTGAGCCCGGCTTGGAACCATGGTGAGGAGGGGGTGGCTTGGGGGGTGGGAGGAGGAAGGAAGGAGAGCGGGTGTGGGGTCTTGTGCCTCGCCCCGTGGGGCCGGGGGCTGTCCTGTCGGCCCGGCGGGATGGGAGGGGGCCCTGGTTGCCTCGCCCCGGGTAGAGTGGGGGTACTGTCCGCGCCCTGCGGTGCTGGGGGTGATAGTGCCGACCCCCACGTTGGCTGGTTTATGACTGGGGCACGGTCCTGCTGTCGGAGGAGAGGCTCTCCCTGACCGGGCTGCAGGAAAGAGATGTGCCCCATGCCCTGGGGCAGTTACTGCGGGGTAGGTGGGGGGGTCTTGACTGTGAATGTGGGGGCTGAGAGCGATGCCAGGGCGCTCGTGGAAGCCAGTGCGTGAGCTTTCAGTCGTTTTCTGTATGCTGAGTCTGTGTTTTACATTTCAGCCTCGCAAGATTGAGGAGATTAAAGATTTTCTGCTGACAGCCAGGAGGAAGGACGCAAAGTGTGAGTGCCGAGGCTGCTGTTTGTGCCGCGGGGGAGGAGGAAGGTGGGATGCTCTGGCACAGGAGCTCTTCCCTGCAGGAGCAGGGCTCTGGGGCCACGTGTCCTCATGGAGATTGAGGAGTTCCTTGGCATGGAAGTGCTGAGGCACACACAGTGCCAAGGCTTTGGTCAGGCACAGCATCGGTGACGTTTAAAGCAGCTTTTGCTGGGTGTTGACTGAGGTCGCTGCCCACAAGCAAAGCCACGCTGGGCAGAAGGATGCTGAGACTGACCCTGCAGGTGGGGTCCACTGTTGGGGGCTCGGGTCCAGGACTGGGGTTCACCCCGGGCAAGTGCTCTTACACCCACTCAGCTATGTTTCTTTCACTGCTGCTCACCCTGGAGTGTTTTGGCTCAGCCCCAGCTGCAGCGTGCTGGAAACGATTTGCAAATATTTCCTTGTCTCTGACTTGCTGCAGTCTTGGAAAGGTGCAAGATGTCAGACGCTGGGGAGTTCAATCAGAGTGACAAGTGAATCATACTCAAACTGGAGTTGTCCTTTGTTGCAAATACAAAGAGGGTTATAATTGAAACACTAGAAATGCTTTGTCTCAGGATTTAACAACGCGTGAAGAGTTTTCCCTCTTCTCTTGCTTATTTGGATCCGGCTGTCGGGGGAAGAGGCACTTTCATTCTGGAAATGTTTTGTTAACTTACTGGTGTGGGCGAGAAGGGATAGTTCAACACTGAAATGCTGTTGTAGCTGATGACAGCCCCTTACAAAGCATTCCCATGCCTTTCGACTTGCTCCAGATTTTGCAGCAGCAGAGCTGCAAGGGCTCTGCGGCAGGGAAGGAGAGGAACTGACCCACGACTCTGAGCGAGCTGCTTAGATAAAATGGCCTTGGGGATACAAAGGAGACTGGAAGCGCTGGCTGCAGAGTTCAGAAGCCATGTGACGAGCTCCAGTGCAGCTATTCGGTTGCACAAGATGACACGGGTGAATAACAAGCCCAGCGTGAACTGTCACGCTCCATTGAAAATTTGCGATGTGATAAAAGTTTTCATGTTGCTCATCGTAAACTGCTGCTGCGGAGCAGAATGGCCTCAAAATAAACACATTGGCTTCAAGAAATCTGGGTTGCGTCTCTGCGAGACAGTGGGCTGAACCCTCTGGCTGGGGTGGTAGCTGTTTGTGACAACTATGTAGGAAAAAATAATACTTAATTTGGATTTTCTTTAGTGGTGGTGGGCCAGGGAGGGCAGTAATCATCCTCCCGGCTGGGGTGAGAGGGAGGAGTTGGAATGGGCTTGCTGCTGTCCTCCTGACCTCTTCCTTAATCCTGCAGCGGTCAAAATCAAGAAGAACAAGGACAATGTGAAATTTAAGGTGCGCTGCAGCCGGTACCTGTACACCCTGGTCATCACGGACAAGGAAAAGGCTGAGAAGCTGAAGCAGTCCCTGCCCCCAGGTATCGCTTTGGCCTCTGAAGGGAAATGTCTTGTGCTGGGGCAGAGCTGGGCGGGGTGTGGCAGGCAGTCAGGATCGAGGTGGGTGGCGAGACCCCCCCCCATTCCCGTGGAGGGGCCCCTGCGGAGCTCCTGCTGTTCAGCAGCCTTGTCCTGGCACGTGTCGTGTCCCCCTCTCCGTTCCGGGTCACTCTGTTTTGCTGTCCCTGCAACTGGTGCCATGGGGAACTGGAGGGCTCCAGCCATCCCCTTCTGTGGCTGTGCCCCCGGCCCCTTGCAGACCCAGCGATCACGGCGACGAGCTGTGCCTTTCCAATCATGAAGTCGTCTCTTTTTCCTCCCCAGGTCTGGCTGTGAAGGAGCTGAAATGAGCTATTCCCCTCTAGGTTTCTTTCTCCACCTTTGTTACAACAAATAAAAACCTGAACTGTTCTCCCTGTGTCCGGTTCATCCTTTCCCAACAGCACTGGGGTGAAACCATTCATGTTCCTAAAAACATTCCTGGGACCGTGGCTGCTGCTGGGTTCAGCCGGGACCAGCCCTGAGTGAGCAGCTCCCCCAGGGACCCAGCTCACCGTTCTGGGGGTTCAGGAGCCGATGGCTTCACTCTGTGTCCCAGCAAGATCCGCTGCTGGTCCTTCCTCGGGACCCAGCCCTGGGTGAAGGTCCCCAGCGGCGTTGGGGGGGGCAAGGTTTGCTGCTGGGTGGGCAGCAGGGCTGAGCTCTAAGATCTTCAATTGTCCGGGTGGGAGTGGGGTGCGCTGGGATGAAGTGGGGTGGCTCCGGTCTGCAGTGAGCAGTGCCGTGAGCGGACATGGCAGGGAACCCATCCTGGTTTCAGCTGGGATAGTTAACCAGGACAGCGGGGTGGTGTGCTGGCAGTGCTGTCCCTGGGGCAGGCCCGGCGGGGCCGGTTTTTGGGTCGGCTCTGGTTTGCTGGGCCTGGAGCTGCCTCCTCGGCCGTGGTGGGGTGATGGCCAGGCCCTGGGGGACCCCGGCTGTGCCATGCCTGCCAGACGACGGTCTGGAACAGTGGGGTCCCTTCCCTATAGCCCATGGGCCCCAGCAGGTGGTGGAAGAAGGGGTGCCCCTATAGGAGGGTGCTGGTGGGGTGTGGTGCCCCTATAGCTGGGCAGTGATTCTCCTATACCAGGGAGCTAACGAGGTGTGGTGCCCCCACAGCAGGGCGGTGATGGGGTGTGATTCCCCTATAGCTGGGTGGTAACGGGGTGTGATTCCCCTATAGCAGGGAGCTAATGAGGCATGGTGCCCCTATAGCTGGGTGGTGATGGGGTGTCATTGATTCCCCTATAGCAAGGAGCTAATGAGGCATGGTGCCCCTATAGCCTGGCAGTGATAAGGTGTGATTCCCTTATAGCAGGGAGCTGATGGGGTGTAATGCCCCTATAGCTGGGCGGTGATTGCACCTATAGCCAGGTGGTGATGGGCTGTGATTCTCCTATAGCAGGTAGCTAATGAGCCATGATGCCCCTGTTAGCAAGGCAGTGATGGGGTGCGATTCCCCTATAGCTGGGCAGTGATGGGGTGCGATTCCCCTATAGCAGGGTGGTGACGGGGTGACTCCCCTATAGCAGGGAGTTAATGAGGTGTGGTTCCCCTATAGCTGGGCAGTGATGGGATGCGATTCCCCTATAGCTGGGCAGTGATGGGGTGCGATTCCCCTATAGCAGGGTGGTGACAGGGTGACTCCCCTATAGCAGGGAGTTAATGAGGTGTGGTTCCCCTACAGCTGGGCAGTGATGGGGTGCGATTCCCCTATAGCAGGGTGGTGACGGGGTGACTCCCCTATAGCAGGGAGTTAATGAGGTGTGGTTCCCCTACAGCTGGGCAGTAATGGGATGCGATTCCCCTATAGCAGGGCAGTGATGAGGCGTGGCGCCCCTATAGCCAGGTGAATGGCTGCGATGTCCCTATAGCCGGGCGGTGCCGGGGTGCGATTCCCCTATAGCAGGGATCGAATGGGGTGCGATGTCCCCTACAGCCGGGCGGTGCCGGGTGCGTTGCCCCCCGCCGGGGTAACACCGAGCCGTGAATCGGTTGCGGGTCCCAGCTCCGGGGCGGCGGGGGTGTGGCCATGGGCGTGGCCGAGGGGGCGTGGCCGTGGGCGGGCAGAGCCCCGCGGCGTGGCGGCGCGACCCCCCCCCCCCTCCTTCTTTCTCCTCCTCCTCCTCCTCCTTCTCCCCCCCTCGGCGGCCCCAGCCCGGCCCCGGCGGCCCCGCCATGCCGCCCGCCCGCGCCGATTACCTGGCGCCCTGGTGGGCGGCCTGGCTCCACGGGCTGCCGCACCGCGGCCTGCGCCTCCAGCCCGTACCCGCCGCTTTCCGACCGCGGGACCCCGACTACCAGCAGGTACCCACCCCGCCGCCTTCCCCCCCCCCACCCCTTCCCCGCCTCCCCTCTTTGGGTGGGTGGGTGAGGGGGGAAACGGAGCCCTCCCCGGGCTGGGGTCCCGCTTGCCGGTGGGACTCCCCCACCCCCGCCTTTGCCCGCGGCGCGATCGCCCCTTTCATCCGGCGGCGCCCGGCGCCAGCTCTGATCTCACGGCAGCACAAAGCGCCCTTCTTCCCCGGGGGGGGCAACCCTCCTCCTCCTCCGCCGAGCCAGCCGGCACCGGTCCCCGCACCCCCCCACCCCGCCCCGGCCTCCCGCTGCCGCGGGGCAGCGCCGGCTCTGTCGGAGCCCCCACGCCTCGGGGGGGGGTGCAAAGGTTGGGGGGTTCCCACTTCGCTTTGGTGCCGTGCACTTGGCTCTTACTACGGCCTCCAGCATCCCAAGGCACGGACCGCCATGACCCCTAAATTGGGGAGGGGGGGGGGGGGGGCAGTGCCGGTGCCCCACATCCCACAGCATGGACCGGCGTGACCCCTAAACTGGGGGAGAGCGTGGCAGCGCTGGTGCCCCACATCCCATGGCATGCACTGCCGTGACCCCTAAATTGGGGGTGGGGGGTGGCGGCACCAGTGGCCTGCATCCCAGGGCACAGACCGCTGTGACCCCTAAATTGGAGGGGGGGGCAGCGCCAGTGCCCCGCATCCCAGAGCACGGACCACTGTGACCCCTAAATTGGGGAGGGGGGTGTGGCAGCACTGGTGCCCTGCATCCCAGGGCATGGACCGTCGTGACCCCTAAATTGGGGAGGGGGGGCGGGGGCAGTGCCAGTGCCCCAGCACCCCTAAGAGGGGCTGCTGCAGCCCAGCCTCTGTGACCCCCCATGGGGATGGGGACGGAGACGCTTCCTCTTTCCCCGTGTGACCGTCCCGTGAGGCACTGGATGTGGCCGCATCCTGCCTGCTGGCTGGGTGCTCTGCAGCACGTGGCAGCCATGGTCACAGGCGCTGACTGTCCCCTCTTTCCTTCCCAGTCGCTGCTTTTCCTGGGCTTGGTGGCTGCCGTCTGCCTCGGCCTCAACCTCCTCTTCCTCACCGTCTACCTGATCTGCCTATGCTGCTGCAAGAGGGACCAGGAGCCCGAGACCAAGCGGCCCCACTCCTGCTGCGTCACCTGGATGGCCGTCACCGCCGGGCTCATCTGCTGGTGAGGACAGGGACCTGGTGCTGTCCCCCCATCACCAAGGGGGCTCTACGCTCTGGCCATGAGTGGCTTTAATTAGATCTGTGCAATTAAATATGGTCCATCCCTGCCTCCTCCTGCGCAGCCGCTGATGCCGGGGCAGCCCCAGAGACCGGCTGCGGGCCAGTCCTGTCCCCATCCCTGCAACGTCCATGCTGCCTTCCCAGCTAATCCCGGGCAGGAGCGGGGCCGGGTCGCTAATCCCAGCCCGGAGCAGATGGCAGGCAGCAGCGTGACCCAGCTGGCAGGTCCCACGTGCACCCAGCCTTAATTGTGACCGGTGCAATTAGGCGAGGGGACGCTTCTTCAGCCGGCAGCGCTCTGGTGGCTTTCCAAGCCCGTCTCAGTTTTTGGCAGCCCGTGGCTCGGAGGACCCCCTGCCAGCCAGCCTGTGTGCCCCCCGGCAAGCCTGGCCTAGGTGGGGACGGGATGGGACACAGGACCCTTTCGCTGCCCAGCCACGACCCGCTCGCCAGACAAAGGGGCTGGTTTTGCCTGGGCGGAGCGAGATGGCTGCCTGGGAGCGTTGTACGGAGCAGGGAAATGGCACTAATGAGCTTGGCAGGATCCCCCCCCCACCCCGGGTCCTCCCGCTCCTCCAGCCTCAGGGCACCCCATGAAGCGTGGTGGAAAGGCTGGGGCATATGCTGGCAGGGGATGGTTCTGCGGCTCCCCTGGGACTTTGAAACACACCCCCCCCCCCCCCTCCCCCCGATGCCACGCTGAGGCTGTTTGTGGCCATTGAAGGCTGAATCGTGGTGAATGGGCCGGTATCTGTCAGTTTTATCAATGTCTGCTGTGGGGAGGGAGGGAGCACCGCGTGTAGACACGTGCCTGGCCAGGGCAGGAGCACATCCCTCTTCGGAGCTGGCTCCGACCTCCAGCCTCGCTTCGCCCGCTGGCACACCAGGTGCCGGGGAGCATCAAATCAGCCACGGTGAGCTCGCCACAGGGCCTGGAGCGGCCGCGGCACGGCCCCCAGCCTGCCACCCGCCTGCCCTCCTGGGACCGAGCCTGGGAGCAGGTTTAATCGGGAGCGACGTAGCTTCCAGTGGATTCCCCTAATCTGCTTTGCCCAGCCCCTCCGCCCTCAGCCCCTCAGGGTTTGGCAGGAGGAGCTTCAAACCTGCCGTGTCCAGCCCGTGGAGCAGCTTCGGGATCGGGCGTCCCCAGGGCCCACAGGCAGGGAGCAGGTCCCCATCACGGCGATGTCGTTATCCCATCTGCTTTGGCTCTGCCCTGCCGTGGGGGTGTCCCCCAAAACCAGGATGCTCCGGGGAGTGCCCCCTGTCCAGCTTGTGTCCCCACATCCTCCCTGGCCCCAAGGCAAGGCACCCATGTCGGGGTGAGCTTTTCCCTCCCCTCTAATTGGGGGTCCCTTCTCTTCCCACAGTGCGGCTGTCGGTATCGGCTTCTACGGGAACAGCGAGACCAACGACGGGGTTTATCAGCTGCTCTACGCCTTGGACCACGCCAACCACACCCTGACCGGCATCGACTCGCTGGTAGGGCCGCGAGGCAGGGTCCCCCCCATCCGACCCCCTCCGCAACCCCCAGGGTCGCATTGATTCTCCACCCGGGGTTTGATTAAAGCACTGGGAAGGGAGGCATCTGGCTGGAGGGACCCAGGCGTCCTGTGCTGCCAAGCTCAGCCTTGCCTTCTGTGGCCAAGCCCCCGGGGCGGCCATGCCGCGCCGAGCGCGGGAGGGTGATGTCACCCCGCAGAATGGAGCCTTTGTGGCCAGGAAGGGCCGTGGCAGGGCTGTCCTGAAGGATGGATCCAGCTCGAGCATGGGGGGGGTTGACATGGGGCTGCTCTCCTGGAGGGTCGGTGTCCCACAGACGGGGTGAGCAGCTCCACCGGGAGCGGGGCTTGATGGCGGGGAAGCCCCCGGCGCCGTCCCAGCGGGGCTGACGGTCCCACCGTCCCCAGGTGGCAGGCACCACGCTGCAGATGCGGGTGGGCTTGGAGCAGCACCTGGCGCGGCTGAACGAGCTCCTGGCCGCGCGAGGGGACTACCTGCAGACCCTCAAGTTCATGCAGCAGTTGGCCGGCAGCATCGTCCTCCAGCTCTCAGGGCTGCCCGTCTGGCAGGGCACCAGCACCGATCTCACCGAGCTGGCCGGCCACATTGCTTACGTCGAGTATTACCGGTGAGCAGGGCCACGGCGCTGGGCTGCCGGGGCATCTCTTGGTGGGGCTGGGGAGGTGGACGTGCGTGACGGAGCCTTCCTCTGCGCCCAGGTGGTTGGCTTATCTCCTCTTCTTCATCCTCGTCCTCACCGTCTGCCTCCTGGCCTGTCTGGGGCTGGCCAAGCGCTCCCGCTGCCTCCTCACCACGTGAGTACCCTGTGGCCGGGCTCAGCGGTGCCGGAGCTGCCAAGAGCGGCAGAGCCAGACCCCGCGGTGTGCTCACCCCTCTTCCCGCAGGATGCTGTGCTGCGGGCTTTTGACGCTCATCCTCAGCTGGGCTTCCATGGCTGTGGACACGGCAGCAGCGGTGGTGAGTGGGACTGGGAAGGGAGGGGGGGTACCAGCTGTGCCGGGACAGCCGAGGGCACCCATGCCATCCTTCCCAGCCTCAATGACGTCCCTCTTATCCTCACAGGGCACCAGCGACTTCTGCGTGGCCCCAGATAAGTTCATCATGAACCAGACGGAGAGTGACATCAGCGCAGGTGAGAGCCAGCTGCGGGGTGGAGGTGTGCTCGGGCTAGGACCCCAGTGCTCCCCCAAAACCTACCTGGGGGTCCGGTGCTCTCCACTGTCATTCTGCCACCCCTACGCTGCTCTCTGCTCCCTGAAACGCTCATACCTATGTCTCCCATTCGCTTTGCAGAGGTGGTTCACTATTACCTGTACTGTGACCAGAGCCTGAGCAACCCCTTCCAGCAGGTACAGGGGACCCGGGCACCCCACTTCATGCTGCCTGGGGCAGGGGGTGTCCCCAGGGGCTGGGCAGCTCTGTGACTGCTCCCCACTCCCCCCCCCTGCAGGCTCTCACCGTCTTCCAGCGCTCCCTCACCACCATGCAGATCCAGATCCAGGGCCTGATACAGTTTGCGCTGCCACTCTTCCCAACTGCCGAGGTACGGGGTGCGGGGAGCCAGGGCCCCATGCCCCCCCTCTGCTCCCCGTCTTGCCCAGCACTGCCATAACCCACACCTCTCTCCCACAGAAAGATCTTCTGGGGGTCCAGCAGCTCCTCAACTCCTCGGAGACCAGCCTGCACCAGCTCACAGCCATGCTGGACTGCCGGGGGCTACACAAGGTGAGGCGGGGGGACACCGCGACAGGGGTGTGCAGCTCCTGGGGTTACCCCCCACCATCGCCAGCCCTGCCCCATCCTGTGTCCCGCTGCAGGACTACCTGGACGCCCTCATCGGTATCTGCTACGACGGGGTGGAGGGTTTGCTCTACCTGGTGCTCTTCTCCCTGCTGGTGGCCGCCTCCTTCTCCACCATCATCTGTGCCACACCGCGTGCCTGGAAGCACTTTGCTGGCAGGTGGGTCTGCCTTCACCGGGGGGCACAGGGGCTGCGTGCATGGCATGGGAGCCGGGCACGGGGGAGAGGAATTGCCTTTGGGGCCGGGGTGGGTGAGCGCTGGCACCTTGTCCCCGCAGGGACCGGGACTATGATGACATGGACGAGGAAGACCCCTTCAACCCACAGGCGCGTCGCATTGCCACCCACAACCCGGCCCGGGGGCAGCTCCGCAGCTTCTGCAGCTACAGCAGCAGCCTGGGCAGCCAGAGCAGCCTGCACCCCCCGGCGCAGACCATCTCCAATGCCCCCGTCTCCGAGTACATGTAAGACCCCCTTCCTCCAAGGCGCTGATCCTTGGGTGTCCCCCCCAAATCTTGGGGACGGAGCATCACCCCACACTGGGGATACAGGATGATGGTGAGGGTCTCACTATGCCCCCGACTCTGACGGGCTCTCCCCCTCTAGGAACCAAGCCGTGCTGTTCGGTGGAAACCCCCGCTACGAGAACGTCCCCCTGATCGGCAGAGGCTCTCCTCCTCCCACGGTACGGTGGACGGCCGAGGCCAAGTCCTTCTTGTGATGCCCCCTGTGCCGGGCTGGGGGGTGCTTATCCGGCTGGAGCAGAGACCCTCTGCTTTGCCAGAAAGCCACTCGCCTGGGGCACTGACGAGGTTTGCCGGGATGGGGACAGGGATGGGTGAGCTTGGCCCCCTCCTCCTGCCCTTGCAGAGGACGTGCCCTATCTGTGAGCGCATCCCTCCTGCCTGTCTTGCTAACCCAGTTCCCAGCCGGCCCGCAGAGGCTGTGGGGAGAGGTCATCAGCCACGTGCTCAGAGGAGACCAAAATAGTCTTCCCTTCCCTTGCTTTATTTCTTATTTATTCTGGCTTTCAAAAGACGTTTGTCACAGTCACCCGTGCATGTTTACATTTCCCTGCTGTTTGTTTAAACCCACCCTGTCTGTTAATGCCTGCTTTATTTCTTTTTCTTTTTTTCTTTTTTTTTCTTTTTTTTTTTTTTGCATCAATTATTTTGGAGCTAAGTTGCCCATCAAGAGTAAGTTCACCCACTTCCTTCTTCCTCCTCGTCCCGGGGCAGCAGCTGGGTTCCCGTCCTCCTTCCCCTCCGCGGTGCCTCCCTTCGTCTCCTTTCTTGTGGGGCTGGTTTGCTTTCGGGAAGAGTGCGGAGGGCTCTGGAGGGACGGGGCCACATTTTGTCCCCAGCCCAGGTACAAGAGGATTTGCAGCTCCCATGCGTTGGGAGTGGCAACGGTCCCCGTCTCCATCCCCTTCTTGGCACAGTTTTTCCCCCTCCTTTTCTGACAGCATTTAATCTGCTTCAATGCCTCTATCCAAAGCGGTAGTGCCCCCCCGGCTCAGCCCTCAAGGCCATGGCAGCGGCACCGCGGTAGAGCTGGGGACGCAGCTCCAGGCACGCTGCCACGGCAGGGACATCGTGCTCACCTCTTCTGGGGAAGATTTTTGCCATCAGGTGAAAGCGTGGAGCCGCGCCAGCGCGGGAGGCTGTAATCCGATTGTGCAGACCTGGCAGCTGGCAAGCCTCTTCCCCGGGGGGGATGAACACGGCGGGGATTAATTTGAGCACTTCTCCCCACCCTGAATGGTCTAATTTAACCAGGATTCAGATCCCCGAGGAAGGACTTTCACGGTCCAAAATAACAAACTCGGAATAATCTTCCTTAATGCCTGGCCGGGTGTCCTCCCTTCTGTAAAATGCTGGAGAAATTTAATTCTGCAGCATTGGCAGGGTTTGGGGGGGCTGGAGGTTTTGGCCTCTGCCCTGGGCTCGCTGCTACCCCCTTCCCAGTGCAGTGAGGGGACCTTGCCCTGACTGGGGAGCCCCGGGGGGGTTCAGCCTGCAGTGATTGCCGGCGCAGGCACCCGGTGAGTGCCAGCACACCGGAGGTAAGGTTTGTGTGTGGACAGGGAAGATCAGGGGGCACAACCCAGCTCAGCTGCCACAGAGACCCATCCTGCTCCACCACCGTGCCAGCCCAAGCCGGTGCCTGGGGTGCCACCATCCCCATGCCGGTGCAGGGAGGGGAGCTCAAGTCCGTGGCTGGCATCCCGGTGTGAGCCCCTCTGCATCGGATGCATCCAGATGCGGTGATTGGGGCTGAATTTGCCACCAGGCTGGACTTGGGAAGGTGGAGGACGAACCTGGCCAATGTCCCAGCAGTGTGGGAAGGGACAAAGCACAGCATGAGGCACTTGAAGCATCTTGGCTGGGGGGGGGGTCCTCTTCTAGCCCTCAAAAAGCTGTGACCCGGGGTCTGGCCCCCTTACCCACGACAGCCTGGCAGATTAATTGGGGATTAATACAAATGGGAAGCAATCTTCTCTCTTCATCCTCGGGCTTTCTCTGGCAGCTCAGCAGCACGTGGCGGTGCAGGGGTTGGGTTGGACATGGCTGGTGGGGGCTCGGCAGGGGCACGCTGTGGGTTGGGGGTGCGCTGACCCCCCCCGTGTCCTCTCCCTGCAGTACTCCCCGAGCATGCGAGCCACCTACCTGTCCGTCACCGATGAGCACATCAGGCACCACAACAACACCGAGTTCCCAGCCTAACGCGCTCGCCCCGAGCAGCTTGCGGGAGGAGAAAATGCCACCGGCGTTTCTGTAACGGGAAACCAAAGACACCTGGAAAAGATGCGGTGGGAAGCCCGGCAGCAGCGGCTGGAGGACAAACCCCAGCAGTGGGGAGCCCCGTGTCCCCCACGTGCTCTGCGCACCCTCTTCTTCCTCCCTTGGCAGCTTCTGCTCAGTCTCAAGTCTTCCTGCCTTACGGCCGACAGTGACTCCGGGGCCAAACGCCGGCCGGTAGCAGGGCAGTGCCACGACCGAGGTCCTGGTGTGCTGGGAAGACCGGAGATGCTTCATGCCCCCACGTCGGCTTCTCCTTTCCCTTCCCATCTGCACCAGCTCGGGGATGTTTTACACCACAGAGGGAAGCCTTCTCCAGTTCCCTCTGCCTGGAGCGCAAAGACTGGGACCACGGGCTTGCCCCCAGCACCAGCCCCTTGGGCAGGGGTCCGGGGCAGCGGCTCCTTCACCTCCGTAGCAATGCAGTACCAACCACTAGTGATGCCAGCCCCTTCCCGATGCCCGTGGGCAGTTTTGCCACCCACCGACGGTAACACTGGCTGCTCCCCTCTGCCATGCTCCTGCTCCGCACGGGCAGAGCCGGCTCCCCGTGCCCCCCTCGCTGCCTCCCCCCCGCCTCAGCTGGAGCTGCCTTAGCCCCAGGTTCAGAGGCTCTAGAATTAGGGATGTTTTGGCCTTGCTGGTTTTCCTTTGCTTTGCTCCTGGGTTTTACGAATTCTCTGCAGGGCTGAGGCACAGTTTGACTCGCTGCTTCTGTTCCAGCGTGGTTTTACTGCAGTGCATGTTGGTAGCAGGGTTTGGGCTGGTTTGTAGGCTCTTTTTGGCAATTTGGCTCCCCAGGGCCAGCGGGATGGCTGGCAGCGTGGGCTGGGGCAGGCTCCCCTCCTTCTGCAGGACAGCCTTGGGATAACCATGAATCCCCTGGGAGAGGGTTAGGGACTACTCAGGCATCCGTGGGGCAGGATGCGGTCCTAGGGAGGGGAGGGGATGGTCCTGCCGCCCTGGCTGGCTTGCCCAGCATTGCCAGGGCTTCAGGCTAAGTTGCTCTGTGGGCCGTGGAGGCAGGGGGAAACAAGCACAAGCTGAACTGGATCCTTTGTGGCTGCCCGTTTCGGCACAGGCTGCCCCTGGAACCTCAGCGGGATGCGAGCAAAGGCCCCTTCCCCACGGTAGCCCCTCGCTTGCCATGGGGCAGGGAGAGCCCCTGCTCCATCCCACTGACTAGGGATGGACCCAGATCTCCCACCCGAAAGGGTGCGGACAGGGTGATGGATGTTTTCCTGCCCACTCACCCTTCTGGTCCCTCTTCCTCCCCGAAACCCAGGACGAGTTCAGCTCTCATAACCACGTTTGGCACCACGGCGTTGGCTTAGCCAGGACTGGGTTCGCTCCAGGGCTCTTCCTCACTGCAAAGGTTGTACCCACGCCGTGGGAGGGCAAAGGCTTTCCCTGTCTGATTGCAATTAGCAGCTACCTCCTGTGCTGCTGGTGGTGGCTATCCATCCCTTCTTCCCTGCTTTGGCTAACAGTGCTGCAGCCAGGCAGACCCCTGGGGTGGCCAGGTTGTCCCCCTCGGGCGAGCCAGGGGGTCTTACTTGATAGCAGTGACTCACTGTGTCTTTTAAAGATAACTTGTACATACCCTTCAGTCCCCTAACACCGTCTGTCTGTGTTACGTGTGACTAGCATTACTTGCTGTTGGAAACTTCCAGGGGATTTTTTTTTTTTTCAGCTTTTAATGTTTTGATGTAACGGTACTGGTAGAAGAGCTGTTTTTTAAACGCATGTGAACTAACCTCATTAGGACTCCATCTAGGAGCTGGAGTCCGGCCTGATTTGTATGTGCCCTCTGGGGAAAAGACAATAAACACTTGTACTAAACTTATCTCCTCCTTGCTGGCTTCTCTGGGCTGACCTGCATCTGCTGCCCCTGCTCAGGTTGCTCTGCCCATCCTGGAGTGCCAGCTCTGCTGGGCTGGGAATCTTCCTGGCCAGTGCAAACACCTTGCTGCAAGCACTGGTCCCAGCATTTCTTTGCAGTCAAAGTGGTTTTTAATTGGGCTTAAATCCCCTGGCTGCGGCTTGGACTGGTTTTGGCTGTGACAGGAGCTGGGGGATGACTGGAGCCATTTCAGGTGCGTCAGTGCTGGGGAGCGGAGGGCAATGTGGGCTTTGGGGGTGCAGCGTGCGTGGACACGTGCCCTCAGTGGGAATGGAGGATGGTGCTGGGGCTGGAAGGTGACCGCAGGGGTCTTGGGTGGGTTGTACCCTGGGAAAGGGTGTCAAGAGCTGCATCTCGCGCTCCTTTCCCACCCGATCTTCCATCGGAGCGAGCTGGAGCCCGCGGTTTGGGTGACACGGCGTGAGCATGGGTGTGCGGGGACCAGTGCCGTCTCCTGGTCCCAGCTGCCGGTGGGCACCGGGCGAGGTGCCGGACCCCCCAGGACTCCACAGCAATGGCTGCGTGTGGCAGCCCCGGGGCGAGGGGGCAACTCATGCCAGCTGCAGGGATGTCGTGGCTCCCTCGGGATCCCGGCCTGCTCCTGCAGGAATGGAATGGTGCAGCTTTCCCTCCTGGCAGAAGGCTGGGGTCTCGGAGGGGAGCAGAGAGGGTGGCCCTGCTGTGGGGCTGGGGTCACATCGCTGGGGCTAGAGGGAGCAGGCCATGGCCCACCCTGTCCGTCTGTGTCCCCCCAGCGATGGGGGCCCAGCCTGGTTTCCACCCCACACAGTCGGGGCGTGGGGCCGGAGCTGGCAGCAGAGCCACTGCCCCCTGTGCTAATTGCACCCCCCCCTTCATTAGCTAGCTGTTGCCCTCCCAAAATGGCGGCAAGCGGCGGCCGTCACGTGTCACCCCCGCCTTGCCCTCCCCAACATGGCGGCGGACGTCACGTGGTCTCCCTCCAGTGTTGCCAGGCAACGGGAGACGCGGCCCTACCAGTGGCTCCCAGTAAGGCCGCGCTGGGAGAGGCCAGTCCCCACCCGGACACCTGAGTCCTCGGGAGGAGGGCTGGGGTGTCACCCGCCGCGGTGGGTCCTCCCTGAGTCCCCCCAATCCCTTTTGGGACCCCCCCCAGGGCCGGGGGACCACCATGGAGATCATGTACGTGTACACGCGGAAACGCAGCGAGTTCGGCCGGCCCTGCAGCTTCTCCGACCGGCCGGCTGAGGTGAACGTGGACATCCCCCCCGACCCCAGCATGGCCAGCAGCTTCATCCTGAGGAACCCCGTGGACAGCTTCGTCCAGCACACCAGTGACATGTCGGAGCATGAGGTGAGGGCTGCCCGCTAGCTGTCGAGGGCCCCCCAGGCTGCCGCTCTGCAGGGCAGCACCGTACAAAGGGGGGAAAGGGGTATTTTGCGCCTTTTCGGCTCAGATTCTTGCTCCGTTTAATCCGCGCTGCCCCCCAGGTCAACACCGAGCGGGTGGAGGTGGAATCCCGCGGCGTCAACCACGTAGAGGGCGGCTGGCCTAAAGACATCAACCCGCAGGAGGTGGAACAAACCATCCGCTTCAGGAAGAAAGTGGAGAAAGACGAAAACTACGTCAACACCATCATGCACCTCGGCACCGTAAGGCTCTGCCCGTCCCTCCTCGTCCCCTCACGCTCCCAGAGCCCCCTCGCCCACCCACTGCCAGTTCCCTCACCTAGGCAGCTCCCCAGAGGCACAGCCTCTGCCTGTGCTTTCCCTGCAGCTGATGGAGCACTGCGTCAAGCAGAACAATGCCATCAACATCTACGAGGAGTACTTTGAAGAAGAGGAGATTGTAGAGGTGGAAGACGAGCCCCCCTCCGCAAAAACCATCAATGTCATCAGGTAGCACAACCAGCTGGGGTCACCGGGCTCTCCAAATCCACAGCGGGCTACTGCAGATTCAACTGCCTTTGGAGACAAAGGAGGTGGAAAACCCAGTGGCTTTAGGATAGTGCTGGAGCAATTTATCGATGGAGAGACCTGCTGCAGCCCCTCCCTACTCCATAACTCCATCTGTTCCTCCCCTCCCTACCCTCTGCCCTGCCCAGGCACTTTGGAGATAGGTACCATGGGGCAAGGACAGATGCAGCTCTGAGCATCTTCTAACAGCGCTTTAGACAGGATTTTTTTTTTTTTTTTTTTTTTTTGCTGCCTCAAAGATTATTTTCAAATGTCAGGGGCTGTTAGGTCATTTCTAGAAGTCAGATCCAGTAACATAATTGGATTCTTAGAAACATATAACTGGAAAGACTTCATTAAATCAGCAACTCCTCTCCCCCCCCCCCACCCAACCCCCAAGAGAACCATTTCCTGCACTCGATGCTCAAGGGCTGCATCTTGTTTTAATTGCGATTCCCACAGTTTCCTTTGGGAGACTCATCCCAGGGCGTGACAAAGCTGTTAGCAAACTAACATCTTTCTTTGATGTCCTGTTATCAAAAAGGGATCCAAACGTAACCAAGAGGACAGCCACGCATCTCTCCTGGCACCCTGACACATGCAAGAAACTGGCAGTGGCTTATTCCAGCCTGGAGTTCCAGCAAAACATGAAAAACATGAGCTTTGACTCATACATCTGGGACCTTGGTAAGGGGAAGGAAAAACTCACCAGCTAGTAATGCTGCTGCTGCGGAAGCACTTTGTGGCTTCAAAGATTGTAATGAAGCCACACAGCACTCCAGAGGGGGTGAACAGGGGTTCAGTTTGTGCTTTGCCCACAGATCAATGCAGAGAAGGGGAGAAATGGGACCTGAAAGCTGGCCAACAGGTGGAAAATAACTACTAAAATCCCACTACATGACTTCATGAGCTAGAGTGCCTGTGACCACAACAGGCAGCTGAGCCACACTCCTCTTATGGGGTTCTTGTCTTTATACGGTTCACTTGTGCTTGAATAAAGAGGCAGCACAAGCCCAGGCTGAGAATTGCCCTGTTCTGTCAAAGACTCTCTCAGACCTGTTGTATTTTGGAGTGAAAAACACAAAGAAGAGGGGTCAGGGTACCAGGGCTTGGGGTACCAGGGGTCTGTTCCCAGGCTGGCAGGCAAGGACAGGTCAACTCCCTTCCCTGGCTAAAGTGAGGCATCCTGGTGACATGGCCACCTCATCCAGCACGGCTGGGCAAGCACCAGCATGGCAGGGAGCCAGGTGTGGAGCAATGGGGTGCGGTATCAGGAGGCTGGTTTAGAGGCAGGGGTGCTCGCCCTCCGAACTGCCTTTGTGCTTTGCTCTTTACTCATCCCTTCTTGGCAGAAAACCCCAACAAGCCGGAGCTCGTTCTCAGGCCGTCATCCCCTCTTGTGAGCCTGGAATACAACCCCAAAGACTCGCACGTCCTGGTGGGAGGATGCTACAATGGGCAGATGGGTAAGGATGATGGATTAGGCATAAGGCCGTACTAACGAGAGCCTGGCTTCATTTTAATTCAGCAAGAGCCTGGTTCCAGCACTGCTACACTCACAAAGGACATAGTGTCATTCGTGCTGCAACTGGGAATATCCTGCGCACACCCTGAAGCCCTGGGGCTTTGCGTGCGGAGGACAGGCATGTGCTCACCGGAGCAGGTACCCAGGGAGGGGAGAACACCGTGCCTGGGAGCCCTTCGCAGGCACTCGGGGCAACGAGGTGGCTGCAGCCGCAGTGAGATGCCAGCAGGGATTGTTGGATCAGACGGCTGAGCAGCACGCGTGCTGTGCTTCCTCCTCACCCGCGGCCCTGTATCTTTGCATGGCAAAAGCCCAGGAGAGTTGCCGTCGTTTCGTGCACTGCATTGTTCTTGTGCTGTTTTTTCAAGTGCTTGGAAAAGGGCCCCTCTTTGCCAGCTTCATTTATGGCTCTGTTATTTACTGGGCCACGTGAGCCCTTTGACTTAATTGCACTCATTTTGATGTTTTCCTTGCCATTTGCAGCAGCAATCAGATCTGACAGGGCATGCATTATGGGGCTGTTACTGCACGCTCTGCAGGTGATGGAGGGGAGGGATCTCACCCCATCCTTCGCAGTGCTCCCCAGGCGCGTGGCATGGGCCCAGCGGAGCACACACCGTCACATCCAATTGCCTAATTAGAAGTGAGCAAGAGGGAGCGTGTGCGGCTCGGTGCCACCACGGACCAGCTGCCTAACCTTTGGTGAACCACGGCCAGTCCTGCGCTGTGGCTTGCCCTCTGCCACGTGTCAGAGGCAGAGATAGGGAAGGACGGCTGCTGCTGTCCGTGGGGGACCTATCTTCGTTAGCCAGCACCCTGCGGGCACGCAGGAGGGGAGCACAGCCGGGGTCAGCTCACACAGGCTGGTTTCTAGCAGCGTCGAGCCTAAGAGCCACTGTTTGGAGTTGACAGGGGACTGCGGGCTGCTTAGACCATGTCTGTTCCTGCTGCAACCCCTTGTGCAGGGCAGGGCGGGGAGCCGGGGGGATTTATCGTCTCTGGGGATTGTAGTGCATCTGCCAGAGAGAGATGATTGCTGAAGAAATGCTGCGGCTATTTAGTATGTTGACACCATCTAGCTCGGCTTTTGCAGAAGGTGCAAATTGCTGCGTTACCACTCAGAGTGGGCATCCCTGCGAGTGATCACAGCAGCAGGCTCCCAGCCTGCAGCACATGCGCATAGTTCTTCTGGGGCTGGGAAGTGTGGGGGGAGAACCTGGTGAGGTTTGCTCCCCATTCTGTCTTGGGTAGTGGGGCAGCATCTCCTCAGAAAATGAGCGGCAAGCAAAGGAGCTGAGCAAGGGAGCTGGTGCAGATCTTGACAGCTCCTTTTCCTTCCCAGCTTACTGGGACACCAGGAAAGGGGGGCTGCCTGTGGAGGTGTCTGCCGTGGAGGTCAGCCACAGGGACCCCGTGTATGGAGCCATCTGGCTGCAGTCCAAAACGGGCACCGAATGCTTCTCAGCCTCCACCGACGGGCAGGTAAAGGGCAGGGGCAGGGAAAGGTGCCAGGGACTCACACAGGGGCCACACTGGCAGGTGCTGACACCCCAAAAGAGCTTCCCCTGCCTGCGCTGCCCCTTGCTAGCCATGGCAGTATGGGAACTAGACCCCCAGGCTGGCAGTACAGGCTGGCACAGGGAAGCTGCCTGGCTCCAGGACACTCAGCTCCCCGGCACCTGCGGCTGAGCTGGGAGCAGCTCCTGCAGCCCCCTCCCACTTCTTGTCCCATGCAGGTGCTGTGGTGGGACATCCGCAAGCTGTCTGAGCCCACCGAGATGCTGGTCTTGGACATCACCCGGAAAGGGCTCCTGGAGAACGCTCTGGGTGCTGTCACACTGGAGTTTGAGCCCACCATGGTGAGCCTCCCTGTCCTGCCATCAGGATGACCCTGCCTGCACACAACCCGTATCCTCACTTGGGCAGGAGGGTGAGCCAAGCCGAACCGAGCCGGGCGGGCATTGCCCGGTCACCCTCGCGGGCAGGGCTCCAGGGGCACGGCACAAACCTCTGATGCCCAGAGTGACCCAAAGCACCATGCTGCAGCTTGCAGCGTGTTCTCACCCATCTTCAAGAATTAGGAGTTGATGTGCTCCCAAAACGCAGGGTCTTGCTGGCATTTCGATCTCTAAATCCCCCAAATCATGGCAGGTCCCAGGGCTCTGTCCTCCCCAGGCAGTGGCTGCAGCAGACTCCCCCATGGTCAGGCAGCAAGACCCTTTGCTGCCCCACTGCCCCCTGCACCATGGAGTCCCCAACTTGCTGATGGCTGCTCTCTCCTGCTCTCACCCTCAGCCCACTAAATTCATGGTGGGCACAGAGCAGGGCATCGTCATCGCCTGCAACCGCAAGGCCAAGACACCCCCCGAAAAAATCACCAGCATCTACAGTGGCCACCACGGACCTGTCTATGCGCTGGCCAGGAACCCTTTCTACCCCAAAATCTTCCTGACGGTTGGCGACTGGACCGCTCGGATATGGTCAGAGGAGATCAAGGAATCATCAATTATGTGGACCAAGTAGGTGTCGGTGTGCATTTGCCCTGCAAAAAACCTTCTTTTTTGTGGAAGAGCGTGTTCAGGGCAGGTGATCAGTAGAGTCTGGTCTGCTTGGGTCAGGCTCAGGTGGTGGGACAGTCACCAAGGCAGAGCAGTGCCAGCATGGCCGAGGGCACTGGAACAGGGGGGGCCAGGGCCTGGGCTCTTGGCTGAAGGTGCTGCACAGGTAGCAGCCATAGGTCCAGGGGGATGGAGGCCATGAGCCCATCCCCGCTGCATTGGGTCTGCCGGCAGGTACCACCTCTCCTACCTGACGGATGGATGCTGGAGCACCGTGAGGCCGGCCGTCTTCTTCACCACCAGATCCGATGGGACCCTGGACGTCTGGGACTTTCTCTTCAAACAGAATGACCCCTCCCTCAGCCTGAAGGTTGGGTGCCCAGCAGCACTGGGCCCCTCACCCTGGGAGGGGAGCAAGGGGCTGCCCCCGGCCAGCACCAGCAGCGGGGTGCTTGGCAGATCTGCCACCCTGCCCTGCACGGAGCAGGCAGAGCCAGGGGCTGGGGTCCCATCCTGCCTGCACGGAGCTCAGGATAAGCTCCACTGAGCAGCATCTGTCCCCTCAGCCCTGAGCTGTACCTGGAGCCTAGTGCACCCAAAAATTTGCACATAGGCTCCTGTTACTGGCAACCGCATGGATTTGCCTCTGCCAGCTCATCCTGCCTGACTTCCTCAGTGGGGCATCACAGCAGGGCAAAGTGCCACCACCCTCCCCATCCTCCCTCCCCAGGTCTGTGACGAGCCCCTTTCCAGCCTGCGCCTGCAGGACAACGGGTGCGTCGTTGGCTGCGGCTCAAAGCTCGGCACGGTCACCCTGCTGGAAATCTCCTCCGGGCTCTGCACCCTCCAGAGGAACGAGAAGATGCTGGCCACCGCTGTACGTGAGCTTTGAGCCATGAGCTGCTGTGACAGGTCACAGCAAAGCCCTCAGCACTGCTGGCACATCGCTGGCCCCGGGCACAACAACTCTGCCAGCGAGCCCTGCGCTCTCCCTGTACGGAGCATGGCTGTCCCGTGGGGTCCCCTGCTCACCCAGCTCCCCCACCCCGGCTTCCCTGCCCTAGATGTTTGAGCGGGAGACGAAGCGGGAGAAGATCCTCGAGGCCCGGCACCGGGAAATGCGGCTGAAGGAGCGTGCCAGGTCAGAGGGCCAGGGGTCAGAGGTGGAGGAGAGGCCGGTGGAGAGTCCCCAAGAGGTGCTCGACCGTGCCCACAAAGAGTTCTTCGAGGTCATTGAAGTGGAGCTGCAGAGGCAGGCGCGGGCAGAGACCCAACACCTGCGCGGCAAGGTACCGGGGACGGGATGAACTGGCAACCGCAGCAGGGACTCCCTGCCGTGGGGCAGGGGACTGGGGTCAGCTTCTGCTTTTCAGGTTAAAGACCACGCGGGAGAGGAGGCGGCGGCTGCACAGGGGGAAGAAAGCCAGCTGCCCAAGGACAAGGAAGAGGAGGAGGAGGAGGAGAAGGATGCTGCCAAGGTCAGTGCACTCCAGCTTCGCGTTTCTTTCCCCCTCCTTGCCAGGGTTGCTGCTTCGTGGGTCATGTAGAGATGAGGCTGCTGTCCCTGAGCCGGGCAAAGCTCATGGGGTCTCTGCCTCCATGGGGTGGTGGGCAGAGGACCCCTCAGAGCTCCCTGACCCCACGCCTTCTCCCTCTGCAGGAGCCGTAGCCGAAACAGGACCGGTGGGTCACATAGAAGCCCTCGCGCTGGTCACAGATGCTGCCTGGCCCTTTGCCCTCCTGATTTTTTTTCTTTGGGGTAAATAAACAGGAGCTTTCCACGTCACGTTTCCTGTTTTGTCACAGCAGGATTGAGCAGAGGGTGGGAAAGTCGCGTCCTCTCGCTCTTCATCCCCTCTCCTTGGACCAAGCCACGGATCAAAGCCCACTGCCAACCCCACAGTGGAGCGCCCGTGGCAGCAGGGTGTCCCTTGGTGTGTCCCCAGCCCGAGGAGCTGGGCAGAGCAGGGCAGCTGCTGGCCGCAGCGGGATGCCGGTGCAGCACCGTGCCTCTTCCCAGCTGGAGAGTGATGCTGAGCAAAGCCCTGTGCCCTCAACCCACTGATATCCCTGTGAGAGTAGCCTGCGGTGCCTGGGCCGGGGTTATCAGCACTGGGTAAACACAGCCTGGCTGGTATCGCCTAGCAGCCACTCTCCCTGCTTATCCACCCGTCAATTATTAACGAGCCGCAGGCTGCGCTTGCCCCACGGCACAGCTGTCGGCAGAGGGATGGGGCCATCGCACAGACGGCATCCCATGTGCCGGGGCTGGGGGTGAGCCCTCCTGTCAGGACCCTTCCCCAGGCTCTGCTCAGGGGGGTGGAGGGTGGGCAGGAGCTGTCAAAACCATCCTGCATCTGCAGGGTGGGTGCACAGCGTAGCAGCTGGGTGCAGGTCCTCTCCTGGCAGCGTGGACAGAGGGGAGAGGGAGTTCCACCCGCGGCTGTGGGACTGAGTGGGGGACAGGGCTCGTGGTCCCCCAGCCCGCAGCTGAACGCTGCCATGTCCCAGCACAGCCAGCGCCTGACCTGGGAAGCGCTGCCCAAGGGGCAGGTTCTTCTTCAGCTGCGGGAAGGGAGCCGGGCACCAGCCTTGCAGCTTGGCCAAGTGCCTCGTTAAGGGCCAGCCCTAATTGTACCAAGAACGAGAGGTGGAAAGGCATTTCCCTGAGCCATGCACGGGTTGTGCCCCGTGCAGGACAGGCACATTTTCATCTAGCTCATGGCATCCTGACCATGCCACGGGGATGCAGACGAAGCCAGGAGAGGGCGCGGAGCGTGGCCGGAGCCACATACAGTGCCAGCCGCTGCGTCAACAGGATCTGGCCACGCTGCCGGTGTTGCGTACAGCTCAACAGCTCCAGGACCTCGGGGCAGACAAGTGGGATGGGGAGATGCAGCCTCTGCAGTGCCTCCAGCCCAGGCCGGGGTGGGGGGAACCCCTGGGGCCAAGCCCACAGCCCCCCACCAGGGAAGGCAGAGGGGCTCAGCCCCCAATGCCTGAGGAAGGGAAGGGAGGAGAGCCAGGCTGGGCTGGAGGTGCGCCACTGAGCCCTCCCGTAGGCAGTGGGGGTAATTAGGGACAGGGCTGCAACGAGGGGACACAGTGGGGATCAGCACACCCCATGGACCCTGCACAGGCACCCTCCGCTCATGGGAACCCCTCGGTCCCCGTGCCCCAGCGAGGACCATCAGCTGGCAGTGAGTCCTGGCCGGCGGCACGCTGTCCCCGAGGGGCAGTGGGGACACCCGGATCTAGGGCACCCCATGGCTGCACCCTACAGGGCTGAGACACAGCAGGAGGGGGGGGACACGAGCGGGACAAGGTGGCTGGTGTGGCTTGCCTATCTTGTCACGCCATGGAACACCTTGGCACCGCAGGGCTGGTTTGGCAAATATTGTCGGGGGACCCGGGGGAGTTCGGGTGCACAGAGGCACGGCAACAGCCCCCCGTTCCCGCTGTGCCGTCGCGGGCTCACCCATCCCCGAGCCACGTCAGCGAGGGGCCAAGTGCCAGCAGGAGGGCACGCTGCCCGGCTGCCCCTTTAAGGCCGGTCCCAGCGGTGTTTGCTTTCGTCCCAGGAAAATGAACCTCTAATTGCAGTGCCCCACATGGGGGGAGTCCTGGGGGCTGCATCGTCACTGCACCGCTGAAGCCTCGGCTGCCCGATCCCACCGCGATGGCTCGCGTGCAGGTCCGTGTCCCCGTGTCCCTGTCCCCTTCCCCGCCACCCCAAGCTCATCCCAGTGCCTTGCAGGTGGCTCTTCGCATCCGTCCGATGAGCGCGGCCGAGCTGGCGGAGGGGGCCAAGCCCATTGCCCACCGCGTCGACGAGCAGGTACGGTGGGATGGGGACCCACGGGTTCATCGGACACCACCCGACCCTGGTGCTTTGCCCCCTGCCTGCCCCATGCCCATCCCGTTGGGTCAGTAGGGCCGGGTATCCCGGTGCAGGATGCGACCCTTGGCGCAGTGCGTATCCTGGGACGTGCCTGGCGGTACCCAGCGCTGTGTGCGATGCCCATGTGTGCCAGCCGGGGGCACAGGCTGGGGGGGCACCCTGCAGTCTCACAGCCCCTGCAGGAGACCCTACAATAGCAAAGCAGCAGGGTGGGAAACTCGGGGGGGGGTCTGGGTCAGGATCCCCACCTTCCTGCAGTGCTGTGAGACCCCGGTACTGCCTGCCTCTGTCCCCAATCCTGGGTGGAGCGGGGGACCGCAAAAGACAGGGTCTGGAAGTAGGGCAGCAGCAGCGAGGGAGTAGCTTGCATTACAGGAAAGGTCAAAATCTGCATTGGAATGGGAGCCAGCAAGGATGCTGGCAGCAGGGGACCCTGCGAGGGGCCATTCCACCCAGCGACAGGGACACACGGGGTCTCTGTGGGGTGCTGGCATCTCCAGTCACCTCTCAATGCCTGGGCAGCGGGCACCTTGTCGGACCACGCTCACAGAGATGCCTTTGTGCCGCCGTGCCCAGGTGGGTGCAGCGGGGCAGCCGGCCCGGCAGGTCCCCTGGCACCGCACGCAGAGCTGGCTTTGAGCCCCGGCCAGGCTTGGGGACAATGGGACGATTCAGGAGCACAAAGGGCCCTGCGCCGACGGCACCGGCACTAGCCGGGGCACCTCTTGCATCCCGGCACGGAGGGGATGTTGGCCCCAGCAAAGCAGGGGAGAGATGCCCGCAGGGTCCCACGAGGGCTCAGACCCACTGGGGAGCACATCCCAGTGTTCCCACCCATGCCAGGGTGCCCCCCACCCATGCCACTGTGCCCCTTCTTGGCTCTGACCCCACTGTCTTTGCTGTGGGCAATGCGGGATACCCAGCCAGGAGCATGGGGGAAGATGCAGCTCCGAGCAAGCCATTTCCCCATGGGGCACACAGGCGATGCCCCAACAGGGTGCTCGGGGCAATTCGCCCACCATCTAGGATGGAGCTGCTCCTGGTTCCTCTGTCTGTCCACGCATGTCCTGGGGAATCTGTGCTCACAATACCACCAGCCCACGGGGGTCCCAGCACCTCGTTACACCTCAGGGCCCAACCAGGTGTTAATGAGCACCGTTAAAGGCAGGTGCCATGCCCGGAGTGTCCTGTGCCTCCATGGGAGGCTGGAGGTGACCCCGGAGCAGTGGGTTGGTGGGTGCCCCAGACCGTTGCATGCCCCCCGGCCAGCCCCGCTTGCATCCTCTGGCAGGTCGTGGTGCTGCAAGACCCCATGCAAGACCCCAATGATGTCCTGCATGCGAGCCACTCCCGGGAGAAATCCTACGTCTTCGACGTGGCCTTCGACTCCACAGCCACCCAGGTGGGTCCCTTGGGGCACGGAGGGGGGGATGTGGGGCTGGGGGAGGCAAGCTGGGGTGCCCAGGACAGCGGGTGGAGGTGAGGGGCAGCAGGATGCACCCCAGAGCCTTTCACCTTCCCGCAGGAGACTGTGTACCGTGCCACCACCCAGAGCCTCGTCGCGGTTGTCATCTCCGGCTTCAATGCCACTGTCTTCGCCTACGGCCCCACCGGTGAGGGATGTGGGCTTGGGGAGTGGGCCAGCCCCGTGGCCATGGAGGGGTCCCGGCCCTGAGCGAGTCCTCTCCTCTGCCTCAGGCTGTGGGAAGACCTACACCATGCTGGGCACCGATGGTGAGCCCGGCATCTGTGCCCGCACCCTGGGCGAGCTCTTCCAGGCCATCGAGGACACCAGCGGTGACGTGGAGTACGAGGTCTCCATGTCCTACCTCGAGGTACGGCAGGGGCGTGGGGGGCCAGTCCCCCTCCCCAGGAAGGGCGGGGGACAGCGAATGGCACATGGCCCCAAGCCAAATATCTTTGTGCCCAGCGTGGGACGCTGTGTCCCCGTGGGTCCCCACGCTGGGAGAGGGATGTGCCCAGCTCCTTCACCTTGCCCAGATCTACAACGAGATGATCCGGGACCTGCTGAACCCCTCGCTGGGCTGCCTGCAGCTGCGGGAGGACGCCGGTGGCACCGTCCAGGTGGCTGGCATCACCGAGGTCTCCGCCATCAACGCCGACGAGGTGAGCCAGCAGGTGCTCCTAGGGCATGGGGGGGGGGCAGAATCCAGCAAGCCTCCCCCTGCCCAGCGCTGCCCGTCCGCCCCAGGTCATGCAGCTGCTGGCGCGAGGGAACAGGCAGCGGACGCAGGAGCCCACGGCCGCCAACCGCACCTCGTCACGCTCCCACGCGGTGCTGCAGGTCACCGTGCGCCGGCGGCACCGGGGCAGGGGGCTGCGCCACGGCCGCCTCTTTATGATCGACCTGGCAGGCTCTGAGCGGGCAGCACAGGTACGGCACCCACCTGGGGGGCTGCAGGGCTCGGAAGCCCCCCCTGTCCCCTCTTTTGCCAGGTTTTTCCCTCTGCCTTCCCCTCCCTGCCCAGACGCAGAACCGCGGGCAGAGGATGAAGGAGGGAGCCCACATCAACCGCTCACTGCTGGCCCTGGGCAACTGCATCAAGGCCCTGAGCCACCGGGCGAGCACCAAGTACATCAACTACCGTGACAGCAAGCTGACCCGCCTGCTCAAGGTGCGGCCGGGGGTCCCAGCTCCCCCCGGCATGGTCCAAACTGGGGTGGGGGCACAGGCTTCCCCTGCCCTGGTCCCTCTTAGCCATGCTCCCCGTGGCCAGGACTCGCTTGGGGGCAACAGCCACACGGTGATGATCGCCCACATCAGCCCAGCCAGCACCGCTTTCGAAGAGTCCCGCAGCACCCTTGCCTATGCCCACCGTGCCAAGAGCATCCGCACCACGGTAGGGCCGGGAACACGGGCACCCTCCTCCCCTGGACCCCAGCCATCCCCTGGCCCCCTCCCCAAGCAACCTTGGCCTCGCTGTCCCCCAACAAGGAGGGTATGAGGAGTTCACCCCTACACCGCTCCAGGGGTGCCCAGAGTAGGGAAACTGCTTAGGGCACTGCTTTGCCGGCTGTGGGATGCTCAGGATCTGCTCCATGGCCATGTGCTTGGGAATCCTATGGAGACACAGCCATTCTCTGCCTGGGGACCTTGCTTGGGGATCCTACTCAGAGACATACCTGGGGACCTGCTCCACCAGCTCTGTCCTGCTTGGGACCCTATTTGGGGACCGTCTTCAGGGATCCTACTTGGGGACCTGCTCCATCAGCCATGCCCTGCTCAGGGAACCTGTTTGGGGCTGAGCTGTGCCGGGGCCGTGGGACATTCACACCGGCCCCATCCCAGGTGAGGCACAACCTGCTCAGCGTCTCGTACAGCGTCATGGCTGACCTGCGCAGGGAGACCCAGCGCCTCAAGGGCCAGGGGGATGCCGAGCCAGGGCAGCCGGGGCAGGGCAAGCACCGGGACATCCCCTACATCCAGGGTACGGCACGGCCCCCGACCCTCCCGTGGACCCCCAGGGCTCCACGCTGATGCCTCGTGTCTCCAGCCCAGGTTCAGCTGTGTGGTACCCACCCGGAGCTGGGCTGTGTTCGGGAGAAGATGCTCGGTGCCTGCCGGGAGCGGGCAGCCCTGCGCCACCACCTCCTCCTCCGGCTGGAGGGCACCGCGCTGCGTGCCCAGCACCTCCTTGCCCTCGCCCAGTACATGAGTGTGAAGCCCCCCACCCTGGGATGGGGTCCCCAGGTGATCCAGGCTGGGGATGAGACCACATCTTCCTCCCCACAGCAGGACTCTGCGAGGCCAGCAGTGGAGCGAGGAGGGGCAGGGGGAGCCGGACAGTCCCGGCGACGGCGAAGAGGACTCGGACACGGGGGATGAGTGGTTGGACGTGCCAGAGCCACCCGACGTGGCTGTTGCCCACGGGAACATCACGGCTCTGCTGGAGGAGCAGGGCAGGCTCCGGCAGCAGAAGGTTTGGGAGCCCCATCCCCACCAGCAGCGGCTGAAACCCCATCACCAGGGAGCTGAGTTTGATGAGTCTCAGCCCAGCAGCACAGGGGTCCCCCAGCAGCCCCGAGGGGGACATGGATACTCACAGACTGGGGTGTGGGGCAGGGGCAGGGGGCCCTGGCAGGAATGCTGATCCCGTGGCGGGAATGCTGGCCATGGGCAGGGACGGTGACCCCGCTGCGTGCCCTCAGGCAGAGCTGGCGCGGCGTTTCCAGCAAAGCCAGCAGCATGCGCGGCGGCTGGAGGAGGCCCTGCGGTGTCGGAGCAGCTCGGAGGAGCAGCGGGAGGTGCTGGCCCTGCTGTGCCGCCTGCACCAGCTGGAGCTGGATTTGGCAGAGACGCGGTCCCACACCCTGCTCGAGGGTGGCCTCCGGCACCCGCCGGCTGCCACCGCACGACGCTTCAACCGGCACCAGGTCCTCTGTGCCCGCATCATCCAGCAGCAGCAGCAGCTCATCGCCGGTGCGTCCCTCCTGTGACTTCTGCCGTGGCAAGGGGGGGGTCTCACGCGTGTTGTCACACTGGGAATCCTGCAATGTCACTGGGTTATTGCAATGGGACCTGCCGCAATGCAAAGTCTCCCCCGGTGTCGCGACATAGTCACGATGCTGCCATCTGAGCCCGGCGTGGCGTGGTGCGTGGGCCGGTTGATGCCCTCCACCCTGCCCTCTCGCTGGCAGACCACCGGCTGTCGGTGCCGCGGTCGCTGGAGGAGCTGTACCAGACCTACCTGCAGGAGCTGACAGGCGACCCCGGGGATACCAGCACCCTCAAGGTAGGGCAGGGTGGCCCCAGCCCCCCGCTGCACCCTAAACAAGGCACTGACCCCCTGTCCTCCACTCAGGGCACATCCCTGCCCAAGATCCCACAGGCGAGTGGTGCGGAGAGCCGGCCGGACTTGGACCGGGACAGAGCACGGGCACAGAGCTGTGAGCACCCCACGCCGCCGCAGCAGGGACCTTGCCGTGACACCCTCCCACCCCTGCGCCCCACGGGGGACAGGTAAGTTTGGGCATCCACCCTCCTCCATGGGCATGGGGGTCTCGCCCTGGCAGAGGGTAAGGGGTGTCCGCTCTCCAGCAGCCCCCTGAACCCCGTGTTCAAGAAGACCCCGCGGGAGCAGCAGCTGGGGAACACGGCGGCGGTGCCCACCCCACCTCCCGGCCGTGGCACAGCGGCCCAGGCGGTGAGCACAGCCGTGCCCGCGGCACCGAAGCCCCAGGGTGGGGATGCTTATGGGTGCCGTGTGTTCCAGCAGCGCGTACCACGGGCCAGCCTGAGCACCCGGCACGACTCCTCCCTGGGCAGTGGGACCAGTTCAGAGGCGGCGCTGGCAGCAGGCAGGGGTGAGCCGAGCAGCCGGCGGGGCTGGGTGCGTGGCTGTGCCCTGCTGACGGGTGCCGCTGTGCCGCAGAGCGCCGGGAGATGTCAAGCAGCACCAAGAGCATCGTGGCTAACGCTGCCCAGTGCCGGTCCCACAACTCGGAGAGCACCCACCCGCACCCACTGGGGCCCATGGAGAAGCAGGGTGGCCCTGGGCTGTGGCACGCCGGCAGCGAGGACAGCCGGGCAGGGATGGCCACCCGCTCCTTGGGCACCTGGCTGCGGGTGCGCAAGGGCGGCAGAGAGCCGGGGAGGATGGAGGAGTTGCTGGATGGCAGAAGGAGATTGAGGCGGTCACGGTCCTTTGAGGTGACCAGCTGTGGGGTAGGTGCAGGCACAGAGTAGGGGGGGGGCTGTGCCCCTGGCGACCGTGGCACTGACTTGACCCGGGAGGCAGTGGGGCTGTGGGAGAGCGGAGCCAGCGGCGATGCCGTGCCTTTGGGAGGAGGGCAGGGTGGGAAGGCCACTACCAGCTCCCCTTGGCATCCTTTTGCCCACCATCGGCGTGTCAGCGCCCTATGGTGTGCGTCCCCTGCTCATGTCACGGTTCCTCCCTAAAGCACCATGCCCATGGACCCTCTCTCCGGCAGCCGGTGACCCCCAGGGGCTCCCTGCTGCCGTCCCCAGCGCTGCAGAGCTGCTCTGAGCACACCATGCTGGTAGGGGTGCCGGCAGCCAGAACTCAGGGACCCCCCAGCGCCCTCCCTGCACCAAAGCCCCCGCACAGCCAGCTGCCAGGTGAGCCCCCGGCTGGGAACAGGGTGCAGGGGCCATCGCCCCCACCCTGTGCCCCAGCCCAGCACCCCTTCCCCCAGGTGCTGCGGTCCCGTCTCTGCCTCTCCCCCTCCAGCTCCCCAGCACCTCCAGGAAGGGCCAGCACCCGCTGTTCGGCTGCGTCACCAGGAACGATGCCAGGGCCCCTGGCAAGGACAGATGGAGTCACCGGTACTGAGCCAAGTGCATTGCCGGAGAGGGGCCGGATCCTGTGCCAAGCTAGCGAGCTGAGCGCCCATCCCGCCAGCCCCAGCACCGTGTGGCATCCCCCGTGCTGAGGGCTGCCTGCGGCACCCTGTGCCCGTGCAGCCCCCCCGGTGGCAACCCTGCTGGGGGCGAGGGGCAGGGGGCCAGGTCTCCCCATGCCAAACCCACCCTGAGACAGGGACCCAAGTCCCCAGGGAGGGACGCAGCCGTGCTGAGCAGTGACCCCAGCTGGAGCCACACGGCTGCTTAGGGAAGGACCGCTGTGGGTGCTCAGCACCCGGGGGACACAGCCAGCCACCCAGCACCACCAGGTACCGATGGGGCCACCTGGGTGCAGGGCGTCTGAAGGGGTCTTTGTCCTTCTGAGGGGTTACATTAAAAGGAGACGTGCTGAGCTGGGGAGTGGTGTGACTGCTGTGCACAGCCCGATGTGCCCCTGCCTCTCCCCAAGGACAGGGAACCCCCCAAAGATGCCCCCACACTCCCCACAATCACTTTCTGCTTTTATTTGGAAAGGGGGGTGGGGGGTGCCCGGGCAGGGATGGGGCAGCTGCCGGCCATGAGCGGGGTCGGTGCCCCCCGAGCCTCCTCTGCCGGGGGACGCAGCCGGACCACCCACCCCAGCCTGGGCACGCACCCAGCTCACCGCAGAGCCCTGGGTGCTGCTGCCGGGGTACCAGTGCCGGCAGCCGGATCCAGCGCCGCCACCTCGCTGCCTGGTACAGAGGGACCCCAGTGCCACAGGGGTGGCATCGCAGGAGGGACGGGCTGTCTCTGTCCCCATCCTCTCGCCCGTTGGGGTTTGTGAGCCCAGGACGTGCCCGTGGCCGTGGACTGCACATTTCGCCTCCTGCACCACCTGCATGGGGCTGGGGGGCTCCCAGTGTCCCCCGTCCCCAGCTCCCTGCAGGCATCCAGGGATGGCAACGGAGACAGGAGGTGGCAGGGGGACAATGGCAGAGGGGTGGGCGGCAGAGAGCAGCCCTGGGGTCCCTCCCTGGCATGGGGACCTCCGTCTACCTAGGAGCAGGAGGACCAAGCGCGAGCCCCCCTGCGGGGCTGGGGACAGTCCGGCGGCAGGACCGGGCTCTGCCTCGTTACTTCTTCACTTTGATGAGGGAGTGGTAGACGGGCTTGACGATGATGTGGAGGTGCAGGGAGTTGTCGATGAGGTACTCGGAGGTGCGCTTCTGCAAGTCGGCGTGGGCGAGGAAATCGGCCGCCTCGTCCGAGCTCTGGTGGAAGCTGTAGGCGTGCTTCACCAAGACGCGGCCCTGCTGCCGCACACCCACCAGCACCGTCTTCTGGAAGCTGACGCCGGCAAAGTCGGGGCTGCTCATGGCCGGGGTGATGACGAGCCGCGGGCGACCGTCCTCGATGCGCACCGGCTGGACGGCACCCGAGACCGAGTCCGAGTAGACGGGACGCAGGCTGACGGGCAGCCAGCGCGGCGAGAAGAGGACGTTCCAGGTCACCCGCTTACCGGCGTCGTGGCTGCTGGGACCCAGCTGGGTCTGGAAGCTGGTGCTGCGGTCGTCCCGTGCCGGGTTGTTGATGACCCACTGGGAGCCCCAGCTGGGTGCGAGGTAGTTGCGGGGCAGGAACATGCTGCAGTTGACATCGAAATACTTGGCAAAATGGAGGGGGGAGGCGGCGTGGAACTGGAAAGCCTGGAAAAGCAGGTCCTGCACCGCGCTGTAGTGCCGCACCAGCACCGCCGACTGCGCCTGCAGCCGGAAGAGCTGGCTGGGCGCGATCATGGGGTAGCGGATGGCGCGCAGCACCCGTTCGGCCACGGGACCCTCGGGCTGCCGGCGATTCAGCCAGCCCTCCACGGCGGTGTAGAGCTCCAGCTCGCTGTGCAGCACCAGGTCGGAGCGTTCCAGCAGCAGCAGCAGCAGCTCCACGCTCACCGAGCCCCACTCGGCGCTGCCCAGCACGGCCGAGAGGTTCCAGGCCAGGAACTGGAGGCAGCTCTCCTGCAGCGCCGAGTCCCCGATACGCACGGCGTAGTGGTACCAGGCCACCACGTGGCCCTGGCTCGACTCGCTGGCCAGGTGGGTCTTCATGTAGTCGGCCACGCCGCGCTGCAGCCCCCACACCCGGTACTTGCTGGCCAGCTGGTGCATGGGGATGGCTTGGTGCAGCAGGATGGAGACCCCCCCGCAGTACAGGTACCTGGGGCAGAGTGTGGGGTGGTGACGCTGGTGTCCCCCGATCCTCTTCCCTGACCAGCTGCAGGGTCCGATAGCACGGTCCCCAGGGGAGCATCCTCCCTCCTTGGCCGCGTCCCTCCCAACACGCCCATCTCATGGGTCCCTGTGGTCCCCAGGGGAACATTTCCCCTTCTTGGCCGCATCCCCCTGGGCATCCCCATCCCGTGGGGTTCCCACGGACCCCAGGGGAGCTACATCCCTTCTCATGGCCCCATCCCATGGGGTCCCCACGTACCTGATAAACTTCTCAAAGAGCGCAGCAGTCTCGGGCGGCTCATGCAGGGTGATGATGCTCTGGTTGCGCAAGAGGCTCTCGAAGACCTCGCTCTGGAGGCTGAGCAGCAGCTGGTGGGTGTGAAAGACTTTGGCCTCGTCGGAGGCGGCCGTGCGCACCCGCAGCACCGAGTCGCTGCCATTGCCGTTCTGCAGCAGCTCCTGCAGCCGCTGCAGCAGCGTCAGCGAGTGGTTGATGGTGGCCGCCGTGGCATCGCCGCTAAGGTCGGCTTTCTGGGCTGTGGAGAGAGAGGACCGTCCCGGTGCTGCACCCTGGGATCCGGGCACGGGGTGCCAGGGCACGGCAGAGCAGGGCCCGGCTGTGGGGCGATGCGTGGTTGACGGGGGGCTGGGGAAGCCTGGCTCTGTGCGCATCCTCCCTCCGCTCTCCCCAGTGCCGAAGGGCTAGCTGGTGCCAAGGGGGTGTGGGGAGGATGAGGGGACATGGGGACATTTGTGTCCTTAGGAGACAAAAAACTTCTTTTCTGCAGCAGAAGGGGTGAGACCACCGTGTCCCAGGCTGGGACGTGCTGGGAAATGGCCCTGTGCCAGGCAGCGCTGGCTCGCAGCCCGGTCTGCCAGCCCCAATCCCATCCCCGCTGAGGGCAGAGCAAGCCCTGGGCATTGCCCCCGACCCCCCACGTCCCGGATTGACACATGGGGCACACGAGAGCCCGCGAGTGTGGGGAGTCAGGCACGCTCTGCCGCCGCACCCAGGGACGGCATTCCCGCGGTCCAAGCAGCCTGGGGACACCGGCTGCCCCGGCATCGCTGCAGGTCAGTGCCGCTGAGCAGGCAGCTGCCGTGCCGTGCCGTGCCTGCGCCCGGTGCGAACCCTGCCTCCTTGCTGATGCTGTGAACTGGCATCTCCTGCCCGGCAAAGTTTTGCTCCCCTCCTCCAGCTGTGTGTGCCGGCAGCCCAGCCTGGTCCCAGCTTTGGCACACACTGGGGGCAACTGTCCCCCCGTGTCCATGTCCCCGCAGTGGCAGGCTCCTAGTGGGAACAGGGACCAAGGCAGGGGTCTCCGTGCTCCTGCAGGCACAAGGAGCCTTCCTCCCTGTCCTCCTTTCCCTCATGCCTAGCACAACTCCCACCCCCTCCCTGGAGCATCCTTCCCCCCAGGGTGAATTTGGCCCCATGTCTCTCAAATCCCCATCTTGCCGGCCAGCTAGCCAGCGGATTACCCTTCCCAGCGACGGCTTAAGTCCAGCTGAGTGGGGATGGGGAAGGGGATCGGGAGCCCCTCACCCCGCGGTGCCAGACATGGATACCCGCAGCACCGAGCCTTCCCTGGGCTGCGGCGAGCGCAGCCCGGCTCTTACCCCCTGGCACCTCCTGGGTGCCGTGGGGCACGGCACATCCAGGAGCCGCATCCATCCCTCCCGAGGTGCTGCGACGGCTGCTGAAGAACCGTGCTCAGCCTCCCACGGGCATCACCGGCCACCCGCGCCGCGGCCGAGCCCCACCCCGGCACCCGGCGAGGCCAGCGGGACCCACGGCACGGGGGTCCCTCCACGTCTCCCCCCGGCACAGCTACCCTTACCAGCTTGCACGGTGAGGAGGAGGAGGAGGAAGGCAGCGGCGGCGCAGCCCCAACGGCGAGCGGCTACGGGCCGGCTGCCCGTCAGCCTGGCCATGGCTTCGCAAGCGCATCTGCCGGGTTTCGGCGCGGCACGGGCGTGCGGTGCCCGCCTGGCGTTTATGTAGGCCACGAGCCCTCCCAGCCCGCGCGCCCGCGCCGCCACATCGATTGGTGGAAACTGGGACCGGCCGTTACCAAGGGAACTGCTTCCAGCCCCCGTCCATCCCACCCTGACCCTGGACCCCAGCCTCGCACCCCGGCGTGGCGTGACGGGGTGTGCCCCGGTGAGCCCCGGCGTGGCACGGGGGCATCTCCATTTGCCGCCTGCTCCCGCTGCCGCCGGGCACTGCCGTGTCGTGCCGCAGCCCTACGCCGCGCCGAAGCCTCGTGCGTGGCCACAGCCCTTTGTGCCGCCAGACCGCCGGGACGCGGCAGCGGGGTCTTTGCATTCAGGGCACAGCTCGCCGTGGCCTCCCCGCTCCCCCCCGGCTCATGGGTATTCATGCCGGCAGCAGACCATCACCATGGCATCCGGGCTGCCGGCAGGAACTGCCTGCCCTTTTCCCAGCCTTTGCAGCCAAGAGGCTGCCTGCACCGTGCGAGTGCCCTGTGCCGGCCCCCGCTGGCACCTCGCCCGCTTCGATGGCTCTTGGGGGGGCTTCGCAATGGAGCCGGGGCGGCGTTTGCCCCCCCCCCCCGTAGCACTGGTGCCACACGCCATGGCCGGTGCGGCCCAGGCACGGGGCTGGGGGTGGTGCTGGGTGCCCCCACCCTGTTGCAGGAGATGGGCACCTTTGTGGAAGCGTTTGCTGGCACAGCTCGAGCAGGTGGGGTGGGAGCGAGGAGTATCTGCACCCCACTTTTGGCCCCAGTGGTACTGTGGGGTGGGGACCCAGGACTGGGACCCCCAGCCGGGACAACAGACCCCACAAACGGCGGCAGCCTGACTCGCACGGGTACGGCAGCCCCTTACCCCCCACTTGGCCTCCCTGTGAAGACGGTGGGGGGCTGCCATGCAGGGCAAGGAGCCCCACCTGCCCCACAGCTTGGTGCTCCCTGGGCAGGAGCTGCTGGGCACCGCGCTCAGCCCCAGGGCGCAGCAGGACCCTGCACGCCGTGGGAGGCAGCGCCTGGGTCCCCCCCTCCTGGGGACACCACGGGGGAGATGCTGTGACCTTCAGCATGTGGCAGTGCTGGAGCCACACGGGGGGATATTAACGGTTCCCAGTTATCGAGTGAGTATCTGTCCAGGCTGATGGGATTAGCACCAGTGCTTGTGGTATCGCAGCTCTGTGTTCAGCCGCCGAGCGAGGTGACAGCGTGGCGTGGCTGGTGCCCATTTCACACCCTGCTCCCTCCCCAGGAACCACGGGGAGATGCCGTGCCATGGCCGGTGCTGCCAGCACCAGCACCCTGCAGCAGGAGGGACGCCGTGCCATGGCCGGCAGGATGGGATAGCGAGTGGTTTGCGGGGCAAAGGCAGCCCACCATGCATGCGGTGGAGTAGGATGGTGGTGGCTGGGGGTCTGTGCCAGGCAGGGGGCTCTGGCCAAGCAGGGGGTGCTCAGCCTATCTGCCCCTTTGTGTCAGCTTGCCCAGCCCTGGCCTGGTGCCACCCGCTGCTGCCGCCGCGGCCGGGGGCTGCTTTCGTGCTGGTGAGGTCTTCTGAGGACAGGTTCTCTTTAGGCTCACGTGGGAGCCGGAGCCAGAGCACCTGCATCCCTGAGGAGGATGGGGATGTGGGGCCGAGGACCCCCATCCCCGAGCACAGCTGTGGTCCGGAGGGGGGGGGGGGCGATCCAGGAGCCCGGGTTTAGACAGGGTCTCCAGATGTTGAGCGTGGGCAGATGTTGCCGCAGCTCCTGGGGGGATGGGGATGACCCATCTGGCCCTGACCCACGGGTGGAGGGGCTGGGGACAAGCCGCCCGGCCATCATTGTGCCGTGGTCCTGGGGGTCCCCAGCCCCTCGCAGGGACAGGCAGGCGATGCCATGCCTGGCTTGGGGCTGGGGCTCGAGCTCCGTGGCCCCGTGGGGCAGGGGAGCCCCAAGAGCGCGGTACAAGCAGAGCACGCAGCCCGGGTGGGCATTCCTGCATCACGGCGAGGCGCAGGCCAGCTGGGGAATGAGGGGCCCCCGCCGTGGCACAGCCGGTTAATGGCTCACCGTATCCACCGATGCCTCATTTAACCACCTGCCTGCAAAACAACAGCTTGCCGGGAGCGTGCGCCCGGTGAGTTGCAGGCATGGTGCCAGCCCATGCTACACCCTTCGGCCCAGGGACCCTCGTGTCCCCCCCACGGGGGCATCAGCTGGCCACAGGTCAGGGCTGCAGGCCATGGGGGGACAATGGGGCCGGTGCTGGGGGTCACGAGGGGACAGGGCATCCATCCCCCAGCCCCTGGTGAGATGGAGAGAGCAGCTGTGCTGGCCCCGGTAATTGCGGCTGTGGCGGCGGAGGTTTGGCTCACCATAGCGACCCGTGCCAGGAGGCTCCTGCCAGCCCCCGCGGCTGTGCACAAGGCATTACCCCCATGGGCTGGGGGACATTGGGGAAGCAGGGGGGAGTCAGGGGTCTAGGTGGCCCCAGGGACGGGCAGGGGACATCAGCCTTCCCACCCCTACCTGTGCTGCTGGGGAAACCGAGGCACGGGCAGGCTTTCCCTCTGGTTTGGGTCATCGGCGTGCCCTCTGCACACCGGAGCTGTGCCAGTGGGCACCCAGAGCAAAGCCCAGCAGGGACACAGAGGGATGCATGCAGGGATTCACACACACCCACGCACGCTCATGTGCACGCTCACTCATACACACACAGACCCACTCCTCTCAGTCCCCGAAGGTGGCTGCAGACCCTGCCTGCCTGCTTGCAGAGAGCAGGGGGTGGGGAACCTGTGCCAGCCCCCCAGCACCTCACCAGGCTCGGGCAGCCCTGCCTGCCTGCACCTACCTCTGCCCAGCCCCGGCCCACCTCAGGGTGGGCAGCAAACCCAGAAACTGGGGCTCCAGCACCCAAAGGAGGGGAGCTGGGGGTCCAGGCACAGGAACGATGCACCCCAGCTTGGTGACACAGGCTTTTGTGTAAAATGGGGGGCCTAAGCTGTCCCCAAGCACACAGACCACCATCCCTATTGCTCTGGGGTGGGACGAGCTCCGTCACCATCACTCGGGGCTGGCACAGCACCCCAGGTGACCCCATCCTTGGCACCCATGGGAGCAGCGAGGCCCGGGGACGTCCTCCTGCCCCGCTAGCCCTGCCCGCGGCTCTGCCCACGCTGCTCTCCCTCCGCCCCGCCGTCCCTCGCTCCCCGGGAGGCTGTGCGATGCTGCGGGTGTCGGAGGGGACACGGTCACCGACGAGGACACAGCCACCGGTGGGGACACGGCCACCAACTGGGACACAGCCATCCGCAAGGACACGGACACCGGTGGCTCTCCGGGCCCAGGGAAGGTGGCACCTCACGCCCGGTGGGTGGCACAAGGGCCACCAAGGTGAGAGCCCAGCTTCCACAGGGTTTGGGGAGGGGGACCCCGGGCAGGGGGAGGCAAAGGGGGCACCAGACTGGACGCAGACCCCCACTCACAGAACAAACAGGACCAGGGCTGAGAAAGGGTTCATGCGTTCCGGCCGCAGCTGCAGCAATCGATGCCCCAGTTCCCTGGGGGACATGAAGGGACTGGACTTGCCCCTGCTGATTAGCCAGATCTAATTTACAGTTAATTGGCGTCCCCCCTGCGCATCCCCAACCCCCAGCCCGGGGCTCTGCTCAGGATCCCTGCTTCCATCCCGGCCGGACGAAGCGGCCAAAGCCCGCCCCCCGGGCTCCCGGGGCCGGGGAGAGGTGGGACCCCCCCCCCCCACATACACACACACCCCGCTGGCACTGCTGGGGGGGCAGGAACTGGAGCAACGGCGAGGGGAGACGTGCCCCCCCCCCCCCGGCCCCCCGGAGCGGTCGGGGGTCTGCGGTGAGTGTGACCGGACCAGCTTGGGGTCCCTGTGGGGCCGGGGTCGGACTGGGACCCCAGCGGTGCCCAGTACCAGCCCCCCCTAGCTCAGGACCCCCCCCCCTGCACCGTGCTCCGGCACTAGGGTCCGGGGGGGTCGCGGTCCCCCTAAAGAGATGCTAATTATTTAGGGAGGGGGGGATCCTGACCAATCAGAACGCAGCGCTCAGGTTTGGCCTCCCCATTCTTGGAGGACGCTTCTCTGATTGGGTGAAGCCTGGACCCCGCTAGCCAGTAGGAGCGCACGGCTCGGGAGGGGGGTGGTGCCGCCCGGCTTTATGAATGGGCGGGGGCAGCGGGGGCCCGATCCGGGCGCGGGGCACGGGCCGGGGGGGGGGGGTCCGGGCAGGGCCGCTGCCTCATGCGGGCCTGCCTGAGGAGCTGGCAAAGGACCCGCCTGGCAGCCTGGAGGTGGCCAACCCCCCCCTTGGCACTGCTGGCATCCCCCCTCCAGCACCCTTGCCCCCCCCCCCCCCCCCCCGTCCAGCACCTCTGGGTCTCCCACCACCGCTGTGTCCTGGCATCGGGAGCCAGGACCTCACCCCCACCCCCCCCCCGCAGTCCCCCAAGAACATGGTGTTTTAATCTGTTTTTCTTCAAGGTGATAAACGGGGCCAAGGGGATAAACAAGGAGCATCTCCGGTAGCCGGGCCACCCTCCGCTCCAAGGATGGGGACCGTCCCCCCACGGGGACTGGATCCTGGGTCCCTTGTCCTGAAGCACCCACGGACAGCGGGCAGCTCCAAAATGTGCCGTTGCAGGCAGCCGTGGTGGCAGACCTGGGGCAACTGCACCCATGGGAGCCAACCCACCCCAAGCCCCCTGTGCCACGTCCCAGCTGAGCCCCCACCCAAGTGCCACCAGGGCCCTCGGCCCCCTGACGCTGCCTGTGTCCCCTCGCAGCCAGTCCGTGGTGGAAGGCGATGGTCCCGGTGCCCAACAGCACGGCGGTGGTGTGGGCCAGCGAGGCGGCAGAGCCGGAGCGGTCACCCTGCATGGTCGGCATCTTCCCCATCGTGTATTACAGCGTCCTACTGGGGTTGGGGCTGCCAGGTGAGGGGTCTGGGGCAGGGGGGGGCTGCCCAGGACCGTGGGGGGGGGCAGCATCCAACTTGCATCATCTGAGCTGTGCACCCTCAGCCCAGCCTGTGCTCTCAGTTGCCAGCAGAGTCTCAGGTCGTGTCCCAAACCCAGGGGTTTTGGGGATGGGGAGGAGAGTCCTCAGGGGTGGGGGAAAACAACTTGCTCCCCCCAGCCTTAGTGCCAGCCGTGGTTCCCGGCTGTAAAGCCCAGCCCCACATGGCAGGTGCCACAGCAGCAGGGACAGATGGTATTTGTGTTGCTTGGGCTGACACACAGAAGAGATTAATCAGCTCAGCAAATCCCCACCACACCGTGATATTTATAGCTCCCCACCCCAGCTGGGGCCTGGGGCTGCTTGCCCTGTGGCCCTGGGAGAGCCTGGGCACCCCGGGGTCCCAGGTGCTGCGGGGGGAGGGGGCTGCGAGCCCCGGGGCCTCACCGCCACACATCGCTCCCCTTCCTCCAGTGAACATCCTGACCGCTGTGGCCCTCTCCCGCCTGGCCACGAGGACCAAGAAGTCATCGTACTGGTACCTGCTGGCCCTGACCACCTCCGACATCCTCACCCAGGTCTTCATCATCTTTGTGGGCTTCATCCTGCAGACAGCCATCCTGGCCCGGGCGGTGCCCAGCGCCTTCATCCACACCGTCAATGTGCTGGAGTTCACGGCCAACCATGCCTCCATCTGGGTCACCGTCCTGCTGACCGTGGACCGCTACGTGGCCCTCTGCCACCCGCTGCGGTACCGCACCGTCTCCTATCCCCAGCGCACCCGCAAGATCATCGCGGCTGTCTTCGCCGTGGCTCTGGCCACGGGCATCCCCTTCTACTGGTGGCTGGACGTGTGGCGTGACGCCGACCCCCCCACCGCCCTGGACATGGTGCTCAAGTGGGTGCACTGCATCACCATCTACTTCTTGCCCTGCAGCATCTTCCTGGCCACCAACTCCATCATCATCTGCAAGCTGAAGCGGCAGAGGTGCTCAGGGGGTTGCCGACCCCGCCTGAGCAAGACCATGGCCCTCCTCCTGGCCGTCACCACCGTCTTCATCGTGCTCTGGGCTCCCCGGACCATCGTCATGATCTGCCACCTCTATGTGGCCTCGGTCAAGAGGGACTGGCGCATGCACCTGGCCTTGGACATTGCCAACATGGTGGCCATGCTCAACACCACCCTCAACTTCTTCCTCTACTGCTTTGTCAGCCAGACCTTCCGCCGCACGGTGGGCGAGGTGCTCCGGGCCCACCTCCGGCACGGTCCTCGACCCGGCAGCGGCCGCTTTCTGCCCCCAGCCCTAAAACCGCTGGAGCTGCTGGCCGGCACGGCCCTCTGAGCCAGGGCTGCTGCCAGCCGGGGCAGTGCTCGGCCGGGGGTCCCAGTACTCACCCAGCCCCACGCATCGCACCAGGACCTGGCGAGACCCTGCCCCAGGGATGCTGCCTCCGCGGCGCCCACCCTCCACGGAGCTGGGGGTTAACGCGGGTGCTGGTGGTGGTGGCAAGAGGAGGCGGTTGTGCCCAGCCGCCTGGTTGAGCTCGTTTGGGGCCATCGGGCTGCCCCGCCTGGCAGCAGCACCCACCGCACCCCAGGGACCCCTGCCCGCTCCCTGAGCTGCACCAGGATGGGCAGCTCAGCCCTGCCTGTGCTCAGCCCCTCAGGACACGCAGCCTTTGGCCCCCCAAGGAAATTCAGCCATGGGACAGCAAGGACGTGCCCCCAGCTCAGTGGCAGAAGTTGCTGCCTGCTCCATGTGTGCCCCCCCCCAGGCTGGGCTCCTCTCCAGCCCTGTGGCCATGGGGTTCATGGGGCTTCCACGGCCAGGGAGCGTGACCGTGCTCTCGACTGCTCTCCTGCCTCAGCTCCAGCCCATGCTGAACTGGCACACCAAAGGTCCCAGGGAATCCAGCGGGCACGGCTGCCCCATGGCGAGGGTGACGGGCGCAGGTGAGCTCCTGCGGGCCCTGGTGAGGACACGGTGCCGGCTGGGTGCCGGCGGGACGGTTCTTCCTCCATAAACTGCTGTGCTGAGGCCAAAACTCTGCCTGGGTCCGGCTCCCTGCAAATGGCCGGCACGGGGGCACCCTGCACCAGCACCCCAGGGCAGAGGGTCCCTCTGCCCCATCCTGAGCTCTCAGCCCTGCCCACCCCAGTGCTCCTGCCCTGGTGGTCGGGGGGCTGCTGGAAAGGAGCACCCACGGGGTCCAGCATCCCCAGCTGTGAGGCGTGGGCACACGGTAAGACCCCAGCTCTGGGCTCTGCAGGAGCTGGCCCCTACCTGTTATTCCCCCAGAGATAATCCGGGAGAGCAGCCCTGCAAGGCGGCAGCCCCTGGGTACCGCGGCTGCACCCCTGTGCAAGGGTGCAGCATCTCCCACCGGCTGCAAGGGCAGGGGCTTGTGATGCCCCCCCCCCTGCATCGAGTGCACCCAGCACCAGTGCCCCCCTCCCACCCGTTACACCAGTGCCAAGCTGGTGCGATGCTGGGGCCAGCCTGCCTGTCCCCAGCTGCCACCAGAGGGCAGGGACAGGACGCCCTGCGGAGCTGGCACAGCCTGGGAGCAGGGAGCTGGCACCCCCAGCCACCCCCCGCCAGCCTTTCCCGCCCCACTAATTGCCCACCCTAATTCCCCTGTAAGGTCCTTAGCGTAATCCCCCCCAAACAGACCAGCCTTTCCGCTCTAATTCCCCAGAGGCCAGGCAGGACAGCACCCAGGGGTGCCCTGGGGGGCAGGGGCTCAGCAGGCTGGCCCTTGGGGATCTGGGGGGCCCCAGGCAGGGCACAGAGACCCTCCTGTCCTCCAAGCCTCCCCCTTGCCCACCCCACCGAGCCATACCCAGCACTGGGGTGGGATGGGGTGCAGCGTTTGCCTCCGGTGCTCACGGGATGAGCCCCAACCCACTGGCATGTGGGGCCTCGCCGGCACCGGTGCTGGCATGCACCCGCCTGCCCGTGATGTACCCAGGGTCCCGCAGCCGGATCTGTCCCCTGCACGGGCAGACCCCACCGGCGGTGCTGCCTTACACCAGGTAGGATCTGGCTCTGCCCGTACTCCCGGTGACAGGGTTAAAGCCCGACCCGGTGGCGCGGGTGGTACCTGGGAGGTGCTCGCTCCATTAATTCTGGCACGTGAGGAGAGCAGGACTGGGAAGAGATTAGATATTAACCCGGCCACTGCCTCCCACCCTGCGGGCACCCGTCCCTGGGGGCTTCCAGGGCCGGATCCCAGCCCGGGGCCCTTCGCCGGGGCTGGAGGGGCCGCGGGGCAGGGGGGCTCGGCTGGCAAGGGCAGCGTTTGGCAGGAGCTACGGCCCTGCTTGCGGCAGGCCGGGACTGCCACCGGCCCCCCCCTTCGCCAACCGGTGCTTATTTACTTGGAGAGGGAGGTGGAAACGTGCTGACCGCGTCCGCCGGCGGCGAGGGGCTCCGGTCCGGACAGAACCGGCTTGGGTGGAAAACAGCTCCCCAGCCCCGGCCAGAGCGGTGGCGACAGCAGCAGGGAGGGCAAGCGGGACCCCCCCAGCCCCAGGTACGGCCCCCCCCAGCTCCAGGTACGGCTCTCGCCTTCCCGAGGTGAGCCACCGCGGCTGGCCGAGCAGGAGCTGCCACGGAGCCGGGGTTCAGTCGGCCATACCGCCGTGCCAGCCCTGCCAGCGTGCCAGCCACGCCAGCACCCGGCCCTGCGGCTCCGTAGGAAAGGTAAGCCTGGAAAAAATGCGCCTGGCGTGCTGATGTTTTCGGAGTGAGCCAGCGGGGAAGCCTGGCCCGGGTCCCGATGCCGTGCTGAGCTGCATCCCAGCCCCTCGCTGCGGCTGCTATGCCAGGGCGACCATCTCTGCCCGGTCCCACCGCGTGGACCGCAGTCCCCAGCCTGTCCGGGGCACCAGGGAACCGGGACCGGGCTCTGCCCTCGCCGAAAGGGCTGTGCCAGGCACCAAACACCCTGGCACGCAGCCGCAGGAGGCGACCGAGGGCAGCCGGTCCCTCGCAGCCCACGGTTGGTCCCTGCGAGGCAGCCAGCACATGGTGGCATCACACCCAACCTACCCCGCAGCCGCCTCACTGGAGGGGTGTTTCTGTAGGACCTACAGAAACCCCAGGGGTGCGCAGCAAGGGCTGGAAAGCCGGGAGGGTCCCCACAGGAAGGGGGGGAAGAAATCACCCACCATGAGGGGGGACGCGAGGGCGAAAACCGTGCGGCCGTGGGGCAGCCTCGGCGGGACGGACGCCTGCCAGCGGCCCCACGGCGGGTGCGGGGGTCGCGGGGGGGCTCGTGCTGAATCAGCAGCCGGGAAACCCGCCGGCCCCGCGCGGCGGAAGGAAGCAGCCGGCAGGAAGCCGCGTGCAGCGCGGCCTCACCGTAGCCCGGGGCCCAGGTCATCGCTGGCGCGGGGGCGGCAGGGCAGCTGGCCTGAGCTCTCCGCGCTGGTTCTCCAAGGCTGAGCCTTTGCCGGAGAGTGAGGGCTACCGCCAGGCCCTGCGAGTCTGACTCCGTGGGGAAACTGAGGCACAAGAGGCCACTGCAGAGCCCTTCCAACTGCATGGCCCCGCGCCGGCAGCCGTGCGAGAGCACACGCGTGTGCACGTGCCCTGGCGAGGAAGGACGATCCTCCCCCAAACTGCGTCCTGAAGCCAAATGCTCTTCAGGAAGAAGAAGGGCAGGAGGGTGGGTGGCCCCAGCGCCAGAGGGATGGCAGCAGCGGGTGCAGCACCCAGCCCAGACACGCCGTCTCCTCCCCGTCGGCTCCGGCGGGTGCCGGTCCTCGTGCCACGGGTGCTGCCAGCTCCGGCTCTGCCTCCTTTTCTCCTCAGATTGTTTTCATCCCGGCCCGGGGTTGGGGGAGGACCTGCCGGAGGCGCGTTGAACTTTCGTCCGCATCCTTCAGCCTCTTGCTTCACCCTCCCAAAATAGCAGCGCCTGCCTGGAAACCTCCCCTGGGGCTGGCAGGGCCCTGGGTCCCCCAGGGCACCCCGAGCCTCTAGGGGCTCTTCCCCATCCCCAAACCCCAGGGATGGGGGTGACTGCGAGGTGCCCATGCCCAGCTCCAGGGTGCACGGCCACCCCCACCAGGACAGGGACCACCGAGCCCCGTCCGTCCACTGCCCCCAAGCCGGGGCTGTCCTGGGCCCCCAGCCCCTCGCAGAAAGGGCTTTTCTGGGCCCCTGCCACCCTGCCAAGGGCTCCGGCTTTAGCCGTCAGCTGACATTCCTCCGGGAGGCCCCTCCAGGCCCGCGCCTCGGGGCTTCCCGGTGGGAGCCGGGGGGTTATCCTTACGCTTCGTGGCCGCCCAAGGAGCCCCGCTCCCGGCTCCCACCCCAGGAGCCCACCCACCGGCCCAGCACTGAGAGGAGGTCGGTGCAAGACCCCGTGTCGGGGATGCCGCCCCAGCACAGCCCCCCCATTCCGGCCCCCGCAGTCCCCCCGAGCTCAGCAGCACCGAGCCGACCCGGCTCCTCCGACCTGAGACCCCACAGACTCATTCCACCGATGACCAGGTGGGCTCCCACGCCAATCCCCCCTGGTCCAACACCCCCCCCCCCGCCCCCCAAGCTGGGGTTTTACCCCCCCCGCGACAGGTATCCCCACCCGGTGCGGGACCCCCGTCCCTCCTCGGTTCCCCCCTCCCCACCCGCGTCGGTCGGGGCAGGTCCCGGCCGGCCCCGATCGCGCTCCCCGGGTAGAGCCGCACCTCCGGGAGGGGCCGGGCCGGGCCGGGCCGGGCCGGGCAGGCGCGAACGGGGCCGCGGAGAGCGGGGCTTACCCGCCGGCACGGCACGGCACGGCACGGCACGGCGGAGCGGCCGGGCACCGGGGGGGGGCTGGAGCCGGTGAGCGGGGCTTAGGAGCGGGGTGGGAGCTCTGCGGGGATAAACCGTAAGGGGAACGGGTCGGGAACCGGGGACTCGCAGCCGTCCGCCCCCCGCGGGCTCGTCTTAGCCGGGGAGTTGGGGGGGGGAGGCTCTGGCCAAGTTTGGGATCCGGTAACCCGGTCGGGTGCGCCGGGGGAACCGGGTCGGTATGGGCCGGGAGGTGCGTGGGAACCGGGTCGGGGAGTGGAGGGGGGAGACCGGGCCGGAGCCGCCGGGGAGGGGTGGGGGGGACCGGCCGGACCGGGCGCGGTGGAGCCGGTACGACCCGCGGGTGCGGGGGCTGGGTCCCAGCGCGGTGCCGGGGGTCCCCGTCCCCAACCCGGACCGGCAGCCCCGGCGGCGGGGAGGGGGCTGCCTGGGCTCCGGAGAGCGGGGGGGTGAGGGGGGTCCCGGCCCCGGGCACTGCTCCCGCTCCAGCCCGGGGTCACCTTGCCGGAGGTCTCCTGTCGGGTTTTTACCCCCACAGACACCCCAGTAGTGGGGGGCAGCAGCTTCCTCGCTGTCTCCTCTTCCCTGTGCCCACCCCGTGCTCCCCAGGGCCACAGGAGTGGGGACAGGGACCCCTGTGCCGTGCCGTGGTGTGCCATGCCCGTGCCGTGCCGTGCCGTGCCAGGCTGCGGCTGCCTGCGTGCCAGCAGCCGGCAGTGCCGGACACGGGACCTGTGCTGGGTCGGTGCCCGGAGCCAGAGGAGGGAAGTGGGACAGGAGAAGTGGAAAGGGGAACGAGCTGGCACGCAGGGACAAGCTGAGGGGACAGCCCTGTCCCCAGGCATTACCTCTGCCATCCGACCCAGGCCTGCGTTCGGTGTTCCCGGCGAAGCCAGCGGGCACGGTGCTGCTGCTTGCTCCGGGTACTGGAGGACGGGATCAGCACAGCCCCAGAGCTGGCCGCGCTTGGAGAAATCCCATGTCAGGAGGGAGCTTGTGGGGCACAGAGGGCCGAGCCCCCCTCAGCTGCCTCCAGCCTCCAGGCAAGGAGCCGATGGGGGAAATGTGTCTGCCCGGTCCCATCTGGGGCTGCTTTGGGCCGTGGTGGGGTGGGCTCAGCTGTGCCGGTGCGGACAGGGCTCGCCGGGACCCGATCAATCGCCGTGGCCCGGCAGGAGGGATGCTCAGTGGGGACTGCGGGCAGAGATGCTCTGAGCCCTGGAAATGGCACAGGCAGCGCCGGGAGCTGAGCCACGGCCCCGGTCCCTGCTTCCTAACACCCTCTCTGTCCCACAGGGTCCCTGGACGCCCCGCTCGGCGCCCGCACCACGGTGCAGGATGGGTGCTGTGGCGGTGCCGCCGCCGGCCGCCTGCATCCTGCTGGCCCTGCTCCCTGTGGCCGGCGGACAGACCACCCCTCCCTCCGGCTGCAGCAAGGACCTCTCCTCCCTCTACTACAACCTCTGCGACCTCTCGGCGGCCTGGGGCATCGTGCTGGAGGCCGTGGCCAGCCTCGGCGTAGTGACCAGCTTCGTGCTCACCATCGTCCTGGTGGCCAGCCTGCCCTTCATGCAGGACTCCCAGAAGAAGAGCCTGGTGGCCACACAGGTCTTCTTCCTTCTGGGCACCTTCGGGCTCTTCTGCCTGACGTTCGACTTCATCGTGGGGCCGGATTTCTCCACCTGCACCTCCCGCCGCTTCCTCTTCGGCGTTCTCTTCGGCATCTGCTTCTCCTGCCTGCTGGCGCATGCCGTGGCCCTCAACTTCTTGGTGCGGAGGAACCGGGGCCCGCGGGGCTGGGTGACGCTGGCGGTGGCCCTGCTCCTTGCCTTGGTGGAGGTCATCATCAATGCCGAGTGGCTCATCATCACGGTGGCGCGGCAGGAGGGTGGCTCCCCGGACCCTTGCCGGCTGGAGGACGCTGACTTCGTCATGGCACTCATCTACGTCATGTTCCTGCTGGTGGCCGCCTTCGGCACCGCCTGGCCAGCCCTCTGCGGCCGCTATGGCCGCTGGCGCAAGCACGGCGCCTTCATCCTGGCCACCACCGGCCTCTCCGTGGCCATTTGGGTGGCGTGGACGGTGATGTACCTCTATGGGAACAAGCAAGTGGGCGAGAAGCCCGGCTGGGATGACCCCACGCTGGCCATCGCGCTGGTCTCCAACGCCTGCGCCTTCCTCCTCCTCTACGTCATCCCCGAGGTGACGCACGTGACGCGGCGGGGACCCGAGCAAGCCTTCGAGGACGACGTCTACCCCACGCGTGGGGTGGGCTACGAGACCATCCTCAAGGAGCAGAAGTCGCAGAGCATGTTTGTGGAGAACAAAGCCTTCTCCATGGACGAGCCCTCCTTCGGTAGGCACTGAGGCTCACCGGCGACCCTCTTGCCCCCATGGCAGGGCTGGCGGAGGGCACCGGCACCGGGGCTGGCAGCGATGGGCGGGCGGCGAGACGTCTGGCCGTGACCCGCCCGGGATTGACGCCTGCCGTTGTTGTGGCTCCCAAAAACTCGCTGGGCTGGGTCTACCAGTTTGGGCTGAGCTCAGCAGTGGCAGGGGTGCTTCCTCCCCGGCATGGGGTGCCCGCGGCTCCTGGCCCTCTGCCCCAGGCAGCCACTCCACCACGTTTCTTCCTAATAGGGGAAGCGTTGCCACCGTGGCGGCACCGGCAAGACCCTACAATAACACGGGGTGGTGTCAGCTGCCCCAATGGGGACCGGCGGGCAGGCACCAGCCCTGCCCCAGCAAAGGTGTCTGCAGCCCACGGGGCAGGGTGGGCACTCCCGAGCGGCACCCACACCACCCTGCCTCCCGAGAGACCCTACAATAACAAATCCCGGCCGGGCAGGGGCTGTGCCGGGAGCACGGTGATGCAAACCCTGGAGACATCCCTCCTGTTCCTTGGGAAAGGCGCAGAGCAGCCGGCTGCCAAGTCAGCTCATTAAACCTGCTAATGAGGAGCAGCTCCCTGGTTGGGGTGGCTCTGTGATACCCGCCCCCGCCCTTCACCATCCCCATCTCTTTGCAGCCAAGAAGCCGGTGTCCCCGTACAGTGGCTACAACGGCCAGCTGCTGACCAGCGTCTACCAGCCCACCGAGATGGCTCTGATGCACAAGGGTCCGGTAAGTGTGATGCCGCGCGGTACCGCTGGCCAGCCGGGCTTTCTGGGGGCGGCCGCATCCTGCCTGAAGGATGGGCTTTCAACCGGAGCAGCCGGGACGGGGGCTAGGGTGTGGGGGGGCTCTGGGGGTGCCTCCCCTCGCCCCCATGTCCCAAGGACCGCTGTAACAGGGTGCTGGGGGGGGTTTACCCCTCACCTTCCTCCCCTGGGATGCTGCGGGGCTGGGGGTGCTCCCGGTGCCGCTACAGCCCCCCGTGTCTGCCCCTCAGACCGAAGGTCCCTATGACGTGATCCTGCCCCGCGCCTCCACCGCCAGCCCGGCGGCCGGCAGCGCCAGCTCCACGCTGCGAGCCGAGGACGCCTTCGCGGCGCAGGCCCGGCACGCCGGCGCCCAGCGGGACAGCAGGAGCTGCCAGGTGGGTTAATGTGCAACACAGCGGGCGGGAGAGCGGGCACCGAGGTCCAGCCCACGGTTTGGGGCAAAGTCCGTCCCCGCTGCAGCGTCTCCCGTGGGAGGGCAGGGGCAGGGATGGCTCTGCCCGGCACGCCGGAGCCCCGGGGTGAGTCAGGCTGCACCACCCCGCCGGTGCCAGAGCCGGGTCTGCCGGCCCGTGCCGCAATCCCGCTGCCACCACCACGCCACCCCACTGCCATCCCGCTCTGCCCGCAGGTGCAGTCCCCATATGGCAGGAACCGGTGGTGAAGCCCCCGTGGCACGGGTCCTGCAGTGCCGGCGCAGCCGCGGCCCCACTGTCCCGCTCCTGAGGTCTCGCCAAGCCTCCTCCTGCCCCGCCGCGTACATCCCACCCCGTCCAGCGGCCGGAGCCGGTTCCTGCATGGGAGACGTCCGGACACAGTCCTGGAGCCACACTCCTGCCTGCCCGTCCTGCCTGGCCGCAGCACCCGCAAGCCGCCAGCTCTGCCCGGACCCCCGCATCCCTGCCGCTGTCCCTGCCGCAAGGACCGGCTCCCGTGGGGTCACCCCGAGTCGTCCCCTCGCTGCCTTCGTGACGCACGGACACCCTGTCCCCCCCGGGCCAGGGACCATCTGCTGCCGGGGAGCCAGTGGGACTCCTGCCCGGGGCTGCCCCCCAGCGCTGAGCCCCCAGTTCCACGCTGATCCTCGCCACCCCCAGGGACGTCGCAGGCCCTGAGCCGAGTCGGCACCGTCCCGCTGCAGGGCACAAGGTGACACAAAGCTGTCCCCAGGTCTGGCTCCTGCTGTGCCTCAGTTTCCCCATTGCTGGGGAAGGGGGGGAGCTGCTCGGGGTCTGGGGGATCAGTGCCTTGCTGGGGCTGCGGAACCCGGCCCCCCGCAGCTCCAGTCGCCTTTTCGGTGCCTTCCCCCCTCGGGGCTCGGGGAACCCTCCTGGGGAGCAGGGAGGGAGCTGGGCCCCTCGCCCTCCTCGTGGCTTTTTCTGTTGTTCTTCCTCTTCCCCCTTTTTTTCAGGTCAGCCCCAATAAAGGTGTTTTTTCCTATGCGGTGCTGTAGCAGGCGGCCCACGATGGGGAGGGGGTACCCAGCCGTGCCGCCGGCTGCTCCCGCATCCCTGACCTCGCCGCAGCCAAGGGCTTCCGCCACGGTGCCGGTGGGCTCAGCCCCACATCCCCCACCTGGGGGGTGACATGGAGCAAGGGGGGGCTCAGAGCAGGGCTCTCAGCATCCCGCAGCCTCTGTTCCATGTCCCCCCCCCCCGTGGCAGTGTGTGCCGGGGCCAGGCACACAGATGGGGACGCTGGGCCGGGAGCCGGCAGCCTCGGTAGGGCAGGCAACACGGGACCGGCAGCCCACGGGCAGATGGGCTGCCTGGCGGGAAGCGGCACGGCACGGAGGACATGCCAAGGTCGGGGGCGGTTTCTCCTGCTCAGATTGCCTTTCCCCTCCACAGCGATTTCTCCTACCGGGCAGGAAGCCTGCGGCCGCGGCCAGCAATGCCATGAATTATTCAGGGGCTGAAATGGCTCCGTGGGGGCAGGCGGCTGACCTGGTCTCCTTGAGCCGGAGCCGGGCTGGCGGCGGTGGGGTTGCCTGTGGCTGCAAGCACGAGGGCCGTGCGCAGCCACGGCGCCCGCACGAGGGATGCGCGAGCAGGAGTTTGGCACGTGCGACGTCCCAGCCGTGCCCTTGTTAGCCGGCACGTGCCCACGCTCCCGGCTCCGGGGACACGGCAGGGCAGGCGCAGCCCTGAAGGCCGGGGACGGCTGCGGGAACTGGCTGTTTGCAGCAGGATCTGGCCGTGCCCCATCCCTGCTCTGGGGCTGTGCTGCGTCACCCATGTTTACCTGGCACTAGCTGGCAGCAGGGAGATCTCCAAGCAGCACCAGGCACTCGACGTCCCCGAGGCTGCTGCCACCGCAATGCTCCCTCCTCCCGGCTGCTGGCACCACATGGCACAGCGGGGGCCCAGCGTGTGCCCCCCTCCCAACAAAGGTACATCACCTGCAAGCCCAGCCCTGAGCCAGGCTGGTGTGGGCAGCATCCCCAGCCATGGTGTGGCAGAACCCGGCATTCCCGGGGTGCAAGGAAAGAGGTGACAGCCCCGGGGACAGCAGAGTCACCTGAAAAACGAGGAGCAAAGACACTGTCCCCATTCTGCTCTGGCAGAGGACACCAGCGCGGACGGTGTCTCCGCTACCCATGTCTGGCCCCAGCCCCTCCGGAAGCCCGGGATCCCACCGGCTGCCGTCAGCGTCGGCCACAGAGCCGGGGCCGGCCCCGCTCCAACAGGCAATGCTTTGTGCAGGCACCACGGCATGGGGGCCGCCGAACAGCACTGCCTTTGTCCCATGCAGGTGAAGCCACCGTGCCGGCCTCACGGGCAAACGCGGGCCACCCTGTGCCGGGAGCAGCCCCCTGGATCCCTCCTCAAGGACTGGGAACTGGGGGGCTGTCAGCCCCGGTGGGGTATGTGTCAGGTCTGGATTGCTCGGGGCCTCGCGGCTGTGCCGCATGGCACGGGAATTGGTGTGGGTGCAGTGATGGGGCTGACAGCATCCCTGGTAGCAGGGAAGGCACTGCGATCACCGTGACCTGGGGTATCTGCCAGGGACAGGCAGGGCTGGGTGGTGATGCCAAGGGCAGGGGTGAGCATGGTTGGAGACTAAGGGCTCACGTGGCATCCCTGAGCAGTGACAATGGAGGAGTGACACAGTGCAGGTGAGTCCTACGGACTGCGGGATGCTCCACGTCCCCGGGGCTCGGCTCGCTCTCCTCCAACCAGGAGCCAGGGTGGGAGCCGGAGATGTCATGGCTAGGCACTGGAGTCTCCCCCGAGCCTGAGCAACAAGGGTCCTGCCCGCAACCAGAGCCCTGCCAGGGCCAGCCGGCAGCCAGTGACAGTGACAACAGGCCCGCTGCGGGCCAGGACTGCCATCTGCCGGCACGCCTGCCAGCACACCACCCGGTACAGCCACGCACACACCGGCATAGCCGTGTCCCCTTCCCAGCTGCCACGCAGGAAGGAATCCGGACAGGTCGGGGAGGCATAGACATGCTGACGCCATTAGCACTCAACGGCAGTTTTACTACAAGCAGGTTTGTGGCACTGCAGTGGTCTCTGCTCCGGCACCGAGCCCGTGGGGTGCCCCGAGCTGAGGTGCGGGGCTGTGGGGAGCCCCAGGGCTCATCAACAGAAGAGCAGCAATGAGGACAACCATCCCCCCTCAAGTCCTGGGGTCCCGTGCTGCCTGCACTCTGCCTGCACACCCTTGTTGGGACCAGGGAAGCCCAGCTCCTCCAGGCTGGGCTCAGCGGGGGACCCTGTGTCGGGCCTGGGCCCTCCCCTGTGCCGCCTCCCGCTGCTGCTGTTTGCGCCTCTGGATGTCCCTGTAAGCCTGGATGACACGCGTTCTCTCCTCTTCCACGATGCGCCGGCGAGCCATCGACACCGGCGCTGCCGGGGACGCCTGGCTCTGGCCCAGGCGAGTCGTCAGGAGGAGCCGCTTCCGTCCAGCCTGCGGGCAGAGACGGGACAACTTGGGGAGGATGAAGGATGAAAAAGCCAGGACAGGGCTCCAAGGAACTGTCAGCAGGAGGCTGATGCCACCGCTGCCCTTCCAGGCCTGATTTCCAGCCCAAGGGAGTGAGATGACTGATCCAGCCCAGACCTGCGGGTACCCAAGGGCACAGCCAAGGGGCAGGAGGCATTGGCCCCCACAGCTCACCTGCTCTGCAGGGCCCTGGCCCCTGGGCCGCGAGGTGATGGTGGGCGGCTGCATAACCACTTCACCAAACGCCACTGTGTCTAAGAGAGAGAAGCAGGCACCGGCGTCAGGCAGGAGCTCCCCCGGGACACGGCGCTCCAGCGCGCCCCCACCTCTCCACACACTGCCGGGGCAGGGGGTGACTCCAGCCACCCCACTGCGCCAGACCCACCTTGGAACAGGCTCTTCTCCAGCATAGCCTCTTTCTTCTCCTCCTTTTTCTTCCGAGCTTTTTCTAGTTTCTTATTCTGAAACCTGAAGAGCTGCGTTATGACCTGACAAGGAGCAAGTAAGCGAGTTCCTACCCCACGGGATTCCCCCCAAAACCTGGGGCCCCACACCTCTCCCCACAGCTCCAGCCCAGCAGCAGGGTGAAGCAGGTCTGTGGCTCCAGTCCTAGGCCCCATGGAGATGAGGTCCACAGCCCTCCACCCGCACACCCAGTCGCTGCCAGATGCCAGACCTATGCTGCAGCACCGGTGAAAGCACCCGCCAGGTACCCAGAACTAGGCTGGGTCACAGGCCTGGGCTGACCCAGTCCAGCCCCAGCAGCCACGGTGGCCTTGCTCTCACTCTTTCTTTCTCTTGGACTTCTCTGGTGCTGTCGCCTCCTTCTCAGGCTCCCGCTGCAGCTGGTTCTTGGTGAGGAAGAGGACACGCTGCACCTCCTGCTCCATGCGGCAGACGTAGGAGCGCTCTGACTCCCCCTTCCCCCTCCTGAATTTGGGCACGGGGATATCCCCCTGGGCCTCGGGGCACTTTGACTTGGGCTGCTGCTTCTTCTCTAGGAGAGACGGGTGACATTACTGCAGCAGTGACAATCTGGGGGTTCCCCTTCCCCAGCAGGGCACGGATGGGACATCACCGGGGGGAGCAGCATGTCCCACTGCAGGATCCGGCTGCCTCCAGCTACACCACTGCGGGGTCCTCGGCCGGGCCCTGGGCACCCCTGCTCGGGTCAGCTTCGCATCCCACCTGCTGCCCGCCTCTTCCCAGGATCCGGGCGCTTCATGGCCTCACGGCTCCTGATGAGCTCCCGCAGGCGGAAGGGGATCTCCTGCTCGTCGGGGTGCTTGGGCTTCATGTTGTCCACCTTCTTCTCCTTCCTGGGAGAGAATAAACTTGGTGTGAGGCCTGCAGCGAAACACCGGGACACGGGAGTAGTGGGACACAGAGACCTGGGCACCGAGACCCGGGCACGAAGGGACGTGGGGACCCGGGCATGGCTGGATACCGGAGCACCTGGACCTGGTGAGGTCAGGACACACACCGGGAGCCAGCTCCCAGAAGCGGAGACGCCCGCCAGGACCCAATCGGCCCTGGGGAACCCCTTGATCCCGCGTGGGACCAGGCCCCGAACCGGGAGCCAGTCAGGCCCGATCCCGACCGGATTCCCGGGGCACTGACCTGCCGCAGCGCGGGGCGGCCCGTCCCCGCCCTGGTGCCGGTCCCTGTCCCGATCTCTGTGCCGGTCCCGGTCCCTGTCTCCGGCCCCGTGCCGGTCCCGGGCCCGGGCCCCGGCCCATAGCTCCGCCGCTCCCCACGCGTCCACCCCGCCACCACTTCCGGCTTCCCCCCCACGACCGCACCGCCCTCGTCCCCGCCCCCTACTTCCTCTACTTCCTATTGGCTCCTCTTGGCCACCACACCCTCATTAGCTGACCGTCCCGGGCTGCTATTGGTTGGAAGAGTTGTCGTTCGGGCGCCGCCGTGTCCAGGGCGCTGCGGCCGGATGTTGCTGCGGGGGGCGCGCGGTTTGGTGGGGGCGCGCCGGGGGGTGAGCGGGGGGGGCGGCTTGTATTGGGGGGGCCAGGAGGACCCCACGGGAGCAGGGGGTCAAGAGGGGGGTATGGGGTGCTGGGGGGGGGGGGGGGAGGCCTGGGAGGGGGGCAAGGAATTGCTGGGGATGAGATGAGGGGGGAGTAAGGGGTGCTGGGGACGGAGGGTGGGGCAAGGGGGTGCTGGGGATGAGATGGGGGTGCTGGGGGGATAGGGGGGTGCTGGGGATGGGGGGGCTGAGGGGGGGACAAGGGGTGCTGGGGATGAGATGGGGGTGCTGGGGAGGATAGGGGGGTGCTGGGGATGGGGGGGATAGGGGGTGCCGGAATGGGGTGGTAGGGGGGTGCTGCTGGGGGTCTGTGTGCTGCTGAGGGGGTGATGGTGATGGAATGGGGGGGGTACACTGGGAGCAGGGGGCTGTGGGGTGGAAGGGGGTTCTCTGGCCGAGGAAGGGAGCACAGTTTCCCCCCAGGGCTGGCGTCAGTGTGGGGTCGTGGTTCTCAGGAGCCCCTGGTTGGCACTGGCAGCTGCAGGGGGATGCTCAGGGAAGGGGTCCCACACCCCCACCCCAGCAACATCTCCGGCCTTCGGGAACTTTCGGACACCCCGGCAAAGGCCGGTGGCACCTCAGACACCCCCGGAAGCGACGGCGGGACAGACACCCCCAAGGGTGAAGTGGGGGTCCCTCCTGCTGCCCCCCCAATCCCCCCACCACCCACGCACTGCTGCGGAACCGGCTGCCCCAGCTGCGTCTGGGTTGGGTACGTGGAGGAGCTGCTGGAGCGGTACCGGGATGGCGGCGCACGGGCCTTGGCCGCCATCGAGGAGCATGTGGAGGACGAGAACATTAAAATGATCCTCAGGATGGAGATCAAGCTGCGTACGGAGAAGAAATGATCTTCTCCCGGCCCCTAAAAACTAGTGGTGATACCGCCCAGGAGACTGTGCTTCAGGCTGGATGGTGGGATCTGGACTCAGCTTATTTAAACTATTTATTTGTGTGTTGAGCTCTGGGGGCGGTTGGGCTTGGGATGGCCTGAGCCCCCACTCCGGTGACCTGCGCAGCTTTGAGCACGGGATCCCATGTGAGTTTCAATACAGGCAGTGCCCAGGTCGTGTCTCGCCTCTCGTCTATGGGGGAACCTGCCCTTGGGGACAGACAGCAGCTCACCTCTGTCCTCAGCCCCGGATTTCCCGGCAGCTGGATGCTGTGCTCCCCGGGATGGAAAATCCCTGCCAAGGGCAGGCTGGTGCATGTCCCCAGCCCTCCCCGCGCTGCTGCTTTTGCCGCCTCCTTGCGTTCCCCACCTTGGATTTTAAGCATCCTGTGCGGCTTGGCCATGACCTAGTGATTGGGGAGAGCTGGGGCACTGCGCCAGACCCCCCCCTCCCCACCGGCACCATAAGCTTCTTAGGGGCTTCTCCACGTGAGGGGCTCGCAGGGGAGGCACCCAGTGCTGCCGGCCCCTTCTCCAGGCAGGAGGTGCAGGCAGCGTGCGGCCCCGAGCACATGGGCACCGGCAGCCTCTTGGCAAGGGCACCGTCCCCGGCTCCAGCACTGAGGTCACAAGCTGCCAGGCTGTTTTTCATGGTGCCTTTTCTTCCTCAGTTGCCTTTGCCTCCATCTTGAAACCCCATCAGTTTGGTCCAGCACATCCTCCCCTCCATCCTGCCTGGCTGGGCTGGTGGACTTGCAGGCTCCTCACCATCGGGACCCCTGCAGACCCCCCAGTCCTCCCGGTACAAGCTCCACAAGGAGCCACAAAGCCCTTGAGCAGCACTGGCTAACGAAGCTGGAAGCAGCAATTTACACCAGGGCTCTGCTCTTTGCCAGAGAAATAGCTGGTTCTGCCAGCTTCATATAAAACACTCCCGGATCCCTGTAATCCTATTTGTTGGAGTCCAACTAATTGCAATTAGTGGCAGGGGCTGATGCTCAATTAAAGTGTACTGAGATTATTCCTTTTTGTAATTGCTTTAGTGCCAAGATTAAGGGAAGCTTTGGAGTGATACTGTCCCATGGAGAGCGGGGCTGCTGGGCAGGAGCTGCCCAGACCCATTTCTGCCAGATTTTGGCCTGCAATGTCCGTGCCCAGGCAGGGCTTGGGCTGTCCCCTGGGTGAAGGCATCCCACAGTGGCACCGGCAGGGACAATGCTCGGAGGGCAGCCCTTGTGCCAAGACCTTCACCCGTGCCAGGGTGGAATCTGGCAGCGCCTGCAGGCAGGAGCCGTGGCAGCAGTACCCGGCAGCCCTCGCTGTCAGGACCAGACCGTGCTCGGCACAAAACACAGGGCACAGGCTGAAAACCCGGCGTGTCCCGGTAGTTTCAACCGCACAGGCTCTGCTGCCGGTATTTCCCGGCACAGCCTGCCTGCGGCTGCCTGCATTACTGCCTTGCCCTGTTGGGGTCAAGCCACAAAGGGTGTTTGGTTCCCGGCTCGCAGATCCTTGTGGAAAGCCAGTCCATGGTCCTGGGCAAGCTGGGGGTCCCATCCCTGCCCCTGGGATCAAGGGGCACCAGGATGATCTCTCTCGAGGAGCGGAGCTCCCCCGGGAGAGATGCCTTGGTGGTTTGGGAAGAGGAGGCAGGATCCCCCCCCATGGGTAATTTGCTGCCCATCCTGACACCGTCGGTCCCGCTGGCACTAATCCAGATACCCTGTCCCCATCCACCCCCCCCCATCCCACCAGGACAAAGCCGTGGGGAAGGACATCAGATTACCCCTTTGAAAAGAAGGGACATAAATAATCCTATTACCCCAGAGCAGGATAAATCTGCCCTCTCCTAAAAGCCACTCAGAGCGTCTATAGGACGTGCGCCGGTGGGAGCGGGACGGAGGGTCTCCTGCGGAGGAGCGCTGGCCTCGGGGACCACGGCGGCTGCGTAAGTCTGGGGCTCTGCTCCGTGCGTGGGATGGGACCCGATCCCAGTGGCACTGGGGCTCCGGGGTGAGGGTGTTGCTTTGCTCCAGGCAGGATCCTGCTCTTGCCTCCCACTCCTGCTACCTGCAGCTGGGAGCAGCATCTCCGGCATCTCCCCGAGCCAGGTCCCTTCTTGCCCGTGCTGAGCCGCTGGGCTCCGCAGCGGGGCTGAACCCCCTCGCACCGATGCCAGAGCCGTCTCTTCTGCCACAACACTCCCACACCCGGTCCGTGGCATGGCTGCCGTGCCCAGAGGAGGCACGACCGCAGCGGGACAGAGCCCACGTGCTGCCCTGCGATGTCCGCCTCGGCAGCCGCCCTCCACTCCCCACCACCACCACGGCCACCCGCATCCCAACACAGGTCCTGAGGGGTCTGCAGCCCAGGGTGCCCACCATCCCCAAAACCCATCCCGCTACAAACAAGCCCTGAAGGGGCACGTCTCTCCCACGCCTGCGGCTGCACGGATGCCAACCCACTGTGGCACACGCCGCTCGGCACAGACCGCGGGCAAACCATGGTGGGGGCTCCCGGCAGTGCTGGCGAGGGGGTGCCCGGGTGTCACAGCCATGCTGGAGTAGGGGGCAAAGGCTGGAGGAATAGCCCCAAAGGGAGGCAGCCCTGCTGCCCCCGGGGATGCCCTTCCCTGCCTTTGGGGTAAGGGGATTAGTGGGCTCTGAGCTGGGCTAAGTCAAGGTTGCGGGGAGAGGACTTTCCTCCGGGGCAGCCTGGAAAAAGCTGATCAGCGATGGCTGAGGGGCCCCGTGGCAGGACAGGGTGGGAGCAGGGGCACAGGGTGCCTGTGGATGGTAGGAGAAGCCGGTGATCCCCACCCCGTGTCTCTCCTCCATCAGGTGTGAGGAGCCATCCTGTGCCAGCACCGGACCCAAAGGGATAACCGCGACCCAGGGCAGGCTGCCGGTCCCGGCACAGCCATGAGCCTGGAGCCCCCCAAGCCAGAGATCAAATCAGTCACGAGGGTGACTGGGGGACCCGCCACCCCGCGGAAGGGACCACCCAAATTCAAGCAGAGGCAGACAAGGCAGTTCAAAAGCAAGCCCCCCAAAAAGGGGGTGCAGGGGTGAGTGGGGCAGAGCCCCAGGACCCATGACAGAACCCTGGGGAGGGGGCCAGGACATGGCCATACATGCCAGGCTGGGGTGGGTGGGGGCTGGCCGGGGGTCAGGACAGACACTCTCTCTCCTTGCAGGTTCGGCGACGACATCCCAGGCATGGAAGGGCTGGGAACAGGTACGGGGGTCCTGGCCCCGCTTTGCCACGGGTGGGGAATGGGGCTCGCTGTGTGCACAGCCATCTGCAGCTGGGCTGGGGGGGGGGGGGTCACGCTGATGCAGCCTCTCTCCTCTCCCCAGACATCACCGTCATCTGCCCCTGGGAAGCCTTCAGCCACCTGGAGCTTCACGAGCTGGCCCAGTACGGCATCATCTAGGCAGGCTGTGGCCACTGCCACCCACCCATCCTATAGTGCTGCATAGGTAGAAGCCGTCCCATCTGCGTGGTGGGGCTCAGCCTGGAGAAACGCTCATTAAAACCCAGAACGAGCATGGGAGCCTGGTGTCGTGGTCTGAGGTTGGCAGGGATGCGGGTGGAAAGCATCTCCCCAAGCCACAGGGTGGAATGGACAGGACAGGGATGGGGTTCAGGTTTCTGGCGAGGTTTATTTTGGGCTGGATCAGTCCCCCACATGTCCCCAACCCCACAGTGTCCCCCACCCCGGGTGGCAGCCAGCACGCTCTCAGTCCCGCACCCCGACAGGCACGATGTCTCTGAGCACCTTCAGCGCCATGAACACGCCGGCAGCCTCAACCAGCACCAGCACGGCCGCGCCAGCCGCGATGCCGCCTGCCTGACCGCGGAGCCAGGCGCCGAGCTGTGCCACACAGCCGCCAAGGTGTACGACGGTGCCAGCCGCCCCGTCCCCAAGGCGCAGGGCTCCGAAGGCGCACTGGGTGTTGGTGACGGTGCCATTCTGCCAGGGGTCCAGGCAGCAGGAGGCAGGGACGCTGCACGCCTGCACTCCTGGGGCACTGCAGTTGAAGTACCTGTGGGGATGGACAAGGAAAGCTGATGGGTCCGCTCACCTTCCCGGTGCGGGGACAGCAACCCCCCCCCCCCCCCCCCCCCCCCCAGCACCCCAACTCACGGGTTGGTCTCCCAGTCGCGATAGGAGCCGAGGCCGCAACACCGCAGGTTCCGCTGCACCTCGTCCACCAGGAACCGCAGGTCCGGCTCCTCCTGGTAGTGCAGGAGGCAGAGGAGCAGGGCATCCCGCAGGGCATCCCGCAGCCGGTGCTGCGCTGCCAACAGCAGCAGCCCCCCCAGCACCTCCAGCCCCGTGAAGGCGAGCACGGCCCCCACAAAGAAGCGCAGCAGGCAGGGGTTGGAGCGGAGGGCACCCAGGCAGCCGGCCAGGGAGACGGCACTGGCCCCCAGCCCCACCAGTACGAAAAGCAGCATGGGGTCAGAGCCCAGGGGGGCCAGGCGCTCGCCCCCCAGCAAGCCCTTGGCCAGCAGCCCCCATACCCCCACAGCCAGGGCTAGCAAGCCCAGCAGGAGGAAGAGGAGGTTCCAGAAGAAGGCCAGGTACCGCACGCACTGGCTGAAGGTCCCCGGCTTGGGGGGGACGGGGCACCACACTCCGGGGTCCTGCTCGGCCGTGGGAAGGTCCTTGTCCCCGGCCAGCGAGCCATCATCATCATCATCGTCGGAGAAGGAGGAGTATGGCAGCTCCACCAGCCTGGACGCCTGCACGGACAGATGAGCCGCTCGCAGCCAGTGGGGCGGCCCCAGCAGACCCCCAGAAATGCCCCCCTCAGCCCACGTACCCCTCTGTCCCGCAGTTGTCACAGCCTCCTGGAGCCACCATGCCCCCCTTTTTGCAAGACCCCCCCCCCCCTCTGCAGGGTGCCCCGCACCCACCCCCAACTTTGTAACCCTGCCCGTCACGGAGACCCTGGGGTCCGAGCAGACGGGGAGCACGTGGGTGCTCTCCCAGAGACCCTGCCCCTAACAGGGACCCCCAGCTTCATCCCTATGGAGACCCCCAGGGATACGGGTGCTGCGGGCTCCATCACGGAGCCAGCACCCAACAGTCGGGGGAGACGGGGGTGCATGGGGCAGGACTGCGGGGTGAGGGTCCTGAGGGAAGGGACCGGGGGGTCCTGCAGGGCCCCGGCATTACCTGGGGCAGCAGCAGCCGGGTGGTCTCCCCACTGATGGCCGCCCCACGGTGCCAGGAGAGCCGTACTCTGCTCAGCGCCATCCTGCTCGCAGCCTGGCCCTCCGGCCCAGGCAGTCACACTCTCATCATGTGAGGCGGTTGTGGTCGGTGCTTAAATAGGGCTGCGGCTCCCGGCCACCACAGCTGGGCCCGATCCTGCCCACCCTCGCCACAGCACCCATGCCCACCGCCCCGTTAGAGGGGTCAGTAACGAGGGCAAGAGCAGGATGCGTGGGGGTATTGGGGTGAGTGAGGGGGGAAGCAGAGCCCACATCCCTCTGTCTGGCCGATGGGAGCTCCCCCCACCCCAGTCCCATACAGGGGCCGAGGGGGCACTGGGGGTCCCCACGCCCGGGCCGGACCCCGCAGCGGGGACACGCTGAAGCGGGGGGGGGAGGGGGGGGAGCAGAACGAAAGAGAGCGGGTGGCGGTGGCCGGGGGAACAACTATGGCGGTGGCACCGAGGCAGCCCGGGGGACGACTATCGCGGTGGCACCGAGGCGAACGCGGGGGACGGCTGTGGCGGGCGGACCGCCCCGCCCGGCCTAGGAACCCTCGCGCGGCGGAACGCGGGTGCCGGGGTGCGGGGCTCCGGGGGTGGGGGGTGGGGGGGGAGCGATAGCGCAGGCGGCGGGCCGGGCCCGGGAGGCGGAGGGCCGGAGCGGGCCGGGCCGGGGAAGGCGACGCGGAGCGGGTTGGACCGGGCCGGTAGCTGGACGGCGCGACAAGCTCCGGTTCCTGTGAAGGGGCAGCGCCATGGCGGAGACGATCGTGAGTGGGGGCCGGGCGGCGGCCGGGGGGGGGGGCGGGGCGATGAGGCAGCAGATTCCTGTGGGGCGGCGGGGCCGGGCCGCGCTCACCCCGCCCGGCGGGACCGCAGCGGGTCGTCCCGGGACTGCGCCGGCGTTTAGGAACGGGGCATCCCACCGGGAGCCGGCTGGGAAGCGTAGCACCCCCGGGGCCGGGCCCGGCCGGGAACGGGGGCTGGCGGTGTCCGGGCCGGGCAGCCCCTCCGCTGCCCCCGCTCCCGGAGGGGTGCCTTGGACGGATTCCCCGTGCTTTTGCCCCAGGGGAATGCCCCCCCCTTCCCCCTCGTAGCGTGTGAGGTTTGGGACCGGGACCCCCGGGTCCCGCTCAGCCCCGGGTGGGGAGATCTCGGGGGAAGGTGCCCGATCTTGGCCGAGGTGCCGGCATCGCTGGAGAAGGGGCTCGTCGGTACCGTAAAGGTCTCCCGCTCCCGTCAGGCCGGGCTTGTTCCCGTGCTGAATGTCGGGAGAACGTAAAGGGGCTCCTGCCAGGTAATGCCGGGATGCCGGCAGCCTCCCGTGTCCTCCCGTGTCCTCCTGTGTCCTCCCGTGTCCCTCCTTTCAGCACGCACACTGCCATCCTGAACCTGGCTCTGCATTAGGTGTCAGCAGGGGAAAGTGCTCTTTAGAGCGACTTCAGTCTCTTCTCTGGTCCCCGGCAGCATGAGGACACCGATGTTTACATTTGCCACTTCTTTGCCAGTACGTGAAGAATCGTCCCTGAGTTTTTCCCCCCCAAAATTGCCAGGTTTTCCCATCTCTGACTTCAGGTTGCAGCAAAACTGCTGTTCAGTGTTTCACCGGAACAGCCTGAGCCTTGTGGCTCTTCTCCTTGTCTTTTCGTTAGTGATGGAAGCTGCGCGTCAGTAACATGGGTTGAAACATAACAACAGCGCAGGTGCCCATTAGCACTAGTTAGGCCAGCATTTGTGTGTAGGCACCGAATAAATTGGTTCTGTGGAAGCTCTGATTCACCCTTCTTCTGAAAGTTTAATTCCTCATCTGAGGTCGGAGCTTTGACAAAAAAAGCAGTGTTAGCATTTTTCTCGGTGCCAGCTTCTTGCCGTGCCTCATGCATTAGGGTAATTCATCCTGCAGTGTGCAAATGTCAGTCCAGTGCTGCCCTACCGAGAGCAAATGACTTCCTTGTGCATTTGCACACCCTTTTGAAGAGCAGCATTAAAAGCAGGAGGGAGGAGTGGTGGGGATGGTCTGCGTCGTGTGGGTGAAACTTTGACGTGGCTTCAGCAGGCTGTGAGCACAGGGTGGGCTCTGTCCCCCCGTCACTAATTCGAACTGTCCTCTTAACCCTGCAGATAATCCGCGTGCAGTCGCCAGAAGGGGTGAAGCGCATCACGGCCACGAAGCGAGAAACAGTGGCGACGTTCCTCAAGAAGGTACCCTGAGCCTCTCTGCGCCTTCCCTGCTCGCCTGTGGAACAAGGCAGGGCTCCTGTGGCTCAGCCTGTGCAGCGGCTCTCTCTCATGGGAGATATGTGCTTCACCTTGCTGGTCAAATGTGCTGACAGTAGCGAGGATCAGCGTGCCTTGTGGAAAATGGCATTTTTATTGGTGTAGCTAAAACCAGTTTTCTCATCGCTGTTCCAGAGGGAGAATAACAAAATTAAAGAAGAAAACTTACTCAGCTTTTCAATTGGAGTTTCCTGGGGTGGGAGCTTTCCTGGGGGAGGACGTGTTTTTAGTGTTCTCCCAAAAAAATGGCAGCTGGGGAAGCGGAGGCTGACAACGACACAGGAAAGCTGTTTGACAGTCAAAGCCTGCTGCCAGGGACTGGCCTCTTCAGGCATGATCCAGTTGAAATTCAGCTGCTTGATTTGCACTTTGAATATCATTTGAATGTGCTTTGTGTGCCACTGGTTTCCCAATGTGGTTTTGAGAGAGAGCAAGGAGGGAATTAAGGTGAGATCTTAAGGCGATGTGGGAGCCTCCAGGTCTCCTGGGAAGAATTTCCACCCTGGGATGAGGAGAACACACTGAGCGTTGGAGTTGTCAGATTTGGAGTTGGCTGTAGCCTGTTCTTTGGTCTGATGGAACTGCTCAATGTCTAAAGTTTGCTATTTAAGAGTGAGCAGTTCTCCATTTCCTTCCCTCCTGGAACTCCACTGTAACCTGGAACCCTCAGATTAGGATTTCTTTGCTTCGTAAGAGAAGTACTTTGTGTTCCTGTGCCTGAAGGGCCATTCTTCTAGTCAGCTAGATTTCCTTTCTCCCTCTGAGGGGGAAGGGGAGCAGACTGAAACCTGCTGCTGTTTGTGAGTTGTTTGCTTTGTTTGAAGCTTGGGCCCAGACCACAACAGCAATCCCCACCTGACCAAGCGAAAGTCCTGATGCATTTCAGGGCTGGGTCAGAGACACCCGCTGCAGTCTCTGAACAGTCTCACCCAAGGGAAAAAACCACATTGCTTTCAAAATCTCTGGAACCTGTGCAAAACAAGCTGCTCGGTTTCAAGGGTTCATATTACCCGAGGCGGTGTGGAACAATCGTGCTTGCAACCATTTACTGTTGGAACAAAAGCATTGGCACTCACTGAAATTGCCTGTTGATCTGGGGAAAACTATATCCTCTTGCTGAGCTGAATACAAGAAATGTTTAGGTTTCTTTCCTGATATAGGGTTTACTTGAAAGGGAAATGTTGCAAGTTTTACCACGTAAGATCTGTGCATATTAATAGCTGTGGGTTTTAACACTGAAATGTTAATCCATATGGTGGATTTCATATTTAGCTAGATAGCTGTAATTAAAGAGGCATCAGATTGCTGCTTCTATGCTAGCAATTAACTTAGATCTCCTCCTTGATGACTCCAGAAAAGCTGCAAAAGATGTGTGCAAAAAAGCACCTTTCAGAGTGATAAGGGCCCCGATAATCTTCTCCGCATGTCCTAGGTAAGAGTACTAAAAAAGTAAACTCTCGTGTGTGTTCAGGTTAGAATCGAGTTAGGAACTAACTTGAGCCTTTGTTAATGTATTGTGGAATCTGTCTCCCCCAAAAAAACTGGTGAAGTCTGTGGCCTGATGAGCCAACGTTAAACTCTGGCAGGCATAACACAGGAGATGAACCATTTGAAAGTTGTGCTTCCATTCAAATGGCAGATCGCTTGCTGCTACAAATCGCAGCAGAGCTGACAGTAGAGAAACTGCTTTCCATGACTTTGCTCATGTGACAGTTGTGTTTGTGGCTTGTTAGATTTGTCCTGTGTGCAGTCACTGTCTCTGAGCCCTACCAAAGCCATAGGGAGATGTACCTAATAAAAACAGAGGCTTTTAACTTAAGAGTTTAGGAAGAAACTTGTCATCTAGAGAAATTTTTAATGCTACTTTTAAACTGATTATGTTTTTAAGTGGCCAAATGTGAAAATTGTTATTGCTGTGAAGAGGCATTTGACTGATTAAGAGTAAAGCAGCCTTAAACTGAACTGGTGAGAGGATAAGCAGGGAAAAAAATGGCCCAGGAACTGAGAGGTGGTTGTTGTGCGAGTAAGTTCCATCAGGAGAAAAGAGGCAAATGCAGAAAAACTGGAAGGAGAACAGCAGGAAGAGCTTGAGTGAAACTCATGTAGCAACTGGTAGGCGGGAGCAGAGCTGAGGGCAAAACATCCTCAGAGGTGAAGATCTGGACTGAGGAATTCTGGTCGTGGGAAGATGAGAATGGCTTGGCTGGTGTGTGCTGGAGCAAGAGAACTGGGGTAATGGAGCAGATAGTTTCCTCCCCTCTAGTCATGACAGTGCTTGCCTGGATTTAGATGAAATACTGCATTTGTGTTGTGTGAGTGAGAGACACGTTCTGTTTAAGTTGCTTTTTTTAATAGATTGCTTGTGTTACTAAGTGTTTCTATTTTTCTCAGTTGTCCTGCACTCTTCAGAAATGTGGATGAATTCAGCTAACATTTTGCAATAGAAGTTCCCTGGACTTAGTGCGTGCTCTGAGCAGCTTTCAGCATCTGACTGGGGGTGTGAGGTATCTTAAACCTTGTCATTCTTCTCTCTCTTTCAGGTTGCAAAAGAATTTGGTTTCAGGAATAATGGGTTTTCTGTCTACACCAATAGAAACAGGACAGGAGAGATCACAGCATCGCAAAACAAATCCCTCAACTTACTGAAAATCAAGTGAGTCCTGACAGAGAGCGCTGTGGGTGGAGGGGGGGCTTTGTGCAACAGGGTGCCTCTTCTCTGAGCTTGCCTGAATTCTTCCCTCCAAACTGGGCAGCAGCAAGCAACATCATGTTACAGAAGTTCTAAGCTTTCAGCTATCACTCACCAACTACTTGAAGGAACAAGCTTGATTGACGTGCTGAAATGGGGGTGATCAAATTGACTACATGCGAGGCTGTGGCAGCCATTTCTTAGGTCACTTCTTGCGTTGCGTTTGCTTGTTGTGGTGAGGCAGCAACGGGCCTCCTGTTTGCTCTTTTACAGCCTACAGCAAGCTCCCTCATCCCTGCTTTCATTCACGCTATCCTTTTTTTCTGCATCAATGCCAGAGTCTGATAGTCCCCTGTGCAGAAGCCAGGGTTCCTGCCTTCTGTAGCCAGGCACCTAGGGAGATCAGAAGTGCCAAATGGTGCAATCACTTCATGTTTGGTTGGGGATGTCTTAATTCTGTTCATGTCAGGAATAATGTTAAACTGGTTAAAAATACAAGAGCTGTTACCACCGTGTGCAACTTGTCACTTGAATGTGTCAGCGCTGGCAGCTGCCTTGGGAGGACTGTGACTTGCTGTGCACAGGATCCACACTAGCACTAGTCCTTTTTCTTGCTGGTGCTGTTGCTTCTCTCCATAGGCTCCTTTCACCTTTTTCTTCATCTTTTTCCCACGGTCCTGTCTCCTGATGAAAAGATTTGCATTTGTTGTGCCAATGACCAAAGCAGCAGAAAGAGGTGGCTAACGGAATGGCTTCGGACTGCACGTTTGCTACTCTGTGTGTAGTTTGTGATAAATTACACGTTCCTCGGTGGTCTGGGAGGTTTGCTACCCAGAAGCAACTGCTGATACCTGTGTGTTGTTTTTCCACACCCATAGGCATGGCGATATGCTGTTTCTCTACCCCTCGAGCCCAGCTGGCTGCTCCTCAGAGACCATGGACACCTCTGTCTCCCAAGGCATGCGGCCTGTGGGGGCACCCCAGGTGGTGGAAGATGAGATCGACCAGTATCTGATCAAACAGGATGGGAAGATTTACCGAAATCGAGACCAGCAGCTGTAAGTACAGGTGGACTTTGTTTCTGGCAATGCATCTGTGCCTTACCAGAGCTTGTAACATCTTGTCTGAAACCTGCAGCCAGGAAGTGTGCTATGGGAACTGCCCTCTGAGCCACTGCTCTATTCCTCACTGCCTTTGAAATGTTCACAAGGGAAAACAGCCCCTGCCATTGTCCGGGAAGGTTAAATTGAGCTCTGGTGAGCTGAGGAAGGAAGCAGATACCAAAATCCCAGGGTCTTTGCCAGGAAGGACTCATTCAGAGCATCTATTGTTCTGATCTAGGTGGCCCCTGCTATGGGACTTATGATCGTATATTTTGTGCTCCTAAAACATTTGGAGCTCTCTAGATTAAAATGAATACTTTGAATTCTTCCCCAGGATGTCCTGGCAGCCGGTGCTGTGTAGAAATACTAGGTTATGCTCTGTGTGTGGCATATTGCTTAATAAGCAGGGGCCTGCTGTCTGCAGTAGCTTCTGTTCCATATGGTCTCAATATGTAGCTCCCTGTTGTTTGGGTCCTGAGGTGACAGGCGTGCAGGGCAGTAGGGCCAGGTCTCCATCTCGCAGGAGGGGTGCGGACGGGGAAGTGTGCTTTCAGCCAGAGCTGCTGTCTCAGCATCACCCAGCCAGCAGCGGGTGAACATCAAGGTCAGATTCGTTTTCTAAATCACGGGTGGCTCTTCTGTCAAGAGCGGAGACCTGAGCTCTGTCACCTTTTCTGGCTGCCGTGCAGTCTCTCCCTGTTTGGTCAGAGCCGACGCAACCCTGCATCGCCGTCTTCGGCACTGCGATGAGTGCGTGTGGCACCTCACCCAAGCAGGAGCACTTCTGTGTCTTCAGATTCAGCCACTCCTCATAAAGGAAGAACACAGCAGTGAAGGGAATGAGTGGAAGTATCCAACAGCAGAGCCGTGGAAGTGGGACTTGGGTCTCTGCCTGCTTAATTTTTGGCTTCCTTTCCATCACGTGCCTTTCTAACCTTTCTGTGAAGCCAGGGAGTCCATTTTGCTCGCAACAGCGCAACAAAGTCTAGCTTTGCCAAAACTCTTAGCTGCAAGAGGCTTAGGTAAACAAAGCAGCCTGTATTTTTTGTAAAAATAATAATATAATGGTGAGTTAATACCACCGTAAATCTACACTGATGCTGCTAAAATGTCCTCTGTCTAGATGGTTGGTTTTTATTGCTCATCGTTAACAACGTCCCAGTTGGCTCCTGGCCTGATGTCTCTACTGGTTGTTGGCTTGGGGCTGGACCCCTCTGCAAAGTAACTTCTGCAAGGGCTTGAGTGAAAATTTTAAAGGCAACCAGGAATTTTTTATAAAACAGAATAGCTCGCCCTTCCCCATTGTGTTGTCTTCCATATGGTTTATCTTTAGTGCTGCAGTGGCAAGGAAGTTTGGAGAGACATAGCCTTTACATGGAAAATCCTATCTAACCTTTTCAGTCTGATGATAAATTAGGAAAATGTCACATTATCGAAACAATAAAGGCAAAACCCACCACTCCATGGCAAAAACATTGTCTTTAACTTGACCACATTTTTCAAAAGAATAAATGAAGGTATTGTTCTTAGCAGGGAGCCAAAGCACAGTGGTGGATATTTATGATAAAAAGAGTGTGTCTGGGCTTGTTCCTGTATTTGTGAGTGCATATCAATCTAAACATGAAGGGATGCTGGCGTTCAGCTGAGTGCATTAGCAGCCTTTAGTGGTCCTCTATGTACATTATCTGCCACAATACTTTGTTAAAAGCAATGCTGCAACTGGATCCCATCCATTTTGTCTTTAGAAGAGCCAACGTGCATGCTTCTCTCTAGAGGCCTGTCTTTGAAAACTAGCACTGACCTAGTGCTGGGGCAGAGGTGTGGGGGGATTTTTTTGTTGTTTTGGGTGGTTTTTTTTAAAGTGATCGCCTCAAAAGGAGATGCTTTCCCCTCTGTTTTGTAACTTTACCCAGCGGGTCTTTACGTGTCCAATAAACACATGCTTCCCTGTTTGTTCCAGGCCATCCTCTAGTGCCTGATAAAGGATGAATGTTGTGGTTGTCTTTTTGTTAGAACCACACAGGCCAGCGCTGTGACGTAGATTTAAAACACTTTGAATTGAAACACAAACCCAACGCAGGGTTGTAAAACTTGAGAAGCTGTGGTCTGACATAGGTTCATGTGGCTGTTCAGAGAGCAGAGCCGCTTGCCAGCAACACAGACGTTAGGAGGGTTTCATCTTGACCTGGGGCTCTCAGATTTAACCTGAAGCTGTTGCTGTCTCTTTATGTGAAGTTGTCTTGTGGTGACCCCTCTGTAATATTCCCTAGTGGGTGGAGGGTTGCTCAGAGCTGTGTGATTGTATCGATCTTCCACACCACAACTGTTAGTCTAGAGCAACTTTGACCGTCCAACTTCTCCCTTGTTAAATAAGAGTTAACGCTGCTTCTGTTTCTCTTTGCATAGGTGTCGCCATGGCCCCTTGGGTAAATGTGTGCATTGTGTACCGCTGGAGGTAAGAGCCCCAAGAAGGTGCTCCAGAAAGTCACACAAAAGCATGTCCTCTTGAATTTGGTTTCTTCCAGTATGAATGCTTTTCGGAGCACTGCCCCCATAGAGACGGCAGCTCTGGGTCAGAATCCTGCCGTGCACTGTCAAAGGTGCCAGTTCACATCCAGGATCACTAAAGCTCTAGGCCTTTGAGACCCTGGGTTTATTCTGGTTAATGCTCTGTTTTTCTGCAGTAATGAGTTTAACAGAAAGTGCTTTAGAAAAGCTCCAGTTTTCCTCCCTCTTCACTCTTGCCTGGATCTTCTTCTTTCACCCCCCTCTCATGGATCCCAGCGCTTCCCAGTTTAACCATGTATTATTCAGGTTGAAGGCAGCTTTAGTAACGCCTACAAATGTGCTAAGCTCTACAATTTATGGCATGAGGCAGTGATCCCTCAAAAGTCGCTGCGAGCCAGGATGGCTGTTCCCCCGCTTCCCCACCGTGTGTTCTGGAAGTTCTTTGGCCTTGTTTGAGCAGCTGGGCTTTTTGTTTGTTGTTAGATATTGAAAGGAAAAAGCATTTTGCCTTTGAGGCTTGTTCTGATTTGTGGAGCCAATCTGTTATAAAAGTAGGAGGCGATAATAAAACTCGCTGTTGTAGAGCCCCACTGTTTCTATCACAGTAGTAGCTGCCTTGAAAATGAGCCTAAATTTTCTTGATTGTTTCCACATTGAGAGCCACTGGGGTTGACTCTAGAACATCCATTTGTTTAGTGATCAATGTATTATCAGACAGGTGTCTGACCTGGCTTTTCTTTGTGTGGTGTTTTTGGCAGCCTTTTGATGAGGATTATTTAAACCATCTGGAACCTCCTGTGAAGCATATGTCCTTCCATGCCTACATCAGGAAGCTGACCGGAGGGGCAGACAAGTAAGAAAATCTCTGTGTTTAAGGGAATCTAGTTGTAGCTCCTTTTTAAAAATACAAATGAAAGTACAGACAGATCTCACTAGAGTAGTGTTGAATACAAATATTGAATGGCAAACTGAGGAGAAAACAACACATTAAAAAAAAAGAAAAGGGGAAAAAAAAAGGGCGGGGGGGGAAATGAAATTTTTTTTTATTTTTTTTTTTCCTGTGACAATGTAATTGCTTCCAGGAAGCACTACTGGTGGGGGGAGATGGCCAGATGGAAGGAAAGAGGTTCCCTAATTATACCAAGCTCCAAGCCTGGATCTCAAACCTCGTGGAGAGGCACTGAGACTGTGGTGGACCTGGGGAGCTTTTATTCACCAACAGCTTTTCTTACCTACAGACATGATTAGGAGGGAAAGACAAGCTTAGCATTCCTCAGGGCCTGATTGTGCTCTGTCCCATGCTCCATGTGTTCTTAGTGAAACCCTTTCTTGTCATCGTGCCATAGCTCACCGCCCAGTAACTGGAAAATAAGGCGTCCTGCCCCATGATGGGGTGGGGATGCTGTGGTGACACAGGCCAGATAAGTGCTGAGCAGAGAGGAAGTGCTGAAAGAAGTATTTATTTCTTTACGCCTCGCTGTGGCGCATGTGTTCAGCAAAGGATTTAAAGTCCCCTTCGGTGATGTTGGTGTTCTGAAATGCAGCTCCTTTACATAAGTTATGCAGAGGTATAACCTTCTCCCTCCTATTCCTAAATGCCATTGGGATTTTTTTAATGTCTTTGTGAGATGCAGCTCAAGTCCATAATACTTTTATTTGAACTTCCGTTTGCAGGAAGCCTTGTGCACATGAAAGGAGCTCTAATTTGCCCTAGCGGTATAATCTATTACTTCCCACGTGCTGCGTAAATTATTTAAGCAGGGTCCCAGGAGTTTTCTCTCTCTGCTCCTGCTCGAATATCTGTTTAGGAGCTGGGTCGGGGAGCACATGTTGGCCTCTTGACCTCCCTCACTAAGTGGGCAGCAGAGGTTACTTGGAGACCACAGGAGTGGAGCATCTACCCATGGGAGTTTGCAGGGTGCTTTGAGATCCTCTGAAGGTGCAAAGCATTGGTGCCACCGTGTCTCCTCTGCCCTGCTTCCTCTATGATATTTCTAGCCACTTGCTTTTTTTGAGACCCAAAAGCATTTACTGTGCTAACAGTGGCTTTCTCTTTTTCTTCTTGCAGGGGGAAATTTGTTGCCCTGGAAAACATCAGCTGTAAGATCAAATCGGGCTGTGAAGGGCACCCTCCTTGGCCAGAAGGCATTTGCACAAAGTGTCAGCCAAGTGCCATCACTCTCAATAGACAGGTGAGATGGAGCTCGCAGGAGCCCTCATGCTTAAAGCTGAGGAGGGACTTGACTTTTATTGTTGGAGAGATGACTTCAAGAACAGCCAACTTGAAGCAAGACACCTTTGTGTATTGGCAGTTGTTGGGGAAATGGCTGTTAAGGTCTTCAGTCCTTGCAGAAAAGGACTCCAAAACCTATCTGGTTCAGCAGTTTCCTCGTAACGTGGAGGACATCTGAGCGAGCACCACTAGCGTGAATCTCCACTTCTTTTCCTCAGGGGATCCAAAAGGCCACCCACTGTTTCTTCTTGTTTCCTCTTAAATTTCACTGTCTTTTTTTAGTTGCAAAGGCTCTGGGGGTAAGGGCCCTAGTAAAGAAGCCAAGCTAATAGGATGCTGGGGCTGCTCAGTGCTTTCCTACACTCCAGCCCGTAGTGAGTTCTGCTTGCTGGGCAGGAGAGCAGTGCTGAAGACAGCAAAGGGGAGAGGGAGGGAGCCAGCTAGCTTTCCTTGTCCCTGCTTTGGCAGGATTCAGCTGTAAGGGGTTGTGTGCATCCTAGGCAGTTGGGAAGGTATTGACAATAGGCAAAGTAAATGGACCTAGTCAAGGATGGCCTGACACTTGAACTTTGTCAAACAGAAATACAGGCATGTTGACAACATCATGTTTGAGAACCACACAATTGCAGATCGCTTCCTAGACTTCTGGCGGAAGACAGGAAATCAACATCTTGGGTATCTATATGGCCGGTACACAGAGCACAAAGACATCCCTCTGGGGATCCGGGCGGAGGTTGCTGCTATCTATGAACCCCCACAGGTAAAAGCTGGGTGCCGTGGTGTCAGTGTTGACTTGTAAAGATAACTGGGGAACACGGAAACACTTTTTTGTTTGGGAAACCTCACCGACTGCAGCTCCATTAGGAAAATGGTCCCATGAAAAAGATGTTGTGATTTATGTCTTTAATGTCACTGTCAGTTATTGCCACTGAAAGAATTTTAAAGCCCAGATTTGCTTTTTGTTATTTTTACACTTTCTTTTACATTACTGCATGCTCAGATGATTTAAAGCTAGAGAGACTTCATAATAGTAGATTTCCTTGTACATGTTTCCTTGATTAGGGGATTTCCAAGGTCGTGGCACAGAACAGCCTGAAAACGAATTCTGTACTAGTTAAAAAATGTTACGGCCCTTGCTTCGATTTCTTATCAGCTCTCTGGGAAAATGTAAGCAGCTTAATTAGACAAAAATGAAGTCTGCTGCCTTGATCGAGAGGCCGAGGTTGAGATCTGATGCCTCGGAGCAGCCAGAGTCCCCGCTAGATGGTGCACGGCACCGTGCAGCACCGCACTCGGCACTGCCGAGTCCTCCGGGGAGGCCACAGCCAGAGCAGGTCCCGCCAAGTCTGGCTTCCCAGGGAACCCAAAAGCTGAATTCAGCGTCAGAGAGCCGGAAAGGGAGGTGGCAAATGCAAAAAGCCACTCTGCCCATGACACAAGGCTCGGCTTGAAGTTGACCTTGCCTACTGGCTTCTTCACCACTGACCAAAGTCACTTTTCTAAGTGCAGACACTATGTATACAAAGATCTCGTGGTGGGTCATATGTTTTCTTCCTCATGATGATTTCTGCAGGGTTGCTAGAGTAAAATGCAACAGATTTGTCAGTGGAAAAATTAAAATGGATCTTTGGGAGTGTGTGTGTGTGTGAGAGCAGAATTGCAAGCCTTTTACAAGTTCTTCCCTTTCTTTCCAATATGAGCGGAGCCATGGCCTCTATTGTTTCAGTATCGCTGATTAAGCCCCTGCTTTGGAAGTTCATATGCTTCTAGTTGTGCACGGTAAAAGCAAGGAAGCTTTTGCTCTCCTGGCAAGCAGTCTCTGCTGTGCTTCTTGACACGGCATCTCGACACACGAGAAAGCTTGCATCTGAAACGCACCCAGATGGAGTCGTGTTCTCCAGAGTGCGGGGGGGAAGGCCTGGGCGTGGGCTCTTGGATTCACTGGATTTCTGCCTCTCTGCTGCTCAAAGAGTCAAACAAACGAAACGGCGGTACAAAACTGGCAGGTTGAACACAGAGCTTTGGAAAAATTATATAATCTCTTGCCTTTTCCAACGTGCTCGGAAACAGCGATGGCCTGTTTGTAAATGCTGAGTCTTTCATTCATAAACCCTAACGTAAACTTAGCTAACTAACAGGATGGGTCTGTGAGTAGATGAGGTCTCTGGGGTGAAACCAGTCAGTGGTAATGCTGAAGGGGACACCTAGAGCTCTGCTTCCATCCTCTACCTCATTACTGACAATGGCAAAGTGTACTATGTTTTTTCCTGTTCTGTCTTACTAACAAGTTTTTCTTTGCTGCAGATTGGTACACAAAACAGCCTGGAGATCCTGGAAGATCCAAAAGCTGAGGTTGTGGATGAGATTGCTGCAAAGCTGGGACTGAGAAAGGTTAGGATGTTGTCAGATCTCATGCGTCTTTGGCAATGAAGAAAGTCATTGGCAGTTCTCTTCAGCTTCATGGGGTTATTCAAGACCGTTTGGGCACATCTGAAATCTAGCTTAAGTGTCAGTAGCTCTTATGCTTTTAGGTATGAAAAAACAAAATGAGAGCATTTTCCTGAGCACAAGCATCTAGCAGGGCTGTGCAGCTGAAGTCAGCAGTCCTCTGTCATGAATGACATCAAAGGGAGTAGCAAAGAAGCAGAAACACAATTTTCCCTTTATTTCTCTGCAAATAGGAGCCGTTCCTGGTAGCATCTCCCCGGTGAGTGCTAATTTGGCACAGATGTAGCTGGAGTTGCCTTCCGAGTTTGTTCTTCCTTTTGACAGGATCTGTGCTCCACTTCCAGGAGCTGAGGCTCCTGCTTTTTTGGTTTTTTTATTTGCCTCTGTGGGGTCCCGTCTCTTGATGCTGCTGAGGCAGGCTGCGGCGAGTTAATCTGTACGTTGGTTTAGAGGTGCAGGTCCCCCAGCAGCTGAGCCTCAGTCCTCTGTTCCCCTCGTGCCTGCAGCCTGTCAGTCATCCCTTCAGGACGTATGGGTGTTGGGATCTGCTGGTTTGCTGACACCTCTCAAACCTGTACTGATATTTTCCGGTTTGGGAAATCGTCTGGTATCGTGTGAATGCCAGGAATGAGATGTACACAAACAAGATTTGACTTGCTAAAGAAAACACAAATCAGAAAAGACTCAGTACAGTAGACTATAAACATCTGTGGTGAGGTCTTTTGTTCTCTGAAGATAAGATCTTTAGCCTTTTGCCAGTGTCTGAAGCAAAGCTTCTGTGTGTGTTATTTATTTCCATGCTTTTCCTCTGCTTCTCACATCAGATATTTTTAATCAATATGACTTAACACATATCTTGCTGCTGGTTGCAGATTTTTGTCTGTCTGGGCTCTGCTAGGAATCTGAATCAGCAGTTCTTCCTCTGAAGGGTTAACGCTGTGGGAGCTGGTCACGAGGGGCTGATCGGAGCTGTTTTTAGCACATGTGTGTAGAAGGGTTCACGCAGCGGTGTGTGTGTACGCATCTATACTCCTATGTGCAAACAATGCAAAAAGCAGGAATGTGTTTTTTGGATCAGAGCAGACTGATTTGGAATGAATCATACTCCAGTGGGAACATATGAGCTTTATCTTAACTAGTGACTGCGAGCTTCAAAATGAGATCATGTGAGCTGCTTTGTCATCTGCTGGCGCTCCCGATGCTGCTTTGCTCTGAATGCTCAATAGGAAATGCTTTTTGCTGTGGGTGGGAGGAGGTAGCGGCTGAGAGGCCTCTTGCAGCCTCCAGATCTTTCCATGAAAAAATATTCCATAGTGAAACATAAAGCTGCAGGTGCCCCCGGCCAGCCAGCTGGCATGCTGCTCCTGGAAATCGGATTCAAATGAGCCCAGCACAGCTGGGAGAGCCATTTCCTTCAGGCAGCATACAGCAGGGCCGTGCAAGAAGCCAAGAACATCTTGTCCTGCTAGGAGAAAATGTATAAGCTCTCTTCTGGTTTGGTTTGGAGTTTTTTGGGTTTTTTTTTCCTTTTTTCCTTAAAGCAACTTTCTTCATAACACTTCTTTATAGGTTGGCTGGATATTTACTGATCTGGTCTCTGAAGACACACGGAAAGGGACTGTTCGATACAGCAGAAATAAGGTGAGATTCAAGTGTGCAGCTAATTACAGCTGCTGGTACTGAGGGTTTGTGTAATAGCATAAACGCTGACTGTGCCAAGCAGAGTACTGAGCCAGGGCAGCACAGGGCTGGAGGTGATGCTGAGACTGGAATTCTTGTGAAATGGGGTTTTTCAGAAGTTTCTGAAGGAAAAGGAGCTTGAGCTCGAAGAGCACTGTTAGGGGTTTGAAGCTGTTTAGATAGTACGCAAAGCTGCCTGCAGCCCTTCACCCACTTTGCTTTAAGAAAATGGTGCTTGCGGTTTAAGAAAATTTATTAGAGTGGAGGGAGTGGGGTAGTGTGAGGTGCACACTCAGTGAACAAAAGTGATTCAGTCAAAGGATGTTCCTGTGGGCTGGGCTTTGTGAGATATACGTGGCTCAAACTTTGACCTTCTCAGCTTCCTGTAATTCTAAAATCAATGATAGCCCTATTTGGAAAATGAAACCCTGTTAAAAAAAAAGGTGTGTAAAGGTGGGTGGAATGAGAGGTGGGACAGTCCTTCTGGTGAGAGCCAGGCTCAGGGCTGGGGACCTGACATGTCGCATTCTTTTCTCAGTCTCTGCAGCAACTTTCTACGAAAGCATGTTTTACTAGGGTGTTGGTAGTTTTCTTTGGCTGCAGACCAGGGAAATAGGTCTAGGCTACATTGCATTGTCCTTTTTATTCACATTTCTGCTCTTCCCTCAGGACACGTACTATCTAAGTGCAGAAGAGTGCATCACAGCTGGAAACTTCCAGAACCAGCAGCCCAACATCTGTCGCCTTTCTCCAGATGGTCATTTTGGATCCAAGTTTGTCACAGTTGTGGCTACAGGTATAAACTGGCCTCGGCTTGCCCCAGCTCTCTGGGTTACACGTGAATTATCTCTTGTTAATAGGAGAAGAATATGCAGCTCTGCCAGAAGTCATCAGATGTCCTGGTCCCCATTTGTCCTATTTAACAAGGGGTTTGCCTTGCTCTATCAAGTAAACTGCTTTTTCATTCTTTGTGCTATCTTCTCTACAATTATTTACCCTGTCCCCTACAGGAAACTTAATTGAGGCTCAGACCTGCCACATCTACCTCTCTGATCCAGAAAGCATTTTTTTGCCTGCAGCTGGGGGAATAACTATTGCTCACTTTTCTGTTTCGAATCCTTAAGCTCCAAGTTCTGTTGCCTGAAAGCGGCAGTGCAGAACCACGGCAATCCGGATCCTGAAAGTTACTCTGGCTGGTTCAGTATAAAGGAGGGACCTTTATCTCCCTTGTGTCGCTGTCAGGGAAACCCTTACGTAGGATGCTGTGCTCTTCCGTGCATGGAAACATTTTTTGTTTGCCTGAATAAAACAGAGAAGCCTGCAAAATGCTTTGCTTTGTCACCTCTGATTATAGCCATTTTCACAGCGAGTCTCCAGAGGCAATGTGGAATAGTCTGCACTGCCCGGGCTGTGAGGGGAGATGTTGGCATGTGCTGGGAGAGTTGTAGTGTTAGAAGTTCAATCTGCTGTTCTCCATGGGATGACACATGTATTCATTTAAAATTTCCCTGGAGCAGATACGCTGGGTTCTGGGTCTATTTAACACAATACAAAAAACGCGTGACTTCCAAATAGCATCCAGTGTAAAAACTGAAAGTGTGATATTATATTGCCTCCTCTGAGCCCAGGTTTTGTAAGTGTTCCCAGAGCCTTTTTCAGTGAAAACGCTCTTTCAGTTAACAGGCCCGTGCAATCGGACAGCTGCCTGTACATTCCAGACTGCTAAACGCATCCATCTTTCATTAAAGATAGATGTGTATCTCACTCACTCTTTTTTTTTATTTATTTCTGGTTTTTTAAACAGAAACTGAGAAAATGATGGCTAGTTTTGTTCAGGCCTTCCCCATGTCTTGGTCTATGTTTAATTTTTAGGAGTGTTTGTTCTGGAGCAGTGAGTGATTGAGGTTAGAGATCAAAGGGTAGAAAACGAATATTTCCTCTTTTCTGTTCCAGATAATTTCATTCTCTTCTGTTAAATCAGCCCATCAGGTTTCTATTTAAACACTTGATTCCTTCCTTTTGTGCCGTATAAATATATCTGAGTAGTTTGCATCAACTTTGCCTTTAAATCCTCTACATGGATTAATTCCTATCCCCTCCTGAATTCCTAGGTTTGGAAATAGTAACGTCTTCCTACCATCTGTCTGTATCTTCTCTTTCCAGTTGTATTCTAATGACATATGACTCGATGTTGCTTACATTATCCAAATTAAAGCGCCAAGCATGTGATCTATCAGTGAGCCAGGGTCTTAATTTCCACTTTCCATGTCAGATTTCCACCAAGCCATCCATTACAGGCTGAGAAAACACTTTTTCTTCTTATGCCTGACATTACTAGATGACCAGCCCTGAAACTGCAGCTCATGGTTCCTTGGAAATGAAACAGGCTCACAGGAGCTGTGTGCCTGGTTTTTGTTTTGAAAGAGAGAAGATACCTGCAGGGTAGTGGGATGGTGATGCTATCAGGAGCCTTCTGAAAGGGCAGCTTCACCTTCTTTAAGCTCCTGGCAAAGCATTCTTGCTGTCACTCCAGGGGTCTGTCCTGTTAGGCTAGCTGTGAAAATGTGTGTTACTAAATAGATGTAGAGCTTAGAGGGGATCCTTCCCTAGAAGTACTTCCCATGCAGCAGCACCAGCATTTTCTTCTTACCATTCTTTGCTGTTAGCAAGACCGTCGTGTTTGATGTTGCTCTTTGAGTCATGCCTCTCTGAGTTACACTAGGCAAATCAAGCTCATGTGGGATTTTTAACCTGCCTCTTCTCTTTCAGGTGGTCCCGACAATCAGGTCCACTTTGAGGGGTACCAGGTCTCGAATCAGTGCATGGCACTGGTTCGAGATGAGTGTTTGCTGCCCTGCCGAGATGCACCAGAGCTGGGCTATGCCAAGGAGTCCAGCAGCGAGCAGTATGTGCCTGATGTGTTCTATAAGGTAAGGGCTGTGTGCTGGGGGTTGGGGGGAGCTGCAAAAACAGCTCTGCCGCGTGTCTGGAAATCAGTATGGCCAGCTCAGGAAAGGATGTCTTTGAGGTCTGAACTATTTTCAGTAGTAACCGTTCACCACATGTCTGCAAAGTAATTGCATAAGCTCCATTTCCCCCTCATAAACGTGCTGTTATGGTTTCCGGTGCAGCAGTAGCCATTGGCTGTCCAGCTTCTAAATGAGGTCTGGAGTGATCCACTGAGAGCCCGTAGCAAGTGCTCTGAATTCACCTCTTCCATATTTGTTGGCAGTATTTGCCATGCTTCTCTGTTGATTTTAATCCCCAGCTGAGTTCAGCTTCCTCCACTGCACAGCCGTATGATGCGTGCTAGCACAAATGGTGCGGTGAAAACGATGGGTTCCTTATGCGGTGCCAGGGATTCGCTTGTGTATGACATGCTTACAGGCACCAACTGGGCAGTAGAGGCAACAAAAGATAGCATAATTCGTGCAGCAAGAGGAGAGATGGCCCTGTGCGTGCTTCTCTGTAAGTAAAGGAAGGTGCAAAGGCTTTCAGAGCACGGGCAGGATCAGTGTGTGCCCCTGGCTTTCCCCTCGGGTACTGGGGTTACTGCCTGTGCCCAGGTCCTGTTCTTGGGTCAGCCAGTAAGCTCCAAAAACTGGTACTGAGGAGCAGCGGGATACGTGCATCCAGAGCGGATCCAAAATACTCACGTGAAGCGTCGTGCAAGAGCGCTGCTGGTAACTTTTCTGCTGCAATTTTCAGTACAGCTTGATGAATGGACTGTCATTATTCCCTTGACAGTTGTTTCTGGAGATCTTCAGGCCCCCTGCATCTGCAGGGCCGAGTTGGAAACTTGGGGACAGGATCTCTGTGGAGGCTAATAGCACTGCTTCTCAAACGTGTGTATGTTGGTGCCCCGTGAGCAAGCCAGAGGAATTAATTAATGGCACTGCTTGCCAACTAATTAGCCATCCATCACCCATGTTAGTTATCTCATTCTTGTCTGTCTGATATACACAGCCCGCTCAGCCTGCAGCACTCCTGCCGCCTGTATTAAAGCCGTCTGTTAAGGACCATAGGATAAGCAAAGCTACCGTCATTTGGGACAACAGAAATGAGTGTATTGTGCACCAGTGACAGAAATGGAGCTGGTCTAAATGCTCTTGTATGCCCTGAACCTGGGACTGGGAAATGCTGGCCTGGGTGAATTAGCCTGTGAGACTCCACCTTCCCCCTCCACCCCTTAACTGAACTGCTGAACTGCTGGCTTGTCTTGAAACCACCTGAAAATGAGGAACATCTCTTGGCTAAATTCAGTGCTTGAGAGGAAAGGTAGATGGAATCCGGGCCTTTTTCCTTAGCACACAGACAGCTTGCTCTTAGGAGCTGATAAGCCAGGTCCAATTTAGATACAGTGGAGCTCGATTGTGCAAAGGCTGGCCCTGAATGCAAATATGAGATCATCTCCTGGCGTGCTGTGGTCCTGCTCCAGAGAAGCCCGTGCTGTGCCACAGTCAGGGTGCAGCCTTGCAGGAGGTCCTGTAGGTCTGTGTCCCACATGTGGGCCACCCTGGGTGTTTGGAGTAGCAGGAAGCCAGTGGGTGTTCCCATAAGGTCTTCACTCCCATTCGTAATCTGAAGCAGGGAGATAAACAAAATGCTAACTGATGGCTCCAGCCTTCTGTGGAAATTTCCATGAACCACTGATTCACTGGGTCAGGCTGAAGCTTATTTCATATGTTTTATAACTTCTATCCGTAATTGCCGTTTTCATGATGTGCTCAAGGAAGGCTTGAGGACTGCTCTGGTGGGTGTAATTGTCCTTCAGCCTTAAACGTGTTTGGCTGTAGGATCTCTTAATTTTTTTGGAATGTTCTTAAATCAACGGAAAGCTTAGTCACTCCTGGCTTTGAAAACCTTTGGGGTCTCATTAAATGTGCAAGGCTTGAGGTCAGAGACACTACCTCATAGTTACTGGGTTGGTGACAACAACGGTGTCAAAGCATTGGTTAAATACAGTATGAGGAGCAGGAGTCCAGTGCTTGGCCTCGTAGCAGGGGACAGCTGCTTCATGGTGCAGCGCCCTGCTCCCCCTTTGCAGGAGCTGAGCAGCTTTGTTCCCAGTCCTTGATGTGGGGGTTCCCCTGTGTGCTGCCCCGCCAACTAGCTTTGGGCAGAAAGCTGCACTTTTGAGTAGTTGCTACATTTTGTCTTGGACTGAGAAGCTGTCTCTGGTAGAGAGAAAAGTCCATATATATATATATATATTTCTACGTAATATGCAAGTATTCATTTGAAAAGCCCTTTAGGATGAAAGGAGCCATACAAATTTATTCTAATTGGATGAGAACCAGAAGGCCAATGTTTGTGTAGTGTTGGATGTATTTATAGAACAACTATGCATCCAGACGCAAGGCAAAATCTATTGAACTCTCGTATCTGTCTACAGCAGGGTAATGCAGTAGATTCGCCTTTGGCTTTGCGAATAGGAAAAGGTGCTGCTGTTTTCATCTATAGCAAAGTGTAAGCCAACAACTGTGCTACAGTCACGTTGTTCGAAGAAGATATCTTTGTACCTCTGCTCGCAGTAGGTGTTGTTACTTCAGCAATGACTGTTAGGAAATGCATCTGGATTGGTAATGCTGCAGGCACAAGAAGGACCCGCACTGCAGGCAGGAGAGCTGCAGCTTCAGAGACTTTACTGCACAGGCGAAGAGGTGCCTGGAAGGAGAGGAACGGCTGTCTTTGGTCAGTGAGCTGTTTTTCCACGGTTTGCACCACGTTTTGCGTTTGTGGAGTGGGAGCAGGGGGCCACCGCATCCCCTGGGGCTGCAGCTGTTCCTGCCTGAACGTGACTCACCTCGATGGTGTGTTAGCATAGATGGGCTTTTCTTCCATGGAAATAGGAAAACTGATGGCACCAGTGTTGTCCTGCCTCAGGAGGCGAGGCGTTTTTCCTAAGCCTCTAGCCTTGTGATTTCTGTATTTCTTTACCATTCTCTTTATGTTGGCCACTAGCCCTGCTGCTTAGAAGAACCACCCCAGTGGAATTGGCAGTATGCGCTTTCTACATGCGGCCGTTGCTTTCCTGGCTCGTGAAGGCTAGAGTTCTGCTCTAGTGTGAAAGTCGAGGGCTTTGGGGACCATGAGTACAAGTTACTTTTCTCCAAGATGCCTCCCCAGGTAAGATTAGCCAAAGGAAGAAAACATCCCCCTTGGCCTCCTGGGTTGTCTGTGAAGCGTCACAGCGCAGCACTGTTTCCAATTCGAATGTTGCACAACCGGCACATGCTTCTTGGCGAGTTCGATGCAACGAAACTCATGAAGGAGTCGCTCTTGTCAAGACACAGCCACACAAGTCGGGGTAACCGCTCTCTTTGTGAGTAAAGGTGACGAAGTTGCAATGGTCACTTCACCCTGTTTCTCTGCTGGATGAGGGAGAGCCCATCTGAACACTACATATGGGCCATTTTCCATTCCCTGTCTTCTGCCCTCGAGCAGTCTACTTTGTCCATCTGGTTCTAGAAAATAACTGTATTGATTTTGATTTCTAAGAATGTACCTTCCAAACTGTGGGCTCATTATTCAGAGCTGAAGTTGCTTGCAAATGGTGCTTAGTGCCCCAGCTGGGTGTGATCCTTCCCGCTGGGCTGCCTGCACCCTGCGCTTGCTGTCCACCTGCTCCCAGCTCCCTGTGGTCAGTTTGCCAAGCCCATAACTTTGCAGTGCTGCAGCGTTGCCTAACTCTGCTCCCCGCACACCTGCATGCTCTGCTCCACCGATAACTTCATGGGTGTCTCCACCTCACACCGAATGGGGGAAGGAGGTTGCTGTGTGACCCTTTGAAACAATCGAATAATTGGATTTTGGGACTGGCTGGCTTTGTCTCTTATCACAGGTATTTGTGTCAGCTTAGTGTAAACATGAAGATGTCATCCTTGCAATGAATTGCGTTTTACAGCTGCCTGTAACATTCCCCCAGAGTTTCTTTGGGATGGTGCAAGACAAAAGCCCTTTACAACGGCACCAGCGTTGTGAAAGAGTCCTGCGCGTGCTTTTTGCATTTACAACGGCTGAGACAGTGTCTGAGCCTTGGCTTGTCATCTGTTAAATAAAAGCCAGGGCACTGCTTTTATTAGAGCCAAACGGGACCTCTGAGCCAGGCTGTCCCCTGCGTGGCATGCTTTGCTTCCACCCATTTGCTTTGAAATCCTCTTCCCAGGGAAGACATGATAGCCAGGCTGCGTGGAGGCTTTTGCAGGGAGTTTTCACTAACAGCGGAGGACTTCCCCTGGCTGGCCTCCTACCAACGGTTCGTGTTGGACTGGAAAAGCCTTCTTAGCCTTAAATGTCCCAGCTGCTCTGGGGAGGAGAATGCTTGATTAGCTCACGAGGAGTCTCCTGAGAAGGGTTTCAACTCTCACTGACCTATCGCTTGCTCTTAGAAAAGTTGCTGCATTTCTGTGCGTCAGCTGCTCTATCTGTGCAAGGGGGTAGGACTGCCCAGTAAAGCCCTTGGAAATCAGCAGAGGGAAGAGCAAGGCTGGACTTTATTAACACACAGAAAGGACAGACAGCTGCTCAGCTCCACGGTACCTTCGGCAGAGTGAACCCGTGGGGAAGACTAACAGCATGGGATGCTAACGGCTGTCCAGCCCTGGGACATGGAGCTGGAGCCTCCCTCCTGGCTGACAGCTGCCCGGGCTCCTCGCTTGGCTGCTTCCCTCACCCTCGATCGAAAATCCCAAGGCCACCCAGAAGCCTTTCCCGCTGCAGCCATCCTGCAGTGCTGCAGAGGTGTGTGAAGCGGCCGGCCACGGTCCCTGCGGGTGCACCCATCCTTTTCCCTGTTTGACCTCGTTCATTTGCAGCTTCTGCCTGCAAACAGTGGTTTAAAAGGTTCTAATCGGAGCGCCTGATGCAATCTCCAGTTTGCTTCTGTCTTCAGGATGATTCATTGTCCAGATCCTCCAGGCCTTGCTGCTTGATGTTTGTCCAGGAGCCAAATACTTGCACCTTCGTTAACCCCTCCTTGGCCTCCCTTTGGAGTGGTTGCCACTGGGCATTCATGGCTTTGGGGGTCTCAGGCTCTGGGGCTGCAGCAATAACGTGCCAAGAGGCACTGCTGGGGCCCCAGCGACTGCTGAATTCAGGATGAAGATGTCTTTCTCCCAGCAATTCTCTCAGCTTGACATTTGTTAAGGCCTTTAAAACTTAATTGCCTAATAAAATGGTGCATGGGGGTTGGAGAAGAGTGCTGGCACTGGAGGGGGGGGCTTTTCTCTCTGGGGAGGGGGCAGGGTTGGGACATGTCCTCGACTCGGGGAGCGAGGTTCCAGTTTGGTAGTAACAGTCTAGTGCATGTCTTGAAGGCCTCAGCAGCATGACATTAAAAAGAAGGCATTTAACATGGAAATCCCCAGAGGCGGAGATTAAAGCGAACAGGTGCTGGAAAAATGTTTCTGCATATTAGAACTTAATTAGATTTGAAAATGAATTCCAGATGGGCTAATTATGTGTGAGTTGTTGCAGGTTCTTTCTTGCAGGGACAGGATTGTGTTTGGGAAGCTGATTCGGTCTGATTGGATTTGATTCCTCACTCTTGCGGTATCACCGAGATCTAGAAGCAGGTTAGCTTTCAGGTCCTGTGATCTCCCTGAAAAGGCTCCACGTCTCCTCCTGCTCCTGTCAGAGCCAGAGAGATCTGAGGCCACGAGCCACCAGGCTTGTTGCTGAAATAACCACAGGGCCAACAACCTGTCATGTTCAAGGAGAAAAGATCCTTATCGGAATTGCTTTTAAAAGGAGCTTCAAAGACTGGAAGCTAGATTTTTTTACAAAGGGAACTGTTCCTAGGGACAGAGGATGCTTGGGGAGGGGGCTCAGGAAGGGGGGCTGTTGCCTGGAGGGGAGCAGCATGCCAGAGCCTGCTTGGGCGATGTCCGTCTGGGTGTACCGGGAGAGCAGAGCGTGAGAGCGGGGTGCTGGCTGCCGCACCACATATTTGTGCTGTGTAAATACTAGCGTAACCAAGAAATGCTGATAGCGGGGGAGTGGCGTACTCCGGGAGAAAATACAGCTCGGGAGAGGAGGGTGTCAGCCGTGGGCAGCTCATTCTGATGCACGGTGCTCGCTGGCTCGGCCCAAGGAATGCTGCTCAAAACCCCGCAGGGGACCTGCTGGAGGAGTGGGGGTCACGGCCTCTCGCCGAGGTCCCCCAAAGCCACCGAGGTGTTGGGATGACGGCTCCGCCAGCGTGCGGCGGCTCTGGGTCTGCCTCCAGCCACTGGGACTCCTGAGAGCTCAGTAAACGTAAACTTTAATGTAGGGTCCCTGATTGGAAATTATGGGTGTATGATTTATATGGGGCTCAGTGAATGATTTATAACATGTTAAGTGATGATTTAGGTAGAAAATACAACCCCCTCTTACAGAATCTTTAATGAAAAGTGTCAGTTCTCATGAATTTATTTCTGAAGCTGTGTTTGAACTCAGCATGTTTGACATAAATCACGTCTAATTGTCATTTTATGATTAATGAACATATGCTGGCCGTTTTTCTCCATAATTAAACTTTATGTTCAATTCGTCTGGCAAAGCAAAACAAGTTTATGCATTGTGATATGCTGGCTCTTCAGGTCTGTGTATGAGAAAGTGCCTGGATTTCCAATTCCCAAGCAAGAGTTGGATGAGAGGCTCGTGGCCGGTTTTGCAGAAAGTCAGGTTTGCCTTGGCTGAGAAAGCAGATGTGGCACTGTCCCTCCCTTTTAAGACAGTACTGCTCCTTAAATGGCATTTACGCTTCTTAGATAATGTTAAGCACCTCTCCAGTGATGATGACTGAGACAAACAAGATCAAGGTTGTTCGTGACCACGCACTCCCTTAGCTCACGAGGAAACAGAGGTCCCAGCTTACCAACTTATACAGATCCCTAGCCCCAAAGAGCTGCAGGGAATTGGGCAGCTCCGCAACACCCAGCCACATACGAGCAGGTTTTCCACACCCTCTGTGATCTGCCAGAGCTAAGGATCCCCGGGGTCCTGTGTGGGCGTCTCCAGGGCAGGATCCCTTAGGCTTCACACAACTTCCATGGTGAGGAATAATTAGACTCTTCTTTTTTCAGGACATAGACAAGTTTGGCAATGAGATCACACAGCTGGCTCGCCCGCTCCCGGTTGAGTACCTAATCATAGATGTAAGTATTCATTGCACTTGTTTGCTTTCAGCAGGGGAAGGTCAGGGCGGAGTGAAGTTCTTAACCCACCTCTAAACTTCACATTGGAGGTGATTCATCAGAGAGGTTTTCTTTCTTTCTCTTTTTCCCTCTGCTGCCAGGCATTTCTAGCACAGAGGTGCAGGAGGCGGTGCACTCTGGGGTAGTTGCAGTGCTCCTTGGGATCGGTGTGGTGCCAGGGAACACAATTGTTTCCTGGGAAGGCACTGCCTGGTGCCTTATCACGGCTCCAAACTGGCACATAGCCACGCAGCAGGGAAAGCAGCCAGCCCCACGGATACGTGTGCCGGGCGCTACCTTACGTGGAGCTAATTAGAAAGCTCCAGTTGTCTGTCTCTTAGCAGCAATTAAGAATCCATCTCCTTTTAGTGACTCAGCAGACCAGGTTGGTTGTACAGAAATGCCTTTTCTTGGGGGAGGGAGTTCACACTACAGCACAGCTTGGCTGGAGCAGGGCTGCTGCCTACCTGCGAGCGAGCGCTGCCAGGCACTGGGGCATGGCTCTGCCCTTTGGCTTGAAAGGAAACTGTTACGGTGTGGAAGGCAGGAAAGCAAATAATTTGGATGACAGATGATATTGCTGGAGTTAGAGGTGGTGCCAATAACGATTAAATCCACCCGGAGCAACTGGTCTGGTCCAGCTGCCCCTGGCACAGGCAGTGTCCCGCGGGCGCAGGGAAGCTGGCAGCCGGGAGGCTTCCACTGGCTCGTCCTTCTTCCCCGTTTATTAGCTGCTGCGTGTATCGCTTATCAGAGCAACACTCGGGCTGACACTGGGACGTGTGACTTGCACAGAGAAATGTCATGTCCAGAACAACAGGCCCATTGTCTGGAGCCCTCAGACACCCCATGCTAGTCGGCAGCGCTGGAGCATATTTATTACTCAAGTAGTAAAGGCATCTGTTTCCAGGCTACCTGGGGTGTAATTAAGATGAAAACAGATTGATGGAACCTGCATTTAGGAGCAGTCTGGAAAGCTGCATTTCTGAAGCATCTTGCTTTGTCTCTTTTTTTTTTTTTTTTAAAAAAAAATACAACCAAAGGCATTATTCCAGTTAATACTGTCCTGGCAGGTATTTCTGCATCTCTGCTTACAAAGGGCCTCACCAACACGGCCCAGCAGTCAGTAACTGACACCAAAGCTTTAAAGCTCCCAGAATCGGGACTCGTTTAAATGTCAGAAGCTGGCCCAAATACTGGCTTGTGAGCTCAGTAACGTGGGTGCAATGTTGTATTACCCTGTTCCCCATCCCTTTGGCACAGGGTGCAAGGAGGAGGCAGGGTGAGTGCACCCAGAGCGTGGGATGACTCTGTTCAGTGAAGTGCAAAGGTGTTTTCTTGGCACCCGTTCCAGCCTGAGCGGAGCAGCACGGTCCCCTGGCTACCCTGTGGCCAGACAGAGGGGCCATGGTCTTCCCTGCCACCCCTTGGTGTTAAGGTGACACCCCCAGCAGCAGCGGCAGCCTGGCATGAGGCAGAGCTGTGCTGGGAGCTGCTGGGTCCTGGTGACCTTTGCAGAGAAGGATGCTCTGCACGGCATCGTGCTGTGCTTTTGTCAGGGCTGAGCTCAGTACATCTCCCTCCAGCTTCGTTAGAAACGATTGCCAGGAGTTAAGGGGTGTGCTGATTGGAATATTACTTTAAATGTTAAAAGCCATCAGAAGGTCCCTGCTGTAATTGCCTTGCTGTCTTCCTGCCTGAGCTCTAATGCGTAGCCGTGGCTGCTGTCACCTCTCAGGAGCCTTGCTTCCCACATCCCGCTTGCCTCTCCTGCTGTCAGCACTCTGATCATCCTTTCTTGGATTTTTAGATTACTACAACTTTCCCCAAGGATCCAGTCTACACTTTTTCTATTTCTCAAAATCCATTCCCCATTGAGAACCGCGATGTGCTGGGAGAAACTCAGGTAAGGAGTGATTCATAACAAAGCTGTGTTTAATACAGGTAGGTCGTTTGTCTCCCTTGCCCTTACTAATATCTGCAAAGGGACGGCTGCAATTGTGCCCTTAAATCACCCCGTTGCAGTTCAGTCCAGTGCTTGCCAAACACCTTCCTGCACGGAGCAGCGTCTGCATGCCAATCAGCCAGCTGGACGCCTTGCTCCCTGCCTGCTCAGTGATGGGGACCAGGGCTCCTCGCTCTGTGCTAGGGCTGATGCCTCCCAGACAGCACCAAAGAGGTCGGGGGGCTCCAGCCCCACAGTGACAGCATGGGACCCACTTCTCCCAGACTAGGTTCTGTTGCTCCAGCTCCAAGAGCACTGACTTCTCTTCCTGAACAGATTTTTAAAGCGCAGAGGCCATTTACTGTAAGAGGCCCATAACATTGAGCAGAGGCAGCTGCTGGACAGCTCGAGGCACTTGCTGGGTGTTGCCAGCACACAGAAGGCTCGAGTTGCTTTAAAGCACCAACAGCTTGTTTCTCTAAGGAGGCCGTGCCAAAGATGTCAAAGGCTTCCCTCCAGAAGTCATCACAGGAAAGGGGTCTCTGCCTGTTGTGGCTCTGTGGGCAGAGCGGGAGAGGTCGGCTGTTCAGCGCCAGCTTTGGTCCTCATTTCTGAGGACGCCCTGGGTTCAAGAGCAGAGGAAGAGGAGAGGATGGGGAAGAAGGGGCTGCTTTGTCCTCACCTGCCTCTTTTCCTTAGGGACTGGGCTTTGAGCTGAGCTGACTGGCCTCTGTTCAGCATCTTTTGGGTCTGAGATCCGCTCTCTGTGTGCTGGGGTTGTTCAGGTGCTCAGATAGGAGAGCTAGTGTGGACCCAGAAATCCGTTTCTCTGGAGTTGGCTGCAACTCAGTGAGCCAGCCTGGGATCTGATTTCGGGAGGGTCTCTGCACATTGCAGCCAATGCCCAGAAGAGACAAGAATGTTATAGTGTTTGTTAGTGGGTTCGAATAGAAAATAAAGTTACCACATGGGGGAGAAGTGACTTCTCTTTATTACTTTCGCCTCTCTCTAGGACTTCCACAGCTTGGCCACGTACCTGTCCCAAAATACTTCCTCCATTTTCCTAGACATCATTTCCGATTTCCATCTGCTCCTCTTCCTGGTCACGAACGAGGTCATGCCTCTGCGGGTACGTAATGGGGAGGAAAGGGTCACGTCAGTGTCGCAGTCCCCAGGGTCCTGAGCTCCTCCTGGTGTGTCACCTACATGCGTGGAGGTGACCAACCCAGCCTGCCACCCCCAGGCACGTCCCCCCGGCTGGGTGCCTGTGCAGGCAGGCCATGCAGCCGGCCCAACACCTCTTCTTCCAGGCTGAGCTGCTGGTAGAAGGCTTAAAAAGTCAAACCAAAGCCCCCAAGTAGACCAATAGTCTCAACACACTGCTCTGAGCAGTGAGGGGGTGGTGGTTGTTAGCACGGTCACAGACCGGACAGAGCCAACTTGGCTGCAGCTCTGAGAGCTGGAAACATTTTTAAAAAATATCTCAGAATCAGAAATTCCTGTTGTAATGATAACAAGATCAGAGCCCCCAAATCTCGGTGAGGCCAATGACTTCCTGGCTGTGCAGCTCTGCCACTCTTGGCTGGGCACCGGCAGCTTGGCGGATGCCCAGGACCCCGGTTCACATCTGCACTGCTGGACCTTCCCGATGTAAGCAGCACACCAGCAAAAAGGGCCACGTTTGCCAGAGGCTTCAAGGGCGCCGAGGACTGCGCATGTGCAGGGCAGCCAGGCTGACCCTGGGCAGCTGGAGATCAGGCCAGGGCTGTGTGCGTTGCCGGGGATGGGTGCCGACACGCTCCGGCACAGTGGGTTTGCACCCCCAGGAGTCAGGCTCAGCCCACAGCACCGGCACACTTTCCTGCACCGGGGAGTGTGGTGGTCAACTGCAGCCTGGTTGGGGGATAACCTCCACGCAGAGGAAAGGGAAGTGTTTGGGCTCTAGGGGTATGTCTGAATGCTGGGGAGAGCAGAAGGGACAAACTGCGTCTTGCTCCTTGCCCAAGAACCTCACCTCAAAGGAGCAGCAGCTCAGACTCACAGTTCTGTCTTGCTGTGGCTGGTGGAGGAGGGCAGGGAGGCACTTCCCTGGTCACAGCCCCAGCCTAGGTGCCAGAGGAGCGTCCAGTGCTGATTTCCCTCTTATGAATTCCAGGACAGCATCAGCTTGTTGCTGGAAGCTGTAAGGACCAAGAATGAGGAGCTTGCACAGACCTGGAAAAAATCAGAGCAGTGGGCCACCATTGAGCAGCTCTGCAGTAAGAAAGGGGGTCGTCTGGGAAGGGGTCCCTTGGGCCAGGGCTGGGCCGAGCCAGCCGGCGGCTGCGCAGTGCTGCTCTCCAGCCATTGTGGAGGCTGCTGGAGGGTCGGGTGGGAGGAAAGCTGTTCCTTGATCCCGAGCAGTCCCCGCTGCACCTCATGGGACCGGGCTTTGGGGCTGCACTGTGGGATCAGCAGTGCTCAGCTGTGGGATGCTGAGATCTGCTACCACCTGGGAGCCTCCACCGGGTGCCAGCCTTGGGGCCGAGGGCAGCATTTCAGCAGGGAAGTTCTCGCCTGGGTTGGGATGGGAAACTTGCTCTGGGTTTAGGCAGGGGACCTGCCTGTTCCCAGTGCTTCTCCCCTGCTCTGACTGGACTCTTTTTCTCGCAGGCACAGTCGGTGTCCAGATCTCAGGACTACAGGAGTATGGTGCCATGGGCGGCTCGACACACGCCGTGTCGGCAGCCATGTGGGCCTGCCAGCACTGCACCTTCATGAACCAGCCGGGCACGGACCACTGCGAGATGTGCAGCCTGCCCCGGACCTAGCCATGCCAGCACAGCGGCAGATTCCAATACAGAGCAAACCCCCGAACAGCAGGAGTGGTGCTTGTCCCTTCCCTGTCCCTCCCTTCTGCTTCCCCCCATCAGCCCCCGCCCTAGGGTGCAGAACCGGGCAGGGGGTGGCTCCAGCCCTCCCCAGCTGCTACTCGCTCCCTTTCAGGGGCAGCCCCATAGTTGCAGCAGGAGCCAGGCACCCTGGCTTTATCTTGACACCGGTCCCCGGCCTGGAAAACCAATGCTTAACCTGAGCCTTTGCCCAGTGGGGCCAGGCTGTCTCCCCACCACCCCCAGCTGCTGTCCTAGCCTGCTCCTGGGTGAGCGCTGGGGGCTCTGTGGCCAGCTGGGACACCTCCCTCCCTGCCTGCTTGCCTGCCCAAAGCAGCCTTCCAGTGTAGCAGAGGTGACGGGGAGGCTATGGCATCTCCCTGCCCGCAGCTTTGCTCCCCTTTCCCTGCCCGCGTGGGTGGGTGGCTGCCGCCAGCCTTGGGTGCCCAGGTACCGACAGCTTTCGCACTAAACAGCCGAGGCAAGAGCGAGCAGACGACTGTTAACAGCGCTGGGCCAGACGGCAGCTCTGCCAGGCTGGGCCCTGTGCGCTGGCAATGCTCCCGGAGCAGGACTGGCCCCCCCACCCCGCGCCGCTTGGCACCGGGCAAGGGGTGGGCATGTGCCAGCTCTCGGCTTGGCACCGCTCCCGTGGCACGCACAGGACCAAGCTGCGCTCACTCCCTCTCGTGCAGCAGAGGTGTTTCGGCACCTGGCTGTGCGTGCTGAGGCTGGCGTAGCTCCCAGCTGGGTGAACCCCCGTGTCCTGCCGATTCACTGCGGGGGCTGCAGGAGGGCTGTCCTGTTCCCCCCACCAGCCCGTGTGCCACCTCACCCCGCAGAGAGCGGTTCAGCTCCTGGGGAAGGTGTAAAGCACCTTTGGCAGCAGCTCGTCCCCTCCTCTGGAGCAAGGCCGTGTGGGGGGAACCACATAACTTGGGCACCTGCCTCGCCTCCCACATAGCGTGGCTCAGCGAGGGAGGTGGACCCCGCAGCTGGCACCTTCCCCTGTGCCGGCAGCCCTTCTGAGCGCATCCTCCCCAGTGCGGGGCCGGAGCTGAGGGTCAGGCCCGGTTCTTGCTGCTCTCTTTCCCCTTTAGACCCCAGCTGGGAGCTGCCCTGTGCCAGAGTGCTGGGGGCCAGGCACTGGTGGGGCTGGGGAGGGGGTAGGCAGATATTTGGGGTGTCCTGGGGGCTCGGCCCTCCCCTTGCAGGGCCTCTGACCCCCTGCCCCGGTGCTGTGGGTTTGGGCCTTTGTTAAATCCGTGGGGCACCAGTTCCAGCACTGCCCCGTGCCCTCATCGTAGGAGGGAGGGCGTGAGGCCCCATCCTGCGCCAGGATGGCATTGCCCCTGCCTTCTCGGGGCAGGCAGTGTGGCAGAGACCCCCAGAACTCCTGAGCCTGACGGCCTCCCACATCCCTCGCTGCTGCCGGTGAGCACTTGCCCAGGCTCTGCCGAAGGCCTTCGTCCCACCAGCGTTAGCGGAGCGGCCACCCAACCCCTGCCACGGGGCTGGCGGACTGCGGTTTGCTTTTTCCCTTGGTTTGTTGGTGTTTGGGGTTGCAGCGGTGTGTGGTACCTGGGCTGGACTGACCCAGGTGCAGGGTCTGCGAGTAACGTTGAATAAAAGCACCTGAAACGAGAGCCAGCGCCATGCCTCCTGCGCTCTGTTACCCGCCTAGGGGCTGCAACACTCCGGTCTCTCCTGGCGGGACCGGGGGAACGCCATGTCCCATCACCGGACAGTCAGCACCCCCATCCCCTACCCACGGCTCTGCCGCAGCCGGGCGGTCTGTTTGCAATCAGTGCCGGAGCCGCGTACAGCCGGGCCCCGCGCCAGACCAGCGGGTTGAAAAGGGAAGGCAGGAGCTGTGTGGAGCCAGAGCCGGGGGAACCGAGCCCCGGCGAGCGGCTGCCTCGTCCACGCCGGCTGGGACCTCAGCGCAGGTAGGAGGCAGAAGGGGCTCCGGTGACACCGGGACCCATGTGCCCAGCCTGGCCGTCGGGGACATGACGCCCCACAGCCACCCAGCCTCAGGGTCCCTGTCCCGGGGCTGTTGGGGACACGGTGCCCCTGACCCCTCGCCGGGAGCTGGCCAGGGCCCTTCTCACCGCACTCTCCCCTGGCAGCGCCATGTCACGACTTCTTCCCCTCCTGCTCCTCGCAGCTCTGGGCTCTGCCGCCAAGCCGAAGCAGCAACCAGCAGCGTGGGATGACGGAGCAGATGGTAATCCCCCGCTACACGGGACCCCCTCCCTGCCGGGCAGGGGCTGCCGGCGCTCGGGTACAGGCAGGGCCAGAGCATCCCTGCCCAACAATGGGCAGCTGCCCCCAGCTGTGGGGTAGGAGGGGTGTTGGGGTGGGGGTCCTGCCCGCAGCCAGGCTCCTGGGGCCGCTCGGGGGTCCCGTCTCAGCCAACTTGTCCCCTCCGGTCCCCGTAGCCGCGAGGGTGCCAGCAAAGGGCTGCGCCAACCTGACGCTGGTCCTGGACAACTGGAAGTTCGCCATCACCTCCCAGATGAGGAACCTGCTGCTCTTCGACCACCAGAACGTGCTCCCTGACTATGGGAGGTGAGGGGGCCGCAGGCGCCCGGCGATGCCTCTCCAGGGGTGGGAGGATGATCGGTGGGGGTCCCGCACACCTCACCTCTCTCTCCCCCCCCCCCCCCCCAAAACTCCTGGGGTAGGATCCGATCGCTGTCGGGGGCCCTGGATGATCTCTACCGGGACTTCAGCTCCCTGAAGGAGCAGCTGGGGCGGCTGTCTGCACGCTTCGCCGAGGTGGAAGCCTTCGTCGACCAGCTCAGCCGGGCCCGAGGCCCCGGAGCCCCCCCACGCCACCGGGGGCTACCCCAGCCGGCCCGCAGGCCCCCCAACACCCCGCAGTAGCCACCCCCGCACCCCAGCATCAGCACTGGGGGGGGGACACACACACGACATCAGCTTAAGGAGCCTCAGCCAAGCCCGGGGTGGGGGTCCATCCCAGCGGCTGGGTCGTGTCCCGACCCGTGGGGAGGGGGGCGGCTGTGGGTCAGGCCCATGCTGTGGGTCAGGCCTCTGCCCCCCTCGCCCCCCCCCCTTCGCCATTAATAAAGCCGCTGTCGCCAGCATCGTCTCGCTCCTCTCTGCGCCCCCGAGGTGGGGGCTTCACTTTCATCCCCCCCCCCCCATCCGGTACCGACTCCGGGGGGGGGGGGGGGGCGGCCCAGGCCCGCCCATCACGGCTTTACGGCCTGTCGCAAACTCCCCGCCCATTGCGGCGGCGGCCGCCGCGCAGCCGTAAAGCGGAGCCGCCCGCGCCCCCCACCCGGTACCCGCAACCCCACCGGGAGGCGATGGGGGGCTGGGGGGGCGGGAAGGACTGAGGTGTGGGGTGGGATGGAGGGTTGGGGGGGGGGCGGGCTGGGCCGGTGGGGCGGGGGTGGGGGCTGTGGGGCTGAGGCTGGGGGGCTTGGAATGGGGGCTGGGGTTGATGCTTGGGGGGGGCTTGTGGGGCGGGGGGTCTAGGCCTGTGGTATTGGGGGGGCTTGTGGGGCGGGGGGGTCTAGGTCTGTGGTATGGGGGAGGTGGGCATGGGTCCGGACCTGCGGGGGTGGGGGGGCTGTGGGGCTGGGTCACCGCACTCCTGGGCTGTCAGTGGCCTTCTGGGGGGGCCAGGCTCAGCCTGCACCCGGGGTCCTCACAGAGGGATCCCATCCCCTTCCCCTTCAGTGCCGGCTGGAGCGTGGGTGACCCCCCACCGCCACCACCCCCCCTCCCAGCGCTGACCCCACATCCCCGCACCCCCAGGCTGGCACCGCACCCTCCCGGCACCATGGCGCAGGTGGGCCACAGGGTGGATTACCTGGCCGGTTTCTGCTGCCCGGTGGGGGGGCTGGTAGCGGGCAAGCCCCGGGTGCTGTGCCACGAGAATGAGATCTACCTCTCCAACGGCAGCGAGTTCGTCTACGTCTACGACCAGGAGGGGAAGGTGCTGAAGGTGAGTGGACTGGTAGGGCTGGGGGGCAGGGGGGGCTTCACCCCAAGCCCCCTGTGCTGGGACGGTGCTCTGGGGTTGGGGGCCGGTGTGCCAGGGACAGGGCGAAGGTGGTGGAGATGCCAGTCATGTTCCCTGTCACCGGTCACCCAGTCTAGGGCTGGGATCCCTCCATCGGTGTCCCCTCCATCCACAAACGAACTTCACGAGCCGCCCCAGAGCCCCTTACCTGGCTCCAAGGCCCCTTCTGGGAGTGGGGGGTGCTGCTGTCTGGCCCCTCTCCTAAACTTGCAAGACAAACATTTAATTAAACTAGAAAGACTTTTTTCCCCTCCCGAGCAAAGTGACATCTCTTTCATTTCTCACCTACAAAGGGTTTCACTATTGTCTTTGCTGTGACTAACAGCAGTCGTCGTGTTGAGTTATACACAGCTTCTTTTTTTAATTTGTTCCTATTATCATTTCTAAGCCAGCACTGTAATGTCAGGATTTGCCTCCTACACTGTACTCCTTCTCGGGAAAGTAGAGCATGTACTGGCTTTCTGGTCGCTATTTTCCTTCCCCTCAGGGAGTGTGAGCGATGTGCTGCCTCGTTACCTGCAGCCCTTCTCCCAACACCCTGCCGCCCTTCACTGAGGGCGGCTGCCCCCTGCCCAGGAAAGCCCAACTGGGTCCGCAAGCTGCAGTGCTGTCCAGGGATAGATTTAGTCCTGGAAATTGCTTGTAATCTGCGTTTGTAGGAAATAATGGCTTTAATTCACAGTTGCGTTAGGGTTGCCCAGGAGGGAGCATTGTCCAGCGAGTGGTTTCTTTACCCAGCACGGGTGAGCAGGGCTCTGCCCGGCCTGGCAGCCTGGGCACCATGGGTCCTGCGGCACTCGCATCTGCAGTGAGCTGCCCCATCCCCACTGCCCTTCTGGGTTCCATAGAAAGATGACTTTTTTTCTGCTTTCCCACCCAGGCCGTGTACCGGTGCCCTGACCAGGTGTGGCACGTGGAGCTGCTGCCCCAGCCCCGGCAGCTCTACATCCTCTGTGCCCACAGCGGCATTTACTGCGTCTCCCTGGACCAGCAGAGCAGGTGAGCCGGCTGTCACTGCCGGGGATGCGAGCCAGTCCTGTGCCGTTAGTCCTGGAGTCCTGGGGCTGCTTCTCGCGGCTGGGGTGACGTGTTGGGCTTCCGCCACTGCCCTCTCCATGCCTGTCCTCCCGCAGGCATGGGAAACATTAGGCGGTCTGAAGCTCTGGCTCTCTCTGGATCACCGCTCTTGCAGCAGATGCTAAAAGCTGTGCTGCGGGGAGCTTGTTTCTGAGGGCCAGGGTAAGAGGCGGCCAAGGGAAGCGCTGGCTTCGCCCCATGGCTTGGCTGAGAGCTCTTCCCTGTTTGCTTGAAGGTTAATGGAGCAGACGGATGGCGACGGCCAAGAAAGCAATTGCCCTTCCGGCGTCTTCCCTGTGGACTCGGATGCCTGCATCTTCCCAGACTCCAGCCTGTGCATGTTCACTCTGCTCAACAGCTTTGTCATCACCTTGTCCCAGGCTCACGGCAAATGGTGGATGAAACTGCACGAGCTTCCACACCCTGAGCAGGAGAGTCCCCCGTACCGGCAGGTCAGCGAGGTGGGCTTCTGCCCCGGCCCCCAGCCTGGTGATGAGGGGGACAGCCCGCCCTCCCGCTTCCTCCCCGTCCTGTGCTGTGCATCCTCCCCAGGCACTGTGGGGTCCGGGGAGGGGCTGTGGTGCTCGGGGGGCTTTGTGCTGGAAGAGCCCCTCTTCAGCCTGCTCTTCGGGATCGATGCTGCCATGCTGGAGTCTCCTATGATCCTCTGCGGCTTCCCGGATGGACAGCTCTGCTCCGTACCGCTGAAGGCCCTCAGCTCTTCAACGGCTGTCGACGGCTGCCATGACGTTTCGAACCCAGACCCCCCCGTGAAGATCCTCCATCATTTGGAAGAGCCCATCGTCTTCATTGGGGCCTTGAGAACAGAGCGGAGGGCGGCAGAGGATGCCGAGGACGAGCAGCTCTTCGGAGACACTGGCTGTGACTGCGTGGTGGCCGTGGGCCACTACGGGAAGATGGTGGCCGTCAAGGCGGATCAGAGGGAGGAGGCGACGGTGCCGGAGCTCAGGGAGTACTACTTGCGTGGGCCCATTCTTTGCGCCGCCTGCAGCAGCGGCAGCCGGATGTATTACAGCACGCACTCAGACATCTCCGCCGTCGACCTGGACTGGGTCGGCGATTCCTCCGACCCCGAGGACGCGGAGAGCTGCACCGGCGTCCTGCCTCCCGTCCTGTCTCCGGCCAGTTTAAGTATCTGTAGCGTTGTGGCTCTTTCCTTGTCTTCTCGGGCATCAGAAGGTACTGCCGGCAGCGGGGCGTGCGCTGGGTCTTGGGGTGGAGCGGGGCAGGATAGCTGCCTATTCCGGCCCGTACGTCTCCACCCCTCCTTACGGTCCAGATTGGGCTCCGTCCTCCATCCGTTCTTGTTGACTCCCCTCGTTTTTGTAAGTCGTTTCTGTCGAGCATGCCAACTCGGGCTGAACGCGAGGCGTGCTGGCAGCTCCGGCTCTTCCCTGCCCGTTCGTGGTTCCTCTCTGCTCGGCGTCGCAGGAGGCGGCCGGTCCGCACAGGTTCCCATGGGGCGCTGGCACCAGCCCTGCCTGTCCCCTTGGGCTCCCTGCACGGAGGGCAGCCTGCGGGGAGCCCCGAACGAGCTGGGATGAGGCTCGCTTCAGAAAGGGGATTCCAGGCATGCCGCTGTCTGGACTGGGGGCTTCTGTGTGGCCGCTCGGAGCCTGCACGCACTGCGCGCTCCAGCCCCACGGCTTGGGTGCTAATTGTGTTCCCCCCCCACACTGAGGGCAGTGTACAGTGCCTGATCGTGGCCTGGGCGCACAGCAAGGTGCCGTGCTCGCCCTTGGGAGTGGAGGAATGGAGCAGAGGGCCTAGAGGGGGGGAAAGCATCTCGCAGCTGTAGCTGAGCCCCTTGCATGGGGCAACACGAGGAGCAAACGGGGCCAGAACAGGCAGGCGAGTGAGGAGAGGCTCCTGGGGCATCCAGGCGAGAGCAAGGCAGGCAGTCCTGCCTGCACCCAGCCCTGCTTGCTGCCCATGGAGCTGCATGCATCTTGCCGCTGGGGACCCTGCATGGCAGCGCTGTCTCCCAGGGTGCTGCGGCTCCCCCGGTGCCTCCCCCAGTGGCTTCTGACCTTGGCTTGGGGGTGGCCAGCTCCGGGAAGCATGGCTGGGGCGGTGGGGCTGTTGGTGAGCAGGAGCTGCGGGGACAGGACAGGCATGAGGGGGGGTGCATTTCCCTGCAGGGGGGCGGCCCTTTCTCGGGGAGCTGCGTGCAAGATGGGTGTGCTGTCGTGGTCCGTGTCCTGTCTCCGTTGTACCCCTCTACAGATGGAGGCGATACCTCTGGCTCCTGCTGTCCTGGGGCAGGCAGTGCCATCCTGTGCTCCCCCGTCCCCTTGCATCCACGTCCCCCTGCCATCAGGGAAGCCCCGGCTGCCTTCCCGGCCCCCCCACTGCTGCCCCTCATTGCCTGACCTGTCCCCGTCTCTGCCCGCAGGTGAATCGGAGCTGCTGGCCTTGTCTGCCAAAGGCCGCCTCATGACCTGTGGCTTATGCAGCCCCGAGGACACCGACGTGGGGCTGACACCCGCCGAGGCTGGCCGGAGGATTAAGGAGCTGCTGTCCGGGATAGGCAACACATCAGAGAGGTAAAGGGCAGGGCTGCTCTTACTCCATGAGCTGCCGGGTTTATGGGCACCAAGCTGGGTTTTTGTGCATTGGCCGTGAGGTCTCTGCCAGTAACTGCTCCAACATTTACCTTTCCAGAGTGCAGGAGACTGGCTGGGAAACCCCCCTGACCTCAATAGGCTAAAAATAGTGTTTAAGGGCAGCCCCGCCGGCTGCCCCCTCCCCTGGGTGCAGCTGGCTCCGGCACTGCGGGCAGGCTGGTGTTTACAGCCTCGGCGGCAGAAGGTGGGAGAGGCAGGGTGCCAGGCGCTCCCAGACGCCCCGCCATGCTTGCCAAGTCGGCAGTAACAGGCAGGGCAGGCACGTGCCTCCAGCCTCCGCGGCCGTCTGCGTGTGGGGAGGGGATGCGGGTGAGTCCCCCTCTTTCTTTGCAGGGGGATTCCTGGGGTCTGGCTGGCCGGAGCTGCTCTTCAGGGTCAGCTCAGCTGATGGGGGCTCATGGGCAGAGAACCTCCAGCACTGCCTTGGAGAAGGAGCCAGGGGGGTTCCTGAGGTGGCTCATGGCACCGGGCTTGTGCCAGGGGCTGCTCGGCTCATCTGCCGTGGCAGCGCAGCACCATTTGTGCAGCAGTCTTTGGTACTGGCCTCTGCCGTGCTCTCATTGCTGACCCACCATCCCAGCTGCCGTCCCTCCTGCTATTTCAGCGCCCATGCTTTGTCCTTGCAGAGTTTCCTTCCTGAAGAAGGCAGTGGACCAGAAGAACCGAGCCCTGGCCAGCCTGAACCAGGTGATGAACGTGAGTGCAGCTTTGCTGTCCAGCCAAGAAGGCCAGAAGCCCATTGCTTGCACTGTCACTGCCAACTGGAGCTGCCTCCTGCTCCAAGATACCGTCACCATCTCCTGTCTGCTGGAGAACTGCAGCGAGTACAGCCTGGAGGAGGGCTGGACCCTCTGTGTTCAGCTCCTGGCCAGCCCCTGTGCCTTAGAGGAGGAGTCCGTGGATTCTGCCACCACCTTCACCTTCCCCATTGACCAGCTCCTCCCTGGGAACAAGAGGGAGCTGACGTTGCCCCTCGGCTCTGCTGCGGACACCAAGCTGGACCTGCCTCTGACCATCTCCTGTGCCCTCTACTACAGTTTACGGGATATTTTGGGCAGCGGCTCCGACTCCTCCGAGGCCCTGGACGACCTCCTGCCCGACGACTCGCCCATCCTCTCCCCAGACAGAGAGGGGATCTGCCTGCCCCTCAGCGAATGCACCATTGACATGCTCCAGTGCCTCCGTTTCGAGAGCAGTCCCCCCGGGCCAGATGCCTCCCCGCTGGCAGCTGCCCCCCCTGCCCCCCCAGACCCTGTGGAGACCTTCCTTAAAGTATCCCAGGAGCAGACTGAGCCTGAGGAGGTGAAAGCCAGCGAGCTGCCACGCACCTCGGGAGAGGGAAACCTGCCCCCCTCGGCAGCGTCCATCAGGGTGTCCTCGGAGCTGCTGAAAAATGCGCTGAAAATCTCTGGCTCAGGTGGGTCCCAGGAGAGGAGCATCCCAGGAACTCCTGGGGTATCTCCTTGGGCAGAGGCGTTTGCATCCTGGCTTGTGGCCATCTCAGGAGAGGCCAGGATGGCACTGTCACAGCCTGTGCATGCAGGTTGGGATGGTCACCAGCCCCTTCCTTGGGCAAGGAGGGCTGCGTGACCCCGTGCAGTCACCCCCTCAGCACGTGTCTGCTCATGGGCTGACACGTGGATGCTGTGGCAGTTACATGACCAAGCTCAGTTTGTCTCAGCAGGGAGGGGAACAGCCCCTGCATCAGTCTTGGCCTCACAGGGGCTGCACCAGGCACACGCCACTCCCTCCTGCACTGGCTGCGTTGCTCTGGACTGAGCAGGGCTGCTGAGCTGCAGGGAGGGCATTCAGCAGCCTAACAAGCTCTGCTTTCTCTCCTTTCATCCCCAGATGTCTCGCTGAGCTGTGCCACGCTGCGCTGGCTGCTGGCTGAGAACGCTGGGGCCGAGGCGCTGAGCAGCAGGGAGGTGGCATCGGTGCGCGGCGCAGCGCCAGACGGAGGCGAGGTGCAGCTGCTTGTCCGAGAGGCAAGGAATGGGTTAGCCCCACAGAGAGATTCCCTGCGCCCCCATCCCACGAAGCTGGCTCCGTCCTGCAGCCCCTCACTCGTGCCAGGGAGCTGGGTGATGTATGGCCTTGCCGTGCTGACCCCAGGCTGTCATCTGTGGGTCCGGACGCCTGGGAGCCTGCTGGCTGCTACGCTGTGGGGCTGGGGCTTGTGTGCTTGGCTGGACAGGCTGCGTTGCCAGTCCCCCTTCTCCCAACCCAGCACTTTCCAAAGGCTGTGACCACTTCCCTCGCTCTCCGGACGAGTATGTGTCCCGCAGATGTTCTCATTTCCCTGCCAGGCAGGGCGGTGGGTTGCTGCTGTGTTCCTGCACGGCAGGCTGGCTTTGTGAGGGCAGATGTCCCCTCACCATCCTTTCACTGGCCTGCAGGATCCTTGTCTTTGCCACTGCCTTTCCACTGGAGCGGTGTGGCTCCTCTTCGTGGCCATCTCTTGCCCAGCCCTGCTGAGATGTAGTAGCCTCAGGCACTTGCTGTGCCCCAACCTGGTGTTGGTGCTCTGGAAGAAATGGGCTTTCCCTGCTGCTTTGGCCGGCTGCGCTTTGCTGGCTCTGCAAAGTGAGGCGAAAACATGGCTGGATTCAGGGTGTAAATCTGATCTGCTGCAGCTCGTCCCCCTTAAACGTGAAAACCCCCCTCTAAGCGCAAAGGGAAAATACTAATTGCTGCCCAGCTCTTCTACTGCGGCTAGTTGACCCTGTGCTGAGGGGCCCAGCCGCCTGTATGCTGGCAATGACCTGGCTCAGGTTGATTCACGCTTGAGAGCTCTAATATCGCCAATGTGATTAGTGACAGTGTTAATTCTGCTTGGGCTAAGCCTGCCGGATTAAATCCGCTGGGGTGGCAGCCTGTGCCTTGTCAGGGAACGGGCATCCACTCACCCCCAGCAGCAAACGGGCATCCACTTGCCCCCAGCAGCACCAGGCAAGACCGGCGGCCGCTCTCCTGGCTGCAGTACATGCCTCAGCTGCCGTTCCCAGCTGAGGCTGAAGGAGTGGGTGTGAGCTGATGGCCACCGGGGCCAGGCTGGGGGCAAATGCCCCTTGGAGGGGCTGGGCAAGGGGTCTGATGTGCCCAGCTGGGCTGGCAGCGTGTCTCCTGCATTTGCCAGTAGCGGACTGCAGAGCTAATGGGTTGGGAGGGGGTGCAGGGAGTAGGGATGGAGGAGGAGAGCCTCTTGGGGAGCTCTGTGCCCATGGGGAAGGGTCCTGGGGCTGCCCTCGCCCCCTCCCCTGCCTGGCTATGATTGCAGTGAGGATGTACTTGCTGTCCCAGGTGGCCATGAACGACCTCAGCCCAGCGGGTCCCATCCAGGCCGTGGAAATCCTGATGGAGAGCCCATCCCTGGCCGACATGTGCAGGATGCACCATGCTGTCATCCGGCGCATCCAGGTACGCTCGGCCGCTGCTACGGGGTTGTGCCAGTGGCCCCAGCAGACGTGGCCCTTGGGGGGGGACAGGGGGAACCCCAAGCAAGCCAAAGGCGTGGGGCCAAAGCCTGGGGGCACAGCCGGGCTCACCAGGAGGGTTTCTCTGGCACCACCGTGTGGCAGACCAGCCCGGCATGGCTGGGGAGTGGGACCATGGCAGACCCTGCTCCCTTCCTGAGCCCCAAACCTCAGCTCTGGGCGTTTGGGCCATGGAGCCCTGGGAGAGGTGTCTCCTCTCTGCCCCGGGAACGGGCCCCAGTCAGTTTGGCAGCTAAATGGAGCGGGGGCCCCCGCGGCACGTGGGGGCTGGCAGCCTTCCCAGAGGTGCTTCGGCTCCGGCACGAGGCCTGGGGAGAGCAGGGAAGCGCGGCTGCCAGGTGGAGAACTGCCTCCTGCCCGGTGCCGTGGCTGGGGCTCCCCGGGGCTGGGTGCTGCCGCAGCCGGCTCTCTCGGCGCCCGTCCCGGCAGAGCTCTCTGCTCCCCGCAGGCGCTGGTGCTGGAGCAGGCGGCGCAGGGCTCGGGCCCCCCCGACCTCCGCATGCAGTACCTGCGCCAGATCCAGGCCAACCACGAGGTGAGGACCTGCCGTACCTCTGTACCCTCCCCATGGGGTCCACACCGTTGGGACACCCCCCACCCACCGCGCCACAGCCCCAAACCAACGCGTGTCTCTCAAGCTCCGTCTCCCTTGCGCAGATGCTGCTGAAGGAAGCGCAGACCCTACGTGACCGGCCGCCGCTCAGTGAGGAGGGAGACGCGACAGCAGAGAAGCTCCTGCACGTCTACAGGCAGCTGCGCAACCCCAGCCTTGTTCTCCTGTGAGCGGGGGGGTGGCCAGCACACCCCGGGGACCCCGAGCCCCGCCGGCCGGGGTGGGTGCCCACTGGGCCAGCGGTGGGGAGAGACACCCCCCCCCCGCCAGAGGAGGAGCGGGCCCGGGTGGGAGGGCTGGTGGCGAGGGCAGGGAGGCTGTGGCGGTGGTCCGGGTTGGGGGGTGGGGGGGTGTGTGTGTGTGCGTGTTTTCGTGGTCGTGTTGTCGGCAGCACCGGAGGGTCCTGGGGTTCCAGCGGCAGAGCGGGGGCTTCTGGGCTGGCCCGGCCTGACCCTGCCGCCCCCCAGCCCAGCCACGCCGGCGGGCAGCCCCCTGGGTCATGCTGTCTTGTGGATCGTTCTAGCCGTGGTAGTTTAGTGCTCTCCCGGCGGCCGCCGTGCCATGCCGGCTGTGGGCTGTGCCCCCGTGCCGCCTTGCCTTTCAGGATCAGGACAAACAGGGTGCTGTGCCAGGGTGCCCAGCGGGCACCCGCCCGGGGGAGCCCCGTTTTCTGCTGGGCAGGGGAGGGGGTTTTCCACTCCCCCGTTGTTTCTATAAATGATCTTGTATTTCTGTGGTGGTGCAGCGTGTTTTGGCCCAGTCCTTCCCCGCACCGCTCCAGTGTCTGTAAATCTGTCGTCTGCCATGAAAACGATCGTGCCGCTCAGCGAGTGCCCGTCTCTTTTCCTTTCCATCTCCCAGCAGGGCCCTGCCAGCTCCCTGGGGGGCTGCCACCGTTGCCCACCCCCCCAGCCCTCTTGCCAGACTCCTCCAGCCTGGCAGAGGGTCCACGGGCATCCCAGCCCCTCTGGGCTCCAGCTCCCTGCACAGCCCCTCGGGGGTCCTGCCCACAGCGGGTTTGCTTGGCCGAGCCCCATCGCCAGCTGCCCCTGCAGCACCCCCGGACCCTGCAACCACCACCTGGCAGCAGCAGGGACGGGGTGCCATGGCGGGGGGGCGGGGGGGGGTGTCCCATGGCGCACCAGTCTCCGTCTGGGGTTGTGGGCACCTGGCTGGGCATGGGGAGAGGGACGGGGGTGGATCCTGGGTGCTGCAGGAGGGGAAGGAAGATGAGGCGATGCCCCGGTGTGATCCAGACTGACTTTAATGCCGTGAGTCAAGGGAGTCGGGGACACAGCTGCCATGGATGGTGCCAGCGCCGGCTACATCGCCATCCTTTGCCTGGGAACGAGCTAGCATCCCTGGCCAGCCTGGGAGCGGGGCGGGCTGGGGGATGCCGTGGCGGGGGATGCCGTGGCAGTGGATGCCTGCCGGTGCCAGGCAGGTCAGTATTCCCAGAGCGTGGCCCGCAGCACGGACTCGCTGTCAGCCCGCAGGGTGCCGGCTGGGTCCCCGCGCAGGTACCGGCCGTTCTTCCCTTTGATGGCCACGCGTCCCCGCTCCCGGAACTCGAAGAAGAAATCCTCAGAGAGTTCCCCATCGCTGCACACCGACCCGCTGCTCGCCACGTACCAGAACTTGCCCCCCTGGCCTGTGGAGAATCACCAGGGGCAGTGAGTGGGGTCTGGCTGGACTCCACCCCGGTAGCCCCCCACCCCATCACCCACCTTGGATCTGGTAGGCACCGTCACTAAAGCTGATGTGGAAGACATCGTAGACGGAGCGGTTGGAATCGAGCAGGTTGGAGCCACGGTGGTAGCAGACGAAGCCGTGCTCGCCCCGCAGCACCAGCATCGGGCGGTTGATCAGCTTCAGGGTGAACTCCTCGTCCTCCCCTGCATGGGAGCCCGGCCCTGAGCACCCCGGGCTGGGGTGGGGAGGGCAACACTGGGACCCCCACACCCACCCCCAGCACTTACCCACAGTGTCGCTGACGGCCGCCAGTTGGCCGTTCTTCTTGGTGCAGACGTACCGGCCGTTGCTGGCGCGCAGGGCCACCCGCCGCCCGCGCCACTCGATGTCAAACATGGTGTTGGCAGCGCTGGTGGCAAACGGTGAGTGTGAGCTGGGGTAGCCTGTCCCCCCCAGCCCCCCCCCCTCCCCCCCCCAAGCCCCACGCCACGGCACAGCCCCACTCACACTTCAGTGGCCACGGCCTGGATGCCCCCATGGGCCACGAGGGTCCAGTAGCTGCCGGTGTTGGTGTGCAGGCTGCACTTGTTGGTGTCGCGGTCGATCTGGAGCTGGAAGGTCTCGTGGTTCAGCTCCTCGTCCTGGTTCGCCGAGACGTTGACGCCTGCAGGCGGGAGCGACCGTCGGTGCCGGCCACGTGTGCCGATGAGCCGCAGCTGCGCTTTCCCTCCCCTGGCCCCTCCCCGGCAGCGGTAAATCCTTCTGCCAACAATTGCGCTAATTGGGCTGATTAATCTGATTGCTGCTGCGTCCATCTGGTTAGTGCCGCGGTGCACAACCCCCCTATTTATAGCCTGCCTGCCACCGTCACCCAGCCCTAAGCTGCTTGGCACAGGGGCAGGCGCATTCCCGGTGCCCGCAGGGACGGCAGGGCAGCCAGGGGCATGGCACGGCCACCGCTGCCCGGGCGAGCGGGGTCCCTTGGGGACCCCCACGGGCTCTGGAGGCCGTGGTCCCATCCAACGGCCTGTGCCCGGCTCCCTGTTGCAAGGTTTGGCTGCGGGGGCACAGGTCTGCCCACCCCCTCCTGCCTGCAGCTGCCTGCGCAGGGCCGCCAGGCTCAGCCCCACGCCAGGGGAGGACACACGCGTAGCTGTGTGTGCAAACACAAAACGCGTACCTCCACGGCTGCGCGGAGCCCTGCACATGCACGGCACCGCAGAGAGCCCCGCGCGTGCCCGCGGCGCCGAGCAGAGCCCTACGCGTACGTACACGCGCGCAGCACTGCAGAGCCGTGCACACGCAAACACGTGTGCACGCGCCACGCTGGGGAGAGCCCTGTACATGCGTGCACACGTATGGGTTGCACAGAGCTGTGCACGCTCGTGCACGTGCAGCGTTGTCCGTGCACAAACACGCACGGGCTGTGCACGCAAACGCATGCACTGCACGGAGCCCTGCTCACACGCATGTGTGTGTATACACACACTCCCCCCCGTGCAGACCCACGGAGCCCTGTTCATGCACACACACACGTGTATACACACAACCCTCCCGTGCACACCCACGGAGCCCTGTTCACACACACATACATGTATATACACACACCCCCCACCCACGCACAACCCCGGAGCCCTGCACAGCCCCACTGCTGCTCCCACCCCGACCCCACTGGCCGCAGCCTCCCCTTTGTTGTTATTGTAGGGTCTCCTCCCGTGGTGGGGGTCCCAGGGGAGCTCCCACAGAGCCCTTCGTGGCTGCGGGTGCTTTCGGCCGAGCCGATCCCCAGGGAATCCCCTTGGGACAGCCGGGGGTCCCGAGGCAGGCAGGGAGCAGGCAGCGGGGCGCGGGCAGCCCTTACCCTGCCGGATGGAGACGTATCTGCCGTTGGCCGCCGTGAAGACCACCTGGGGATGGCTCTCCTCCAGGTCGAAGAGTTCGTCTTTGCCCGGCTTGGAGCTGCGGCCGGATTTGAGGGTGCCGGTGGGCCCCGTGGGTGCCAGGTATTTGCCGTCGCAGTCCTTGAAAGCCAACTTGCCCGCCTTGAACTCGAGGGTGTAACCGGTACGGGCGCCGGGCTCGGGCACCAGCGTGCCGTCGCAGCGCAGGTAGCGCTCGTCGGCGGTGCGCAGGCTGTACTTCTTGTCCTGGAAGCAGAGGGTGATGAGGGCGTCCACCCCCCAGGGCAGGTTGCTGTCGGTGGCGATTTCGTCCTCGTGGGCGCTGAGGTGGGCGTAGCGGCGGCGGCTGACGCTCAGCAGGTTGGCCTGGGGGTGCATGGCCAAGTGCACGGTCCAGAGCTCGCCCTCCGTCACGCTGGGGGCGAAGCAGGAGAGCCGATCCTCCCGGCCCCCGAAGAAACGCCGGTGCGGGGCCGACTGCAGCGCCCAGCGCCCGTCCGACTGGGTGATGATGCTGAAGCGTTCGTCCCGACCCGGCTGCTCGGCCTCGCACCGCACCTTCCCGTCCTTGTCGGCACCCAGGTACCGGCCCAGGTGGCTCTTGAGGAAGACGACGGAGCTGTCGGCTTCATCCTGCTCCAGCGTCCAGATCTGCTTGCGCTTCAGGCTGGGCGCCGAGGCGTTCACCTTGTAGCCGAAGCTCTCCGCCGTCAGGTACCGGCTCTCGCAGTTGATCAGCCCGAACTGGATCTTCAGGACCTGGTGGATCCCATTCGTTGGCATCTTCCGCCGGCGTGGGGCGGCCCCCGGGGGGCCGGCGGGGGCTCCCCGGCCCTACCGAGCCCGGGCGTCGCGGCGGGGCCGGCCGGCTGCACCCGCGGGGACGTCTGCGCTGCCCTGGTGCCGCTGCCGCACTGGCCCCACGGGGTGGCTTGGCACGGCGCGGCACGGCAGGGGGGGACCGGGGGTGGGCTGGGGGCTGCGCCCCTTTTAATTAGCTGCAGGTAGGATTACCAAGTCCAGCCAGATTGTGGCGGGCACCGGGGTGGCCGTAACCTGCGGCGGGGCTTTCACCGAGACCCCGGGCGAGGGGGCACTGCGGCAGCCCCCGGCCGGCTCCTCGGGGTGCACGGCCAAGCCACCGTCCGTCACCGCGGCCCCGGTTCTCGCCTGTCCCGCCGCGGAGCCGCGGGTGGAAAACTTGGGTGGGAACCCGATCCGGGCGCGGGACGGCGTATCCGTTCCCGGCGGGCTAAGGTTACCGGCCCCTCTGATTCAGCAGCAGGTCACCCCCAGCCGCGCCGCCTCCCGGCCAGCCCCTAAGCGCCTTACCAATTAGCCAGGCATTTTGATTAGTTTAAACCTTTTATCCTTCTTTGGGGCCCTTGGCCTCCATCTGTCCTGTGGCCCCAAATCCCTCCTGCAGCTGTGTATCGGGGTCACGTCCGCCCCCCCACCCTGACCCACTGGGTGATGATGGCTGGGACCCCCCATTGCCCAGGGCGTGGGGTCCTCCAGCGCCACGGGGCTGAGACCGCCTGAAGCTCGTGACAGCGGTGTGGGTGTGCTGCCTTGGCGGGGGACAGGAGGGGACAGGGGTGCAGGGGACAGTCCCCACTCCTGCCCCGCAGGCATCTTGCCCCCAGCCCAGCTGGGACCCCCCGGCCGGGGCAGGGACAGCCGCAGGGACCTCCGGCCTCGGCCACGCTCCACCGCAGGCTCCTGGGGACGGGCAGGGACGAGCTCTGCCATCGCCTGCACCCCAAAGTGCTCAGACACCCGGTGCCAGCCCCTGTGCCGGCGACCGGTTGTGCACCGGTGATGCCGCTGTGGCACACTGAGGCCCTGGCCGCGATGGCTCCCGCTGCCGCCTTCCCCCCGGCCCCGCAGCTCCGGTGTCAGCGCGGCACCCGGTTATTGTTCCCGAAAATAGGTCCCAGGGATTGGTTGCCTCATGACTTTTTCATGGCCGGGCTCTCTCTTACCATGCCGGGGGGGTGCCGCAGCCCCCCAGCCACTGAGTTACCCGAGCTGTGGCAGCGCTGCCTGGCACGATGTAACTGACCCTCGATGAAACAGATACGGGTCGGCTTTCGGCCTGGGGGGGGGATAAGTGGGTCAGGGTCTTGCAGGGGCTGGGGGGCTCCGGGGGGCTGGGGGGGGGGGGTCGTGGGCAGCCCCCCGGGTCTGGCAGGGCAGCAGTGCTGGCTCTCGGCGGGTGCATGCCGGCACCTGCCTGGCAGAGCAGCCGGGAGCTGTATTTATACGTGTTGGCCCCCCCCCAGCCCTCCCCGGTGGGGGTCAGATTCCCATCGCGGGGGGGGGGGGGGGCCTGCCCCACAGCTACAGCCTGTCCCTGCAGCCCCCCGGCCTGGGGCCAGCCGGACCCCTCCCCACACCATTCCCAGCCCCGCTCCCCAGTGGTGGTGGTGGTGGGGGGGGGGTGTCCTGCTGAGACCCGACATGCTCATGACAGCCCCTCCCGCCCAAGCATTGCGGGGGGCCGGGGTGGGTGCCCCCCACCCTGGTTTCCATCCACCACCCTTCCCAGGAGGGATGGGGGGTGCTGGGCTCCCCGGCGTGGTCCTGAGCCCGGTGTGGGGCTGGCGGATGGGGGGGGGGGGGGGGAGGGGGGTCGGCCGTGCCCCAACAGCCCAGAGGGTCGGGGCAGGGGTTTGGGCTGGAGCTGGGGAACGGGGTGGGGGGGTGTGAGGGTCGGGGCGCTGTGCCCGGCCCCATCCCCTGGGGACCCCATCGCACACACACAGACACCCCCCGCCCCCCCCCCGCGCCAACACCCGGCGACGGGAGGGGACGGTGACTCCGTGTCACCACGGCGACGGAGGCTGCGCACCGGCGACACCCCCCGCATCACCGCGGGGAGGGGCGGGGCGCCTTCCTCCTCCTCCTCCTCCTCCTCCTCCTCCTCCTCCCCCCGGCCCGGCCGAAGGTCCCCGGGGCGGTGTCGGGGCCGGGCGGTCCCGCTGTCACCGGCCCGATCGCTCCTAATACGGCCGGGACGCCGCTGCCTTGCGCCCGCCCCGCATCGCGGGTTCTCCCCCCCCCCACCCCGGGACCGCCCCGGCCCTGCCCGGCCCTTACTCACCGGGCGCCGGGGCTGCCTTGTTTGGGCAGGAGGAAGCACCGCGGCTGGGACCCGGCATCGCCCCGGAGCCCCCCCCCGGTATCGCCCATCCCTGCAGCATCGGGCCCCGGTGTCTCCTCCCTGGGAGCACACACCCCCCCACACACACCCGGTGTCTGTGGCCCCGGGGTTGGGGGTCCCTGACTCACGGGGCACCGGGGGGGGGTCCAGCCGGTCCTCACAGCCTGGGACGGGGTTTGTCACCTGCGCAGCCCCCCCCCGAGCCAGGCCCCCCCAGCCTGAGGTGCCGGCACCCAGCGGGCCGCCAGCCCGAGCCCCCCGCGGCCCGCCGGGACGCTGGGCCGTTTGGCGCTGCCGTGGGGACGTGAGACCCCTCGAGCCGTGCTGGGACCCGTGTGGGACCCCCCCCCCCCGACCCTCTGCCACCCACCCAGCACCGGCACCAGCCTGCCCTGCACCCCGACACCCCCGTTTTGCTGCCGCTGCACCGCTGACACCCCTCTGCGACACTCGTCCAGGCTCAACCGCCGGCAGCACCGGGGCCTGCTGGGGAAGGCCCGAGTGTGCGGCTTTCCGTCCCCGAGCGGTGCTGGGAATCCCTCGGAAGACGGCGAGTTTCCACCGCCGGCTGCTCCTGGCACAGGCACGGGTGATGGCGAGGCCGGCAGCCGCCACCTCCCCGCGCCCAACCGGCGCGGAGGGGCTGGGGGCACGGGAGCCGCGCTGCGCGGCGGGCACGTGGGCTGCCGGCACGGTCCGTGGGTCTCTGGCGTAGCGTGTGGCTACCTGGCGTAGCATGTGGCTACCTGCCGTGGCGGTGCGTGGGTACCTGCCATGGTGCATGGCTACCTGGCACGGTGCAGGGATCTCCGGCACGGCACACAGCTCTCCGGCACGGTGCGCTGGTGTGAGCCGTGCCCGTGACACCCAGCAGCAGAGTGGGGTGCACGGCCCGTGACACCCCCTGATGAAGCAGAGGGGGGGCTCGGTCACAAGGAGGGCCTCAGGCCGGCGGGGGCCGTGGAGGTTGCCGGAGTCGGGGTGCCAACCGGGCTGGTGGGGAGATGCTCCGGGTGGGGCGGTGCAGCCGCGGGGTGCCCGTGGGAGATGCCAAACCCAGGCAGGGTGGGATGCACAGCACCGTCGGTGGGGTGTCAGCACCATCAGCGGGTGCACGGCAGAGCCGAGGCAGAGTTTTTTGGGGTGCCCGGCACTGGCTGCACGGTGCCGTGGGTGGGCCGGCACTGCCGGGGTGCCGGGTGCCGTCCGTAGGGCGCACCGGGGGCACGGCCTGCCTATGGGTGCTGGCAGGAGCGCCGACATTTGGGGGGTGCTTATAGCTGGGGGATGGACGCGCCGGTGTGTGGCACGTAGGTGTTACCGACGGGGGGGTGATGGGGCTTTTTGGGGGGGGGGGGGCCGGAGCTGCCAGAGTTTGGGGGTGCAGCTGGGGGGGGAGTGCCGGGGTGCAGAGCGCTGCCCGAGGGGGGCCGCTGGTGGGGTGCAGGTGCAGCAGGTGGGGGGTGTTGGGGGGGGTACAGGTGCTGAACCGAGGGGTGCGTGGTGCTGCACTGGGGGGGGGGGGGGGGGTACCGGGTATTGCTGCGGGTCGGTGGGGTGCCCATGGAGTGGGTGGGGTGCACGTGCTGCCCGAGGGGTGCACGTGCTGCCTGAGGCTCTGCACGTGCTGCCCGGGTGTGTGTGTGTGTGTGGGGGGGGGGGTGTATGGGGGGGATGGGGGGGGGAGTGTTGGGGTTGGGGGGAAGGAGAGGGGGGCGCGGTGCCACCCTCGGGGGTGCAGGGCCAGGCCCGGCCAGGCCCCCGGCGCTATCGGAGGGGAACCGGGTGCCGCCGGGGGGTGGATGCCCGGTGCTCGGCTTGGGGGGGGGGTGCGCGGCCGGGGGTCCCCACCGGGTCCCGGGGGTCGCTCCCCCCCCCCCCCAACTATCGCCCCATGCAGGTTCCGGGGTGCAGCTTGAGGGGGGGGCGGGGGCAGCCCGGCAGCCACCCCACGTGGCCGGGACGGCGCTAGCCAATGAGAACGCGTGTTTCTGAAAGATCTCCATATATGGCGATGTTCTCGGCCGGGCGGGCGGGGCCGTCGCCCCCCGGGTATAAAAGCGCGGGGCTGGGAGCCGGACGGTCTCACTCAGCCGGCGGCAGCGGACCAGGCGGCACCATCTTCCCCAGCGCCGAGAGCAGCCTCCCCCGCACAGGTACCGGCACCGGCCCCGCGGCACCGGCGGCCATGGGGCGTGGCCCGCGCCCCTGCCGCCCCCTTCTACGGTCCCCCGGGGGGGAGGGGGGATAATGGGGGGGGGGGGGGGGGCTCCTGGCCGGGGCGACCTGTGGCCGTATCGTGTCTATGATTCCCCCCCCCCCCCCCCGCGTTGCTGGAATGGTGTCGGCCGGTTGAACAGGGTGCTGTGGGAGGGTGCGGCGCGATTGGTGGCGGCGATGGGTGACGTCAGGGCGCGGGAGATTCAAACGGCGAGCGGGGGGGGGAAGGGGAGGGGTCCGTCCCGCCGGGGCGGAGGAGTTGGGGGGGGGGGGTCCGGGCCCGCCGCCAGCGCGGCCTCCCGGGTTCGCTGACCGGTCCCGCCCCGCAGAGCCTCCGCCATGGAAGAGGAAATCGCCGCCCTCGTCATCGACAACGGCTCCGGGATGTGTAAGGCCGGTTTCGCCGGGGACGACGCCCCCCGCGCCGTTTTTCCCTCCATCGTCGGGCGCCCCCGGCACCAGGTAGGCGGGAGGAGGAAGAGGAGGAGGGAGGGGAGGGCGGACCGGGGCGGTGCTGCCGGCGGGCGGGCGCTGACTCAGCTTTGGCTTCGCAGGGCGTGATGGTGGGCATGGGGCAGAAGGACAGTTATGTAGGGGACGAGGCCCAGAGCAAGAGAGGGATCCTCACCCTGAAGTACCCCATCGAGCACGGCATCGTCACCAACTGGGATGACATGGAGAAAATCTGGCACCACACCTTCTACAACGAGCTGCGCGTGGCTCCCGAGGAGCACCCTGTGCTGCTCACAGAGGCTCCCCTGAACCCCAAGGCCAACAGAGAGAAGATGACGCAGGTACTGTCGCTCGCCCGGTGGCCACTCCTCACTCTCATCTTGCTCACAAATCTCTTTTTGTTACGGCATCTTAAACCTGAGTTTGGTTTTTTCTCTCTCCCGACATTTTCAGGGTTCTGTACTCCTGGCATTTCTTCCTTGACGCCTCAGGTTTCTTTTGTTTGTGTTTTCTGCCTGCACTCTTTGCTTTTTCCTTCACACACCGTTTTGGGTTTTGTTATTTTTTGTTTTGGTTTTTTTTTTTTGCATGTCAGCATGTGTGTTCTAATGTGGGTGCAAGTGAGCCAGCTCATGACTTGGTGCTAATTGATCTATTTTTTTCTCTCCTCCCTCCCCCCCCCTTCCTTCCAGATCATGTTTGAGACCTTCAACACTCCAGCCATGTACGTGGCTATCCAGGCTGTGCTGTCCCTGTATGCCTCTGGTCGTACCACTGGTATTGTTATGGACTCTGGGGACGGTGTCACCCACACTGTGCCCATCTACGAGGGTTATGCTCTGCCCCACGCCATCCTGCGCCTGGACTTGGCTGGCCGTGACCTGACAGACTACCTCATGAAGATCCTGACAGAAAGAGGCTACAGCTTCACCACCACAGCCGAAAGGGAAATTGTCCGTGACATAAAGGAAAAGCTCTGCTATGTTGCCCTGGACTTCGAGCAGGAGATGGCCACTGCTGCCTCTTCCTCCTCCCTGGAGAAGAGCTATGAGCTGCCTGATGGCCAGGTGATCACCATCGGCAACGAGAGGTTCAGGTGTCCAGAAGCTCTCTTCCAGCCCTCATTCCTGGGTAGGTGTGGGCCAGGGTGGTAACTGCCAGGGTTGCCTCCGGGATGTGGGGTTGGCGTGACCCAAACGAGGTGCTGTGTTGGGTACTAATGAGCCTGCAACTCTTCTCCCCAGGCATGGAGTCCTGCGGCATTCACGAGACCACTTTCAACTCCATCATGAAGTGTGACGTGGATATCAGGAAGGACCTGTATGCCAACACAGTCTTGTCCGGTGGCACCACCATGTACCCTGGCATCGCTGACAGGATGCAGAAGGAGATCACAGCCCTGGCACCCAGCACGATGAAGATCAAGGTAAGAAACGGCAAGATGAGGCTGAAGGCTGATGGTGGTGGGGAGAGGTGGGAGAAGGCTGGGCCGCTCTGACCGCTGCTGCTTCTCTCCTCCTTCTCAGATCATCGCTCCCCCTGAGCGCAAATACTCGGTCTGGATCGGCGGCTCCATCCTGGCCTCGCTATCCACCTTCCAGCAGATGTGGATCAGCAAGCAGGAGTACGACGAGTCCGGCCCATCCATCGTCCACCGTAAATGCTTCTAAACGGACTGCTGGCAGGCGCGCTGCGCCTGCTGCATGAGTTGTCTCACTAGTATATGTTTGCCCAGGCAAATCTATACACCTCATGCTAGCCTCATAAAACTGGAATAAGCCTTCTTTCAAAAGAAACTTGCCCTTGGAAAGTCTGTACCTGATGTTAGACACATGTCGGCACTGGATGGTCGAGCTGTCACTTTGATTTGACCTTGTTATTTGAGTTAACTGTTCCCTCGGTGTACACCTGAGCGAAATACCCTGTACAGATCCGCTCCCGGCCACGGGGCCGGCCTGGCACCTCGCCGCGGAGGAGAGCCCGTGCCTGACTGGGGCTCCCGCAGCTCGCTACACTGACAGTGGCCTGTCTCCCCGTGCCCCGGGCCGGGACCGGTGTGTACAGGGTATTTGGAGTCAGACTTGCCGTACATCCAGTGTGGAGTATTCCAGATTTCCTGTAGAGGCTGGTAGGAGTCCATCGAGAATTCACTTCTGTCGCTGCCGTTCTAGCAAGGTTGGGAAAACATATCGCATCCGAGCCTTACGAACCAGTTCTTCATTCTCCTCCCCACCCGTATCCCAGTCGACATCACGGGGCTGAAGTTACTCAACTTGAGTTGCTGAAACTTTGCATTGACACCTGTAAATTTACGCATCGTTTAATTTATGTAAGATTTTTGTACGTTGCCTTAATGTTCTCACATGACGGTAGGAAACCAAAATTTGTAAGTCATCCTAAAGTTGAGAAATTGTAATGCCCAACAACACATCATTGTGTAAGGAAAATAAAAAAAAACCATACAAAAAGCGCTGCAGTAAAACCCAACTGGGGGCTGTGTGTGCTGTGGGGGAGGGAGGGGGGCAAGGGGGACCTGAGCTGGAGCTCCTGCTGCCTCTTCCCAAGGAAGCTGCTGCGATGCTACTTTTGGGTTAAAAATGGGTGTTTTAGGTGCCAAGCAAGGACGGAGAGGGGTGGTGATGGGTGCTGCCTTCCTGGCCTTAGTCCTGCGTGTGCGGCACCCGGGTGAAATGTGGGGTGTCGTGCCTCCCCAATGTGGGAAGGGGTATGGGATTGTTTTGGCTGCTGCTGGGCCCTGTGGCACTGCCAAGTGCTGCTCTCGTTTCTGCAGGGACAAAGAAACCTGCTAATTAATGGAAGTGCCAAGGTCAGGCAGTGTAGTTGCCGTTAGGTCCGTCTGTGGCAAATGTAGCTCTGCTGGTCCTGGCCCTCACCACCATCCTGTGTTGGGGTGGCATGGGGGGCACTGGCAAAGTGTGCTGGAGCCCCTCTGTCAGCCGGGCACGGGCTCCCAGGCTGCCACGTCTTCCCAGTGCCTGGCTGGTTCTCTGCCAAAGGCCGGGCTCTTGACCCCTTTGCCAGCGCTCTTCCTCCTCTCCCCTCCTCTTCACCGGATTTGTGTCAACCAAAGGCGTCCGTCGTGGCCGAGTTGGGTGTCACTGTGCCGCAAGGACACCGGCTGCAGCAGGGGAGGACGAGTTGCGGCTGGGGGTGCTGGGGCAGCCCAAAGCGGTGCCAGCGCCGGACCGAGGCCCCTTTGCTTGCCGGCACTGCGGTGTGGTGAGCCGCAGGGTGCCGGGCCGGGTTCACGGTACCACCTCGTGTTATGTTGCGCTGTGCCACGTTGCTCCGTGCCGCGTTTGCCCCAGGTGGCCTTACCGGCGTGTCCTACGGTGACACCACTGCCCGGCTGTCCCCAAAGCGTCCCCGTTCCCCCCATTTTGTCCTTGACCGCACCCAGGCCCGTCGGAGCCAATTTTGGCACCGGGAGCCTGGCGTCAGCCCCACGCGGGGCCCGGCTGAGCCCGTGGGGTGACACCGTGGCGTAGTGTGTGGGGGGTCACCATCACTGCTGTGCCAGGGACACCGCGTGGCCCCAGCTGTTGATTTGGGGGTGGGTGCGCACCCCTCCTTGGGGGGGGGGGCGGCCCTGGCTGGGTGCAGCTGCGTGTGCGAGCGAGTGCTCAGTGCCGGGACGGGGGGGGTCAGGCCCAGCGTGGGGAGGGGGGATTGAGGGGGTGCCCCCCCCCCCCCCCCAGCACCATCCCCAGCACCCTCTGGCCCAGCCAAGCCGTGGTGTGGCCCCAGGGGTCCCTCCTGGTGGCTGGTGCAGGATGAGGCCCCCCCTCCCCGCACCCCCACCTCCCCGGGCCCCCCCCAGCCCCGCAGCACCTGCGCTCACCAACTGGCCAGCACCCACACCCAGCTGTCCGCCCGTCTGTCTGTCCATCCGTCCGGCCCTCTGTGCACCCATCTGTCTGCCCACCCCTCCCTGCACCTGTCCGTCTGTCCGTCCTCTCCCCCCACGCCATCCCTCCATTTGCCCACCCGTCCACTCCCATCTGTCCGTCCATCCCGCCCGGCCTTTTGTCCGTCTGTCCGTCCGTGTGTTCTCCCCGGTGTCCGTCGGTCGCGCCCTGTCGCGGGGCGGCCGCCAGGGGGCAGCACGGCCCCGCCGCTCCGCCAAACGACACGAGTTCGCGCGGTCTCAGCTCCCACCGCTCCGGGGACGGGCCGGGGGGGGCCCGGAGCCCCCCGGGGAGGGGATGGGATTGGGGGGGGGACCCGAAGGAAGGGCCCGGACCCCCCCCGACCCCGTTACACCAGCCCCCCCCCCCCCCTCCGCCGCGGTCCCTGCAGCCCCCCCCCCTCCCGCACCACCTGCCCCCCCGTGTCCCCGCACGCTCCAACCCCCCCCGCACCCCTCCATTCCCCCCCCGCACCCCCCCCCCTCATTCCCCGTCCCCCCCCCCCGTCCCCCCAGTCCCCGTCCCCCCGCCCCGGCCCCGGGCGGCTGCCGGCCGGAGGGAAAGGGTTAATGGCGCCCGGGTGGTGAGAACAAAAGGGCTCCCCGCCAGCCAATGGGAGCCGGGCTCCGCATCCCGACACCCTCTGGTTGGCTGCGGGGCGGCCAATCGCGGGCGAGCTCTGCCTGTCCGTCTGTCCCCACGTGGGGAGTGTTCTGCTTCCCCCCCCACCTCCGCTTGTTTCCTCCTGCCCGCTTCCTCCTGCCTGCAGCTTCCTCCTGCCCGTTTCCTCCTGCCTGCAGCTTCCTCCTGCCTGCAGCTTCCTCCTGCCCGTTTCCTCCTGCCTGCAGCTTCCTCCTGCCTGCAGCTTCCTCCTGCCTGCACCCTCTTGCCTGCAGCTTCCTCCTGCCCGCTTCCTCCTGCCTGCAGCTTCCTCCTGCCTGCAGCTTCCTCCTGCCTACACCTTCTTGCCTGCAGCTTCCTCCTGCCCGCTTCCTCCTGCCTGCAGCTTCCTCCTGCCTGCACCCTCTTGCCTGCAGCTTCCTCCTGCCCGCTTCCTCCTGCCTGCAGCTTCCTCCTGCCTGCAGCTTCCTCCTGCCTGCACCCTCTTGCCTGCAGCTTCCTCCTGCCCGCTTCCTCCTGCCTGCAGCTTCCTCCTGCCTGCAGCTTCCTCCTGCCTGCACCCTCTTGCCTGCAGCTTCCTCCTGCCCGCTTCCTCCTGCCTGCAGCTTCCTCCTGCCTGCAGCTTCCTCCTGCCTGCACCCTCCTGCCTGCAGCTTCCTGCATCCTGCCTGCACCCCTGCTGTAGCATCCTCCCCCGGACCCCGCAGCATCCTCCTTCCACCCTCCTGCGTTGCTCCTGCAGCCCCTTCCTCCCTTCTTCCTCCTCTCACCCATCCTCCTTCCCCCCCCCCCCCAGCACCCTCCATCCCCACTGCAGCCCTGGGCACCCCCTCCATCCCCTCACCCCCAGCCCTGCATTTCTGCACCCCTGCAAGGCAGCAGGACGGGGTGCCCCCAGGACGGGGTGCCCAGGGGTTTTGCCCTCCCCGCGTTGCCCTACGGCCCCTGCACCCTGCCCGGCTCCTGCATGCAGCGAGCTGGGGAGGCCTCTGCGGGCACCCGGGGTGGGGTGGGGGTCCCCATAACTGGGGGTGCAGGCTCCACCCAGGGGTGCCCATAACTGGGGGTGCAGCTGGGAGTGGCCACAGCAGGAGGGAAACTGAGGCAGAGCAGAGAGCAGAGCCGGCGCCAGCAACGGTTCATATATTTATTCATAAGCCAAGTTATCAATAAAAAAGTTCCATACTAAAAGGCCTTTACATAGAGTTTGCTGTTCATAAAACCTTTGTGTTTTTAATCCTTTTTTTTTTTCCTTTTTTTTTTTTTTATTGTTGGGGGTTTTTTTGTTTTTGTTTTTTTTTGTCTTGTTTTGTGTATTTTTTTTTTTTAGTGTTTACACTGGAAAAGCCCCCGCCGCCGCGCGGCCTGTACACATTTACAGCGTGGGGTGACGGCGGGCAGCGGCGGGCAGGGCTCGGCGGGACGGGCCAGCGTCCGCCGGCACCGCGGCCACCCCGCTATTGCACTGGGGCCGGGCAGCGGTGGCGGGACCCCCGGAGGAGGTGGGAGGGCAGGGGAGAAGGGGGCCAGGAGAGCCGCCTCTCCCCCCCCACCCCCAGCCAGCCTGCCACCCACTCCCCCCGCCGCGCTCGCCGCCGCGCCGGGGACCGAGCCCCCCGCCCTGCCGCCGCGTCCCCCCTATATACAGAGCTCCCCCGCTGTCCTCGTCCCAGCCAGGCTGGGGGAAACAGTGCACTGAAACAGAAACGCGACCCCCCCCACCCCTCCCGCCCCATATTATTATTTTTTTGTTGGTTTTTTTTTGTTTTTTTGTTTTTTTTTTTTGTGGGTGGTGTTGGGTGGTTTTTTTGTTTTTTTTGTTGGTTTGTCTGTTTTCCATAAAACTTCCCGGAAGAAATACAATATTTACACGCAAAATAAATAGAACAACACACCTGATTTCTGCTTTACCTGCTGGCAAACAGTCAGAGGTACTAGGGAAAGTATGGCTTGTAGGGGAGCCCCCCCCCCCCGCCCCCCGTGCCCCCCGTCACGACGATGACGCCCCCGTGCCCCCCACCCCACATCCCCTGCCCCCCCCAATCCCTCCCCGGCCACCCCAGGCTTTGCATAATTGCCGGGAAGGAGCCCCACGACGGAGTGGGGGGGGGGGCGTGCGGGGTCGGGTCGGGGGGTCTGCCCGTCCCCGTCCCCCTAACCCGCACCCGGGGTGGGCACGGGGGGTCAGCAGAGGATGGGTACCCCGTCGGCGGTCACCAGCCGGCCCGTGGTGGGGTCGTAGGTGCCCGCCAGGTAGTAGAGGTCCTGCCGGTCCTGGTACTTCTTGCTGCGGGTCATTTGCTCGTAGTGCTCCCGTCCCACCACCTGGCACTTGTGGGAGATGGTCTGCACGTCGTTCTCGTCCTCGTGGCACGACTGGTACAGGGCGTTCTGCGAGCGGACGACACGGCGTCACCGGCCGCCCCCTCGCCGGTGTGCCACCGGCCCCCCCGACCCCAGCCAGCCCACCCCTCACCTTGCCGTCGCTCTGCCGCTTGCCCAGCTTGGTCTCCTCGGGGTGGTAGAACCACTTGACCTTGACCACCATGTTGCTGCCCCAGGACTCCCACATGCTCTCGATGCGCCCGATGTAGGGCAGGTTGGGCCGCCCGGCCGAGAGGAAGACGGCGCAGTCCCCGATGCGCAGCGTCTCCTTGCCCCGCACGATGGCCTTGTAGAACAGCTTCCGCGCCTTGCCCTTCATCCCCCGCCGCTGGAAGGGGGGGGAGAAACGGTGTGGGGGGGTCAGGGACGGCGCACGGACCCCCAGACTCGCACGTGCGCGCCCTGCCTGCTCGGTGAGACCCCCAGGCACCCGGGAAAAGCTGCGCCGAGCCCCGCGGGGTTGCTCCCACAGCACCCAGCCAGCCGTCTGCAGCCTGCGGGCACCCTGCTCCCTGCAGCCAAGTGCCACAGCCGGCGTAAGCAGCACCGAGCACCCAAGCGTCGTGCCCACTGAACCCATCCCGTGCATGCAGGTACCTGGCCCCGCGCACCCGGCTGCCGCGGCTGGCGTACCCCAGGCATGCTGTGCCCCATGCACTCAAGCACCCGGCCCCGCAACCCCTGGCACGCTGCCGTGTACCCACGCGCCCTGCACCCTTGCCCCGTGCACAGAGGCACCCCGCCGTGCACCCTGCCCCACGTACCCATGCACCCGCACCCATGCACCGCATGCACCCTGCCATGCGCTCACGCACTCTGCCCTGTATCCCCAGGCACTCTGCCGTACCCATGCACCCATGCAGATATCTGCACCCTGCCACGCACCCATGCACCTCCACCAGTGCCCCCAGGTGCCGTGCCCCGCTCCTTCCCCTCCCCGTGCCGTGCCGTGCCGTGCCGAGCGGCCACCGGCCGTACCTGCGTGGGGTTCCCCGACCACCTCCAGAGCTGGCGCGCGGGCAGGAAGGCGGAGATCTTTGGCCGGTTTTCCACCGAGGGCAGGCGCTGCCTCCGGGAGAACTCTTTGGCTTTGGAGAAGCTGAGGGCCTCCTTGCGCTTGAGCTTGGCCTTGGGGCCGGCGGCGGCGGCCTTGGTGAGGAAGCAGCGCTGCGGCGTGCCGCTCTTGGAGCGCAGGGCCTCCGGCTGCGCCAGCAGCGCCGGCACCGGGTGGGAGAGGCAGGTCTGGAGCAGCAACGTGGAGTCCTCGTCCTCGGAGCTGTAGGAGGAATCCTCGTTGTCGGAGGAGCAGAGGCTGGAGGTGGAGATGGAGCCGGAGCTGGAGGAGGTGGAAGAGCCCGAGGAAGAGGAGGAAACCGAGAGGCGGGTCATAAAGCGCGAGGGCACGTCGGCGCCCAGCCCGCCCGCCTCCTCGTCCTCGTCCATGTCCGAGTAGGAGCTGTGGCAGTCGCTGTCGCAGTTCAGGGTGAACTCGGCCTGGCCCGAGTATTTCCGCAGCGCCAGCCCCACGGGCAGCTGGTGCACGGGCGCCCGACCCTTCCTATCCTTGCCAGCCAGGGCCGCGTGGGCATAGCCGTGGCTGGCCAGGGGCCGCTCCAGCTTGGCCCCAAAGTCCTTCTCAGCCAGCAGCAGGGCCTTGCAGTTCTTGTTCTTGGGGGACGTCACCCCTTCGTGGTCCAGCTTGACCAGGTACTCACTGCCTGCCTTTCTCCGGCTGCTTTTGCCCATTTCTGCCTCCAGCCGCTCGGCCTTCTTGGAGCGCAGGAGTTTCTGGGCAGCCGGCAGCACCAGCCCAGCCCCGGCCCCGAAGGAGGCGTAGGAGCTGGCGATGCGGCTGAAGGAGTCGGCCCCGAAGCCGTTGCCGAAGACGGGGGCGGCGAGGTGGTGATGGTGGTGCACGGGGAAGATGGCCTCTTTGGCCCGTAGCTTCTTGGCGCTGCCGTTGACCTGGAAGAGGTTCTGCAGCACGGCCGTGCCTTTGCTCGCCGCCTTCCGCTTCGTCTGTGCCACCGCCGACCAGCTCAGCAGCGGCCCGCCGCGCCGCCCCAGGAAGGGGTCGCTCAGCGCCGGCGCCTTGACGCCCGACAGCACCTCCGCAGCTTTGCCTGGCAGGAGATGGGAGTCAGGAGGGGAGGAGGACAGACAGACAGACAGATGGAGGGAGGCAGGGATGCTCTGGGACTGCCCCCATCCCTGCACGTCCTTCCCTGCGGGCTGATCTCCATTCCCCGTCGCTGCAACACCCTGTGCCACCCCCTTCCTCCATCCCCGGTCCCGCACCCTTCCCTGCATCCTGCCATACCCCATTCCCAACCCCCTGGACCCCATCTTTCCCTGTATCCCCTCTCCCTGCCTGTTTCCCTGCCTATCCTTCCCCACACCTGCATCCCAGCATCCTTCCCAGTACCCTTCCCTGCATCCCAACATCCCTCCCTGCATCCCAGCACCCTTCTCAGTATCCCAGCACCCTTCCCTGCATCCCAGCATCCTTCCCCCCATCCCAACACCCTTCCTGGTATCCCAGAATCCTTCCTTGCATCCCAGCATCCTTCCCTGCATCCCAACATCCTTCCCCGCATCCCAGCATCCTTCCCTGCATCCCAGCACCCTTTTCAGTATCCCAATACTCTTCCCTGCATCCCAACATCCTTCCCCACATCCCAGCACCCTTCCCTGCATCCTAGCATCCTTCCCCCCATCCCAACACCCTTCCTGGTATCCCAGAATCCTTCCTTGCATCCCAGCATCCTTCCCTGCATCCCAGCACCCTTTTCAGTATCCCAGTACTCTTCCCTGCATCCCAACATCCTTCCCCACATCCCAGCACCCTTCCCTGCATCCTAGCATCCTTCCCCCCATCCCAACACCCTTCCTGGTATCCCAGAATCCTTCCTTGCATCCCAGCATCCTTCCCTGCATCCCAGCACCCTTTTCAGTATCCCAGTACTCTTCCCTGCATCCCAACATCCTTCCCCACATCCCAGCACCCTTCCCTGCATCCTAGCATCCTTCCCTGCATCCCAACACCCTTCCTGGTATCCCAGAATCCTTCCTTGCATCCCAGCATCCTTCCCTGCATCCCAGCATCCTTCTCAGTATCCCAGTACCCTTCCCTGCATCCCAACACCCTTCCCGGTATCCCAGCATCCTTCCTTGCATCCCAACATCCTTCCCCACATCCCAGCATCCTTCCCCACATCCCAGCACCCTTCCTGGCATCCCAGCATCCTTCCCTGAAGCCCGCCATCCCTCACACCAGCGCTGCTGGTGCCACCTCCCTTGGGCACCCCACAGGCAGGTGGTCTGCAGGTAGCAGCCCCCCCCTCCCCGTACCACTTTTCTCCTTGCTGGCCGCCTTCTTGCCCGAGTTCTTGGGGGGCTCGGGGCCATCGTGGCGGTCCGGGCAGAGGCTGGGGGGCAGCTCGCTGGATGGGGGGACGTCGCCGCACGACCGCTTCGTCCGCCGGCAGGAGCTGGAGACCAGCAGCGCGGGGGACGGCTCGGTGCCTGCGGGCAGAGCGTGGGGTCAGGGCCGGCCCCACTGCCCCCCCCCTGCCCACCCCCTGCCCACAGCCCCCACCCCAGCCCACTCACACTGGATCTTGAAGTCGGGGGGCAGCAGGCGGATGTTGGAGACAGCGATGTGCCCCGTGTCCCCATCGTCAAACTCCACCATCACCGCCTCGGGGTCATCCTCCTCCTCGTCGCTGGAGGAGCCTGCGGCACAGGAAGGGCTGTCGGGATGGGGCAGGGGTCCCCCAGGCCCCCCTGCTCCGCCAGCCGCCCGTGGCCGCTCCTCACCTCGCACCACGTTCCCTGGATAGAGGCACCGGGATTTCTGGCTCCAGTAGGCGCAGACGCGAGTGCCCGGCGGGAGGCTGCGTCGCGACTGGGGCCGGACGTCGAGGACCTGCGAGGAAGCGGCGTGCTGGGCTCTGCGGGGCGTGCTGCCCGCCGGGACCCCCGCCCCAGCCCCCCCGCCCCGCTCACCGCCTCCTGCAGCAGCTGCTCCTGCGAGTAGATACGCTGCCGGTTCCCCCGCTCGCCCTCGATGATGATGCTGTAGCTGGAGAGGGGGCACAGAGCCGGGGAGGGGGCTCAGCATCCGACTGGCCACCCTGGCATCCCCACCCACATCAGGGACCCCCCCCACCCCGGCCCCCACTTACATGTCGGGGGGCTGGATGGTGCGGACGCTGCCAGCGTAGAGCAGGCTGTCCTCCTTGGGGATGAGGATGTGCAGCCCGTCCCGCAGATCCTCCTTCTGGATGGCACAGACGTGGGGAAGGGGGGAGCGGCGTCCCCCCCGTGCCGCCCCGGCCAAGCAGCCCCCCTCCTCCTCCTCCTCTGAGAAGCTGCTGTTGTCATCAAAGTCAAAGTCGTCCTCCACGGTGAAGCTCTCCAGCAGCTTGCTGACCGCCCGGCCCTTGCACTGTGGGAGAAGGAGCTCGGGGTGGGTGGGGGGCATGGCGAGGGGGGTGTCCGTGCCGGGGCAGGGGTTTGGCTCCTGCCTCTCACCTGCTTGGTGGCCACTTTGCTCTTCACCTTGGCTAGCTTCTTGCCCTTGCTTAGGATGGTCTTGGCGCTCCGGGGGGAGAGGGCCAGCGAGAGCGCCCCGTTCTTTCGCTGCGGGAGGGGGGTCAGAGCCGGCTGATGGCACCCCCACGGCGACCCCAGCCCTCTGGGGCCCACCGGTGCCCCCCAACCACCCCAGCCCCTGCACCCCACGGGCCCAACGGTGCTCCCAACCGTCTCGGCACCCCCAGCCCGTGCGCTGGTGCGCCGCAGCCCCACCCGTGCAAAACCTGCACCCACCCCTCTGCAACCCCCCCAGGCTCCCATCAGTGCTCCCCTGATCCCCCCCAGCCTCTGCACCCATCCCTCTGCACCCCATGGTCCCATTGATACCCCCCCAGCCCCACCAGCACCCGCAGCCTGTGCAAACCCTTGCACCCATCCCTCCGCACCCCACGGTCCATGGGTGCCCCCCACCACCCTCTGCCCCTCGCACTCACCCTCAGGGCCGACTGCAGCACCTTGCTCTTGCGTGTGGCTTTCTTCAGCCTCTCGCTGGCCAGGCGAGCCCCCTCGTCCCTCGGCCCAAAGTGCCGGGGGTCGGTGCCGGTGAAGAGGCTGCCGGCGGGGGTCTGGGCGCTGGGTCCGCTGGGGGCCGGTGGCCGGAGGCTCTCCTTGGGCTTAGCCTTCAGCTTTTTCTTGCCGCCCTCCTCGCAGCCGCCCGCCTTCCGCCGCGCCGGCACCTTCTCCAGCTTGCCGGCTCCCGGCTTCACCGGCCGCCGCTTGATCTTCACCTCGCCCTCGGGGCTACCGAGGCGGCAGGGCCCTGTGGTGGTGGGAGGCAGTGGGCTCAGCGCATGCACCCGGGGAGAGGGTCCTCATCCCCCATGTCCCCCTCCACCCCAGCGTCTCCGCGGGGCGATCCCGTTACCTAGCAGTCCCTGCCTTTCCTTCTTCTTCTTCGCCTTTTCGTTGGCCTCCATCTTCACCACGGAGGACGGCGAGGGTCCGAGCACGGCCACGGGCACCGAGGGCGGCAGGGACAAGCCCGGCTCATCGTCGCCGTCCTCGCTGTCTGTGTCCCCGTCGTGCTCATCTACAAGAGGAAGGGGGGAGCAGTAAGGGACCCCGTGCACCCAGGGGTGGCCCCTGCACCCCCCCCCTCCATCCCCAGGGAGATGCTGCTTCCCCGTGCAGGATGGGGCGAGCTGGGGACCCCCGGCACGAGCCACCCCCCACCCCCACCCCTGCAGCTGGATGTACCCTCCAGTCCTGGCCCCTTGTCGCCCACTCTGCACCCCCAGCCCCGCACCGGACCCCGCACCCCCAGCCCCGCGCCAGCCTTACCTTTGAAGCCCGCCGGTTGGCGGGGGTCGGGGTCCTGCGTCTGGTACTTGGCAGCCTTGGAGCTCTTGGGACGGGACAGCTTCTTCTGGATGCGGCCAGCGGGGTTGGGGTCTTTCCGGCGGAAGGGGCTGATGCCGGCGGGCAGCCCTTTGCTCTTCACCTTCTGCTTCAGCTGCGAGACCTTGTGAGCCACCTTACAGGTCAGCTTGCCTTGCGACCCGCTCTTCTTGCACCGCACCTTCTCCTGGGGGGGGGGGCACAGGGAGGTTCGGGAGGGGGCTGGCACCCCACCACCCTCCCCCAAGCCCCAGGGTGGCATTTGCCGGTGGCAGGTCCGGACTCACCGGGGAGCCCTTAAGGCTGCCGAACGCCGCCTCGGCCAGCTTGCTCCTCTTCTTCTTGGGCTCGGGGTCTCCCCGCAGCTCGGCGCACAGCAGGGACAGGCTGGTCTTCACCGCCCTGGTGGGGAGCGCGGCGTGGGCACGGCACCCGCCGGACCCCCCCCACCCAGCCAGATCCTGCACCCCCCCCAGCTGGATCCCACACCCCCAGACGCATCCTGCACCCCCCGGCCACCGCCAGCCGCTGGCTCCCCTCCTGCTTTCCCCCCCTCCCCGTAACCTTCACTCGCTCACTAATGTTTTGTGACATAAAACCTAGAGATTAATTTTTTTTTCTCGCCCCCCCCCCCCCCCCCCCCCGCTCCGTCTTAATTGAAGGAACCATTTAGCGCAGATTTAACTGTTATTACCGAACGGGGGGGCCGGGGGCCGTGCGCGCACACACGCTCCAAGCGTGTTTGGACTCGCTCGGAGGATTTATGCAAATGGGCCTGTCGGGAGAGGCAATTTGTAGCGGAGAAGGACAATTATACAGGGCCCGGGAGTGGGGAAACGGCTGCGCCGGGCGGCTAATGGGTAATAATAAAGCGCCGGCAGCGATGAACGCCGCTGCAGCGTGACCAATGGCTTTATACGGCGCAGATAAAGAGGCTTTTATGCAACGCTGCTCCCGCAGCCGGCGGGAGGGGGAACATGGTGCTGCCGCCCAGCCGAGCCCCCCCCCACTCCGCCGCAAGCGGGTCGAGAGCGGGAACGCGCCGGAGCGAGCGGCCGGATCCCCCGAAATGTGGCTCCTGCTGATGGCGGCTGGGGTGGGGGGGGGGGGATACGACGGGGCGGCCCCCTGAGCACCGCCACCCCCGCGGCAGGACGGCCGGACCCCCCGGCAGCAGGACCGGTGGCCTGTCCCCGGGGACAAGGAGGGCACGCGGCGGCGGTCACTCACTTGACCTTGCGGCTCTCGGCCCTGCCCAGCGTGCTGGAGTGCTTGCGCTTCCTCGGCCGCCCCGGGCCGCGCCGCGCCGGGCTCCGGGAGCTCTCGTCACGCCTGCAGCCGCGGCAAGACCGGGGACACCCTGAGCCGCGCGGCCACCACAGGCGGTGCCCCTCCGCCGAGCCGGGCTGAGGACGGCCCCAAACTCATCGCACTGGTGACCGCCACTGCTGTCCCGCTCGGCGGAGGGCGCTCCCTCCCCTGACCTCCGGCGCTCCCTCCCTGACCTCCCCGCTTCCCACAAGGATGCCTCCCCCTCTGCCCCCCCCTCCCCGGCCTCGGAACCCAACCGGGATGGGGACGGGGACGTACTCGTGGTCATGCCGCCTCTGCAGCTTCACCAGCTCCCGCTGCTTCTCCTTGTAGCGGCGCTGGAGCTCGGCCAGCCGCATCCGCACCTCCACCTCCTGCGTGTTGAGCTGCTCGATGGCCGCCTTCAAGGGGCAAACCTGGGGGCCGGGGGTGGGGTGGAGAGCTCGCAGCGCCAGCAGCCTCGGCCCCAGGGCTGAGACCGGGCACAACTCATCCCACCTCCCGCCCTCGCCGCACGCGAGGAGACACTCACGGCCTTGGTTTTGGGCGTCCAGGTGTACTTGCGGCGGGGGATGCGGGCGCGGGGCGGCGGGGAGGTGGGCAAGGGGCTGAGCGCGGGGGGACTGCCCTCCCGGCTGGCCGCCTCCACCAGCGACCAGGCGGCCGCCACCGTGGCCAGGTTCTGCAGGTTGAAGGCCAGCAGGTCCTCGTCCTCCCCTGCCGGGACGGGAGGTCAGCAGGGCTGGCGCGGGACATGCCCCGGACCCCCCGTGCCACCCCACGCATGCTCTTGTGCAACGGCCCGCGCACGCCACGGCGGCACCGGCACCGTTACCGGGGCTGTGCCCGGGCGAGGAGGGGCGTCTGTGGGGCGCGGTGTACTGTAGGGCACGGGACCACGCCGTGGGGTGCTACGTATGAGCGGGGTGCCCCGGGGGGGCCGTAGGGTGACGCAGGGGGTGATGGTGGGTGGCAGGATGGTGCACAGGGTGCTGCGTGCGCGGCACGGCCAGCGTCCTCGGGCAGCCGTGGGGCCGGGGGGAGCGGCGGTCGGGGGGGGGGGGGCAGACAGGGCCGGGCGTGCAGCAGCGGCCAGCAATGAACTCATCGGCGAACAGAGCCAAGGCCGGGGCTGGGAGGGACGCGGTGACGTGACCCATCCGGCCACCCCATCTGTGGCGGGGAGCGGGGCCCCACGGTCAACCTCCTCTCCCCCCCGACAGCGTCGCGGCCCCGTGCCGCGCACGGCCACGGGCAGCGCCGAGCACGCCGGGCACCGCCGCCACGCCACGCGCCCGCCGTGCACCACACGCCCGCGGCAGCGCTGGGGACGCGCGCCAGGACGGCCTTCCCTTCCCCGCCGGGGCCCCCGGGATTCCCTGGGGAAGCCGAGCCGGGAGGGAATCCCGGCGCCTGCCTGGAGCCAGCGCTGGAGCAGAGCCCCAGAGACGGCCCTGGGGCTTCGAGCAGGACCCAGCCGCCGGGCACCGTACGACACCGCACGACACCGCACCACCGGCACGCGTGCAGGCCGCTGGCTCCTCGACCGCCAGCGCGCGTGCGACCCTGCGCAGCAAACGGGCGCGCAGCCCTGCGCCGCGAATGCGAGTACAGCCCCCTGCACCGAAAACGCAGGCGCAAGACCCCTTCTCTGCCGCGCAACGCGTGCGCTGCCCAGCCCCGCTCGTGCAAGAGCTTGTGCAAGAGCAGCCCTGCTCTCGCACGCCCCGCACGGCCCCTCTGTTGCACACGCGCTGCACAACTCCTCTGTTGCACGCCCTGCGCAGAGCACCCGCCGCGCACACCCGCGGGCGGGCAGCACCGGGACGCGCGAGTGTGGCACTGGGGGGGCAGCGAGCACCGGGAGGACAGGGCACCGGTGGGCGCAGGGGACAGACAGGGGATGCCGGGGGGCACCAGGGGCCACTCACCTTCCAGGGCCAAGTCGCAACGACGCCGGCGCAGCTCCAGGTCGGCGAGCTCGCTGAGCAGGGCGATGCCGGGGATCCCTGAGGCGTGGGGAGCGGGCGAGGGGGGGGCCGGGGGGGGTTCCCCGGGCGAGCCCAGCGCTGGCAGCTCCCCCAGGTCGATGCCAGCGGCAATCAGCACCTCCAGCCCGCCAGGGCAGCCCTGTCGCCCAGCGGAGCCGTCGCCATCCTCCTCGTTGCAGCTGCCCTCCGGCTCTGAGCCATCACTGTCGGCCTCGTCTTCCTCCTCCTCGTCCTCCTCGTCCTCCTCCTCCTCCTCCTCCTCCACGGCAGGGGCCAGCGGGGACGCCCCCACCACGGGCACCGGGCGCTGCTGCTCCGGTGGGCTCTGCTCCGGCGCTCCCTGAGCCGCCTCCCGGCACACCCCAAAAGGCACCGGTGCCCGCTCCTCGGTGGCCCCCGCGGCCGGGGCCGGACCCCGCTCCCCGCAGAGGGGTCCCGGGGCGAGGAGGAGGTGATGGCGGTGCAGCAGAGCCCCGGGACCCTCGACCATCGCCCCGCCGGCCGGCGGCTCCCGCGGGGGGCCCGGCTCCCGCAACACCTCGCCGGCGGGGCTGAAGGTCCGGGACTGCTCGGGCTCAGCCGGCGGGGAGCCGGCGTGCATAGTGTCAGGGTCAGCCGGCTCGGCGGAGTGCGCCTCGGAGAAGCCCATGCCGGCGGCGGGGTAGCTGTAGCCGGGGGGCAGGTCTGCGGGGAAGCGGGCAACGCTCAGCAGGGAACCCCCGGCACCTTCCGGCACCGTGGCCACCCTCCTCCTCCTCGCCTCCCCGGGTCCTACCTGGTTCCAGGGACTTGGGGTAGTCGCGGGGCGGCTGCCCCTCTCCGCGCTTGTCCTCGCCGTCGCTGCCCTTGCTCTGGACGGGCAGGGGGCTGTCGGCCGGGGAGCGGGGGGCCACGGCGGAGCTGGCGGCGGGGCAGACGGGTAAAGTGCAGGGGGCCGCGGGGAGGGCCACGGGGCACTTGGCCGGGTGCCGCAGGGCCGGAGAGTGGCAGCAAGGGGACAGCTTGGGGGGCCCGGGGGCCGCCGAGGAAAGGCCCTTGGCCGGGGGGTTTAAGGCAACTGCTTTGTGGGAGGGTTTGAGGGGCTTCTCGGGACCCCCGTCCTCCAGCTCCAGGGGCTGCTCCTCCGGCTTCCGCTGCGGGGGACACCGAGGTCGGCACACGCCAGCCCCACCGCCCGGCCCCTGGCCCCCAGCCCTGCTCAGCACCCTACAACCCTGCCCTACATCCCAGCCTGCCCTACATCCCAGCCCTGCCTCCCCCAGTCCCACACAGCCCAGCCCCATAACCCAGATCCTGCCCCACTACCTGGCCGCAGCCCCCCAGCCCTGCCCTGCATCCCCCTGCCCTGCCCCGCATCTCACGCAGCAGCATCTCACGCCCCAGCCCCACATCCAGCCCCATATCCCCACTCTACACCCCAAACTCAAGCCAGCCCTGCATCCTCAAGCCAACCCTGCATCCTCAAGCCAGCCCCGCATCCCATCCCACACCCAGCCCCACAACCATGCACCCTGGCCCCCCTGACACCCCCCCCCCCGATGCCCCCAGCCCCGTGGGCACCTGGACGTGCGCCTGGCGCTGGATCTCGAGGGCCTGGGCTGCCCGCTGCTGCTGCTGCAGGGCGTAGAGCTCCTGCTGCCGCAAGAACTGGGAGCGGGAGTACACGGGCAGCTGCCCCGTGTGCTGTAGGTGGGCGCCGGGACCCCGGCCTGGGTACATCGGGGGCCACAGCGACGCCTGGTCCATCACGTCGGCTGCCGGTGGTGGGGAGAGAGGGGGCGTCAAGCGGGGACCCACCTTGGGGTCACCTCACAGACCGAAGTGGTACCCCCTAGCCCTGCAACCCTGGCAGCGCCCGCAGGGACCCCATCACCCTCCACTGCACCCCCAGCAACACCCACAGGGACCCCATCTCCCACCCCTGCACACCTAGTTCTGCAGCAGCCCCCCCAAGGACCCCATCTCCCACCCCTGCACCCCCAACGGCTGCAGGGATCCCTATCACCTATTCCTGCACCACCAGCAGCACCCCCAAGGACCCCATCTCCCACCCCTGCACCCACAGGGACCCCATTTCCCAACTCTGCATCCCCTGCAGCACCCACAGGGTCCCCCATCTCCCACCCCTGCACCCCTAGTTCCACAGCAGCACCTGCAGGGACCCATCTCCCACCCCTGCACCCCCAAAAGCACCCATAGAGACCCCCATCTCCCAACCCTGCACCCACAGGGACCCCATCTCCCACTCCTGCACCCCCAAAAGCACCCCCAGGCATCCCATCACCTCCCCACCAGCACCCCCAGGCCCAAACACCACAGCAGGTACCCCCAGGACCCCCCAGGCACAAGGCAGAGGTGCCCGCGGCCAACCCCCATCGCAGCCTTACCCAGCGTGTGGGGGGTGCCGTGGGTGGGGGGCTCGGTGGGCAGGATGACGAGCTGGGCGGGGGGGTCCTGGGAGAGGGGGAAGACGGGCTGCATGGTGCTGGGCATGGAGGCGGGGAAGGCGGGTGGCAGGTTCTGGTGCAGCGCGGGATGGCCGATGCCTGTCGTGCCAGGGGGGTCCATCAGCACTTGGTGGGGGGGGCAGCACCCCACTTCTGGCGGGGGGGGGGGGGGGGGCACAGCACCTGGCCAGCCCCACTCCCACAGCTCCCACCCCCTTTGCCGGCGGCACTGACCGTAGGAGTGTCCCCCCATCCAGATGGAGGGGCTGCGGGTGCGGGGCAGCCAGTGCGTGTGTGCCGGGTGGGCATGGGCGGCGGGGTCCCCCCCGAGCTGCCCCGCCGGCAGCGAGGAGCCCCCGGCGATCATCAGGTGGGGGGTCAGCTCCCCGGGACACCCCCCCGACGGGTGCATCCGGGCGAACTCCACCAGGTCCTTGTTGTCCCTGTGGGAAGAAAGTGGGGGGAACACGGACACGGTGCGTGGGGCAGCGTGCCACGGCGGGGGGGGGCGACACTGCCCCAGCAGGCGGGTGACCCCCCCCTCCCCAGTCCCCCCATCACAGCGCTTACTGGAGAAGGAGCTCTCGCCCCGGCAGCCCCAGGCGCTCCTCGCAGAGCCGACCCCGCTCGTCCTCTGCGTCCAGGTCGATGAGGTGCATGGGCCGCGCGGTGCCCGCTGTGCCGGGGACGGGATGGCGGCATCAGCGCGGCACCGCCGACCCCCACCACCCCCACCACCACCCCCCTCCAAACTTCTCACCAGCACCTACCTTTGATACCAGCGGTCGCCCGGCCCTGCCGCCCAGAGCCGCCGCCGCCACCGTAGGAGGGCTCGGGTCGCCCAAGCGTGTCCTTCTGCCGCGCCACGGCCACGGCGATGCCGACGGGCGGCTGTCGCACCTCACCCTCGCCGGGGGCCAGCCCGTCGTGCTCCCGGCCGCGGGCGCAGTCCGGCCGCTCCAGCTCCGGCTGCCCCTTCCCCGGGGGGAATTTGGCATCCTGGTGGGCACAGCTGCCCTTGACGCCCCCCAGCCCCACAAAGGGGGGGCCCTTCTGCCCCCCCAGCAGCGCCTGGTTGCTGTATTTCAGCAGGTTCTTCATGGCCGAGACCTCGTCCGCGGCGGCCGGCACCTCCTGGCCCAGCACCGGGCCCTGAGTCATCAACGCAGCCTGCTGCAGACTCGTGCCGAAGGGGTCCAGGTAGGGTCCCTTCCGCTCCTCCGCCACGGCCAGGGGGGGTCCCTGGCCCTGCACGCCCCAGGGGGGCAGGGGGGGCCCGCCGTAGCCCAGGGCGCTCAGCTCCAGGGGCTTGCGCTTGCCCTCGGGGCCGGCGCCGGCCGCCTCCGTCTCGGGGTGCTGCTGGTGCCGGATCCGCGCCACTTTCTGGGGAGCCGGCCCGGGCGGGGGGTCCTTGGGGGGGCCCTTCTCTAAAGTGCAGCAGGAGGGGCCGACCCGGACGCCCAGCGGGTCGGGGCGGGCGGCGCGGGAGCAGTCGGGCGCCGGCGGCACCTCGAAGTAGCCCTTCTCCAGAGCACCCTTGGGTGCCGGCCCCCGGCCGGCGAAGGGGGGCCCATCGGCTGCCCCCCCGCCCAGGTACTCCAGCCCCTTCAGCCGGGTGCCAGGACCCCCCCATTCCAGCCGCCGCTCCGCCGGGCCCTCCGCCTTCAGCGGGTGGTGGTGGAAGGGGCCGCCGTAAGCGGCCGGGGGCTCGGCCCCCGCCTCGGCGTGCCGCTCCTTGCCCTCGACGCGTTCCAGCCCGCCGGCCTCCGCCGCCACTTGGAAGGAGCGGCTCTTGTCCGTCAGGTGTCCCACCGAGGGCACCAGCGTGGCCCCGCTCAGCTTCAGCTCCCGGCCGGCCGGCTCCGGCAGCGGGCACAGCACCTCGGGGCCGGCGTGCAGCTGCAGGCAGGGGAAGGAGCCGGCGGTCGGGCCGAGCGGGGCCGGCCCGGCGGGCACCGCGTAGGAAACGGCGTGGTGCAGCATCTGCCGCCGTTCCACGCATTCGCCGTAAGGCTGTGGCACCTCGGGGGCCCCCGGCTCCCGCTCGCCCCGGCACGGTTCCTTGGCGTTGCAGCGGCCGGCGCGGGGCAGGGCGCTGCCGGCGCAGCTGGGCAGCACGGCGCGACCGGCGTCGCCCTCCAGGCCCTTGGCACCCAGCAGGCAGGAGGCGAGGTGCTTGGGGCGGCCGTCGCCGGCCCCCCGGGGGGGCAGCCCTTCCTTGCAGTGCCCCTCCGGCGGCACCGACAGCACCGCCTTGTGCCGCTCCTTGGGGTCCTCCTCGGGCGGTCGCTCCTTGGGGTCCCCCTTGCCCACCTTCTCCTTGCCCGCCAGGAAGCGGTCATAGTCCTTGGGGGTCTTGGGCAGGGGTCCGGCTTCCCGCTCCCGGCTACAGGAGCCGGCGGGGGGTCCGGGGGCGGCACGGGCGATGCCGGGGAAGCCGTGGCCAGCCGGGAGCAGGGCGGGTTGGGTGGGCAGGTTGCGCAGGTAGAAGTTATCTGGAAGAGAGGATGACGGGTGAGCCCCCTTCACCACCGCCCCCCCTCGCTCTGCCGAAGAACGGCACGGGTCCGGGCACCCGGGACTGCGGCCGTGCCAGCGCCGGCTCCCCGCTAACGAGGGGAGGAGCAGAGGGGAAGGCACGGCCTAATTAGCTCCATTTCCCACCCAAACAATGTTCCCTATTAAGCACCCGCCACAATATTGTGAAAAGCGAGAGCGGCGGCGGCAGCTGGGACGGGTGCCCACCACCCCGCGCCCGCCGGCCCCGCTCCTCCCCGGGGACCCGGCGCTTGCTCCGCCACCGGCCCCCCACCCTGACGCTCCGGGGGACGGGCGCTGAGCCCCCCACCCGTGCCTGGCCGGGGACACGTGCCCCTGAAGGCAGGCCCCGACCAGCCCCGGAGGCTGCGGGTTTGCAGTGGCACCGCGGTGCCTTGCCGGGACCCCGGTACCTGCCTTTCTGGCTCTCGTAGAAGCGGTGCTGGCCATAGAGGACGTTGCTGTTGCCATGGTGGTCCAGGTGGCTCATGGGCAGGAAGGTGGAGGCCAGGCTCCCGGAGAAGCGGGGGTACCCCGGGGCTGGGGACACGACGGTCAGGGGGGCCAGGGTGCGCTCGCAGGCGCACGGCCCCCCGCGGCATCTCCGTGCCATGCCACGGCACGCACCGCGCCACAGCAGCTCAGCCACGCGCTGCTCCGGCTATAAACGCTTTGCCGGAGCCTGTAATATCCCCTGGGTGAGGGACACCCCCCCGCCCCCCCCACCCCGGGAGCTGCCGCTGGGCTGAGACCCCACAGACTCGTGGCGGCGGTGGCCACATCGCGGCGGCTCAGCACAGCCCTTGCAGGCTCGTTAGCCGGCGCGCTCGGATGGGCTGTCCGTCAGCGGCGGGTGCTGTGCTGCCGGAGCCGCGTGTGCTGCCCGGCCCCCCCCCGCGCGCCCCCCCCCCCCCCCGGCACGCCGCGCAGGCCCCGGCACGCCGGGAGCCAACTGGCAGCCGGTCAAACTACCAGCTGGGCTGGCTGCCAGGGCCCCGCGCCAATACCACCTCCCCGCTCCTTAACTCTGTCAGCCCTCGCTCCGGCCGCTCAGGTGGGGATGGGGATGCCGGCGTGCCGTGGGGTGCCGGCGGCAGCACCGGGCTGTGGGGAGCACCCCGCTCCCCCCCACGTGGGGTGTCTGCTTAACCGAGGCTGTACGTGCAGCCCCGGGGGTCCCCGTGCTGCAGCCTGCCCCGCCACGGGGGTCCCTGCCGCTGGAGGGGGACGCAGCCCCTGGTTCATCACCAGTGACACGAGCTGGCCTGGCCTCAGCCCAGCTCCTGGCACGGGGCGGGAGTCTGCAGCCCGGCACGAGGCTCTCCAGCCCGCCCTGAGCACCGATGGTGGGGGGCTGAGCCTGGTCGCCACGGATAACCAGGGGGATCTGTGGGGCACGCCGCTGGCCGCGCAACCCCCGCTGCCACCCTGAAGCCCGCTGGGTGCCAACCACGTGCCCATGCCGGCCGGTTGCCACGACCACCCTGTGTGCCAGTGCCTGGGAGGTCCGAAACCCGTCCGTGTGGGCAACAGCTGGACGTCACCCACCGGCAACGGGCACAGCCCCAGCCGCATCCCGGCCACCCTGCAGGGACACCCTGCCCACCCACCCCGGGGTGCTGCCACCCATCCCTGCCCCGGCGCCCGCTCACCTTCGTGGGAGTGCGAGAACCAGATCTGGGACGTGCCGGAGTGGGGCCCGCGGAAAGCCGGCTCCGGGGGGGAGGCGGTGGGGCCGGCGGGGTGGCTGGGTGCCCCCGAGCCCAGGCTGCTGCTCAGGAAGCCCCCCATGAAGGAAGAGGCGGGCGCGTTCCCCATCAGGCCGCTGCCGGCTGCGGTGGGAGAGGAGAGAGTCAGGGAGGGCTGCCCGTGCCCCGGCTTGCACGCCCACCCTGCCGTGTCGCCACGCTCGCTCGTGCACACTCGTGTGCACACACCTGCTGCAGGGCTGTGCGCAGCCCACACTGCATTTGTGCATCCCTTGTGCACGCAACGCCTCTCGTGCACGCGCGCTGCTTGTGCACGCGCATCCCTCGTGCATGCAACGCCTCTCGCGCGTGCACGCTGCTTGTGCGCGCGCATCCCTCGTGCATGCGCGCCCCTCACGTCCCCTCAGCCCCACAGGGCTCAGACATGCAGTGGGGCATGTGAGGCGCAGCAGAACCGTGCAAGGGGCACCGGTGCCCTGCCCTGACCGCATGTGCATGCCCTGGGCACACCACACGTGTGCCGGCACATGGGAGACTTTGCACACGCGTGTGGCTCCCCACGCTGCTGCTCTCCCCCCGGTTCCAGCAGCAGCTCTGAGCCGCTGTGTGACACCGGCTGCCCCCGGTACCGGGACAAGCACAACCTCCCTGGGGCGTGGGCCGTGCCGTGCCGTGGCGAGCTGGGCCATCCTGCTGCCAGCACAGGCAGCTGCCGGCTGTGGCAGCCGGAGCCCTGCCAGTGCCCAGGAGGAGAGGGGAGGAGGACTGGGGACACTGGGACAATGGGACAGCCACCTGTGACTGGGGCAGCAGCTCCCCGGGGCCGGGACACCGCAAGGGGTCGGGGGGCAGAGCCGCATGCGTGCGCACATGCGTGCGTGCACACGTGTGCAAGGCAGGGGCAGGCGTGCGGGGAAGACGCGGCCAGCACGGGAAGCAAAGGGCAGGGGGGCGGCCCCCACCCTGACTCCGGCAGCCTCCCTCGCAGCCCCGGGGGGGCCCCAGCACCCCCTGGCGAGGCGCAGGCCAGCGTTCCCCATCCCAATCCCCACCCCGGCCGAGGCGTGAGATCATGATGGAAACATCAGAGCCGGTGGCCAGCGGCCGGGCAGGAGCCGGCGGAGCAGGGGAGGGGGAAAGCATCGTCCACCCCTCGCCGCTTGGCCCTACTCCCCACGTCCGTGTGTGCCGACGTGGGCTGGCGGGGCCGTGGCCGCCCGCCCCCTCCCCGGCACGGCTCGGCATGGCGCGGTGCAGAAGAGCCCGGGCTGGCCGGCCGCCCGGCCGGGGCAGGAAGCGATGCTTTGCTCTCTAAGCCGGCCCACGCTCCCCGGCTAATCCCTCCGGGATGCCTCTGGGATGAGTGTCGGGGATGTGGTTTCAGGCAGCTCGCTCCTTCCTGTGCCGGCCGGCCGGGGGCCGAAACCGGGCAGGGGCCGCGTGGGCCGGGGGCACGGCCGCACCCTGCCCATAGCCCTGGGAACCGGCACCGCTCGCCCCCGGGGCCGGACACTGACCCCCCACCCCACCCGGTACCGGCACACACCGGCACGGGTGGGCATGTCCCGCCGGCCAGCCAGGCTGTGCCAACACATCCCGGAGAAGCCGTGCCCTGTGCTGCCCACGGGCAACCGCCGCGGCGTGCCCCCAGCCCCGGCCGTGCCGGGGGACCCTGCCGCGGGGCGTGGAGCCGGCAGCGTGCCGGGCGGCTGCGCCGGGCAGGAAGCCGAGGTTTCCAGAACGAGCCTTTTCTGGAAGCTGTGAAACAGGCTGTAAAAAAATAACACACACACACACACACCCCCCCCCGCTGATGGCGGCGGGGCCGGCTGGCGCGGAGCGTCCCGGCAGGGCTGGTGGGGCCGCGGCCACCGCTCCCCACACCTCCCACCCGCTGACTCACACCCACTGGCACGGCCGGATCCCCCGGCGCGCTCTGGCCCCGCGGCCGGCCGCGCCATTCCCACCCGCCTCGCACGCCCGCACGCTCGCCCCGGTCCCTCGCACGCTCACGCTCTGCCCCGCGCTGCCACAGCTCAGCGTGGCGTGGCATGGCACGGCGCAACTTGGCACGGCACAGCACGGCGCGCGGTCAGAGAGCAGCCCCCCCCCCCGCCCCCCCCCCGGCTCTGCCCCCTCTGGCCACGGTGCCGGCGAGGACAGGGACGGGTCCCTGAGACCGTGCACAACTCGTCTCACTCGTGAGCAGGCGGTGCCAGGCACAGGGCCGTAGGGCCGGCTGCCAGCACTGGGCAGATGGGCAGCAGGGTCCCATCCAACCCCCCCTCGCCACCCCCCCCAGCAGCGTCAGCCTGGGAACTCCCTGGCCGGGCTCCCCGTGGCCAGCACCATGAGTCAGCCCCACCAGCACTGCTCCCAGCTCCGGCACCGGCACGGCCAGCAAGAAAATCCCCCATGCCAGGCGCCAGTGGGGAGGGAAGGGTGGCCCCGACCACGGACACCAGCTCCGGTGGCTTTTCAGGGGCTGTGTGGGGCTTTGCACCTCATGCCCGTGCCGGGAACTCCAGCAGCTCTGGCACAGCCACGCAGGCACCGCGCCGGCCCCGGCCACCCCACAACAGTCCCGGCGCAGCCCAGGTCACGCCACGCTCTCCCCCACGCCGAACCGGACCCTGTGATGTGGCCGGGCAGGGAAACTGAGGCAGCGGAAGGAGCGGGGGGATGTCAGCGGGTTTTGGGGCTGGTGGTGCCCGGGACCCCTCAAATGGGGCTGGGGGAAGGCGGCAGCCGGAGGAAAGGGTTAAGAGGGAAGCGAAGCCGCTTCCCCCTCATCACCGCCAAACCGCAGCCGGCGGGGAGGGCAGGGGGGGCTTTTCGCCTTGGCCTCAAATCCACAGAGGGTCACACATGTGACGAGCATGCCAGGTCTCAGCACAACCGCACTGACAGCCCTGGGGGGGGGGGGGATGTGGCCTGGGGGGGGTGGGCATTGGTGGGACCGGGAAGGCGGGGCAGCAAGGGGCGCTTCCCACCCCCCCCCAGCCACTCTTCGCCCCCGCGGCACAGATGGGAATGTGCCGGGAAGACGGAAAGTTTCCCCCGCCAGCAAGCGGGGCCAGGGCGGGTGTGGGGGGGCCAGGGCCCCAGGGGGGGGTCACTCCGGCCACGGCTCCTCCGGCCTGGCAGGGTTCTGGGCCGGGGGCCGGCGGTGGGGTCCCCAAGGCGGTGCTGCCGGGAAAGGGAGGGGGTCCCCAGCTCCCCTGTCCGGGACACCGCAGCCCTGTCCCTCCCCACGGCTCCGGAAAGGTGGGGGCTGCACCCCACCAGCCCCCCCAAGTGTGGGTGCACAGCTGCACCCCGATACTTAGGGAGGGGTGCGAAGAGGGGGGGCTGCAGCCCCCCGGAGCCCCAGGCACAGCCCGGGCGAGGTGACGGTCCCCGGGTCCCCGCGGTGGCGGGGACGTGCGCGGGGCGCAGGGTTGGGTTACTCCCTCAGCTATTTCGGGGCTGGAACATTCCTAGCGGGGCCGGGGCCGCACGCGGAGACGCCGGGAGCTGGCAGGGACCTTCCCGCGCCGTGTCCCCACGGCCGGGCACCCCGGGGAGGTGTCACCCCCGATCCCTGGACCTGGGCAGGATGCGGCCCCCGGGCCACCCCCCGCCACGCTTTGCAACCCACGCGGCCCCTTTAAATATTTGGCAAATAGGAAATAAGTGTAATATAATTTCCTCGGTGTTATAATTTAAGATTAATCCATATTGTTATGGCACTAAATAAATGCTGTAATATTGAAATGCAGTTCAAATTAGCTTGACAGAGTGCCAGAAGTACAATTAAAACGTTATCCGATGGGTAATCACACGGCAGTCGCTCCGTGCTAAGTGCCACTCGCAAGCTGTCGGCTTTCGACGGAGGGAAGGGGAGGCTGGAGCCGCCGAGAGGCTGCGCGCCGCCACACGCTTGCACGCTCGCCGGGGCCGTGCGCCGCACCGGGGCCGCGTGTGCACGCACCGCTCGGCGCACGTCGCTTGCACGGGGCTCGCGTGGCTGACGCACGCAGCTCGCGCCGGGGCTCGCGAGGACGGCGCACGCTGCCTGCACGGCCGCTGCACGCGGCTCGGCGCACGCTCCTTGCACGATCGACGCGCGCCGCTCGCGACGTTGGCACGCGCTCCGCTCGGTGCGTTGCCGCCTGCGCGGCCGGCACGGACGACTCACGTACCCGATGCACGACTTGCACACCGGACGCGGGCGGCTTGCAAAGCCCAGAGGCCATTTTGGGAGCAGCCGCGAGCCCGGCACGGGCTGGGACCACGGGGAAGCCGGGGAAGGCCCAGGGGGTCCCGGCATCCCACCCCACACAGCCCCACAGGGGCCTGGTGTCCCACAGAGGCCAAGCACGTGGACCCCCCCGGGGAACCCTCCGAAACTTGGGGCCCACGGTGACCCCGTACCACGTGCAATCCCCTGCGATGCATCACACCCGTGGGGGTCCCGGGCTGCCCGTGCACAAAGCGGGAGGGAGCAACCCCGGGGGGCTGCGAGGACTCGTCCCTTCCCTCCCCCCCCGGGGTCAGGGGACCCCGGCACCCAGTGGGGTCGGATCCTGCCCCGGGGCGACACTGCAGGGCAGGCAGGGCGGCAGACAGGGCCGCGCTGTGCCCATCTGTTTCGTTTTACGGAGCGGATAAAGAAGAACTCCAAGAATGAGATTATTGGGTGAGTGTTTATTTACCGCGGGGGGCGGGGGGGGTGGGGGGTGGGTACGCAGCCCGTGTGAATCTCTGCAGTCACCGAATCGCCAAATCCTGCTATTTTTATTTCCCGCTGTAATTCCCTGCTCGGCTGTCGCGTATCGCTGCCATCAGTGCAGGGAGAGGAAGCAGCTGGTGGGGGGACAGGGACATTCTGGCTGAGGGCGTCCCGAGGAGCCGGGGGTGCCCAGAAAGGCACCCAAATGCTCCGTGGAGCCCGTCCGCACCCCTCGTCCCCATCTCAGGGATCAGCCATGCACGTGGCGCTTGGTCCATGGAAACCGGTGGTGGCACTGCCGGCGGGACCGCCCCCAGCCCCCCCTGGCATGGGACCCCCCCCAGGTCAGACAGCCCTGGGAGTGCACGGACAGGAGGCAAAGGCCAGGTGCCCGCAGCCCAGAGTGCTGAGACCCCCTTCACCCCCCCAGTTTGGGGCAATCAGCACATTTACCAGCGGTGACCGGGGCTCACGGCAGCTGTCCGGATCACGCCGTGCGGCTGCTCGAGCTGTCCGTCCCCCCCAGGCCCCAGCACGGATCCAGCTAATCGCTAACGAACAGATGAAACCACTCTAGGGTAATTCCACAGGATCTGGGGTTCTCCGCATCCCGCTCTTCCCGCCGGACACGCGCGGGCGTGCGTGTGTGTCCCTGGCCACCCCGGCACGAGTGTGGCTAACGAGGAGCAGACGAGTTAATCTCAAAATCTGTTTTAACTTTGACACCTACTTTTTAAAATGCAGCACATGCGGCGGCGCGGCCGGGCTGGCACGCGGTGCCGAGCGGGGGAGCTGGGAGCCCCCGCGCCACGGCCGTGCCGGTGCTATGCCGCGGCCTCCCAGCCCCTCGTCAGACCCTGTCTTCGATCATTAATGAGGAAACTGCGATGTGGAGCGGCTGCAGTGCTGGCACCCAGCCCCGCATCGCCACCCCGGCTGGGGGCCACTGTCCCCACCTGCCCCCCGCCATCCCTCCCCTCAGCCGTGCGGGGGAACCGCACAGCGCCCGGCCTGCAACTTAATCCAGGGAGGGGGACAGCTGCGGGAGCCACGCCGGCCGCCAGCGTCACGCCGCCGGCTCACCACCCCGTCCACCGACACTGGCACGCACACCTGCACCGGGATGAACACCCGCACCGCCACGGCTGGGCTGCACACCGGCACCAGGCTGCAAACTGGCACCGCCATGGCCGGGCTGCACACCCGCACCAGGATGCAAACCAGCACCGGGCCGCAAACTGCCCTGGCCAGGCTGCAAACCGGCACCAGGCTGCAAACCGGCACCACCGGGGTCAAGCTGCGCACCGGCACCGGGCTGCACACCGGCACTGCCACGGCAGCGGTGCTCCCGGCAAAGCCCAGCGCTTGTGCGAGCCCCCCCCGGCGCTGTTACACATTGCAATGTGCCGAGGGCTCCGCCGCGGTGACAAACAGCCCGACGCAATTTCAACTATGTATTAGTCCATAAAAACGTCAGAAGGGCAAAAATTGAGGCCCCGGCATAAAGCATGGGCTTGGCCGAGCCTCGGCCGAAGCTTCGCACCCCCCCACCCGTGGCGGGGGCGTTGGGACCGCCGGCCCCGCTCGGCACAGGGATCGGCGCAGGGCGTGCCAGGGCGGTGGGACCGCGGCCCCCAGCCGGGCTGTGCCCCCGGCAGCGTCACGACCAGGGAGCGAGGGCTGCACCCTGCGCTGGGCTCCCGGCAGCTCCGGGGGTCCCCGTCCCCCCTGACCCGCCAGCACCGGGCACGGCCGCGGTTCCTCACGCTCTGGCCCCCAGCGCCGTCTCGTGCCATCATTTGCATGGTCCCGGTGCCAAAACCAGACGCAAACCGAAGCATTTGTTTGCAATAACTGCGCAGCCCTGAATTATGGCTTTAATAAAATCAAGCTAAACAGTTTTTATCTCCCCTTCCCAGGGCGGCCTCCGGCCCCCGGCACTCGGCAAAGGCTCCTGGGAGGTGTAGTCCGGCCCGCCGGCAGGAGCCATTTGGGGGAGCGTGGCCGGAGCCCCCCCGGCCGGCGCGGTGCCCCAAGGCTGCCGCGTGCCGCGCCGGCCCCGCCACCGCCACGGCCGCCCGGCAAACCGCGGGCTGGCTTTATTTGCTGGGTGGGGTAATTATCAATCATCGGCGTTAATTACCGCTCCGCGCGCTGCCACGGCTCCCGGCCCCATGGCACGGCCGTGCCGCGGGGACGCTGGGGTGCCGGGCCTAGGGACCCTCCTCCCGCCAGCCCCAGCACCGCGCTGGGCACTAAATTATGATTTTTATTTGCTCAAGCAACGTCCCTGTACACGCGGGAGCCTCCGAGCGCGGCTCGCCGGGATCGGCTCCGGCTGCGCCGGCCCTGCCAAAGCCGGGAATATTTTTAGCTCTTTCTGTTGTTGGGTTTGGCTTCTCTCTTTTTTTTTTTTTTTTTTTTTTTTTTTTTTTTTTTTAAGGCAAGTTTCTGCCGGGGTATTTTTAGCCTGATCCATGTTATTTTAACAACCTCCATTGCATTCGGGCTCCCATGTGTCGCCCAGGCCCCAGCGGACACGAGGGTCCGGCCGCCGCCGCCGCCACGGGGATACCGCCACGCCGAGAAGCCAGAGGGAAGCCAGCGGCACCCCAGCGCCGGTGTCCCCCGGGGTTCCCCACCCCCGGCCACCAGGAGCCGAGAGGGGCTGAGCCCCCACCCCGGTCCCCCACCCCGGGGACGGGTGCCGAGCCCTCATCCGGGTCCCCCACACCCCAAAGCTGGGGAGAGGCCAGGGTGGCCCCCACCCCCCCAGCCCCAAGCCTGGCGGTGGTCCCGGGGGACCCGGCCGCAGCGCGGGGGCCGCCAGCACAAAGCGAAACCGCCCCGGCTGCGGGCCCGATCCGGCGCCGCCTCCCCGGCACCCCCCGGTGCCCCCCGCTTTCCGCCTCCTTCCAGGAGCCGCGGGCCCCCGCCGCCACCCCCCCGCGCCGGCCCGGCCGTGCCCCCCGCCCTAATCCACGCACTAATTGTAATCCCATTAAAGCAGATATAATTTTATTAGTATTCACAGCTCATCAAGGCGGCGACAATAACCGGCGCTGCCGCCGTGCCGCGGCGAGAAAACCGCCTGCGCCGGCGGGAAGCGGGGGGCCCCGGGCAGCGGCGTGCCGAGCCGGCACGCTGCTTACCGGATCCGGCCCTGCTCCCGCTTCGGCTCCGTCCCGGAGCTCGGTGGCAGCAGACGGGCTTCCCGCTGCCTGCGCCCCGCTGGCCGCCCCTGCACCCTCGAAGCCCCCCTCCCCGCGCCGCGCACCCCGCTTTAGGCACCCTGCGCCCCGCTTTAACCCTGCACGGCCACAGCCGAGCGGCCTCCGTGCACGCCGCCGCAGACAAAGCCGAGCGAGCGGGCGGCGCACGCCGCGGATGCCGGCGCGGTGGCCGGATCCGGTGAGCCCCATCCCGGTGCCGGCACGGTTGGCCGTGCCGTGCTCGGCCGCGCGCCGCGCTTTGTCCGTCTCCGGCAGGAGACCAGCTGCAGAGGCGAACGCGCACCCTGCAAACCCCTTCTCACCCTGACACTTCGGCGCTTTATATAGAGCCGGGGTTTGCTGACCTTTCCCCACCGCCGCTGCCGCACCACGGCACCGCCGCGCCGGCCCCGCGCATAACGGCCTCCTTGTTCGCCCAGAAAACGCTTCCTTGTTCAGGCACCGGGATCTCGCCGGGCCGGCCCGGGGGTCGCGCTCCTCCCGCACCGGCAGAACGGGCGAGCGGGGAAATGCCCCCCGTGCACGTCAGCCCCCACCCCCAAATCCACCGGGCGCGGTGACAGTGGGATCAGCACAAAGGGGAGGCCGAGCCCCCGGTGTCGTGCCGGACCCCCGCGCCCCTCCCGTCCCCCCGCGCCGCGGCCGCCCCGGCCCCTCTGACCTGTGTGCGTGGCCATGGAGATGGGCGCGGGGAAGTACTTGGTGGGCTGGAAGTGTCCGGGGGGCTGCACGGCACCGTGTGCCGAACCCGTCACGCGCCCCGTGCCGTGCCGGTGGCCCAGGCCGCCCCGCTCCGACAGCAGCCGCGGCGGGGGCGCGAAGTCACGGCCGTCCATGCCGGGGGCACCCACCCACCCGCGCGCTGCCCACGGGGGGCACGGCGGGACGCCGACGCGGCTCCTCGGCGCGGCCGGCGATCCTCAGCGCCGCGGCGGGCCGGGTTCGGTGGCGGCGTGCCGCGCTCCGCGCCGGGGCTCCCGGCTCATCCTCCGCTCCTGGCGCAAGGGAGAGAAAGAAGAGCGTGAGAGCACGGCCAGGCCGGGGGGGGGGGGGGTTCCGCCTCTCCCCCCCCAACACCTCCCCAGGGCCCCCGTTCCCCCCAGCGCACAGGTCCCCAGTTTCCCCAGTACACAGCCCCCTTTTTCTCCGGTATCCCCGGTGCACGGGCTTCCCGATTTTCCCGGTACCGCTCGTTCACGGTCCCCGATTTCCCCGCCATCCCCGCAGCACAGCCCCCCCCCTCCCCGCTCCCCATTTCTCCACTGCCCCCGGTTCCCAATTTCCCCAGTAACCCCCATGCACGAGCCCCAGTTTCCCCAGTACACGGCTCCCTCCCCCCCTCCCGTTTCCCCGGTACTCCCGGAGCACGGCCCCGGCCTCCCCGGCCGCGGTTCTCCCCGGGGCCCGGCCCCGCTCGCCCCCCCCCCCACCGCCGCCGCCGCCGCCGCTCCGGGTCCCTCGTGCCCCCGGTGCACGGCCCCGTCCTTCCCCCGCTGCTCGGGCCCCGGTTCCCCGGTGCTCGACTCTTTTACATTCCCCCCCCCACTCGGTGCTCGGGCCCTCGGTTCCCCCCCACACACCCACACCCCCCCCGGTGCACCGACCGTAGTTCCCCGGTGCTCGGAGCCCGGTTGCCCCTCGCTGTGCGCGGGGTCCCCCCCCGCCCCGCTCCCCGGTGCACGGAGCCTTCCTCTCCCCGCGGTTTCCCCTCTCGCCCGGCCCCGGTTCCCCGCCGCACGGCCCCTCCTCTCCCCGGCTTCTTCTTCCCCTCCCCGCTTCCCTCCGCCACGGCCGCCGCGCTCCCCGGTATTTCCCCGCCGCTCGGGGTTTTACGTGTCGTGTGTGTCCCCCACCCCCCGCACCCCGTTCTCCGCTACACGACCCCGGTACCGGCTCCCCTCCACGCCCCACCGGAGCCCGACCGAAGCCGAGGACAAGGCCGCCCGGTGCGCCGGGCCCGCCGGGGCATTGTTCTCGGCAGCGCCGGGGCCGGCGGGCCCGATCCGGCGGAGAGACCGAGCCCCGCCGGGGCCGGGGCCGGGGCCGCGGCGAACAAAGGGGCGCGGAGCAGCGAGCGCGGCCGGGGGCACCGGTTTCCCACCCACCCCCCCCCGATCCACGGACCGGGGCTGCGCGGCTGCGGGCGGAGGAACGAGCGCGGCCGTATTGTGGTTGGGGGGGGGGGGGGGGTGGCAGCGGCGGAGGGCAGCCCCGGGGAGGGAGGAAAAAAAAAAAAAAAAAGAAATGCACGGACAGCGGGGAGGGGGGAGAAAAAAAAAAAAAACAAAAACAAAAAAAAACAAAAACAAAAAACCAAAACAACAAGGAAAAAAAAGTGTGTTTTTTTGAATAAAATTGAAGCAAAGCAAAAAAAAAAAAAGGCAAATTTTTTTTTTAAGGTAAAACAACAACAACAAAAAAATGATAATGCAATGCAAAAAAATTAAATGGGAAATCGTTTAAGGGAAAAACATTTGACGCGAAAAAATTTCAATGCAAAAAAAAAAAAGGTTCGACGCGAGAAATGTTTTAATGCGCAAAATTTTAAGGCAGGGGGTTTTTAACGCCAAGATTTTTCTTTTTTTAATTTTATTTTATTAAGGCCAAAAATATTGTAACGTAAAAAATTAACGCCCCCTCCCCCGAAAAATAGTATTTTAATACCAAAATATAAATTAACGCCAAAAAAAAAAAATTATAACGCCCCAAAAAAAAGCCAAAAAAAATATTTCAATGCAAGAAAAAAAAAAAAAAAATGCCGGAGAAAAATTAAGGCGCCCAAATAAATAAAAAAAAAAAAACAAAAAAAAAAACAGAACAAACCCTCCCGAAGCGCCCCCCGAAATCCCCACAACCCCCCCGAACACCCCACCGATCACCCCGACCACCGCAGTTACTTACCGGAGGGGCGTTCCGCGCGCGGGGCGAGTGCGGTCCCGCCGGCGCGGGGCGGCCCTGGCGGGGTGCGCAGCGTGCTCCTGCCGGTGCCCGTGCACTGCCCATGCACCGGCTGCTCCTGCAGCAAAGGGAACCGGGGGGGGGTGGGGGGGTGGGTTGGGGGGGGGGGGGGGGGGGGGGGTGGGAGGGGGGGGGGGTGGGGGGACCCCGCCGCGCCTCCCCGCTCACGCCGCGCACTCCGCCGAGGCGACGCGCCCCGCATGCTAATAAGCGCGTGCCCCCCAGCGCGCCCGCCCGCCCGCCCGCGCGCGCGCGCCCGCGCGCGCGCCCCCGGTGATTGGCCGCCGCGCGGCGCTCGCGCCCCGCCGGCTCGCAATCCCCTCCCCTCTTCTTCTCCCACAACCTCTCCCCTCCGCGCGCCCGGCGTCCAGGGAAGCCTTTCCCCATTGGCTGGCTCCCCGCCAGCCTCCTGCCAATCAGGACGCGGCGAGGGTGGAGACCCTCGACGGCGGCGCCTAATTCAAGCCCGGCGGATGAATGGGGAGGGGAGGGGAGGAGGGAGTAGCGCGCATGCGCGGCGCAGAGGCGGGGGTGTTGGCGTTGCAGCGGGGGTTGCATTGCACCTCGGTGCAATGCAACCCCCGCTGCAACGCAACACCCTCCCCCCCCTTCTCCCCCGCCCCCGGGTGCTGATTGGCTGGCCGGCCGCCAGCCCGCTGTCAATCACGCAGTGTAAACAAGCCGCTGATTGGCCGGCCCCTGCCAACAGCGAGGACGGGCCCCGCGCGCGGTTTCAAGGCGGCCCCCAGCCGGGAAAAGGGAAGGGAAGGGGAAGAGGGGGGGGGGAAAGAACCGGGGGCGGTTTCTAGGCTCCCCCCCCCGGGCAGACCCCGAGGGCCGGGAGCGGCGCGGGGGAGATCAAAGGCGGCGGCGAGAGGGGAACGGGCCGGAGTTCGCCACCGGCTCCGCCGCACTGCCGGCAGGTCGGGGCCAGGGGGGGCCAGGGGGTTATAAGGTGGGGGGGACCCACGCAGGACTAGCAACGCTGGGGGCCCTGCGAGGCGGAGGTTTGCGGTGTTCGGGGGGGGGGGGGGTCCCTGCGGGGCGATGTTGGGGGGCTGTGCAATGTGGGGGGGGGGGTGTGCAATGCTGGGGGGCTGTGTGGGGCGATGTTGGGGGGCTGTGCAATGGGGGGGTGCGGTGTTGGGGGCTCTGCAGTGTGTGTGGGGGTGTGCAATGCTGGGGGGCCGTGCGGGGCGATGTTGGGGGACTGTGCAGTGGGGGGGGGTGCAATGCTGGGGGGCTGTGCAGCGGGGGGTGGTGCAGTGTTAACGGAGCTGTGCAATGCTGGGGGGCCGTGCGGTGCGGTGTTGGGGGGCTGTGCGATGAGGGAGTGCAGTGTTGGGGGGCCGCGCAGTGTGTGCGGGGGTGCAGTGTTAAGGGGGCTCTGCGGTGCAATGTTGGGGGGCTGTGCAACGTGGGGGGGGGGGTGCAATGCTGGGGGGGTGCAACGTTAAGGGGGCTGTGCGATGGGGGGAGTTGCAATGCTGGGGGGCCCTGCAGTGCAATGTTGGGGGGACTGGCTGTGCAGTATGGAGGGGGGAGTGTGCGATGCTGGGGAGGCCACGCCGTGCAAGGTGGGGGGGAGGCAGTGCAATATTAAGGGGCTGCACGATGCAGGGGGGCTGCACGGGGTGAGGGGAGCCGGGGACCGTGCATCCCCCTGGACCGTGCAACGGGAAGGGCGGCGAGCAGGTGGCGGAGGTAGAGCAGCGGCGGGGAGGCCGGGGCCGGTACCGGGAGCAGTGGGGTCTGACGGTGCCTGCCACCGCGGGTCCCCGGCGGGGCACTGCAGGTTGGTTTCTTTTTTTCGAAATAAAAGGATGTAATTGATTGAAAATGCTCAAATAAATCTAAATAACTTGTAAAAGCTATTAGATTACAACGGAGCTATTCATTACGCCGGGACGACAATCGAGTTAGGAGGGCGAACGGCCGGGGGATGCGGCACAGCCCGTGGGGACCTTCCGGCATCACGGCCGCACCGCACGCCGGCACCGCACGGACAGACCTGCGCACACCGGGACGTACGGACGCAGCACGGTCCTGCACCCGCCGGGACGGGGCACAGGGACAGCCGGCCGGGGCCAGCCGGCTGCACCGTGGGGCAGAGCCCTGGCACACGCTCTAGTGCAGGGGGACGTGCAGCTGCAGCAGGGAGCGATGCACAGGGACACACGGACAGACGGCCAGAGGGACGCAGGATCGCACCCAGCCTCCTCCATGGCCGCGGTGCAAAGGCCGCGGTGCCGGTAGGCACCGGCGCGGTGCAGGCAGCGCTGCCCGGGGTGAGCACCGCGGTGCCGCGGGCCCGTCGGCGCAGCGGGGATTTCTCCTCCGCCCGGGTGAGGAGTGGGGCGGGGGCCGGGTTGCAGGAGGGGAGATGTGCTGGGACCCTCCAGGGATGGACCCTTGCTGCGTGCTGCCCCCCCGAAAAGCTCTTTTTTTTTTTTTTTCTTTTTTTTTTTTCCTGGATTATTTTCCCTATGGCATTTCAATGCAACTGCTGGAGCAGAGCAGCCTGGCCGGCACAGGCTGAGCTCTGCGGCCAGATCCGGGGCTCCCACTTGCCTGGGGAAACCTGCCGTGGGGAGTGGAGCTGGCCGCATCCTGACCATCCTGCGGAGCATCTTCCCATGGATGTTCACGGCAGCGCCGAGCCGCAGCCCATAGTCATCCCCGCGCCCTGGGAAACGTGCTAAAAACATCCCTGTTGGATCCCTCTCCATCCAAGAAAGGCATTCCGGCCTGATAAATAACATTATGGATTAACCCAGCGCACGGAAGCAACGCCGAGCGGCAGCGCGAGGCAAATCCGAGCATTGGGGTAACGGTGTGCCGGGTGCCAGCAGCCCGGTGGGTTGGGGCCGGCATATTGTTCGGCTGCTGGTGGTCGGGGAGCACTTGGAAATGATTTCTTACTGGAAAAAAAAACCCAAAAAAAAGAACAAAAAAGAAAAAACCCAAAAGCGGCTGTGAGGCTTTTCTTTTCCCCAGTGAGCACCGGGGCGGGACTGAGCAGACACCACCCCCACCCCCCCCCCCCGTGGACAGACACCCCCCCACCATGGGCATTTTCCCTGGGGTGCACCCCCCCCCCCCCCCCCAGTGGGTATACATCCCCCGTGGACAGCCCCCCCCTCCCTGCGTGGGCTCCCCGAGCGAGCTTGATCAATGAAGCGAGCCCAGACGAGTGCAATTAAAGCCAGTTTAATGACGCCCCCCACACACACATATACCCACCCCCTCGCCCCCACCCCGTAGCCGCCTTTGTCCGCGCCCGGGGCGGCCCCACCGGGACCGGAGACAAAGGGCCCCTCCCGCCGCCCTTTGTCGGGGCCGGGCTGAGCTCTCCACCCCTTCCCGGCCCCCCCCCCCGACCCCCCCAGAAACCAGGAGCTGCTGCTGGATGGGCCTTGCACAGCTCCCAGCCCTGCGCCGCTGCTGCATGCATGCACGGTGCTCAACCCCAAAGCCCTGCGCCGCTGCTGCGTGCATGCACGGTGCTCGTCGTGTCCCCGTTCCCCCCCCCCCACACACACACCCCCTGAGTTGTTCCCACCTGGGTGCATGGGCCGCACGTTGCTGCGGCTCCCGGTGCGCGCGTGGCACGGTGCCCGCAGGGAGCGTTTGCGCCGCCGGCCCTGCGTGCCGCTGCACGGCTGCGTCGGGGCCGGCGGCAGGAGCCAGGCCGGGGCCGTTGCCATCGCAGAGCATCCTGAACGCGGAGGAGGCCTTGGGTGGGCAAGAGCGGACCCTGAGGAAGGGGTGCGGTGGCAGAGGCAGGGGCTGCAGGCAGGGGCGTCTTCCTCCGGCCTGGCCACGTTTGCGGGTGCAGCGAGGAGGCTGCGACCTGCATGCTGGCATCCCAACCCGGCACAGTCCCCAGCTCCTCCACCTGCCTGGCTGGAGCCGCCCTCCCAGGAGAGAGCACCTGCCCCGGCCATTTCGGTGCTTCATCCTCACGGGAGCTGCCGAACCCCCCTGGAAAGGGTCAGCCCTGAGCTGGGGCCAGAGCAACCCCCTGCTCTCCCCGGTCCTACCCGGCACTGCCATGGTGGGACCCCCCGGTTGATGTGACCCTGCTGCTGCCCACGCACGGCCCGTCCCAGGCCTCTATGGCACGGCACGGCTCGGCACGACATGGCGCAACGCAGGCGCCTCAGCCTCCTGGCGCGCGGGGCAGGCGGGTTTCCAGCTGGCCGCGGGTTTGCCGGCGTGTTGCAAGGCCGTCTGCGACCAAGGGTCGTCTTTGCAGATGCGGAGGGAAGAGGCAGCTCAGTGCTGCCGTCACCTCCGATCCCAGCCTGGGGACGTCGTCCCCCTGCCCCGTGGCCCAGGGAGGTTTCTGAGGGTGGGGGGCGGGTGGGGGGGGGCACAGAGCAGCAGCCGCTCTGGGGTCCCAAGGAAAAAGGAAGGAACTTAACTCCCATTAACTGTCCCATTGTATCGGCCGTGGTAATAATCGGGTTTGCTAATGCAATTGCTGCTGCGATGCGAAAATCCTACTGGAAAATGTATTAGAGCAATTATCCGTCTCACTCCGCAGCCGGGTGTAGCATTAATATTCAATTTTGATGTGGAAGTCCTATTATGTTAATGACTTCGGTGACAAAAGTCGTTAATGTAAGACGTTTCCTTTATGGCGCGGCATTAGCCGGGGTGAATACCACCGCGACACCGGTGCGCATGGTGGGATTGAACGGTTCACGCCGCGAGGGCGGCAGGCCGGGGCCACGGTGCTGCGGGGGGAGCCGGGCCGGGCCCCCTCCCCTGGCTCTGCACGGACCCTCGCGTCTCCATCGGAGCAGCCGCTTTCCCTGGCACACGGTGCTGCCAGTGCAAGGGACAGCCAGTGCACGGGGCCATGCGGGAGGGCTGTGCCGGGGGCACGCCGGCAGCGGGGGCACAGCGGCAGCGGGGTGTGCCGGGGCCCCGAGGAGGGCGCGGGGCGGATTAGCTGCGCCGCAGCGCATCCGGCAGCGGCACTCCCTCTGCCGCAGATGCCCTCCTTTGTTCTCTCCCCGAGCCAGGGGAGATGCACCGGCGCTTCCCCGCCTGCCAGAGAGCACGGCGGTGCTGGCCCGGGGCTCGCCGGCATCCCTGACTCCCCCCGTAACACCGGGGCTGCCCCCCTGCCTGGCTGCTGCGGTGCTGCTGCCTGCGATTTGGGCAGCATCACAGCCAGGCCTGGATGGATGGATGGACGGACGGCTCTTCCTCGGGATGTGCCGGAGAAGTGCGGGCGGCCGGCACCGGAGCTGCAGGCTCATAGCGGGGGGACACAGGGAGGGGGATGAGAAGCACAGCCGGGGCCCGGGAAACCCGGCAGCAGAAGCAGCACCCCTCGATCTGGCCATCACTGGCCACCACCACGGCTCCTGGATGGGAATGGCGGTGCCGTGGCCGGCGCGAGGCTGAGCCCCTGCTGTGATAGACAGCATCCTGGAGCGCCGGAGGGGATTGGAACTGTCAAACACGGGAGCCGGGATAGTAAAAACCACCGTGACCTTCACCTTTCCAGCAAAGGGCTTGTCTCAAGCATCCATGCTCGCCGCCGTTGGCCTGGGAGTGACTTAACACACCGGCTTTGCCGTGAGTGTGGCCCAGCAGCGGACGGCCCTACGGCACAGGCACGTGGCCAGCCTGGCGTTGGGGCCGGTTGGGAAGCAGGAAATTTCTCATGGCCAAGGAGGGGCTGGCGGTTCCCGGACAGAACCCCGGCACGGGCTGGAATTTCCGGGCGGCCTTTTCTGGGCCCCTCAGGATGTTCCCATCCGGCACAGCTGCGGCGGTGGCAGCTCCCTGCTCCCCTGCGTGCGGTGGGTGCTCGGCGCAGCCGGCTCCCAGCACACGGATCGGCACAAGGCCGTACGTCCCAGCGCCGAGGGTCCACGCGCGGCTGCACAGGGTGGGGGCTGCAGGCAGTTGGGCTTTGCTGCCCAACCGGGCTCCCAGGACAGAGCCTTGAGGGACCCGTCCAGGGCTGGGACCCCTCCTCACCAGGGCCCCCCGGGGGTTTCCCGGGCCAGGAAGGTGTCGAGGCGGTGCCAGCACACGGGGTCTGGCATCGACACCGCATGGCCGGCCACCTCTCCTTGGGGCTGCCGGGTGCTGTGGGGGGTGCCCGGGGCACCGTGCCCCTGGGGTGGCCATCGGCAGGGCCACAGCCCAGCGGGGTGGGAGCCCCCCCCAGGGCCCGGGATTACCGGGGCGGGTGGGTAAGGGGGTGTCACGGCCACATCCCCACCCGTGGGGAGCGGCTCGGGGCGGGCAGGGGGGGGCTCGGTCTTCCCGGGAGAGTGGGACGTGAAGGGAGCGGCGGGGCCGGGACTCGACACGTCCCGGGGCTGCTCCGTGTCCCCGGGCACGGCGGTGGCGGCTCCGCGAGCACGTGGCCGGGCCGGGCCATAAGCGGCCGCCCCGCCTCGCCCCTCCCCCCGCGCGCCCATTGGCTCTCCCTTCCCCCTCCCGCTCGCCCATTGGCCCCGGCGCCCTCCACAAACAAAGGCCGGCGCCCGCGGGGGGCCCGGCGCGCCGCTCTGATTGGTAAAACCTCGGCGAGGTGGGCGGGACGAAGAGGGAGGAATGAACGCGGGCGAGCCCCTCCCTCCGAGCCGCGCCAGATACCTTATAAGGGGCGGGGCGGGGCGGGGTGCGTCCATTCATGCGCGTAGAGGAGAGGCGGGCCTATCGCGTGGCTCCGCCCCCCGCGGCGGCGCGCTCTCCGGGAGGGGGCGGGGTCCTGTCCCACGGTGCCGCGCAGGCGGGAGGAGCGGCCCGGTACGGCAAGGCCAGGTTCGGTCCGGGTCGGTACAGACGGTACGTGCGGCTGTGGCTGTGATGGTGCCGGGGCTGGGGGGGGGGGGAGAGAGAGGGGAACGGGGGGGTGGGGGGGCGCGGTGGCCCGTCTGATGCGTGTCCCGCGTGTTCGCGGGTGCGTGTTCGCGGGTGGATCCCCGTCCGGTCCCCGCGGGTCTCCTCGGCCCCGGTGCTGCCGTCCTCCGTTGGCCCGCACGGCTCTGTGTGCCTCGCGTGTGTGGCTGTGCTTTCCCTGCACGCCCACGCGTGTGTTATGCTGGGGCGGGGGAGGGGGGTGTCCCGTTCGCCCCCCCCCCCCCCCCCCCAACCCCCGCCTTACCGGCCGGGGCTCTGCACCACCCCGGGGGTCCGCCGGCTCGGGCAGCCCCAGCTTTCCCCATGCCCTGGGGGGGGACATCTGCCTTGAAATCCACCCCACGGCGAGCACAGGCTGCGGGACCCCACGGCTCGTGTCCAGGGCATTGGGGTGACACCGGGGTTGGGGGGGGGGGGGGGGGGGGGTCACCACAGCCTCTCACCTCCCCCCGGGACGGTTTGTGCTGTTTAACCCCCACCGCTTCTTGCCCAGATAAATCGGGTCCCTCTCCTCCATTTTCCTAATAGCAACCATAAATTTATTTACATTTCCAATCTGCCAGGTACTCGCATGACACACGGCAGCTTCCAGCCTGCGCCGCAGATATGGATTGAACTTTAGTCTCTGAGCAATTAAGGTGCCTGAAACTGCACTTCATTAATGGTTGTTATGCAATAAAACCGATAAAACTGCCCTTATTTGCAATATAAAAACGCAATTTGTTTTAATTTATGTTTTTAAATACTTGCCGGGTTGTTCCTGGGCTCTGCCAGGCATCTGTCATCGGGGCCGACCGCGGCAGGGAGCAAAGCGGCCCTGGCCTGTTCGGCGATGGGTGCTGACCCCTGCAGGGAGGGGGGGACGTGGGGTGCTCTGGGTGGTGCGTGGGCACAGACCTTCGGGTGCACCCACCTCTGGGCTGTGGCACAAGTGGACTCTGCCCTGGCAGCCTGGGAAGGGGGTTCCCATTCCTCCGGGACTCTGCACTGGGGCCCCCCCCCCCCCCAGCCTGCAGTCCCATACGCTGTGCCCCCCTCGCCCCAGGTAAGCTGCCTGGCAGAGAAGGGAAGGCAGGGATGCCCCCGGGGGCCTCGCGGTCCTGGGGGAGAGCTGCCCTGCGCCGTGGGTGATTTGTGCGAGCCCCATGGCACGCTGCGGCACAGAGCCCCCTGACCTGGAGCTGCCACCAAGGTGAATTCTTGCAGAGGCAAATACCAGCCGTGAGCGAGGAAGGGATGGTGGGGCAGGGATGGGAGTTCCCATGCCTGCATCCCACCGGGCAGAGCCAAACTGGGGCATTTTTCCTGGGATAACACCACCCGTGAGAGTTGCAAGTCTGTCTCTGCCTGGTTCTGCTCAGCACAGTGTGTGCACACACGCACGTGCCTGCACACGCGTGCACGTGCACGGAGGTGCGTGCGTCCCCGCGGAGCAGCGTCAGACAAAGCAGCGCTCCCTGCCCAGCCCCAGCAGCTGCCGGACCTCCCGGGGGGGGGTGTCGCATTTTCATAAAACAGCTCGGGATCCCCAGCCGGCCCTAAGCCACCTTTTCTAATTACAGTAATTGCGGCTCTGGCAGCCCTCTGGGGCTGTTTATTCTCTGTGGCTCCAAATCCAGGCGGGAGGAATCTGGGCCATCGAGCAGGACTGGGAAGGGCTCTGAGCTGCCGGGGCTTCCCGGCAGATCCCACAGTAGGGATGCTGCCGCCAGCTCCGTTCCTCTCTCTTGTGCTAAGAAAACAAATGAGGCCTTGCTTTGCCCTTTGCTGGCTTCCAGAAGCCAGCTGGAGATGCCATGCCCCACGCCGTGCCGGCTGAGCGGGGCTGGGGGGTCCACGGTGCAAGCCCATTGTCCTAGTCCCCATCCCCGTTGGCATTTCCTTGTGCCGGTGGCTGGCCGTGCTCCTGGGGGGTGCAGGGGGCTTCAGTGCTTTCCGGGGAGTTTTGCGCTTGCTTTTGGCTCGTTTGCGGTGGGGAAGTGGCCCTGGTGCTGCTGGGGAGGGTCTGCCCTTGGCTGGGACGCAGACAGATGGCTGGACAGAGACCCCGGCACATGCCAGAGGCAGGATTTGGCCCTGGGCTGTTAGTAACAGCCGAGCAGCTAAAGGCACCTGAGGAGCTGGAGAGAACTGTGGTCCCTCGGGACGGGCACGGATGAGCCCCGGGAGCAGCGGCACAGGAGGAGGGGATGGTGCCGGGTGGGAGCTGCTGCTCCCAGGGCTGCTGCGGGGGATAAATAAAGAAAATAACCCCGAGGAGGAGGCAGCAACAAGCACGCGGCCACCACTGCAATATTGGGCAGTTATTACGAGCAATAAATATACTGCTGGCTTGCAGGGTGCCCTTTGGGCTGGTGGTAATTGCCCTTCACAGCAGCTCCCGCTGGTGACTGCGGGATGCCCCCCCACCCCCTGCCACGGCCAGCTCTGCTTTCCTTTATTTTAGTCCTTATCTGTCTGATTATTTCCCCCCTTTCGCAGCCCGTCCCCTTTCCTGTTTGCTGAGCAGCAGCATGTTGAGCCCCTGTTGATTTTGGGGGGAAGGAGGTGGGTTAGCCGGGGTGGGGGCCCTCAGCCTCCCCCCAGCAAGGTGCACGGGGTTGCTGGTGAAGGGGAGTGATGGGGGCTTGCCCCGGCTGAGCCTGGCACCACCGAGGGGATCGGGGTTCCCCAGGACCCTGAGCAGCGCCCAACTTGGGGTGCAGCCCCAGTGCCACTCTGGGAGTCCCGGTCGTGTCCCCCCAGTGCCATGCACGGTGCAGACGGTGCCGGTCAGAAGAGTGCGGCTGTCCCGTGGCACTGCAAGGGGATGCTGGCAGCCGGGCATCGGGCCACGGGCCACCGCAGGCACCCACCAGAGGAATAGGCTAGTTTTGGAGGGGATGCACGTGCCAACAGTGTTCCCAGGGCCTGGGATGGGGGTGGGATGGAGATCACCCGGCACGGGCAGGGGGCTGCAGGCAACGCCAGCCTCAGGTTTGCCCTGGGAAGCGGCAGCTGCCTGTCCCTGCCTGCGGTGCCACGGCAAGCGGTGGCCAGCCCGTGGCGTGTGATCCATTTATTTGGTAGCCAGGAGCTGATGGGTTGCAGGCGAGCGGCCGCAGGTGGTTTGGATTGCAGCAGGGCTGGGGACACAGCGATTGGAAACACATTGTCCCAGCAGCACCGACCGGCACTATGTGAGGAACCGGGCAGTGCCAGAGCCATCCCAGCCTGTCCCAGTGACCCACACCAGTGACTCCACTCATGCCGGTGACCCCGTGTTGGTGCCTGCCATGCTGGAGAGCACTGGGGCATTGGAGCTGGGGCCACCGTGCCCCCCGCCGCACCGTGTCCCCAAGCTGGCGCTCGCTCACCCGGGCTGGTGACAGGGTCAGGGGCCACAGAGCGGGGGCTGCTCCCCCAGCGTCCCTGTCCCACGGCGCGGGGACTCACAGCCGGCCGGGTCTCGGTGCTTGCCGGGCTCCTGGCTACTGGCGGCCGCTCACACGTGGAGAAGCCACCTGAGCCCTTTTTTCTGCCAGTGCTGAGTTAGGGGCCGTGTAACGCTAATTGGATAAACATGATTTCCCCTCTAACTCGCTGCAGATGTCTCCTCTGCACGGGAGCAAGGTGCTCTCCCTTCCCGGCATGGCGGGTGGCTGCGGCGGCTCTGCCCTCCCCAGTGGGTGCTCGGGCACCCATGGGTGGGAGATACCCAGCTTCACGCCACCCCCAGACCGTGGCAACAGGCGGGTGCCGGGGCAGGGCTGCGGGGTGGAACTGGGAGACATGCACACATGGGCCTCGCTGC